>NC_064931.1:82114491-82725068 GCF_023897955.1 Schistocerca gregaria
ATCTGAGAATACTGAGATTAGGATTCTGTCCTGCCTGAATATTTTAGCCGCCTGTCTTGCCTTGCGTGTCAGCAGCTGGTCTCCCCACCCTCTTCCCCGCCCCAGGGGGCGCTGCTGTGCGGTGCAGCGTTTACCCTGAGGGGCCGGCCGCTAAGTGGCTGTCGGCTCTGTTTTCTCGGCGCTGTTTCCGCCCGCCCTTGCAGTGGCACCGCTGTGTTCCAGTTTATCGACAAGTGGAAGGCCGACGTCGGCAGACGCGATGGCACGGGTGTCTGCACTGGGAGGCGGTTGAGGGGCTGCGGGTGGGTCAGAGGGTGGGAGGCCAGCAGCAGAGGAGGGAGAGTGTTGGAAGCGCGAGTGCGCCTCAGCACTCGAGCCGCCAGGCAAAGCCGCTGAATCCTGGGGCAGCTCTGCCTTTCCTATACAGCGTCATTAATTAATGGTTCGCAGCCAGTTCCTTGTCATAAATCTTTGAAAATACACGCTACACAATCTGAATAAAAGTATTGAGTCACCTGTCAGCAGACAGTAATATGGGGCGTCCCGACCCTTCGCCTTTACAAAGGTTTGATCTCTGCTGGGAACACTTTCATTAAGGTGTCCGAATATCTATGGAGGAAAGGCAGCCAATTCTTCCTCAAGAGGCGAAACCTGTACTGATATTGGACATGGGGCCCAGAGCGAAGTTGACGTTCTAAGTCATCCCGTGGGCTTTTCATTGGGATCAGACCAGGACTTGGGCAGGTCAGTCCATTTTAGGAACGTTATTGTCCACAAGCTATTGCCTCACATAATTGTACTGTTTTATGACAGGGAGTAATACAAATAGCTATCGTCTCCGAACTGTTTCTATCCTGTACTCAGTAAGGAACGTTGTAAAATGTGTTGATGTTCTGCCGCATTTAACGCTGTCTTAAACGCAATAAGATGCCCACACCCCATCCACGAAAAACACTCTCATGCCATAACATCACCTCCTCCATACATCACTGTAGACCTACACCTTGTGGCAGGTAACGTTCTCCAGACATTGGCCGAAGTCAAACCCTGCTATCGCATTACCACAGGGTATAGCGTGATTCGCTACACCAAGTGACTCGTTTCCTGTCAATCACAGTGCAGTGCCGTGACTTTTTCCGCCATCTCATGCGTGGCTTAGCACTGACAAAAGAAATTTATGGCTCACAAGGAACTATTCGCCCATTGTTCCCCTTTCTTTTTAACTACCTACACACAGTCATTGTACTATCTCGGCTCCAGGTAGCACTTCGGAATTTTATTATTTATTTCTAATTTCTGCTGCCAGTCAATTTTTTGTGTTTAATCTAACACAATACAAAGCGTTTAGAACATGTTCTGTTCATCTTCAGGCGTTTATACATACATACAGAGAAATGTTACTTCAAAATAAACAATCTTAAATTAGATTAATTTAGATCTGTTTGTCCATTGTTTGTTACTGTAGCGGTTGGTGTGGTATTTGAGGGGGAGAAGGGAGAGGAGAGAACAGTGGATGGCTAGAAATCGAGATCAGTGATGTCTTCTGCTGGTTTTCTTCCTTGTGGTTCACTATGTATGATATCACAGCCTGTATAGGATGCAGATGAATGTGTTACGAAAATAGTGTGAAAGGCTTTTATATGACAGAAGATCACTTACGATTTCAGCGAGATGATGAAATCGTAAGTGATCAACCGTCATAAAATAGTGTGAAAGTGTTCTAAATTAGTCTAGTTTAAGACTGTTTATTTTTAAGTAACATTCTTCTGTATGTATGTATAAATGCCTGAGGATGAACAGAACATGTTCGAAACGCGTTGTATTATGTTAGATTAAATAGAAATAAATAATTATCTCATACAGTCATGGTTCACAAACATAGCCATTATGGCCGAGAATAAAGAGCACTTCGGAACTTTGGAGTAATTCGTTCTGACGATTTCATGCGATTTTTTACAAATGCCCTCCACAATGATCGACAGTTCCTCTCCACCAGTACATGAGGTCTGCCTAGTCTCTGTTTCGCTGTTGTTCTTCTCGTTTCCACTTCACAATCATATCATCAGCAGTCGACTTGGGCAGCTATAGGAGGGTTGAAATGTTCCTCACGGATCTGTTACTCATGTGACAGTTCACACTCGAAGTCACTCAGCTCTGCTGACACTCATTCTGCTGTTACTGCTTCTCTACTAACAACAAAATACTGCACACCCCATTTTATAGTGTCGGGCTCTTCTCTCGTGACATGTAGTGGACGATTCCGTGTAGCTATAAAATAGGGACTTGACCGCTAAACTAGTAGCAAGACCGAAAGATAATTATATGAAATAAAAGCACTCCATTCCAAAACAAGTTCTAACATTCTGCGTGGTGTCTGTTTGTTCTAAATCATGTCTCCCTACCACTTTCGCGCAACGACGCTCTGAGCGTGTTTTTTTAGGGAATTGACTAGTTTTAACCTGGGACTTGTTGCTGGTAAGGAGACGCCAGACCACACATGACATGTATAGTTCAGAAGAGTTCAGTGAGACTAGCGATGATATAATGAAATACTTAATTATTTCAGGGTCAGCTCCACTGCACGCCCTGTAAAAGAATCTTAATAATAACTAAATTTAGTGGAAGGGACTCAAGGCTTTCCTATTTTTAGTTAGCTGGTAAAATCACGTCGAAAAAGCAGTTAACTTTACTATTGGAATTTTTATTCTGCTCACAAAACATTGTTTGTAAATTGTGCTATTGATGAAAGGAAATATTTTAATACAGGATGATAAAAACCTACTACGTTCAACAAACATGTGAACGAATATTCCCTGAATGGGTTTCCAAGTTCTACAATGGATCGAAGAATGACCTATGCCATATCATATCTATAATGTAGGTTTAAATTAAGTTTCATAAAAGAGAAAACTATCAAAATGGTGTACAGGGACCCTCAATTATCTTTAATTACTTATTTTACTTGTCATAAATTACAGCGGCTGATGTGGCTTCTCAATAATTATATGACAGAAAAATCATCGCGTTTCAGATTTTAGCTTCAAGTAGCAAATGTGAACACCATGAGATTTAATTGACGATCGACACTAGTATTACGTAAAAAGGGGATGTAACAGATAAGACTTCTGCAGTTCTGAGTGAGGCCTTATGCACTCTCATGCAGCATCGTGTGCGTTCATTACCTTGTCGGTGGTTGGCCAGCGTCAGGGAGCGGCGGGTGGCGCAGCTCCACACACCTCACCGTCTCAGAAGCAACTCTCCCTAACTCCTCTTTACTACAATTTACTGAAATCGGTTTAAGGAAAAGATATCTGGCTGTGTTTTCAACTGACCAATCAGGGTCTCAATGTTAACCTTAAGCTCCGCCTAAAAAAATTCTGTCTATCCAATGAGAAACATTATACTTTTCGTGGTGGGGCAATGTTTTTTAATGTTTGCAATGTAACAGAGACGCGTATAGTCTCACGCTGAAACTTGCAGCTGGTGTGGCCCTTGTAGTGTTATCGTAAGATCTATACTGTTCTTCTGGAGGGCTCTATCTTTTAATATGGGCTGGGGGCTGCTCTCGGCCACGCGGGTGTCCTTTATCGTGGGGCCTTCTAGCCTACACGGCTCTACTCTCGTTTTCTATTCTCGTGTCTCCCCACGGAAAGTCTGTGGTATTCTGTTTGCTCATTTGTTAATCATATTACTTTGGTTAATTTAATGTCAGGATTTATTCTGAGCTATGTGACATACTGCCGGATTTGCTATCATGTCAGGGTTTTCATGTAAGGTGTAGGATTTGGCTGACACCTTACAAAGTGACAAAATCTTTCTTATGTTTTAAAAAAATCTTGGCTTTCAGACAGTATTCCCCAACTAAAAGAAGCGGGTTCAGCATTAAACCCATCCTTTTGTGTGATTATGAAAGACACTATAGACTGAATAATTTAGCTTATACTGGGGCTAAGCGTAACAAAATAGACCACGAAAATTACTGAGGAAACACAGACAGTATTGTGACAACATGATTGTAGCCATGATTGAAAGTAGGAGACATCAAATGTTGCAACTTATTTGAAAGAGGGACAAATATAGTACAGTTCGCATGAAAAGGAAGAATACAGAAAAAACTTGAAAGAGAACTGTAAAGAGAAGAAATGTCATTAAGTTCAGCGGCCACTATGATAACTTTGTAGTGGCATGAAAAAAGAGAAATTGGAAATGTGTGGTAATGGCTATGGGACCAAACTGCTGAGGTCATCGGTCCCTAGGCTTACGTACTACTTAATCTAACTTACACTAACTTACGATAAGGTCAGCACACACACACCCATACCTGAGAGAGGACTCGAACCTCCGACAGGGTGGACAAAGAGACATAAACTGGCACCACGTCGTACATTTGTTGAACCACAATGTGTTTTTAGATTAGAATGGGTCTATTAGCGATATACAAAAATGTGGCGTGTCAGTTAGCTCAACGCAAACAAAACAAGCTTCATGGCAGTAGGAGACAATGGGAATTACTTATGGGTAAGACATAAAACCGATGAAGATAATGAGTTATACGAATGCCTGTGAATGTTAAACTATAGAACATAGCAAAGCAGAAGTTGCTAACAGAGTAGTGCGATATGGAGCAGCAATGAAACAACTTAACATCGTACTGGGGATTAAAGATATAAACTGAAATACGAAGGAACTTAAGGTATCACTACACCAAAAGGGTTTCTTTGAAAGAAGATACATTAGCCTTTCGTTTCGAATATTTTAGTCTTTGTTTGCACCTACTCTTTTTCCGCCTTGGCTCTTTCAGTGGCAGGTGACCGTTCATGGATACTGTAACGAATGTCCCAATAAGCTCCCTTCTTCTGGTAAGGATCTTTTCGGCACTTCTTCATTTAGCACATCTCCTTTCCTATTAACTTTTAGCGGTCTTTGATACCATTAGATCTCCAATGCTCCAACATTCTTCTTCTCCGGCTTTCCTTCGGGTCAAGGTTCACTTCCATATAACTATACGCTCAAGACCTATACATTCAGGAACTTAATCCTACGATCCATATCAGTATCTGATACCAGTACCTAACACCAGTACTTTGTACCATTAAAATAACTACAGTTGTATTATTATTGTCTCTTTATAAATTTGTATCTCTTTTTACTATTTGTAGTAATGATTAGTTTTTTGTTTGTTTGTCTTATGTAAGAGAAACTGTTGTTTCTGGTACTGACTCACGCAGATGGATCTGTAGGTATAACGGTGATGTTAGGGAAGGAAAAGTGGAGAAAAGTCGCTTTGTGTATCAGAGGTGGTTCGCGCGCCAAAGTAAACTGCGTGAGAGTGTGTAATGAGCGCGCCAAGTTAGGAATGGCCGCTAGTCAGGCGCTAGAGTTCACATTTCAAAAATCACGTAGTGGAAGCGAAACTAAATTATCTGCAAATATACTGGAAATGAGCTTTGTATGGGCACATTACCATCTTACTGCAACGAGGAATGTTTGGGCAGTGCTATATGATTTTTGGATGTGGAAAGAAGGGTCATTGTTTGTAGAGCCACGCTTGAGCTGTACCGCTGTTACTCAGTGCATCGTCGCTTCCATGTAATGTACTTCTCCTTTAGACCTATCAAAATGCGTGAATGAGTCCCTTCTTTACTGATGAATTTGACGTTTGTATGTTATAAGATAGTCATTGACCTTAGCACCCTACTTCTAATCTCCTCAGTTATCCGAGTGTCCTTAGTGTTTAATCTGAGTACAAAAGAATTATTTGGTTTGCTGAAAATCATAACTAAAAAGCTCAGTATATGAGTAAAATGATTAAAAAACTGAAAAAAGTGTATTTATTATATTGCATCAACTAGAACTAGAGTTTGCTTATTGAAGAAAACTGCTAACATATTATTCTATTGTGTTTCGAAGACACTCTTAAATGATTTATCCAAAGGCTGACTTTTGTATTCCCGCTTTAAGAGTGCTCCTGCTAACTGTTACCATCTATTGTTGTAATGAGAGTGATCCCATATTCTTGAAGTAGATTTGCTCACTGCATGAACCGATATCATCAGAGAGACTGTTCAGTTGTCAGATGTTATTATGAGGGGGAGGGGGGAGGTTACTAGCCTTTTAATACGTCATTGCAGAGAAGTATATAGAAGCTGTTGCCATTGATTCGTTTTGCGAATCTGTCCTCACCTGAGATCAATACTAGAACCCTACATGTGATTGTCTCAAGTCAAAACTTATTAACACTTATTTCAAAACTGTCCTAAATCAGAGGTACCTAACCTTTTTTTGACCAGGGACCACTATTAATAATTTAATGACCACAAGGTTCAACAAAAATAGCTGTGCCATTCTAAAAATAAAGTTTAATCAAAACTTTCAACACATTCATTAAACTCAAATGTAACATGAATTAGCAGTACTATTATTATAGAAAACACAGCTTTTTTAGTAGAAGATTAAATTCTGTTTGCAACAATCTGATTTTGAAACTTCCATCTTCTGTACAAGTTCGGTAATCCTGGAGCTAATATTATTGGTGAAAACTACACGCATAACATCACTTACTTTCAGTCGATTACTGGACTTATTTTTAATTACTATCAGAGCAGAAAACCCTTATTCGCGAGAGTAAATTGGCATGAAAATCATAAGATAGTGCGATTTCTCGAATTTGTTTTTAATTCAGATGCGTCCTTACAGTTTCTATCATTATGGAATTGAATGAGCTCTTCCTGAATTTCTTCTACAACTTTTCCAGAAATGGTGCTTAAAAGGTTACGAATCAGTTGTTGGTCAACTTTAGATTCTGTCTGGTTATATTCTGGAAAGTAATGACTGAGTTTATCACCCAGCATTTGCACGTGAGTCTTGATGTATTCTTATATGTTTATACTAATCGCGTCTTTTCCCAGCGTATTAACTTTCGACAGTTAACGAACTTCTGTGTGAGGGAGAAGATTCTTATGGTCCGAGTCCATTGGTTTTAAAAAGGCGTGTATGGTTGATTTGATGGAAGAGACCAAACAGCGAGGTCATCGGTCTCATCGGATTAGGGAAGGATGTCGGCCGTGCCCTTTCAAAGGAACCATCTCCGTATTTGTCTAAAGCGTTTTAGAGAAAACACGGGAAACCTGAGTCAGGACAGCTGGACGGGGGATTGAACCGTCGTCCTCACGAATGTCAGTCGAATGTACTAACAACTGCGCCACCTCGCTCGGTAAAAGGCGTGAATATAACGCGCTGCTCTTGATATCATTTACCACATTTACGGACCACTGCACTGTATTATTGAGGAACGGTCTTGGAAGTGAACGCCGGGCAATGTACGATACAATGCGTTGTTAATGCCGAAGCATTCTTCTGTTTCGTTAATGTCACTAGGATGCAGCTAGATCCTAACATAACTGGAGCGCCATCCGTACAAAGCTAGATGAGCTTTTTTCACATAAGATTACGTTTCTGAAAAGATTCTTTTATTATCTTCATGACGTTCTGGCTTTTTTGTCGTTTGCAGGTCCCGCGAAATCAGTAATTCTTCTCTGTTTATTTTGCCGTCGTCTAAAAAGCGGCCAAACACGAGTAACTGACAATGATGAGAAATTTCAGTCGGTTCATCACACATCTAAGCGATGCCTGGAGATTTTTTAACACTTGAAACTAGTTGCTGTTCCTCGATATTATTTGACATTAGTTCAATTCGAGCTTCTACGGTCTTGTTTGTTAGAGGTATTTCTTATATTTTTTCGGCTTTTAACGATAAGATTTCTTCGACGGTTTACGTTACACAAGGTTTCACGAGTGTTTCCTCTATAGTGTGAAGCTTTTTTGACTACCCTACCAAATTCAGTATCTCAAACGACGCTAGTAATGTTTTCTACGACGAGGCAAATCTTGTATCACTAGGCCCGAATTTAACATTTTTTCAATTCTCTAATTTTCCTTCTAAGAATACTGGTGGTCAGTCAGAGAAATTAATTTCGACCGTTTCTAACAAGGAGAGGTCCCCACGGAGTGTGATCTATTTCCAACTGTCTATATGGTTATCTAGGTTAGGGTCGCAGATATCACACGCGACAGCCACTCACTCCGATGGGCTGTCGTTGGCGAGCAATGGCCAGACTCAACGCCTCTTTTTTCAAATCCTTTGCACTCATTGGCTGATGAACCAGCCTGCACCCGCTACACTCCACAGATCTGATCTTTTCCGGGTCTTTCCAGCCACCCTGCTCTGAACCTTGCTAATTTCTTCTACTATCTTTGGACCAACCTAGACCTTTCTATAGCCCATTTCATTCATTCACAAGCATACATACATACAAATATAACAGAAAGGAGTAGGAAGTGTGACACAATGCAATTTATCAAATAAAACACCTGTCTTGTCCCATTTCTAAGTTTAGTTATTGGGTATTGAATAAATATGTCTCAAGAGAGAGTTTAGGCAATGAAGGAACCACTGGCTCCGCTTCAAGGAGAGCAATGAAAACGGCTTTTTAGTGACGCTGTTGCGGAGCAAGGAGAAGACAGCGGATGAGGAATGAAGATATAAACGTGAAAATAGGGACTGGAAATTATATTAAAGAGACAGTCGAAAGAAAACGGCTCAGGTGATTTTGCCGCTTTATTACAGGGCGGGCGAAATTAAAGTGGTCCGGCAAAGTATTTCGTGCCTATTAAGAAAGCCAACCCAACGTCATTTCAAGTTCTGATGTAAGTTGGGTTGCCTATCTTAAGACGCATGAAATATCTTACAGGCCTCTTTTATTTTGCCCACAAAGTAGAATACATTTACATGGCTGGCCCAAGAGAATAACATAATAGGCACCCACAGGAAGGAATCATAAACAGAATGGCCTATTCGAAATTGGTGTGCGGAAGTTCAGGACGCCATGGGACTAGGTCTGTAGGCTGCAAGCAGGGGACTACAGAAATTGACAGGACAGGCTATGAACCACCACGATGGTGATCATTGTATATTTTGATTACTCCTTCAGTCGTTGCTTTGTAGAAGAGTTTCATTTCTCCGAATCAAAACACGAACTGTGTATGTTCCGCAATATTTATTTATCGTGTTTTCAGCTTAAATTGTTATTGTCAGATTATAAATAGCTATTGACGTTAAAGACGGAGGCAAGGTGGGGAACACTTGAAGGACACATACTGCTGAGTTCTCTGCGTCATACGCCTTAGCTTAGCGACTATAACTGCTGTCTCGTACGTGGAGCTTATCGATTCGAGACACACCTCCAATACATGTTCGTCTTTTAGCATCTTCCATTTCTGGGACTTGTTTATTTATGGGATAATGGAACTTGCTAGAACGTTTCATACATGTATCAATGCGGGCATACTTTTGGTTAAAAGTTACACAAGAGCAATGGTTAAATTGAGAAACAAATACACCTGAAATATTTTCGTTGACAAAGGTATAAAACAAGGTTGTAGAATGTCACCTATTTTGTTTAACACTTATTTCGAACTGATATTGAATGGCTGGTACAGGAAATGCTCAGGCAAGGAAATAAAAACTGGTGACGATACCTTTCACTGTCTGTTATTTGCGAATGACCAAGAAATATTTTGTCAAGATAAAGAGGATATGGAATATACGCTGAAAAACCATAAAGATGCGCTTCAGTGGTACTTACAGATAATGCCCATTCATGGGTGGCCAAGAAAAACGTGTAACTAAGAGGTGCCCAAAAGAAGGAGAGTAAGGGCAACGCTTAAGCTGAAAAAATACACGCAGAAAACGATGGAACACGCAAATCTAGGACCGAATGACTGGAAACGAAAGAGACCCGTGGGGGTCAAAAAAGGCTAACTCCTAGGGGCAAACGTCCGAAAAAGAAGAAAAGTTAATCAACGTGTCTCCTCTTTTCATGGACGAGGGAATCATATAAAACAGTTTATTTTACTTGTCACCCTCTGCGAACATATAAATATAGTTTCGTTAACAACACAGAAGTTCAATTTTCTTTACCTTTGGTGTTTATTTTGCTTCGAGCATAAAAGTTTGATAATGCTCCAAACGCGCGCCCTTCATACGCTTTTACGTAGAATTATTTGATTTAATTTCACCACTTAGTATGAGACGGTATAACAATATTTGTTTATGGCTCGTTTAAATTTACGTAATTATTTTGCTTTAAATTTTTGCACATTGATATATGTATATGTAAAGTAAAGTGTACTATACAGGAAATTGAAGTTCTTTGCATTGTATGTGAGTAAGGGTAGTAAAAACCTATGTAAATTGTTTATTATGTTAAATTATTTTCTGATGACCTTTGGTATTTGAAAATTATATGTGTATAAATTGTTCATTTTAATGTAAATGTAACAGTTGAATAAATGGTCACGCTTAGCAACAATGTAAGAAATAGGTGTTATGTAAAAGCCAGTGTGCTTTTGTTTGAAACTAAAGTGACTCTGGGGAGTGGAAAAGGTGGTAAGGGCGAATTGGCGCGCTACCTAGAACAAGTGCGGGAAGTCTGTAGGCAGCAGTGATTGAGGCAACGCCTTTGTGGAGCAGGAGAAACTTTGCCAGCAAATTCACACAAAATGCCTTGGATGGAGACTGAAAACGGCTTCCGACATAGCTGCGAGTTGTTGGGCTATTGTATGTAGAATTGGCCTACGCCAAGAAGAGAAATTGAGCCCATACAGCAAGAAACTCGCCGTACTGTGGGTAGCGTAGCCGTCATACGTTTTCGCCACGCCCAAGCCTACAGCTACAGATAAGAGTGTTTTCAAAGTAAATTTACTTTTGTACAGCGTGAACCATTAATTTAAACTGTGTTTTAATAACCATTCTTGAACTTTAAAGAAAGTGGTTCACCCTGTTATTTCATCCTAATCATACACCTATGTAGGGTTCCTTCTTGGTGTTTGATGAATCCGAGTATCCTATTTTACATACTTACGAAGTGCCAAGTTAATATAAAGAGGCGCCATTTAACTTTTTTGTGTTTTCTTAACAATTGAAAAGTATTATAGTAAAAGTTTGCTTAAGTAAAATTCAGTCAGAGTGTAGCAAAGTTACTAGAATCTGGTGAATGACAATACAGAGTTTGTTCAAAGAATTATAGCTTTTAAAAGTAAATTCCAGTGAGAAAGAGGTTTTCTTGAAGTGAAATGTTCAGATGTTATGGATAAAAAGTATGTGCTTCAGTATCTAAGTATTTTAGTATTTGAGTTTTCTATTGTAGAAAATGCTTTTCTATAGATCCCCCCTGGCCAAATTTTTCTAGCTTCCTTATCTACTAGGCTCTATCTCTTTTAAAAACGTGATATATAAGGCTGTAGTAGTAAAAAAGAAATTACAGTGACTGCACCAACATTGTTAACGTGGTGTGATATTTAATTTGAAGAACCAAATTAAACAGTAAGAAGGAAGTAGACAAAATTCATACTTCTGCTTTTCCAATACTTCACTGTTTCATTGCCTGGATAGGCTGGCGACCATTAGTACATGTTTTAAACCACTAAATGAATTTGGAACTGAGTTGTCCTAACTTCAGTACAGTATTATTCATGCTGCGTTTCTTTTTAACTACTGAGTAAAATCTTAGGAAAAAATTGAATAGTCTAATTTACTTATCCATTAGACACATCACACGAACAAATCCCGTAATAAGGGTAACTCTATTGATTAGCTTCTCCTATTAACAGGACCATCCTCCCATAGTGTATTTTAGTTGGAAACTAAACTAAATTTTAGAAAGAGGGTTATACGTGGCTTTCCCGGTAACAGTACTATTTGTTCTGTTGCGGTATAGTATACGTGACAACATAGAAGCAGGTTTATCAGTTTTTTTTAGGTAAAAGCATACTAAATTACAATAGAAGAGGTACGGTTATAACAGTATGTGCCGTTTGTAATGGCGGATAATAATTAACTTTGGAGCTCGTTGCATTAGCGTCTAATTATTTGACCTGATGGACTTGAACTTTCTTTGGTGTAGTCTCTGTCTTCATAAGAGGGGCTGCCGGTGTGGCCGTGCGGTTCTAGGCGCTTCAGTCTGGAACCGCGTGACCGCTACGGTCGCAGGTTCGAATCCTGCCTCGGGCATGGATGTGTGTGATGTCCTTAGGTTAGTTAGGTTTAAGTAGTTCTAAGTTCTAGGGGACTGATGACCATAGATATTAAGTCCCGTAGTGCTCAGAGCCATTTGAACCATCATAAGAGGTAGACAATTGAAAGCACAAAGAGTAGATTATATCTTTACACATCGTAGATGAGAACATATTTAGAATAATATTCGTGGATATGAATCTTGCTACGCTGGAGACGGAAAATAAAACTGAGGTGCAACAGCACTAGATATCTTTGTAGTTCCAGTAAGGCTACGCAAAAGACGCAGTGGCTACGAGTGACACTCAGCAGGGACGTGAGTGGAATGACCCATGAGTGACGCTGGTGAGGAGGCGCCAAAAACAGGGGTGGTCACATGGAGGCTCGTCAGCCGAATGCGGCACGTGTAGTGTGCCTCTGGAAATAAATTACTTAAATAAATTACATAAATAAATAAAGTATAAAATATATAAAGCATTAAAATATATAAATCCGCGTCCATGCCGGACGTTGCGCGTCGCGAACAAAACGCGTTGCGCAGAGCAGCGCTTAACGGCGCAGAACAGAGCGGGTTGGAGCAGTGTGTTCATAGGGACACAGCAGTGTTACAGAGTAAACAATGAACACCAGTGGCGTGCACAAACGAAACAATTTCCTTTCCTGTACCGACACTGCGCGGAAATTATTAATTGTTGCACGGAGCGGCGCGGTTTGCCGTCCACACCTGATGCGTCGCGTTGCGCCGAAGCTCTTTCCTCGTATAGCGCGGCGCGGCGGGGGTGGATACGGCTTAAGGAACTCCTTGCTCGAAGTCACAATTATGCAGCCTTGTCGTCGATTTGACAAAGCTGCGCCGCACCGCACCAGCCATGTAGCAGCACAGATCGAGGTGCGGCAGTCAGCAGTCGGTCACATTCGTAATCAATACCGTGGTTACTTTTCACTTTTAGTAAACTTGTGAATACCGATGGTGTCCTAAGAGTTACAATATTACCTAAGAAGCTTAAATACGAAGAAGAGAACAGAGTTTATTAGAGTGGGTGGAGCAATTCCTTTATATAAAGGGGAACGGTAAAACATTGTGTCTTTTGTTTCAAATGACAAGGCCTCAGTACAAGACAAGTAATCTCAAACGCCATCGAGCCAGTACCCACAATGGTTCCAGGAAACATTTCCCTCTTTGTTCTCGTTTAAGCAAAGCAAAACAGTCGTCATTAAAGGAAAAATTTCAGAGGCAGAGCAATGTAACGACCACGTTAACAAGGGAAGCGGATTTAACAACGAAGCTGGTTTTGTCTTGACTTTTAATTTTACAAACTGAAAGAAACCTTACATGGAAGGAGAGTTTGTAAGGGTTAATATTGCCATATTGCCAACTTGTTTCTATTTTAGACATGGTTCTAATGGCTCTGAGCACTATGGGACTTAACATCTATGGTTATCAGCCTTCTAGAACTCAGAAGTACTTAAACCAAACTAACCTAAGGACATCACACACATCCATGCCCGAGGCAGGATTCGAACCTGCGACCGTAGCGGTCGCGCGGTTCCAGACTGTAGCGCCTAGAACCGCTCGGCCACTCCGGCCGGCTCTATTTTAGACCCTTGAAATAAGAAACTACAAAACTAGTTGACCGAACACTCACTTCTACACATGAAATGGAGAGGCACGTTCCTGCTGTTAGTGATGATATTGCAAATGACTTGCAAAACAATGTAAGTGAGTGATCAGCAATGAGTCTGGCCTCGGCTGTATCTACAGATATCCTAGTTAAAGAGCAGCTTGCCGTATTTCTAAGATTTGTATCAAATGACTTGGACGTGGTGGAGGAGCTCTTAGATCTTGTTACAGTGAAGGATACTTCTGGAGGTTGAGGCAATAAAGAAGCCCTTGATTGTGTTTTAGTGAAATGTTAATTGTGAGCTACATTTGCTCGGTTGCCAAAACACACCGATGGTTCAACTGCTCCATAGTCTAATTCGACCATGAAGACAATACTGTTTTTATACTTTGATACTCTTTAGTGAGATGACTATCAATAGATAATGTTCTAGGCAGATTTTCCACTTACTGGATCAAACCAAACAATTTCTGCAATGATGAGCTACAGTGACTGTTTGATATGTCATTTTTACATATGTTGTTGAGCATTTAAAAACGTTAAACACATAATTACGAAGAAGAGATGAACTTGTCTCAGATTTAGCTATCTGTATTCAGCCTTCATAACAAATTAAGACTCTGTGGGAAAGACCTTGAAAAAATGTTTATTCATCTCATAGGTATGGTGAAAATTACTGAAAGCCTTCCTTTACTTCAGGCGCAAATACTAGATAATTTAAGTGGAATAACTGCCTTTGCTGAATAAATAATTGTCAGGTTTAATAATTTGAGGGCGTTTAATCCTTCGTTTTCATTGTAGGAAAATTCCTTCGTTCTTGATGTTGTGGAACATAGCTGTGACGTTTTACCGCCATTTATGAAGGATTCAGCAGGTGTACAGTTGGAGCTACTGTAACTTCAAGAGGACGAAGGACTAAAGCGTCTGAAATGTAGCAGTTGTTCAACTTTGAATTTTGAAGGATGGTTACAGAAGAAAAATATGCACTAACAAGAGAGGGTGTCAAGAGATTTATCTCTATTTATGGGACTACTTACATGTGTTAATCATTGTATTCAAGGACCAAGTTTATCAAATATAAATATAGATCTGTTCCGTGTGATGAACATTTAAGTACAAACTGCGCTCACCATTTGTCAGCCGGATTTAAAACAGCTGACAACAAAAGTAAACACTCGAATAAGAACATCTCAAATGTAACTTCCAACTTGTATAATAAAACAGTTCAATAATTTTATTTTTAAATTAGTGTTTCTATATCGATGTTAATTACTAGAGCTTAAAAAATGCGGTTCGCTTCGAAACAGCTCCGAAACGTTTCGGCTCCCAAAGGTAAGTACTCCCCCCGCCCCCTCCACCCACGTTGATTTATGAGCCAGTCCTCACGATTGTTGTACGGGCTCCTAATGGGATGATGCGTAACAAACTTGACCTCTCTCTTCCGAAAACTTAGGTAATCTGCCAGCCAATCTCTGAATTTGGCAATTTACCAGAACTGCTAAGACTCTGATAGTGAGTCCGCCTCTCGAAAAGCGTTGCAGCTCCGACAAATGCGAGTAACCTCAGGATTCGACTTTTTGGAGAAAGGGTGACCTGATAGCCACTCTGCCTGTTATTCCGGGCTACAACCAATCAGTGTCTCGCACTCTGCGACAGGAGCCGGCTCAACAACCTCCGTGTCCTCGTGCCAAACAGACGCGACGCCACTCCTTCAAAAATCGATCTCAATATTTCGCATCTGTCAAGCTGCCACGCACCTGGCATCCTATCTGGTAAGTCGGCCGTCCGCAGTCTGCTCTTTTTATAGACTGCGGACAGCCCGTGGCCATCAGGTGCTGCAGGGGGCAACTGGGTGAATACAACAGATCGTGAAGAAACTCACAGGTTCACTGCGATTACCAGTGATTCTTTTGTACCACACTGCCGTGGCAGTATTATGCAGACGCCAGTTCATATTCCGTGAAAAGCACCTTCCTGCCACAGTGGCACCCTACTCACAAGGCGTGCGTACCAGCTTCCCTGGCAACTGTCCCTTGACTATGGGGTAAGGGGAAATGCTCTCTGCAGTTGCAAACTCTTCATAATTCTTGAAAGTTTGTCCCCAGAAGAGACTCACCAGCTGGTACTCAGGACAGCCTGAAGCTGTGAAACGGTTTCAGAACGTTTGTTAACCGAAACGGAAGATACATATAAGTTTCACATCTTTTAACTTTTTTCAATTTGTTTTGCATTTTTGTTATTTTTACGTTTGGAATGCTTGTTATCACAAACGGCAGATTTACGTAAATGCTGCTCATAACAGCCATGAACTGAAATCTTGTTGGTATTGTTCCTTCCCACACCCCCTCGCAAAAAAGAGAAATAATCCTCTGTTAATATTTAGTTCTGACCTATTCTGGTAAGACACTTTACGTTTACTTACTGTTTAGCTTGTGTACTTGGGTTACATTATGTATCTCTAAACTGAGCTCTGACCGCTTGTCTAACAAACCCTACTGGACATTAAAATTTCTACACCAAAATGAAATGCAGATGATAAACATGTGTTCATTGGACAAATATATTATACTGGAACTGACATGTGATTACATTTTCACGCAATTTGGGTGCACAGATCCTGAGAAATCAGCAGCCAGAACAACCACCTCTGGCCGTAATAACGGCCTTGATACGCCTGGGCATTGACTGAAACAGAGCTTGGATGGCGTGTACAGGTACAGCTGGCCATGTAGCTTCAACAAGATACCAGAGTTCATCAAGAGTAGTGACGCGCGTATTGTGTCGAGACAGTTGCTCGGCCACCATTGACCAGATGTTTTCAATTGGTGAGAGATCTGGTGATTGTGCTGGCCATGGCAGCAGTCGAACATTTTATGCATCGAGAAAGACCCGTACAGGACCTGCAACATGCTGTGGTGCGTTATCCTGCTGAAATGTAGGGTTTTGCAGGGATCGAATGAAGGGTAGAGCCACGGGTCGTAGCACATCTGAAATGTAACGTCCACTGTTCAAAGTGCCATAAATGCGAACAAGAGGTGACCGACACGTGTAATCAATGGCACCCCATACCATCACGCCGGGTGATACGCCAGTATGGCGATGACGAATACATGCTTCCAATGTGCGTTCACCGCGATGTCGCCAAACACGGATGCGACCATCATGATGCTGTAAACAGAACCTAGATTCATACGAAAAAATGACGTTTTGCCATTCGTACACCCAGGTTCGTCGTCGAGTACACCATCGCAGGCGCTCCTGTCTGTGATGAAGCATCAAGGATAACCGCAGCCATGGTCTCCGAGCTGATAGTACATACTGCTGCAAACGTCGTCGAACTGTTCGTGCAGATGGTTGTTGTCATGCAAACGTTCCCATCTGTTGACTCAGGGATCGAGACGTGGCTGCACGATCCGTTACAGCCATGCGGATAAGATGCCTGTCACCTCGACTGCTAGTGATACGAGGCCGTTGGGATCCAGCACGGCGTTCCGTATTACCCTCCTGAACCCACCGATTCCATATTCTGCTAACAGTCATTGGATCTCGACCAACGCGAGCAGCAATGTCGCGATAAGATAAACCGCAATCGCGATAGGCTACAATCCGACCTTTATCAAAGTAGGAAACGTGATGGTACGCGTTTCTCCTGCTTACACGAGGCATCACAACAACGTTTCACCAGGCAACGCCGGTAAACCGCTGTTTGTGTATTAGAAATCGGTTGGATACTTTCCTCATGTCAGCACGTTGTAGGTGTCGTCACCGGCGCCAACCTTGTGTGAATGCTTTGAAAAGATAATTATTTGCATATCACAGCATCTTCTTCCTGTCTGTTAAATTTCGCGTCTGCAGCACGTCATCTTCGTGGTGTAGCAATTTTAATGGCCAGTTGTTTATTTTTCATGATAAATATATTATTACTGTATTAACGGCCTTTTCGGAATCCTCTTTGATGTTCTAATAGAAAAGCCTTTTTTCTGGTTTTTGTACGATTATTAATCACATTTGCAAATGAAGCACACGCATCTTTTGCTTCGAAACAGCTTTTGGCAGTGTGAACAAAAGAAATCTCTGGTACATAATGACTAAAGCTGGATATTCCATACATCTTACTGGACCCATAGAAAGCTCTAAAAACAACACAAAAATTATTATTAGAGCTTGACAATAACAAAACTGTTGAAAGCAATGCCAATTAGGAAGTTAAAGCGGGCAGTAGCCTGTCACTAACTCTATTTAATGTTTATATAAATGATTTTATTAAGAACTGTGACATGAAGATAAATCAAGGTACATTGAATAATAGAAATAATATTTTAATATAATTATATATGCAGATAATGTAACAACTTTCGAAGAAAATTAAGGTGAGCTGCAAAAAGCAGCGTATAAACTACACTCCTGGAAATGGAAAAAAGAACACATTGACACCGGTGTGTCAGACCCGTCATACTTGCTCCGGACACTGCGAGAGGGCTGTACAAGCAATGATCACACGCACGGCACAGCGGACACACCAGGAACCGCGGTGTTGGCCGTCGAATGGCGCTAGCTGCGCAGCATTTGTGCACCGCCGCCGTCAGTGTCAGCCAGTTTGCCGTGGCATACGGAGCTCCATCGCAGTCTTTAACACTGGTAGCATGCCGCGACAGCGTGGACGTGAACCGTATGTGCAGTTGACGGACTTGGAGCGAGGGCGTATAGTGGGCATGCGGGAGGCCGGGTGGACGTACCGCCGAATTGCTCAACACGTGGGGCGTGAGGTCGCCACAGTACATCGATGTTGTCGCCAGTGGTCGGCGGAAGGTGCACGTGCCCGTCGACCTGGGACCGGACCGCAGCGACGCTCGGATGCACGCCAAGACCGTAGGATCGTACGCAGTGCCATAGGGGACCGCACCTCCAATTCCCAGCAAATTAGGGACACTGTTGCTCCTGGGTTATCGGCGAGGACCATTCGCAACCTTCTCCATGAAGCTGGGCTACGGTCCCGCACACCGTTAGGCCATCTTCCGCTCACGCCCCAACATCGTGCAGCCCGCCTCCAGTGGTGTCGCGACAGGCGTGAATGGAGGGACGAATGGAGACGTGTCGTCTTCAGCGATGAGAGTCGCTTCTGCCTTGGTGCCAATGATGGTCGTATGCGTGTTTGGCGCCGTGCAGGTGAGCGCCACAATCAGGACTGCATACGACCGAGGCATACAGGGCCAACACCCGGCATCATGGTGTGGGGATCGATCTCCTACACTGGCTGTACACCTCTGGTGATCGTTGAGGGGACACTGAATAGTGCACGGTACATCAAAACCGTCATCGAACCCATCGTTCTACCATTCCTAGACCGGCAAGGGAACTTGCTGTTCCAACAGGACAATGCACGTCCGCATGTATCCCGTGCCACCCAACGTGCTCTAGAAGGTGTAAGTCAACTACCCTGGCCAGCCAGATCTCCGGATCTGTCCCCAATTGAGCATGTTTGGGACTGGATGAAGCGTCTTCTCACGCGGTCTGCACGTCCAGCACGAACGCTGGTCCAACTGAGGCGCCAGGTGGAAATAGCATGGCAAGCCGTTCCACAGGACTACATCCAGTATCTCTACGATCGTCTCCATGGGAGAATAGCAGCCTGCATTGCTGCGAAAGGTGGATATACACTGTACTAGTGCCGACATTGTGCATGCTCTGTTGCCTGTGTCTATGTGCCTGCGGTTCTGTCAGTGTGATCATGTGATGTACCTGACCCCAGGAATGTGTCAATAAAGTTTCCCCTTCCTGGGACAATGAATTCACGGTGTTCTTATTTCAATTTCCAGGAGTGTATATGAAATGGAGAAAAGAGACTGTAATCTTCATTCGTATATCAACAAAGAAAAATAAAATAATAACTCATAATGAGAAATACCACACCACCTAAAAAGATAATAACAGAAAATACCTCACTTGAGCAGGTCTCGAGCTTTAATTTCTTAGGATTCGATATAAGCTACAATATGGATAAGGATATAGAAAATAATGACAGGTTACTAGCATTATCTTTTCCGGTCGCAACTCTCCCACCTGTTGCATCTAGCAATCAGGCCTACTAGATGTGTGGCCTGCCAAGCGAGTTTTTTTAATATTTGTGCATCGGAAATGTTGATATGACTTACCGTAGTCACTGCTACTGTACATTGAGAGAAAGCCCTATCGCCCAACTGTTTTGCTATTTTTTTTTTTCTTTTTAATTATCTCAACGCAACATATTTAAACACATCTGATTAATAAGTTTCAAATATGGCATTTTTTTGTAAACATTTCATATGGACTTACTCCACCTTGGCAAGACAGAATGGCTATTCGCTACTGAATGATCATGACCACCATTTTATTTCATATCTCCGCTTTTTTTCTGAGATTCTCCCACCGCAACGATACAAAATTTCCTCCAATTCAAGGAAATCTCTGCCCAGTGGGCTTGATATTACGTACACATTTCAATATCCTATGGTCTCTTAATTCAAATAACACAGATTAAACATGTCAAACAAAACAGAACAACCGACCTTAGCCAGTACGTACCACAAATCCCAGATTAACAAGTCACAGACCTTCGGATTAAATTTCACACGTAACCTTTCCTGCTGACCTACCACACACTTTAGAGGATTTATGCTAATCTCCCACTGCAATGTAACCCTCATTGTGTTGCTGGGCAAATGGCTAACTCACCTTTTCTCTCTGAGTATCAAAATTTCTAACTTGCTTCACACGAATGCGATCAATAACCGTAATTTTGATATCATGATTACTTAATTATCTCACACACGGATCCTCAACTGAAAGGTTGCACAATCACTTCTGTTCTCCATTGTCTCTTGGTCAGATTGAGAAAAAGTTAGTACTCGCCATGTGGAAGTGCTTGTTCATAATTCAAATCCTACACACGCAATTCTTAAATATCCTCAACATATACACGCAAGTATCTCAGCTTAAATTTACCACACGTGTTTTCATTGTGACCGTTAATCACTACCAAAGAATCCTAAGCTCCCCATGAGTTTTACCTGCCGTCCTTTACATGAATCTCCCACCATAAGTTTTGTTCTAGTCGATATTCTGAAAAGCGAAATCATTATTTCTAGCTACTCTTAAATATTCCACGTACATACAGTTCCCATATTCTTTAGTTTTACGGAGCACACTGAAAGTAGGTGTTTCAACTCCAGGAACCAGCGACAGAGTGTCGATGGCCGTTCACCAGACCATCCCACGCTTCATCATAAGTGAGGGAGGATCCTATTACCATCTTGGTCAGCCGCACTCCAGGCACTCTAGTGCTCTGGAATACTTCTTTTCTTTGGTTCTACCAAAGGTGACCACAGGACTGTCTCAAAGATAATTACAGATTGTACACCCACTATCTGTGGTGAGCAGACAACAAACCATTCACTCATTTCTCTAACATCACAAAACTGGATATAGGGCTCTATTTTTGAAGGAAGTGAACATATGAATAATTAAATATACAAATTGTCCTTCTTTTCTACATCAGTATCCGGTTTCAGCGTATTGAATAAAATTGTTACCATGAAACCGCTGTTCTGACAAGACCAACGAAGTATGTTATTATACAACGGATATTACTGTACCCAATGAGGCAAATCTTTTCAATGTCGGGTAGTACTGTACCCTTTCAATAAGATTAAAAGTAAAAATCAATATGTGGAATCATAAAAACAAAGTACAGAAGGAAACAAAATTAAAATTTTGTAAAGCCTTGGCTACACCCGCATTGCTATATGAAAGTGAATCATGGATACCTAACAACGTGATAAAAGTGAACGGCAAGTATCAGAAATGAGCTTATTCAGGAAGTTGAGACGCGTTAGAAGGGAGTTTATGTAAGGAATAAGGACATTACGGATCAGTTAGGTAGTTGTAGCATTAACGAAAAAATTGAAGAAAATAGAACATTACGGAAATGCCACGTAGAAAGAACCCCCGATTAGGTCATGTTTCACGTGCCAAGAGGAAGAATGGACAGCAAAAGACCCAGAACGAAGTGACAGTCAAAAGAGAAGAAGTGCAGAAGAAGATATATTACAACTGGGTCATCAAAGACGAGGTTTATTCTGTTCTTACTACGCGCTGTATATGCGTAACATCTTTTTCGAAGGTCATCGGATTTGTATCCTCTTTGATCATTACAGTAAGCTATTGACATAAGATGGCCTTTTAGACCGAAACACTTTTCATTGTATCAATTAATGCTGTAGAACAGGCAAATATTATGTTTACATTTACAAAATAACTGTATTTATTTAGTGTTTCTAGAGTATTTACAACATGATCTGTCTCTTGCAGCAGATACAGCGTAAGAAAACACACACATTGGTCCTGCTTTTACACATTTATTTTTTAGTAACAGGAATGGTGAATGATTGTTGCTGCCACAAATGCAAATCGAAATTCATGAAAAGAGAAAAGGCTTCTTTCATTGGCGAGTGGCACAAAATCACGAAACTTTAGGGGTAATGTAGTTTGATGAAAAAAATTCTGTTTTGATCATCTGAACACTCAGTCCACAGACATTCTTTTCGACAGTACAGGGCCGATAACTGTGTGTAAGAATCGATTAGAAAACACTGTGATGTTATCCGAGGTGACAGACAACTCATTAAAGGTTACTTGGTCGAGACTGCTTTACGCCTTCGGCTTTCTGTCTCTAGAGTGTAAAACAGTTGTTTCAGAAACACGCTGAAACCGCATCTGCTCGTTTCTCCGAGAGTCTGACGCGGAAGTTAACAAGAAATGCAGACACTAGGCTAGATGTGGTGACGCACATCCGCTGCTGAGCTGTGCCACACTGCATCGCCCGCCACCGCAGTACGAGAAGGGTCAGACCGAATGGAGTGGCCCCCGTGGGTGGCTTCTGGTAGACTACTACTGCTGCTGCCGCCCCCGCCGCTACCCGACCTCGGCGAGACTGGACTCTGTTACAACTCGGCTCGATGGCTCCCCAGGGACGCGTCGCCTCGCCGATGCTTCTTTTGCTGCAGGATCACGTCTTCCCCCGACATGAAATCAATTGCGCGTCGTCCTCTTCGTCGGTATATCACGCACTGGAATCGTGCCCCTGAAACACCACACCACAACATCACCAATGCGATTCCAGAATTTGGAACGTGATTATCTTTGGCGTGTAATCCAGCTCGCTAAAATTTGATGTTTCATGCAGTGGAATGACATAAAGTAACTCTGATGAAAGCATTATTTCTGTTGCGCATGTGCAAGGTGCCGCGTAATTAGTCAGAACGGTGTGGTAGTTAGGTAAAGGAAATGCCTGGCGCTCATAGTCAGCAGCAACATTCAACCTTCCCGCAACTGTGAACCATTTAGCAGCGACTTATCTGTTGCAAAATAATAGCTGTGTGAAAGAAGGAGATGACTGTCTTTCGTGACATTCTTACGAATCTTGATACTAATCTTGTACGTCGAAACATTTTTATAACTAAAGTGTACGTGACGACTACGGCTTAACATGGGCATTCACTGAAATTTTCTAGGGTATTCGAAATTCCAAAATTGTAATTTTTTACAAAAAATGAGTGTATCTGATTCGAGAGGTGTCACGCTAAAAGAACTAAATTTTATAGGTGATAGAAAAGAAACTGATGGTTATACGCTGAATATACATTTTAGGTAGATTCGATAATGAAAAAAACACTGTACTACACATTACAGGCGGTGTGCGGGAGGGGGGGGGGGGGGAAGGTGTTGCTCCTCCATATGTAATAGATCACGCTTAAAATTTCGCCTAGGAACCATTTTTCGTATGGGTACCCAGTCAATGTGGACTTCTTCAGTGTATCTTTTCAGTTTATGACAACACCAGGTGACGGGAGAGACATGGATTTCACTTGCAAGCCCTGTCACGCACGCTTCAAAATGTAACGTACTTGCCGTGTATACTTGTGCTTATTAACCGTGGCATGAGACAGTATCAGTTTGATTTGCGCTACACCTACACGTATAACGGTGAGATGTTTCGTATTGTGGATTTACGCTGCACCTGTCCGATTCTAACTGCACGCTTTACTGTAGCAACTGGTTTTATTTTTGAGTTTATACTGAATAAAGAGTTAATCTAACCCACCTCCTCAGCCGAGATCACTGACGCACGCCTGTGCGGTGGCTTTCGACAGGGAGATAAGCCGGTATTAGCCCGGCAAGGAAAGCAGAGGAGGCGGTGTTAAATTTCTGACAACCAGTCTGTGCGCCAGTGTGCTGGATTAAATTCCAAACCTCATACTTATAGGATTTGTTGAGTATGTACATTTTAAACCTGCGCTGTCTCTGAATCCCACCAGCATCTCATTGACGCATGTATACTCTCGGATTGAGTAACAGTTCTGGCACTTTTGTTCAAAACTTTCGAATAACCAGGAAACTGGAGCTGTTCGATCAGTCTTTTTTGTGTCCTTCTGTCAACTGCGTTGTCAAATTGAAGGCACACTATATACGCTCCGAGAGATGTCCCTTCCTGTTCCATCTGTGGAGAACAGAGCATCTTAAACACAGCAGAAAACATACAAGGTCCATAAAAAGCCTTTAGTTCCTTGAAGGTCTCATCTCTGTACTCAGGTCTGTTTTCACCTGCGAAATTCTAATAGCTGAAAGTTTCTAAGTAGTACTTCTTTTATCATTTGTTCAGTGAAGAATACGTCCCATGCTGATTTTGGGGTACAACGTTGCGCGAGCTGCCTTCCAGGCCCTATAATCTCTAGAAGAAGCGTTATTGAATTATGAGATCTGCTACGAATATTTTCAGTGGTGGTTGAGAGGACCATTTGAGTCTATTCTTCGCACAGTAGCTCTTGGACGGTTCTTTCACCCATTTAGGTGAGAAGGCATAACAGTTGGGTAATGGAGAATAGCCTTGGTTGAAGGTGAGATACGTACCAGGCTCAGATATCCGCTTCATCGTCAGATAAACTTTGTTCGGATGTAATCTTGTGGTTACTTTCAAAGTAAAGTCAGATAGCACGGTACTTCCGTTTCTTTCTGAATTCACTGAATTTACTCTCTTAACCGTGAAGTTGCGCATTAAACCTTACCTCTAATCCTGGGTAACCTCCTCTAATAACATCCCTCGAATCAGCCATAAGTTTCGAATCAATCAAGAGATTCTTCAAGATAAATACTTTCACAATCGATGATGTGGGGATGACAATATCTCAGACGCCAGAAAACCGATTATAATACGCAACTACTCACCTTTCTAACGCGTTCGAAGAGCAACTAACATACTGAGAGTTGCCAAACCGCGTTAGTCCCTGGGCACATCTGCTTAGCCCAGGTTTGTAGGTTTCCAAAGGCGGCGACCATGTCACCAGGTACGGGTTAATCATACTTTAGATATGTAGTTTTTATTTCAGAAATCGTGTATACTGACAGTCTCTGTGCTGTTTCGCTCTGATACGTACTGTGAAAATGGCTGACGCTACCCCCAGCTCAGTGGTGAAACACGTTTGTGGAAAGCCGTTAAAAAGTGGCGAGACACACATTGCTCCGAAAGTTTTTCAGATTTTCAGAAAAAATCGGCGTTGAAGTTTTCCAAGGACTATATCTACGTATTAATATTAAGGCACTTGTCATGAATGGAAGGCTGAATTGGTAGCGTTGTAGAATCGGAAACAAGATTGTGTATAGAGCAGTGGTTCAGATCTCGCTTTGGTCTTCCTTTTTTTCGTTCTATTTGGAATACTTACATTTTTCAAATATAAAATTCATAAAACATATGCTAATTAAAGCATATATAACCATCTTCAACTTTTGTAGTCCTGTCGTCCTCAGTTGCGTATAATATTATGGCATTTTGATACTCACAGAAAAGCAAAGTGCCAGAACTGTTTATAGCCTGTATATAAATGGTACCAAATATAAACTAAACAGTGTAAACAAAAATACGTACATATTCCAGGCCACTGAAGATACGTTGCAAAGAATAAAGGCGAAACGGGTATGATACAAAAGTTATGATTCATTCAGTTGTACAAAAATGGTTCAAATGGCTCTGAGCACCACGGGACT
This sequence comes from Schistocerca gregaria, assembly GCF_023897955.1. NCBI lineage: Eukaryota > Metazoa > Arthropoda > Insecta > Orthoptera > Acrididae > Schistocerca > Schistocerca gregaria. The sequence continues at coordinate 82,140,262 of NC_064931.1, forward strand.
CAACTGCTGTGGTCATCAGTCCCCTAGAACTTAGAACTACTTAAACCTAACTAACCTAAGGACATCACACACATCCATGCCCGAGGCAAGATTCGAACCTGCGACCGCAGCAGTCGCACGGTTCCGGACTGCGCGCCTAGAACCGCGAGACCACCGCGGCCGGAATTCAGTTGTAATTAGATGGTCCAGAAGTAGAGTAATCAACACAGCGTAATATCTAATCATCATTTTTTATTAAAAATACACGTTTGCTTGTATCTAATTACATGTTGCACGTAAAAATCCAATTTTAATTGCAAATATAAACTCTTGATCACCCAAGGTTGTTTAAATCAAGAAAACATAGATTTTAGGACAAAAATGAAAAAGCGGATACTCTTTATTTGCACTACGTCCATTGTTTTATATCATAAATGTGGTCTCACACGAATCAGAGTGATAAGTGTCGCAGAAACATGGAAGACAATAATTTTAACCTCATCGAACGCACCATACAAATGCTGCACTTTTACAATTGCTACCGTACCATTGCAATATGGAACCAACAGAACCGATCTGGGAACAAGTTAAGGAATTTGTCACGAGAAGCAACAAGACATTTAAGGTGCCAGACATACTGGAACTAGAGCGCGAAGCATTCTCACAAGTCACGGCCGAACGCTGGCGGGATCTACATCTACATCTACATGGATACTCTGCAAATCACATTCAAGTGCCTGGCAGAGGGTTCATCGAACCACCTGCACAATTCTCTGTTATTCCAATCTCACATAGCGCGCGGAAACAGTGAACACCTGTGTCTTTCCATACGAGCTCTGATGTCCCTTATTTTATCGTGGGGATCGTTCCTCCCTATGTAGGTCGGTGTCAACAAAATATTTTCGCATTCGGCGGAGAAAGTTAGTGATTGGAATTTCGTGAGAAGATACCATCGCAACGAAAAACGCCTTTCTCTTAATGATTTCCAGAGCAAATCCTGCATCATTTCTGTGACACTCTCTCCCATATTTCGCAATAATACAAAACGAGCTGCCTTTCTTTGAAATTTTTGAATGTACTCCATCAGTCCTATCTGGTAAGGATCCCACACAGCGCAGCAGTATTCTAAAAGAGGATGGACAGGAGTAGTGTAGGCACTCTCCTTAAGACGTCTGTTACATTTTCTAAGAGTTCTGCCAATAAAACAGTCTTTGGTTAGCCTTCCCCTCAACGTTTTCTATGTGTTCCTTCCAATTTAAGTTGTTCGTAATTGTACTACGTAGGTATTTAGTTGAATTTAGGGCTTTTAGATTAGACTGATTTATTATGTAACCGAAGTTTAACGAGTTCCTTTTAGCACTCATGTTGATGATACTTATCGTTATTTAGGGTCAACAGCCACTTTTCGCACCATTCAAATATCTCTTCTAAATCGTTTTTCAGTTTGTTTTGATCTTCTGATGACTTTATTAGTCGATAAACGACAGCGTCATCTGCAAACAACCGAAGACGGCTGCTCAGATTGTCTCCAAAATCATTTATATAGATAAGGAATAGCAAAGGGCCTATGACGCTACCTCGGGGAACGCCAGAAATCACTTCTGTTTTACTCGATGATTTTCCGTCAATTACTACGAACTGTGACCTCTCTGACAGGAAATCACAAATCCAGTCACATGATTAAGACGATATTCCATAAGCACGCAATTTCACTACGAGTCGCATGTGTAGTACAGTGTCAAAAGCCGTCTGGAAATCCAGAAATACGGAATCGATCTGAGATCCCTTGTCAATAGCACTCACCACTCCATGTGAATAAAGAGCTAGTTGTGTTTCACAGGAACGATGTTTTCTAAACCCATGTTGTCTGTATGTCACTAGACCGTTTTCTTCGAGGTAATTCACAATGTTCGAGCACAATGTATGTTCTAAAACCCTACTGCATATCGATGTTAACGATTTTTTTTTTGTGGTCATCAGTCTACTGACTGGTTTGATGGGGCCCGCCACGAATTCCTCCCCTGTGCTAACCTCTTCATCTCAGAGTAGCACTTGCAACCTACGTCCTCAATTATTTGCTTGACGTATTCCAATCTCTGTCTTCCTCTACAGTTTTTGCCCACTACAGCTCCCTCTAGTACCATCGAAGTCATTCCCTCATGTCTTAGCAGATGTCCTATCATCCTGTCCCTTCTCCTTATCAGTGTTTTCCACATATTCCTTTCCTCTCCGATTCTGCGTAGAACCTCCTCATTCCTTACCTTAACAGTCCTTCTAATTTTCAACATTAGTCTATAGCACCACATCTCAAATGCTTCGATTCTCTTCTGTTCCGGTTTTCCCACAGTCCATGTTTCACTACCATACAATGCTGTACTCCAGACGTACATCCTCAGAAATTTCTTCCTCAAATTAAGGCCGTATTTGATATTAGTAGACTTCTCTTGGCCAGAAATGCCTTTTTTGCCATAGCGAGTCTGCTTTTGATGTCCTCCTTGCTCCGTCCGTCATTAGTTGTTTTACTGCCTAGGTAGCAGAATTCCCTAACTTCATTGACTTCGTGACCATCAATCCTGATGTTAAGTTTCTCGCTGTTCTCATTTCTACTACTTCTCATTACCTTCGTCTTTCTCCGATTTACTCTCAAACCATACTGTGTACTCATTAGACTGTTCATTCCGTTCAGCAGATCATTTAATTCTTCTTCACTTTCACCCAGGATAGCAATGTCATCAGCGAATCGTATCATTCATATCATTTCACCTTGTATTTTAATTCCACTCCTGAACCTTTCTTTTATTTCCATCATTGCTTCCGCGATGTACAGATTGATGAGTAGGGGCGAAAGGCTACAGCCTTGTCTTACACCCTTCTTAATACGAGCACTTCGTTCTTGATTGTCCACTCTTATTTTTCCCTCTTGGTTATTGTACATATTGTATATGACCCGTCTCTCCCTATAGCTTACCCCTACTTTTTTCAGAATCTTGAACAGCTTGCACCATTTTATATTGTCGAACGCTTTTTCCAGGTCGACAAATCCTATGAACGTGTCTTGATTTTTCTTTAGCCTTGGTTCCATTATTAGCCGTAACGTCAGAATTGCCTCTCTCGTGCCTTTACTTTTCCTACAGCCAAACTGATCGTCACCTAGCGCATTCTCAATTTTCTTTTCCATTCTTCTGTATATTATTCTTGTAAGCAGCTTCGATGCATGAGCTGTTAAGCTGATTGTGCGATAATTCTCGCACTTGTCAGCCCTTGCCGTCTTCGGAATTGTGTGGATGATGCTTTTCCGAAAGTCAGATGGTATGTCACCAGACTCATATATTCTACACACCAACGTGAATAGGCGTTTTGTTGCCACTTCCCCTAATGATTTTAGAAATTCTGATGGAATATTATCTATCCCTTCTGCCTTATTTGGCCGTAAGGCCTCCAAAGCTCTTTTAAATTCCGATTCTAATACTGGATCCCCTATCTCTTCTAACTCGACTCCTGTTTCTTCTTCTATCACATCAGACAAATCTTCACCCTCATAGAGGCTTTCAATGTATTCTTTCCACCTATCTGCTCTCTCCTCTGCATTTAACAGTGGAATTCCTGTTGCACGCTTAATGTTACCACCGTTGCTTTTAATGTCACCAAAGGTTGTTTTGACTTTCCTGTATGCTGAGTCTGTCCTTCCGACAATCATACCTTTTTCGATGTCTTCACATTTTTCCTGCAGCCATTTCGTCTTAGCTTCCCTGCACTTGCTATTTATTTCCTTCCTCAGCTACTTGTATTTCTGTATTCCTGATTTTCCCGGAACATGTTTGTACTTCCTCCTTTCATCAATCAACTGAAGTATTTCTTCTGTTACCCATGGTTTCTTCGCAGCTACCTTCTTTGTACCTATGTTTTCCTTCCCAAATTCTGTGATGGCCCTTTTTAGAGATGTCCATTCCTCTTCAACTGTACTGCCTACTGCGCTATTCCTTATTGCTGTATCTATAGAGTTAGAGAACTTCAAACGTATCTCGTCATTCCTTAGAACTTCCGTATACCACTTCTTTGCGTATTGATTCTTCCTGACCATTGTCTTGAACTTCAGCCTACTCTTCATCACTACTATATGGTGATCTGAGTCTATATCTGCTCCTGGGTACGCCTTACAATCCAATATCTAATTTCGGAATCTCTGTCTGACCATGATGTAATCTAATTGAAATCTTCCCGTATCTCCCGGCCTTTTCGAAGTATACCTCTTCCTCTTGTGATTCTTTAACAGGGTATTCGCTATTACTAGCTGAAACTTGTTACAGAACTCAATTAGTCTTTCTCCTCTTTCATTCCTTGTCCCAAGCCCATATTCTCCTGTAACCCTTTTTTCTACTGCTTCCCCTACAACTGCATTCCAGTCGCCCATGACTATTAGATTTTCGTCCCCATTTACATACTGCATTACCCTTTCAATATCCTCATACACTTTCTCTATCTGTTCATCTTCAGCTTGCGACGTCGGCATGTATACCTGAACTATCGTTGTCGGTATTGGTCTGCTGTCGATTCTGATTAGAACAACCCGGTCACTGAACTGTTCACAGTAACACACCCTCTGCCCTACCTTCCTATTCATAACGAATCCTACACCTGTTATACCATTTTCTGCTGCTGTTGATATTACCCGATACTCATCTGACCAGAAATCCTTGTCTTCCTTCCACTTCACTTCACTGACCCATACTATATCTAGATTGAGCCTTTGCATTTCCCTTTCAGATTTTCTAGTTTCCCTACCACGTTCAAGCTTCTGACGTTCCACGCCCCGACTCGTAGAACGTTATCCTTTCGTTGATTATTCAATCTTTTTCTCATGGTAACCTCCCCCTTGGCAGTCCCCTCCTGGAGATCCGAATGGGGGACTATTCCGGAATCTTTTGCCAATGGACAGATCATCATGACACTTCTTATGGCATGTAATTTAGTGGATTACTTCTACTACCTTTCTTGAATATTGGTGTGACCTGTGCAACTTTCCAGTCTTTGGGTACGGATCTTTCGATGAGCGAACGGTTGTATATGATCGTTGAGTATGGAGCTAATGAATCTGTATAGTCGGATAGGAACCTAACTGGTAAACAGTCTGGACCCGAAGACTTGCTTTTATTAAGTGATTTAAGTTGCTTCACTACTCCGAGGATATTTACTTCTATGTTACTCATGTTGACAGCTGTTCTCGATTCGAATTCTGGAATATTTACTTCGTCTTCTTTTGTGAAGGCATTTCGGAAGGCTATGTTTAGTAACTCTGCTTTGGCAGCACTATCTTCGGTAGTATCTCCATTGCTATCGTGCAGAGAAGGCATTGATTGTTTCTTGCCGCTAACATACTTCACATACGACCAGAATCTCTATGGACTTTCTGCCATGTTCCGAGACAAAGTTTCGTTGTGGAAACTGTTATAGGCATCTCGCATTGAAGTCCGTGCTAAATTTCGAGCTTCTGTAAGAGATCGCCAATCTTGAGGTTTTTGTGTTTGTTTAAATTTGGCATGTTTGTTTTGTTGTTTCTGCAACAGTGTCTAACCCGTTTTGTGTACCAAGGAGAATCAGCTCCTTCGTCTGTTAATTTAATTGGTATAAGTCTCTCAATTTCTAATGATACTGTTTCTTTGAATTTAAGCCACATCTGGTCTACACTTATATTATTAATTTGGAATAAGTGGAGGTTGTCTCTCAGGAAGGCGTCAAGTGAATTTTTATCTGCTTTTTTAGATGGGTATATTTTTCGCTTATTTTTCGAGGATTTGGGGATTACTGTATCCATTCTCACTACCTCAACCTTGTGTTCACTAATCCCTGATTCGGTTTTGGCTCTGAGCACCATGGGACTTAACATCTATGGTCATCAGTACCCTAGAACTTAGAACTACTTAAACCTAAGTAACCTAAGGACAGCACACAACACCCAGTCATCACGAGGCAGAGAAAGTCCCTGACCCCGCCGGGAATCGAACCTGGGAACCCGGGCGTGGGAAGCGACTGATTCGGTTTTGATGCTTGTTATTAATTCAGGATTATTTGTTGCTAAGAGGTCAAGTGTGTTTTTACAATCGTTTACTATTCGCGTGGGTTCATGAACTAACTGCTCGAAATAATTTTCAGAGTTTGCGTTTAGCACAATTTCGGATGATATTTTATGCGTACCTCCGGAATTAAACACGCATTTTCGCCAACATATCAAGGGTAAATAAACGTCTCCACCAACTATTATCGTATGAGTCGGGTACGTGTTTGAAATCAGACTCAAGTTTTCTTTGAACCTTTCAGCAACTGTATCACCTGAATTGGGAGGTCGGTAAAAGGATCCAATTATTATTTTATTCCGGTTGCCAACAATGACCTCTGCCCATACTAACTCACAGGAAGTATCTACTTCAATTTCGCGACAAGTTAAACTACTTCTGACAGAAACAAACACGCCACCACTAACCGTGTTTAACCTATCCTTTCGGAACACTGTTAGGTTCTTCGCAAAAATTTCAGCTGAGCTTATATCCGGCTTTAGCCAGCTTTCAGTGCCTATAACGATTTGAGCACCAGTGCTTTCTATTAACACTTGGAGCTCTGCTACTTCCCCAACACAGGTACGACAATTTACAACTGTTATACCAATGTTACCTGTATCTACTTTTTCCTGTGTTCAGCATGCACCCTTCATGGCTGAAGTCCTTCTTGTGTTTTCCCGAGACCCTCTAACCTAAATAACCGCCCAGTCCACGCCACACAGCCCCTGTTACCCGTGTATCCACCTCCTGCGTATAGTGGACACCTGAACTATTCAGCGGCACCTGAAACCCTACCACCCTTTGGAGCAAGTTGAGAAATCTGCAGCCTACACGGTCGCAGAACCGTCTGCTCCTCCAATGGGCTCTCTACCAGTGGTCTGCAATCGGTCCTGTCGACTATGCTGGAAATGATCAGCTCTGTTTTCATCTTTCAAGCAAGACTGGCCGCCTTTACCACTTCTGTTAGCCGCTCGAAACCAGAGAGAATCTCTTCTGATCCAAAGTGACACACATCATTGGTACCGATGTGAGCCACCACCTGCAGTGGGCTGCTACCTGCGCTCTTCATAGCATCCGGGAGGACCGTTTCCACATCTTGCAGGCTGATTGGTTTCCTCTGAAACAGGACAGGTGACAGCACCTGGTTCAGCGACAGTGTCAGCTACAGACAGCTCCTGGAACCTGTTTGTCAGACAAACTGGGGAGGCTTACGTGCGGCCACCTGGGAAGTCTTTCGCCGCCTGCTTCACCCTGGGGCGACCTCCCACTCGACCACACGTGAGGGTTGAGCCTCAGTGCAAGCAGTAACTGGGTTGGCCACCGGTGAGGACCGATCGGAGGACTCTGACGTGCTGGACGTCCGTTGGATCCCCACGGCCGGCCCACAACAGTGGTGCCCATCCACTGCAGCTTCAAGCCGTGTAACCGAAGCCATCACAGCCTGAAGCTGAGAGCGAAGTGTCAGCAACTCGACTCGCATCCGCACACAACAATCGCAGACCCTGTACATACTAAAGTCCGTGGAAAACTAAACTATGCAGATAAATGGACTATCGGCACGTGTTGGGCAACTCTACTGCAGACCCTGTCGAAAACTCACGAACTGTGTCTACTAATACGCAGATATTCAAAAACCTATCTACCGAAGCACTCAGGTGAAACTAAATAATTTGTTCTCGACTAGGAATTTTTAATATGTCACAAAATCGGTTTACTTTCCGACGCAAAGAAAAACGCGACAACTGTGGCTATTAGATATTAAATTTACACGCAGAAACACAAGAAACTGAACTATTAAAGCATACAGATGATATATTAAAAATCGCTCCTGGTTAGGAACTCGTAAATGACAAAAGCCGTTTACTTCCTTGTTGCTGCGTCTGTCTCGGTCGGCTACTGCTGCCTGACTTGTGTGTTCCATCGTCATTGCGAGGGTGCGAGGTGCGCCGGAAACAAGCAACTTGACTCCCAGGAGAACGTCCATCCAGTGACCGTAGCTGCGTTAGTCGCTTGGAGAGAAGTCGGCTGGAGACTCAAGTACTGAATCGCGACGTAGTTTGTGTGTTCCATCGTCGTTACGAGGGTGCGAGGGTTACAATTAACTATCAGTGGTGCGTCGGAAACAAGCAACTTGACTCCTGTGACCGTGGCTGCGTTAGTCGCTTGGTGAGAAGTTGGCTAGAGACTGATGTATTGAACCGCGACGCAGTATGTGTACCATCGTCATTACTAGGGTTACAGTTTGTCCATTCCTCTTGAAGTGAACTGCCTAATTAGCTACTCATTATCGAAATATCTATAATCTCAGAGAACTTAATGGTATCTCTTCATTCCTTGGTACTTTCGTATCCCATTTCTCTGCACATTGATTCTTAGGGCCAGTATCCTAGGCTTTAACTTGCTCAGCCAGTCGCTGAGGCCGAGCGGTTCTAGCCGCTTTAGTCCGGAACCACGCTGCTGCTACAGTCGCAGGTTCGAATCGTGCCTCGGGCATGGATGTATATGATGTCCTTAGATTAGTTATGTTTAAGTAGTTCTACGTTTAGGGGACTGATGACCTTAAATGTTAAGTCCCGTAGTGCTTAGAGCCATTTGATCCATTTTTCAGCTTGCTCTTCATCACTACTAAATTGTGATTTGAGTGTGTATCTGCTTCTGGTACACCTTACAATCCAGTATCTGATTTCAGAATCTCCGCCTGACCATGATGTAATCTAACTGAAACTTTCCGATATCTCCTCTCCTTTACCAGGTATACCTCCTCCTCTTGTGATTCTTGAATAGAGATTTCTCTATTACTAGCTGAAATTTATTGCAGAACCCACTTAACCTTTCTCCTCTCTCATTACTAATACCGAGCCCACATTCTCCTGTAACCCTTTCTTCTGCTCCTTCTGCTAAACCCTTATTCAGATCCTACATTAGTCTTACATTTTCATCTCCCTTTATGTACTGAATTACTCCTTCAGTAAACTTTCTCTTTCTCTTCATCTTCGGCTTCCGATGTCGGCATGTACAATTGAAATATCGTTTTCGATGTTGGTTTGCCATCGATTCTCATTAGAACAACCCTGTCACTGAGCTGTTCACAGTAACTCACTCTCTGCCCTACCTCTCTTTTCATAACGAATCCTACCCTCGTCATATCATTTTCTATTGCTGTTGAATATGAGTTGATTACTCATCTGACCAGAAATCCTTGTCTTCGTCCCATTTAACTTCACTGACCCCGCTGTGTGTATCTAGATTGACCCTTAGCATTTCCCTTTTCAGATTCCTGGCCTCCTTACCACGTTGAAATTTCTGACTTTCCACGCCGTGAGTCGCAGAACGTTATCTTTTCGTTGGTTACGCTGCCTTTTTCTCATTGTCACCTCTCCCTTGGCAATCCCCAACCGCAGATCCAATGGAGAGATCAGCATGCCTTTTTTTTCAATTATAGACCACATGTACTTTGCACATACTTTGTGCTTTAATGCAGTGGTTTCCATTGCCTTTTGCATCACGCCGTTAATCATTGCTGATTCTTCCGCCATATTCCTAGATTTCAGAAAGCTTTTGATACCGTTACTCACAGGTGACTATTAATCAAATTGCGTGCATATGGAGTATCGTCTCAGTTGTATGACTGAATTAGTGATTTACTCTCAGGAGGTCACAGTTCGTAGTGATAGACGGTAAATCATCGAGCAGAACAGAAGTGATATCTGGCGTTCGGCAAGGTAGTATCATGGGCCCTCTGCTGTTTCTGATTTATATAGATGATCTAGGTGATAATCTGAGCAGCCCCCTACAATTGTTTACAGATGGCGCTGTAATTTACCGTCTAGCAAAACCATCAGACGATCAATTCCAATTACAAAATGATCTAGTGAGAATTTCTGTATGGTGCGAAAAGTGGCAATTGGCACTAAACAAAGAAAAGTGCGAGGTCATCCACATCGGTACTAAAAGAAATCCGATAAATTTTGGGTATACGATAAATTGCACAAATCTTAGGGCTGTCAATTCGATAAATACCTAGGAATTACAATTACGAGCAATTTAAATTGGAAAGAACACATAGATAATATTGTGGGGAAGGCGACACAAAGACTGCGCTTTGTTGGCAGAACACTTAGAAGATGTGACAAACACTCTAAAGAGACAGCCTACATTACACTTGTCCGTCCTCTGATGGAACATTGCTGCGCGGTATGGGATCCTTACCAGGTATGATTGATAGAGGACATCATATTTTTTACAAAATATTTGCACTGAAAGTCAATATACAATGTATGATAGATTCAAGAGTGTGACCTTTTAAACAATGGAAACCAAGAAATAAATGGTTAAACAGAGCAGCAATCAGTCGTGGAATTAAGTTGCTTTAATATGACATTTATAGTCACAACGCAGATCACATTTCGACCTGTGTCAGGTCATTGTCAATGCAATGCGGAATTGTAGCAGTTGTTCGTGCTCAAGTGAATGCTTACACAGTTCTCCAAACGTTCACGACGACTCTCTGGATCTTCTCGAGCTTGTGCTTGTTTTGAAGATATATACGTAGGGCATCCTGGCAACTTTGATGGTACAGCATCTGCAAATAGAGAGAGATAAACATGAGATTCTTACAGCAATCTTTCATGGTGTTAGACATCTAACAATATCGTAAGAAAATTCAGGAACCTGTACATTAATCTGTAAACTGATTACAAGTATTCTTTACGATAAATTTTCACAAACCTTCCTTTAAGGAGTTTGCCAGTTTTTGGGTCGTAAGCACTTGTAATTTTCTCAATGTTGTCTGCATTGAAATGCGGTTCACATATCTGAAAAGAAGCATATGTTTTACTGTTAACGTAAAGGCAGAATGTAAACTGACAAATTAAATCTGAGGACTGCATAAAGTGACCTTAAAAGTATAATGCTTGGTTATAGTTAGGCTATTGTTTTGAATTTTCAGTTCTGTATCATAACAATATTGAAAAGAGTAACCATATAGAAATAAAGTTAAATTGCAGATACTTACAACGGACTATTTACTGAGTTCCCAGTCTTTCCTATGAACTGCAGCGATGCATTTCAATCTTAAGGCTTCATCAGACGGGAATGAAGAGACGCAAACTTTTGGACCGTTGTCGTAGTTTCCTCTACAACAGAGCATACAGCACTTTCGTAGCATTTTGAGCAGATGCTCAATAACACTCCGAATCGTATATAACAGTGAGAACAAGGTTTCCGCCACAAATGTTACGAAAACAAAGCCATGCTTTCAAACACTGCTACGAAAACAAATCCATGCCGTGACCGCGATTCCAAACACTGCTTCAACCACAGATAGCACTGCTCAGCCGTTGACGTCACAACTCGCACAGAATTGTGTGCGTAGGCTTTGTTTCTAGGTGACGTTGCTGCCTCTCGCTCAGCCAGCCAGTCTAACATTGCGTACGCATCGTCTTAGACACCGTATTTACATTTGTGTTTTGTTTACGAGTGGACGTGTTTGTCTAGTTAGGTTTTCTTGTCTCTGTTGTTTCGTTCTTGTTGTTGTTCGATCTGTCCTTCGTTGGTCGTGTCCCTCCTCTCTGTTGTGATGTTGTTCGCGGACCGCTCCGCAGGACTCGCTGCGTTTCCCGTCACTCTAACCCGCGACTGTTTCGGTCATCGTTACAACACGCCGTTCCTCCCTCTTAGACATGGCCGTTGTCTGAATGAAGGTGACATTTTACAGAGGAAGTCTTCGGCCACCATTGCTGATTTTTATGCAAAGTATAAACCGTGGTGGGGTTCAGACCCGGGACCGAGGACGTTCTGATTACTAATCAAAGACGCTAACCCTAGAGCTAATGTTTCAGGTTTATTCTTACGATGAGCATAGTATAAACACGAGAACGCCCGGTATGTTAGAAACGACGTACGTATTCTGGCGCGAAGCAAGTAATGTTGCTTAATAAACGTTTGCTAATACGAGTAACTATTTCCAATACATATATTACGAGAAGCGTATAGACCATAAGATCTTTTTTACAACGATCTAACACCACCAGAAATCGACAATCTTAATAAATAAATGAATAACGTTCGCGCTAACCAAAATGGCTAGGAAATATCACGAGTGTTATTACGACGTATAGGATGCGCAACATAGACGTCAGTCGCCGACAGGATTCCTTCCCATTTAGTTCTGGCGTATGATCATCCTCTCAATATTTTCTTGGTTTTCAGTTAATCATCAGTAATTGTGTACATTTTATCACTTTATGCTGTTTAGTAAATAAATACTTCATAATGACATCCCTCTTGAACGTAATTCCAAGTAATATAGCTTCCCACTTCATTACTTATAATCACAGAAAGTAGAATTCCATTTTACGGAAAACCCAATGGCTCTGATATTGCTTCAGCGACGGACATAGATTTAGAGAGCTTCTCGCAAAAAGGGGTAGAAGGAAACCTACACGACGACTCGCGAAGATAGTTCTAGGAAGGATTGTGTTAATGTCCGCTGAACTCGAGTGGAAGGAACATATACAATGAAGAGCCAAAGAATCTGGTACACCTGCATAATATCATGCCGGCCCCCCGCGAACACCCAGAAGGGCAGCAAAGCGACGTGGAATAGACTCGACTAATGTCTGAACTAGCGCTGGAGGGAACTGACACCATGAATCCTGCAGAGCTATCCATCAATCCTTAAGAGTACGAGGATCTCTTCTGAACAACACGTTGCAAGGTATCCCAGATGTGCTCACGTCTGGGGAGTTTGGTGGCCAGCGTATGTTTTTAAACTCAGACGAGTGTTCCTGGAGCCACTCTGTAGCAATTATGGACATGTAGGATGTCGTATTGTCCTGCTGGAATTGCCCAAGTCTGACGGAATGCACAATGGACATGAATGGATGCAGGTGATCAGACAGGATGCTTTCGTATGCGTCACCTTTCGGAGTCGTATCTAGAAGTATCAGGGGTCTCATATCACTCCATTACAGAGCCTCCATCAGTCTGAACAGTCCCCTGCTGACATACAGAGTCCATGGATTCATGAGGTTGCCTCAGTACCCGTACATGCCCATCCGCACGATACAGTTTGAAACGAGACTCATCCGACCAGGCAGCAGGTTTCCAGTCATCAACAGTCCAATGTCTGTGTTGACGGACCCAGGCGAGGCGTAAAGCTTTGTGTCGTGAAGTCATCAAGGGTACACGAGTGGGCCTTCTACTCCGAAAGTCCGTTTCGATTATGTTTCATTGAATGGTTCGCACGCTGACACCTGTTGGTGGCCCAGCATTGAAATCTGCAACAATTTGAGGAAGGGCTGCACTTCTGTCATACTGAACAATTCTCTTCAGTCGTCGTTGGTTCAGTTCTCGCAGGATCTTTTTTCGGCCGCAGTGATGTCGGAGGTTTGATGTTTCACCGGATTCGTGATATTCACGGTACACTAGTGAAACTGTCGTACAGGAAACTCCTCACTTCATCGCTACCTCGGAGATGCTGTGCCCTATTGCTCGTGCGCCGACTATAACACCACGTTCAAACGCACTTAAATCTTGATAACCTGCCATTGTAACAGAAGTAACCGAATTATCAAGTGCACCAGACATTGCTTGTCTTATATAGGCGTTGGCGACAGCAGCGCCGTATTCTGCCTGTTTACAGATCTCTGTATTTGAATACGCGTGCCTATACCAGTTTCTTTGGAGCTTTAGTGTAATACGCACATTTCGTTTTTACATTTGATCGTTCTTTTTATATATTTCGTCTACAATTTAAATTGCGGGCATGTTTCAAACTTATAAGACACACTGTTAAGCCGGGGTCATTTAAGAAAAAAATGGTTTAAATGGCTCTGAGCACTATGAGACTTAACTTCTGAGGTCATCAGTCCACCTAACTAACCTAAGGACATCCCACACATCCATGCCAGAGGCAGGATTAGAACCTGCGACCGTAGTGGTCGCGCAGTTCCAAACTGTAGCGCCTAGAACCGCTCGGCCATTCCGGCCGGCTGCAGATTTTCAAGAATCTTGTTACTCCTATCACAAATGGTTATTGGGCTGAAAAGGGAGAAAAAAATGTGCTGTTGACCACGTGTTCTGTTTTCTTCCGATGTGTCTCTGACCAAAAAAGTGGCCCATAGTGATCAGAGCCATTTGAATCATTTTTCCTAGGTGCACAAGAACTTCCTTTCAGAGCACAAGATGAAACAGAGGACAGTGGTGTTCGGTATAATTACGTTGAACTGTTACACTTAATGTCACTTAATGTCTCTTCATAAATTGCTCCACTACTGGCCACTAAAATTGCTACACCACGAAGATGACGGGCTACAGACGCAGAAATGTAACCGACATTAAGAAGATGCTGTGACATGCAAATGATTAGCTTTGCAGAGATTTCACACAAGATTGATTTCGGTGGTGACACCCACAACGTGCTGACACGAGGAAAGTTTCCAACTGATTTCTCATACACGAACAGCAGTTGACCGGTGTTGCCTGAAGAAACGTTGTTGTGATGCCTCGTGTAAGGAGAAGAAATGCGTACCATCACGTTTCCGACTTTGATAAATGTCGGATTGTAGCCTATCGCGATTGCTGTTTATCGTATCGACAACGTTTGCAGCAGCATGGACTATCAGCTCGGAGACCATGGCTGCGGTTACCCTTGACGCTGTACTGTGTCCAGACGAAGCGCCTGCAACTCTCGCTTCCCGCGAAGAAGACCGGTACAGCGGGCCCCGGACAGAGTAGGGGTAAGCCTGGCCGGTCGACCCGGAAACATAGACGCTTCCCAGAGACCACCAGGAGGCGTCCACGGCGCCGCAAGAGGTCGTTACAGCCGCAGACCTCTTTCCTTCCACTCGACACGGCACTCCAAATAGAGGGGCCATATCCATGCGCCCAGCAGTATTTAGGCTGGCATAGGAGCCTGGAGAGGCAGCGCATCTCCGGCGGTAATCCGAAAGGATGCCGCTCTTAGATTGTGCCTTTCCGGTTCTAATCGAAGCGATAGGTATATTGCAGGTGCCAGCCACCATGCAGCGGTCCAGCCAGCAGCCAGCAGCCAGCAGCGGACCCAGCCAGCAGCGGTTCCCGCCAGCAGCCAGCAATGGTCCCAGCCAGCAGCGGTTCCACCATCACCAGCGGCGTCCCCACCGGCCGGGACGACCCCCCCCTCCCCCCCCCCCCCCCCCCGCCAGAAGCAGCAGAGTGGGACTTTGGCCCCAGTCTCCTTCGTCCTTCATCGTTCTCCATCCCTTTTACACTGTGTCTCTCGTCGCCTTGCCCGTCCCTCTTTTGCTTCTTTGTCCTGTCCTGTGTTTTTCCCCTTCTCATAATGTCAACCCCCACGACAACCACTACTATCACTACCACTGCCATCATATACACATCCCCCTCTGCCGCCGCCACCACTATCACGTGGTGTGCCCCATCACCACCCCCTCAGTCCATCCCCCCACTCCTCAATCTCCCATCTCCCTCACTATTTGTCGCCCCATCCCCGGCTCCTCCCTCCCGCACCTCCTCTGATCCCTTCTGTCTACTCTCTCCCTCTGCTCCTTCCGTTTCCGCGGCCCCCGTTAGGGTGGTCGCCCGGAGGGCCACGGCCCACGCTCAACTCTCCCCTTCGCCTTCATCATCGCCATCAACTTCGCCATCGCCCTCACCGTCTCCGGCGCCGACTCCAGCACCGGGACCTGTCACTCCCCACTACATTCCAGTCGCTCCCATGCAACACACCCCCTGCCTCCTCTACTCGCAAAAAGGCTCCGCCTCGTCCCCCTTCCCCAGCCTATGATGCCATGGATGTCTCCCCGCCTGTCCCTGCCCCTCCTCCTCCTCCTCCCCCTCCTCGTACCACAACATCCTCTCCCGTGCTGATCCCTCCTTTCTTGAGGCCCGGAATTTCACCCTCTTCCTTTGCCAGAATTTTCCCAGTGCCCTCATCTCTGTCCTCACTCCTCGCCGTGATTCGGTCCTCCTCTCCTCCCCCAGCCCTACCCTCCACACAGATCTCCTTTCCCGCATCCCTGTCACTCACTTTGGCTCTAATGCCTCCCTCGTCCCTGCTCCTTCCCCGCCTCCCTCCCGCCAACCCCAACCCCCACGATGCCCGCCGACCCTCACCGCCGTGATCACTCAGCTTAGTCCGACGATCACGGAGGAGGAGGTGTTGGCGGAGCTCAAGGCGCATCCCCATCTGGAGGTGAGTGCGGTTCGCCGCATCTATAACTCAGCTGGCCCCACCTGCCTTATGCGGGTCTTTCCGAACACGCCCCCCCCCCCCCCCCATAGACCGTCTCCTGAAGGAGGGTGCTCTTGTCTTTCAACAGCGCTACCAAGTTGACCCTTCCCGTACCCCTCCTCAATCGCTCCACTGCCAGAGGTGCTTGCGGTATAATGCACACCCAAAATCTGAGTGCCGTGAGGCTCTCACCTGCCAGCACTGTAAGCAAGCCCACTTCTTATGGCAGTGCCCCAATGTCCAGTCCCCCTCCCCTCCTGTGATACCTGTAACCTCCATCATCTTACTTATTCCCAGAAATGTAAGTCCCGACCCCCTCCTACCACTCCTGACCCCAACATTCCTGTCCGCCCTGTGGACGCCCCCACCTCTCCCAGCAATTCCCTTCGCCCACCCCCTACCGCTGAGGACATCATCAGATTCCTCCAAAATGTTCACCCATTCCATCGCCCCCACACCCTCCAACAGATATCCTTTGCCGCCCGTTCTGTTTTCCACCTAACAATGTATGCCTCCTACTACAACAACCAGGCCCATTTCACCTTCTCCCATCTTGACACCCTTGTCTAAATCCCTGTCATGGCGCAACAGCACTGTATCCTTTTCACCAACAGCCACTCCCTTCCCGCCAACAAGAACCTCTTCCTGCACACCCTTGCCACCCACCGTGTGGATGCCTTCCTCATCAATGAAAACTTCCTCCAACCCTTCCACACCGTCCACGCTTCGCCCTACCTCCTTCACAACTCCGATAATCCCCTCCCAACTGCATGTGGAGGAGTTGCCATTGGTCACCACCAACAGATCCAAGTTCGACTCCAACCTCTCCTTCCTGTACCACCGAACACCTGATCCTTAGTCTCTTCTTCCCTGGCCTTGTTGTCACCTGCCACCACCATCTATGTCTGCCCTAACGCCACTATTCCCTTCGACTTCCTCTCCCACGTTGACCGTACCTTCTCCTCCTACGTGATCGCCGCCGACCTCAACATCCACAGTCGCTCCGCCGCCCAGTAACGTCGGTGGCATCGGTTCCTCTACTCCCTTCAAGGCAACCTCATCCCCATTCCCCATCACACCCAAGCCGAATCCAACACCACTTCCGATCTTATCCTTTCCTCCCCTAACCTCGTTGGCCATATAACGGTGGATGTCCTGGAGCCTATTGGTAGCGACCATCTCCCTGTCCTCCTCACTGTTACAGATGGTCGTCGCCCCCGCACCGACCCTCGTAAAGACCCTCCCCCAAAGTACGTTCCTGACTATTCCCATGCCAATTGGAATCCCTACCAGGATACCTTCTCCACCCAGGTCGATAGCTACTCCTTCACCTACCACCACCCTGACGATGTTACCAATGCCGCCTCCTTTCTCCAGCATACCTTGTCTGAGGCCGTGGAAGCCCATGTCCCTACTGTCGCCCTCAAACCCCACCATACTACCTCACCCCCACAGGCCATCCTCCTGCTCTGTGAATCCCGCCGTCTCTACCGTGCCTTCCTCCTAATACGTGATCTGGACACACTATGACACTGCCGGCAACTCCAGCATCACATTCGAAATTTGCTCGCAACTAAGAAACGCTGGGACTGGCGACAGACATGCAACCATTTAAATGCTGCCCTACCTATAAACTCGTCCAAGTTCTGGTCAGCTTTCTGTTGCCTTACTGGAACTATACCCTCCCCTTACTATCCTCTTCTCCATGATGATCACCCCTTCCCTCAGTAAGGCCAATCACTTTGCCTCCGACCTCTCTGATATTTTTTCCATCCCCGATGATCCCCAGTTCGATTACTCCCTCTTCCCAGATGTCCGCGATCGAACTGACACCTCTGTCCCTCCCCTCGCACCTGGTTTCCAGTACTTGGACAACATTGCACACACGGAATTCAATGCCCTTATCACTACACATGATCTAATTGCTACACTCCGCACAAAACGTAACACCACTCCTGGTCACGATCGTGTCACCTACCGCCACCTTCGTGAAGCTCGTGTCTCTTTCCTCTCCACCCCGGCAAGGCTCTACAATGTAGTCTTTCCACCAGCTACTACCCCTACCTTTGGAAAACCTCCCATATCCTGATGTTCCTTAAACCTGGTAAACCGCCGTCCACCGTCTCCTTCTACCTTTCTGTCAGCCTTACCTTGGTCTTCAGCAAGGTCCTGGAATCCATCCTCACCTGACGCATCCACCAGCATCTCCGCCAGCACTGCGTCCTTCCCGTTAGCCAGTGTGGCTTTCAGCCGTCCTTCTCTTCCAGTGACCTTCTCCTTCACCTCACTCATCTCCTTTCTGAGCACCTTAATTCCCGTCGCTCTGCAATCTTCCCCTACTTGGACCTCGAACGTGCCTATGACCGCATATGGCATCCTGGTCTCCTCTTCAAGCTCGAAACCTTCGCCCTTCCCATTAACTACATCTGTCTGATCGGCTTCTTTCTCTCCCACCGTCCTTCCTACGTCACCTTCCATAACACGGATTCTTACACCTTTTTTTCCCTCCGCTGGTGTGCCCCAAGGTTCCGTCCTCTCCCCCTTTCTGTACCTTTTGTATACGGCGGACATGCCGCCGCCATCACCCCCCGTCCACCTTCTCCAGTTTGCAGATGACACCGCCTTCCTTGCCCTTGCCCCCATCCTGCAGCGCTCCCAACACCTTCCCCAATCCCATCTTGATCGGTTCACTGCTTGGTGTAACCAGTGGTTGCTCAAGGTCAATCCCTCCAAAACCCAGGCGATCATTGTAGGCACAACCATCCCTTCCTTCCGCCTCCTTGATTTCTATCTCACCATCTATGGCCATCCTATCGCTCTCACCCCTATCCTCAAGTACCTTGGCGTCACCCTCGACCGTCGCCTCTCCTGGACCCCCCATCTCTGGACAATCCAAGCCAAGGCACGCTCCTGACTCCATCTCCTCAAGCTCCTTTCAGGCCATACGTAGGGTCTGAACCCCTCCACCATCCTCCACACCTATAAATCCTTCATCCGCGCTATCCTTTGTTACGCCCATCCGGTCTGGACCTCTGCCCCCCCTACCTTTTATAAATCCCTTCAAATCCTTGAATGCCATGCTCTCCACCTCGCCTATCGCATCCGTCTCCCCTCCCCCACGCGGATCCTGTACGACTTCATTCCGTTGCCCCACCTCCTCCTTTTCCTTGAAAGGAGACGGATCCTGTACACCTCCTGTAAACTCTATCCTCCTCACCTGCTTGTCTCGCCCATCCTCTCCCAGCCCCGGCTGCAACCGCGCCTGTATTCCCACGTCCCACCCTCCTTACCCTCTCCCAAGGTGGCTTCCGCCAGCTCCCACTTTCTGATGATGTCCTCCTCCCCTCCACCTACCCCTCTTATAAACTTTGATCCTCCCCCCCATTTCCTGTGTCTTTTCCCTTAGGCACCCTCTCTCCCTTCTCTCTCTTCTCCTTTTCCCCCATCCGCCCTCCTCCACCCCTCTTTCCCCTGGCTTCCCCTTCCCCTTCCTCCCTTCCCACTATCTCCCCTGCCCGTGGCATATCTGCTCTCCATTCTCCCTCACCCCCCCCTCCTCCTCTCTTGGCAGGTCCCCGGACTCGTACACGCTCAGTGGACACTCGCGCGCCGGAGATGATCGCCATCAGTGTCTCGTGTGTGTGCCGTCGTTTTGTGTTTAGTGTTGTTTCGCCGTCATGCCACCACTGTTCACGTGTGCCGTCGCAGTCATGCATGTTATGTGCGCCGTGTCAACAAGTGTTAGCGTTTTTTCTCGTCCAGCGTGAACGGCTTCATGTTTATTGTTTTTCGTGTCTACAGTTTTTGCCCGCCGTTTTTATTGTATGCCACCTCTATGTCGTATTATTGTACCACTCACGGCTGAAGAGCAGCGTAATATGCTGCTGACAGCCCACCTTAGATTAGATTAGTTTTTCATTCCATAGATCCATGTTGAGGAGATCCTCGTGGATGTGGAACATGTCACCTTTTTTATATTTTTTTAAGCTGAAATAATACTATAGTATAAATATATACAACACATCATTTGTTTCTATTAAAAAATTCGTCAATGGAGTAGAAGGAATTGGCCACTAGTAAGTCTTTCAGGTTCCTTTTAAACTGATCTTTATTTGTAACTAAATTTTTTATGTTTGCTGGCAAATTATTGAAGATGAGTGTTTCTGGGTAGTGGACCCCTTTTGAAACTAAAGTAAGTGCTTTTAAGTCCTTGTGCAGATCATTTTTGTTCCTGGTATTGTATGTATGAACTGAGCTGTTTGTTGGAAAAAGAGATATATTATTTAGGACAAATTTCATTACAGAGTAAATATACTAAGAGGCAGTAGTTAGTATACCCAGTTCTTTGAAGAGGTTTCTACAAGACGTCCGTGAGTTTACTCCACAAATAGGATGTATTACACGCTTTTGGACTCTGAAAACTTTTGTTTGACTTGAAGAGTTACCCCAAAATATTATACCATATAACATTATGGAATGAAAGTAGGCAAAGTATGCAAGCTTTTTCACTTTGATGTCACCTATGTCTGCTGACACTCGAATTGCAAATACAGATTTGTTAAGGCGTTTCTGCAGTTCTGTGGTGTGCTCCTCCCAACTGAATTTATTATCAAGTTGTAATCCCAGGAATTTAAGACTGTCAACCTCTTCTATCTGCTCTTCTTCGTACTTTATGCATATGCTGGGTGGAAAACTCTTACAGGTTCTGAATTGCATATAGTGAGTCTTTTCGAAGTTTAATATCAGTGAGTTGGCCTTAAACCATTTATTAATATCCATGAAAATATCATTAGCAGATCTTTCTAGAACCACACTCGACATACTATCTATTGCAATACTTGCGTCATCTGCAACCAAAACGAACTCTGCTTCTGGCAGTGTAACTGATGAGATATCATTAATGTACACAAGAAAAAGCAATGGCCCTAAGATGGATCCTTGTGGGACACTACATGTAATTTCTTCCCATTCTGATGATGACTGATGACTTAATTCACTAGTCCCTTGCACTGACACCCTTTGTTTCCTGTTAGCGAGGTATGACTTGAACCATTTTGCAGCACTGCCCGTGACACCATAGAATTCTAATTTATTGAAAAGGATGTTGTGGTTTACACAATCGAATGCCTTTGACAAATCACAGAAAATACCTGCTGCTTGTAACTTGTTATTTAATGAATTAAGTACATTTTCACTGTAGGTCTAAATAGCCTTTTCGATGTCAGATCCCTTCAGAAATCCAAACTATGTTCTTGATAATAGGTTATTTGTGGTCAGATGGTTGAGAAGCTGCCTGTAGATTACTTTTTCTAAAATTTTTGAGAATGCTGGCAAAAGTGAAATCGGTCTGTAGTTTGATGGCATCTCTTTATCCCCTTTCTTGAATAGAGGCTTAACATCTGCATATTTCAGCCAGTCAGGAAATGTCCCAGTTATAATTGACTGGTTACACAAGTAACTTAGAATTGTACTAAACTCACAAGAACATGCCTCAATTAACTTTGTTGATATTTCATCGTAACCACTAGAATGCTTTGTTTTTAAAGATTTTATTATGGAAGTTATTTCTTTTGGTGATGTGAGTGACATATTCATGTACCGGAAGCTATTTGTAAAGGCTAGTTTTAGATATCCAAGGGCATTACTTACTGATCCTGACAATCCTATTCTATCAGTAACGGATATAAAGTACTTGTTAAATAGATTTGCCAAACTATGCCCATCGGTTACTAATGTGTCATCTACCCTTAGTGCTATTTGCTCCTGTTCCTTTCTGGTTCTACCAGTCTCCTCTTTCACTATATCCCATATTGCTTTTATTTTGTTCCCTGACATTGCTACCTTTTTCTCGTTGTGTATTTGTTTAGACGTCTGAATTACTTTTCTTAATATTTTACAGTATTCCTTGTGTTTAGCTAAATCATCACCATTGGAGCTATTCTTGGTCAACAGATACATTTTCCATTTTGTCGTACAGGAAATCATTATTCCTTGTGTGATCCATGGTTTTATTATAGACTTCTGTTTAATTTGGGTAACTTTTAGAGGAAAACAGTTTTCAAACATGGTACTGACATTGTTCATGAATGTGTTACATTTTTCATTCATGTCATGAGCACTATAAACATCTTTCCAGTTCATATCTTTGAGGAGTTTTCTAAAACACTCAATTTTTGGTTGATTGAATACTCTCCTGTGCTCAGATTTAGCAGTCTTGATAATCTGCTTAGAATTTACATCTAAAACAAGGAGCAGCACTTCATGATCTGATAGTCCATTTATTACAGGTTTTATGATATGATATTGTTCCTTTGATTTGTCTATAAAAATGTTATCAATGACTGCCCTTGAGGATTTAGTGATCCTAGTTGGAAAGTTTACAGTGTGAGTTAGATTGAAAGACAACATTACTAACTGCAGTAAATGTTTACTGGAAGACTGAATTAGAAAATCTGTATTAAAGTCACCAGCAATTAAAATGTCTTTGTTTCTTACTGTTATATAACCTAAAAGAGCTTCTAGATGATTTATGAATAGATTATAATTTCCTGCATGTGCTCGGTAAATAGTTACTATTATATAGGATCTGTTATGGAACTCTACTTCTGTTGCACATGCTTCTAGATGCTGCTCTAAACAGAATTTATTAATGTCAATGTTCTTGAATTTATGGCAGTTTTTAATAAATGTGGCAACTCCACCTCCCTCCATATCTACTCTGCAGAAGTAGGAAGCTAGCTTAAATCCTGAAATGTCTAACATATCTATACCACATAATGGTATAAGGTGATTAAAATAACAACAAAGAGAAAAGACCTGGAGAGGCAGTTCACGACGAGTGAGCCCACTGGTGTCATCGCAGCCGCCGCGTCATCGTCTCCCGCCGCCAGCGCACCGGAGCCATCCTCGCAGGACCTCTACTCGTCCTCGTACTCAGGTGAGGGCAACGAGGACTCGTCGCAGCTCTTCACGAGACGCCCGGGGCTTGGTTTGGTGAAGTTGTATGGTTACTACCGACAGTTTATGTTTGGAAGAATCTCTCATTTAGTTATTGGTAGGCATGGAGGATCAGTCCTACCTCACGAATATTGTTATGTAAATTTTGAAGAAAGACTTTAGTTAAAATAAAAACGCTATAAATCACACTCTGAGATTTTCCTATCTGCGGATGGCGGGTATATTACGCTGCATAACAGACAGGAGCACCTTCGATTGTGTACTCAACGACGAACGTGTGTGCACGAATGGCAAAACGTCATTTTTTCGGATTGATCCATGTTCTGTTTACAGCACCATGATGGTCGCACCCGTGTTTGGCGACATCGCGGTGAACGCACATTGGAAGCGTGTATTCGTCATCGCCATACTGGCGTATCACCCTGCGTGATGGTATGGGGTGCCACTGGTTACACGTCTCGGTCGCCTCTTCTTCTCATTGACGGCAATTTGAACAGTGGACGTTACATTTCAGATGTGTTACGACTCGTGGCTCTACCCTTCATTCGATCCCTGCAAAACCCTACATTTCAGCAGGGTAATGCACGGCCGCATGTTTCAGGTCCTGTATGGGCCTTTCTGAATACAGAAAATGTTCGACTGCTGCCCTGGCTAGCACATTCTCCAGATCTATCACCAACTGAAAACGTCTGGTCAATGTTGGGCGAGCAACTGGCTCGTCACAATACGCAAGTCACTACTTTTGATGAACTGTGGTATCGTGTTGAAGCTGCATGGGCAGCTGTACATGTACACGGCATCCAAGCTCTGTTTGACTCAATGCCCAGGCATATCAAGGCCTTTATTACGGATAGAGATGGTTGTTCTGGGTACTGATTTATCAGGATCTATGCACCCAAAGTGCTTGAAAATGTAATCACATGTCAGTTCTAGAATAATATAGTTGTCCAATGAATACCCGTTTACCATCTACATTTCTGTTTGGTGTAGCAATTTTAATGGCCAGTGGTGTATTTTCATAAACTGAATTTAGTAATGAAATAGATTATTCAGTGTTATGCTAGAGCGTGATGGGACACAATGACGGGTAATCATAAACAATAACATAATAATAATAATAATAATAATAATAATAACAGTGCCGGCCTGGTTGGCTGGTGGCGGTTCTAGGTGCTACAGTCTGGAACCGCGTGAGCGCTACGGTCGCAGGTTAGAATCCTGGCTCGGGCACGGATGTGTGTGATGTCCTTAGGTTAGTTAGGTTTAAGTAGTTCTAAGTTCGTGGGGACTGATGACCTCAGCAGTTAAGTCCCATAGTGTTTAATGCCATTTGAACCATAATAACAGTAACAACAATAATACTGTTACTTGGGACAACGTAAAAAAATAACATAATAATAATTACAATAATAGTAATAGCAATAACAATAATAATAATAATAAATACAAAACCAGTAATGTTACTTTTAACAATTTTTTAAAAACGAGTACTGTTAAGAATACGTGACTCCTCTCCTCTGTGACTTACAACATCCTCTATGGACTCACTGGCCAAAATGAGACTATCTGGGGGTTTACAACAAGAGGGGAGGTGGGGGGGGGGGCTCTTACGCTATCACCGTTTTATCTCCATTGCAGATGCTATACATGTCATCAATTATTCGGTGGTTGTCTTTCAGTCTCTCCCTTCTCTTGACACTTTTTGTACTCTGTTGCACCCTGTAGTACCAAAATGTCTTAACAGATAGCGTACTGTTTCTTCTTCTAGTCATTATTTACCACATATTCATCTCACCGTCTGTTCTTTATGGAACATCCTCATTTATTATCAGTCCACTTAATTAAAGCATCTTTCTGTAATACCACATCCCAAATGCTTCCATTTTCACCTTTTTCTATTTCACCATCGCCAACGATTCACTTCAGTTCTTAGCTGTATTTCTGAGTAAATCCTCAGAAATATTGTCTTCAAATTAAGGCTTACGTTTGGTACGAACAGATTTCATTTGGCGAGGAATTATTTCTTTGGTTTCTTTGCTCCGTTCTTCGTGTATAATTCTACTTTCAAGGCAATACAATTATTCGACTTTTTATGATAAATTGTCCCTAATTACGAATAACTAATGTCGTTTTTGTTTCTCCTCAATATATTCGTTAATCTTTGGTGTACTCCCAACCCATATTGTTTTCTTAGTACACTGTGCATTCCATTCCTCGTGCAGAGCGGTTCCTCGTCACTGTGCCAGAGAACAGGAATAGCCTCAACCGATCATTCCATCCATATCCTTTCACCCTATATTTATTTCTGATTCTGAACCTTTCTTTTGCTACCTCTTTAACTTACTCGATATACATCTTAGACCGTGGGCCACAATGGATCTCTTCCTTACGCCGGTTGTAATCCGTACACTTCCACATCCACACATTATTGGTTCTTGTACATACTGTATACTACCCATCCTTACCTGCGGCATACGTCTATCACTTACTGTAATCCAAACGCCATGGATTGATTTGTAGTGTCCTACAGGTAGGTCTTTAATTGTCTTAACAAGGTTAAGTGAACGCTTCATCAGCACTCGCCCTAAAGAGAAATCGTTGGCGATACAGGGTACCTAACTTGGGCCCTTGTAGCGATGCTAAGAGGCTATCAGCACTGAGCCTCGGATGCTGTAGCTATATTGACATGTATTAGACCACAAATGGCTGAAGCAAAACGCGTTTTACAAACGGGTAGCTTCAGTGTCCACCCAACGAACAATATCACTCGAAGATATAACTAAGGATCCGAGTTTAAACAAATCGTTAGGAAATTTTGCCTAATGCATGTGTGTTCCTGAATATGCCTTCGTCTGAGGATTGCATTGGAGGTTTGGCTTATGGCTATGTTGATGATGACAGCTGGGTAAGTGTAGCTTGTAAAGGAACTCGTAAATACTTATTGACATTTTCCGTTATATTTATACATAAATACTTTTTTGTAGTGATGTACTGTGCAAAAATGCCCTTGTGAGTTGTATTTACCGTAAATGATTTACAGTACCAACACTGTTTCTAATCTCAGGCGCTGTTAACATTCTCACTCTGGGTGATATACACTTTTGGAAATGGAAAAAAGAACACATTGACACCGGTGTGTCAGACCCACCATACTTGCTCCGGACACTGCGAGAGGGCTGTACAAGCAATGGTCACACGCACAGCACAGCGGACACACCAGGAACTGCGGTGTTGGCCGTCGAATGGCACTAGATGCGCAGCATTTGTGCACCGCCGCCGTCAGTGTCAGCCAGTTTCCCGTGGCTTACGGAGCTCCATCGCAGTCTTTAACACTGGTAGAATGCCGCGACAGCGTGGACATGAACCGAATGTGCAGTTGACGGACTTTGAGCGAGGGCGTATAGTGGGCATGCTGGAGGCCGGGTGGACGTACCGCAGAATTGCTCAACACGTGGGGCGTGAGGTCTCCACAGTACATCGATGTTGTCGCCAGTGGTCGGCGGAAGGTGCACGTGCCCGTCGACCTGGGACCGGACCGCAGCGACGCACGTATGCACGCCAAGACCGTAGGATCCTACGCAGTGCCGTAGGGGACCGCACCGCCACTTCCCAGCAAATTAGGGACACTGTTGCTCCTAGGGTATCGGCGAGGACCATTCGCAAACGTCTCCCTGAAGCTGGGCTATGGTCCCGCACACCGTTAGGCCGTCTTCCGCTCACGCCCCAACATCGTGCAGCCCGCCTCCAGTGGTGTCGCGACAGGCGTGAATGGAGGGACGAATGGAGACGTGTCATCTTCAGCGATGAGAGTCGCTTCTGCCTTGGTGCCGATGATGCTAGTATGCGTGTTTGGCGCCGTGCAGGTGAGCGCCACAATCAGGACTGCATACGATCGAGGCACACAGGGCCAACACCCGGCATCATGGTGTGGGGAGCGATCTCCTACACTGGTCGTACACCTCTGGTGATCGTCGAGGGGACACTGAATAGTGCACGGTACATCCAAACCGTCATCGAACCCATCGTTCTACCATTCCTAGACCGGCAAGTGAACTTGCTGTTCCAACAGGACAATGCACGTTCGCATGTATCCTGTGCCACCCAACGTGCTCTAGAATGTGTAAGTCAACTACCCTGGCCAGCAAGATCTCCGGATCTGTCCCCCATTGAGCATGTTTGGGTCTCACGCGGTCTGCACGTCCAGCACGAACGCTGGTCCAACTGAGGCGCCAGGTGGAAATGGCATGGCAAGCCGTTCCACAGGACTACATCCAGCATCTCTACGATCGTCTCCATGGGAGAATAGCAGCCTGCATTGCTGCGAAAGGTGGATATACACTGTACTAGTGCCGACATTGTGCATGCTCTGTTGCCTGTGTCTATGTGCCTGTGGTTCTGTCAGTGTGATCATGTGATGTATCTGACCCCAGGAATGTGTCAATAAAGTTTCCCCTTCCTGGGACAATGAATTCAGTGTTCTTATTTCAATTTCCAGGAGTGTATCTGACCAATGGCGGTCATTTCAGCGAGGAGTTGCACTCCGTGGCTTTAGACTAGTAGGATCATATGGCAGCACAAAAAACTGGTAGTAGCTGAAATTTGAGGCGCCAGCCACCTTATGGAAGAGTGTGGAATTCATCCTTCACGTACTCAGTGGTGAAAGAAGCAGATGGAATTCGTTAGGCGAAGAGTTTAATTAAGAGACATAGAGGTCAAACTGCGCAAACCATGAAAGCTGTAATTTTCTTTTAGAAATCCCTATAGCGAAACGCATAAGGACGCATCGATATCTTAGGATGGATCTGTAACGTAGCCTCTGGCGCTTGTGTTTTGCGGCCCACTCGTAGGAATACCGAAAGGGACGTTGCAGAAATGTTAAGAGAAATAAAGTGTTTGCGGCTGGACTCTTGAAACTGAATGGATAATGTAGTAACCCCCC
This sequence comes from Schistocerca gregaria, assembly GCF_023897955.1. Classification (NCBI taxonomy): domain Eukaryota; kingdom Metazoa; phylum Arthropoda; class Insecta; order Orthoptera; family Acrididae; genus Schistocerca; species Schistocerca gregaria. The sequence goes on from NC_064931.1 coordinate 82,168,424, forward strand.
CCCCTCCCATGAACCATTGACCTTGCCGTTGGTGGGGAGGCTTGCGTGCCTCAGCGATACAGATGGCCGTACCCTAGGTGCAACCTCAATGGAGGGGTATCTGTTGAGAGGCCAAACAAACATGTGGTTCCTGAAGAGGGGCAGCAGCCTTTTCAGTAGTTGAAGGGCAACAGTCTGGATGATTGACTGATCTGGCCTTGCAACATTAACCAAAACGCCCTTGCTGTGCAGGTTCTGCGAACGGCTGAAAGCAAGGGGAAACTACAGCCGTAATTTTTCACGAGGACATGCAGCTTTACTGTATGATTAAATGATGATGGCGTCCTCTTGGGGAAATACTCCGGAGGTAAAATAGTCCCCCATTCGGATCTCCGGGCGGGGACTACTCAGGAGGTCGTCGTTATCAGGAGAAAGAAAACTGGCGTTCTACGGATCGGAGCGTGGAATGTCAGATCCCTTAATCGGGCAGGTAGGTTAGAAAATTTAAAAAGGAAAATGGATAGGTTAAAGTTAGATATAGTGGGAATTAGTGAAGTTCGGTGGCAGGAGGAACAAGACTTTTGGTCAGGTGAATACACAGTTATAAATACAAAATCAAATAGGGGTAATGCAGGAGTAGGTTTAATAATGTATAAAAAAATGGGACTGCGGGTAAGCTACTACAAACAGCATAGTGAACGCATTATTGTGGCCAAGATAGACACAAAGCCCATGCCTACTACAGTAGTACAAGTTTATATGCCAACTAGCTCTGCAGATGATGAAGAAATTGATGAAATGTATGATGAGATAAAAGAAATTATTCAGGTAGTGAAGGGAGACGAAAATTTAATAGTCGTGGGTGACTGGAATTCGTCAGTAGGAAAAGGGAGAGAAGGACACATAGTAGGTGATTATGGATTGTGGCTAAGAAATGAAAGAGGAAGCCGTCTGGTAGAATTTTGCACAGAGCATAACTTAATCATAGCTAACACTTGGTTCAAGAATCATAAAAGAAGGTTGTATACATGGAAGAATCCTGGAAATACTAAAAGGTATCAGATAGATTATATAATGGTAAGACAGAGATTTAGGAATCAGGTTTTAAATTGTAGGACATTTCCAGGGGCAGATGTGGACTCTGACCACAATCTATTGGTTATGACCTGTAGGTTAAAATTGAAGAAACTGCAAAAAGGTGGAAACTTAAGGACATGGGATCTGGATAACCTGAAAGAACCGGAGGCTGTACAGAGTTTCAAGGAGAGCATATAGGAACAATTGACAGCAATGGGGGAAAGAAACACTGTAGAAGCAGAATGGGTAGCACTGAGGGATGAAGTAGTGAAGGCAGCAGAGGATAAAGTAGGTAAAAAGACGAGGGCTGCTAAAAATCCTTGGGTAACAGAAGAAATATTGAATTTAATTGATCAAAGGAGAAAACATAAAATTGCAGTAAATGAAGCAGGCAAAAAGGAATACAAACGTCTAAAAAATGAGATCGACAGGAAGTGCAAAATGGCTAAGCAGGGATGGCTAGAGGACAAATGCAAGGATGTAGAAGCTTATCTCAGTAGGGGTAAGATAGATACTGCCTACAGGAAAATTAAAGAGACCTTTGGAGAGAAGAGAACCACGTGTATGAATATAAAGAGCTCAGATGGCAACCCAGTTCTAAGCAAAGAAGGGAAGGCAGAAAGGTGGAAGGAGTATATAGAAGGTTTATACAAGGGCGATGTGCTTGAGGACAATATTATGGAAATGGAAGAGGATGTAGATGAAGACGAAATGGGAGGTAAGATACTGCGTGAAGACTTTGACAGAGCACTGAAAGACCCGAGTCGAAACAAGGCCCCCGGAGTAGACTACATTCCATTAGAACTACTGACGGCCTTGGGAGAGCCAGTCATGACAGAACTCTACCAGCTGGTGAGCAAGATGTATGAGACAGGTGAAATACCCTCAGACTTCAAGAAGAATATAATAATTCCAATCCCAAAGAAAGCAGCTGCTGACAGATGTGAAAATTACCGAAATATCAGTTTAATAAGTCACATCTGCTAAATACTAACGCGAATTCTTTACAGACGAATGGAAAAACTGGTAGATGCGGACCTCGGGGAGGATCAGTTTGGATTCCGTAGAAATGTTGGAACACGTGAGGCAATACTGGCCCTACGACTTATCTTAGAAGAAAGATTAAGAAAAGGCAAACCTACGTTTCTAGCATTTGTAGATTTAGAGAAAGCTTTTGACAATGTTGACTGGAATACTCTCTTTCAAATTCTGAAGGTGGCAGGGGTAAAATACAGGAAGCGAAAGGCTATTTACAATTTGTACAGAAACCAGATGGCAGTTATTAGAGTCGAGGGGCATGAAAGGGAAGCAGTGGTTGAGAAAGGAGTGAGACAGGGTTGTAGCCTCTCCCCGATTTTATTCAATCTGTATATTGAGCAAGTAGTAAAGGAAACAAAAGAAACATTTGGAGTAGGTATTAAAATTCATGGAGACGAAGTAAAAACTTTGAGGTTCGCCGATGACATTGTAATTCTGTCAGAGACGGCAAAGGACTTGGAAGAGCAGTTGAACGGAATGGACAGTGTCTTGAAAAGAGGATATAAGATGAACATATACAAAAGCAAAACGAGGATAATGGAATGTAGTCAAATTAAATCGGGTGATGCTGAGGGAATTAGATTAGGAAATGAGACACTTAAAGTAGTAAAGGAGTTTTGCTATTTAGGAAGTAAAATAACTGATGATGGTCGAAGTAGAGAGGATATAAAATGTAGACTGGCAATGGCAAGGAAAGCATTTCTGAAGAAGAGAAATTTGTTAACATCGAATATAGATTTATGTATCAGGAAGTCGTTTCTGAAAGTATTTGTTTGGAGTGTAGCCATGTATGGAAGTGAAACATGGACGATAACTCATTTGGACAAGAAGAGAATAGAAGCTTTCGTAATGTGGTGCTACAGAAGAATGCTGAAGATTAGATGGGTAGATCACGTAACTAATGAGGAGGTATTGAATAGGATTGGGGAGAAGAGAAGTTTGTGGCACAACTTGACTAGAAGAAGAGATCGGTTGGTAGGACATGTTTTGAGGCATCAAGGTATCACAAATTTAGAATTGGAGGACAGCGTGGAGGGTAAAAATCGTAGAGGGAGACCAAGAGATGAATACACTAAGCAGGTTCAGAAGGATGTAGGTTGCAGTAGGTACTGGGAGATGAAGAAGCTTGCACAGGATAGAGTAGCATGGAGAGTTGCATCAAACCAGTCTCAGGACTGAAGACAACAACAATGTAGTAACCAAGTAATACACGAAACCGATCCAAGTAACAAAAATAACGTTTTATTCATAATCCTCTGAACAATAACGGAAATAAGCCTCTCGTCAACCAACACGTAGTAAGACAGAGAACAACCGACGTGAGCTTTACAACTGGAAGAACATAGAGAGCTTCAGTCAGCGCTGCTCCGCGCATATGTATGCACGAGTCGTCGGAAGATGGCGACGTGCACGCGCCAGCCTCAGGCGTTCAACAGCGGCCGGCCAGCGCTGATAGTTGGCGGCCGATTCGAGCACACACAACAAATAAGTTAGTGCACTGAGAAAAAGTTAAGATGTACCTCAAATACTTCTTCGGGGAGTAGATGATTCCAATTTTTGACGATTGTGTAAGGTATGACACTAGAAAGCGAGATTATTGAGCTTTATAAGCTTCTTTTTAAGGTACTGGGACCATGGCATAACTCCGAAATTCGCCAGGTTAATACTATTTATAAAATCAGGTTCCATAAATTAGACTTTAAGAAAGGCTAGTCCTGCTGTTAAAGAGAGGATTCAGTTTACCTGTCTGAAAAACTATATCGTCTGCTACTGAAGATAACTGTGGAGGTTCCTTACAACTCACGGACCTGGATAGATGGTACGACATGGGAGAAATCTGACTGCGTTCGTAAGGTGGCCACAGCAAGACAGTTTTTAACGTTTAACCAACTTAACACGTATTTGCAACAAGAAGCTGTTATTTGAGGCTCCATCATTAATATGCCTAGCAGAGATCTGGACCACGCTACATGATGACTTGTACACTAAAGATCCAAAGAAACTGGTACACCCGTCTAGTATCGTGTACGTTCCCCGCGAGCACGCGGAAGTGCCGCAACACGACGTGCCATGGACTCAACTAATGTTTGAAGTAGTGCAGGAGGGTATTGACACCATTAATCCTGCAGGTCTTTCCATATACCCATAAGGGTACGAGGGGTGGAGCTCTCTTCTGAGCCGCACGTTGCAAGGCATCCCAGACGTGCTCAATTAATGCTCACGTCTGGGGAGTTTGGTGGCCAGCGGAAGAGTTTAAACTCAGAAGCGTGTTCCTGGAACCACTTTGTAGCAATTCTGGACGTGTGGGATGTCACATTGTACTGCTGCAATTGCCCAAGTCCGTCGGAATGAGGAACAGTGGACGTGAATGGATCCAGGTGATGAGACAGGCTGCTTACATATGCGTCACTTGTCACAGTCGTATCTAGACGTATCAGGTGTTCTATAACACTCCAGCTGCACACATCCCACACCATTACAATCTCCACCATCCTGAACAGTCCCTGCTGACATGCAGGGTCCAAGGTTTCATGAGGTTGTCTCCATACCAGTATACGTCCATCTTCTCGATACAATTTGAAACAGCCGGCCGAAGTGGCCGAGCAGTTCTAGGCGCTTCAGTCTGGAACCGTGAGACCGCTACGACCGCAGGTTCGAATCCTGCCTCGGGCATGGATGTGTGTGATGTCCTTACATTAGTTACGTTTAAGTAGTTCTAGGGGACTGATGGCCTCAGGTGTTAAGTCCCATAGTGCTCAGAGCCATTTGAACCAATTTGAAACGAGATTCGTCCGACCAGGCAACGTGTTTCGAGTCATCAACAGTCCAATATTGGTCTTTACGGGCCGAGGCGAGGAGTGAAGCTTTGCATCGTGCAGTTATCAAGGGTAAAGGTGTGGGTCCTCAACTCTGAAAGCCCATATCGATGATGTTTCGTTGAATGGTTCGTACGATGACACTTGTTGATGGCCCAGTTTTGAAATCTGGAGCAATCTGCGGAAGGGTTGCTCTAGGGTCGAGTTGAACGATTCTCTTCAGTCGGCGTTGTTCCCGTTCTTGTAGGATCTTTTCCCGGCGGCAGCGATGTCGGAGATTTGATTTTTTACCGGATTCCTGATATTTATAGTACAATCGTGAAATGGTCGTACGGGAAAATCCCCACTTCATCGCTACCTCGTAGATCCTGTATCCTATCGCTCGTGCGCCTGCTGTAACACCACTTTCAAAGTCACTTAAAGTTGGATAACCTGCCATTTTAGCAGCAGTAACTGATCTAACAACTGCAACAGAAACTTGTTGTTTTATGCAGGCGTTGCCGACTGCAGTACTGTATTCCGCCAGTTTATATATCTCTGTATTTGAATATGCATGGCTATACCAGTTTTTTTGGCGCTTCAGTGGAGATAAAGTATTGAACTTTGCAATCCTGTCAGTACCCGTTTTCATCAGTGCTGTTGAAGATGCTGTTCTGCCACTTTTAATGGATTTAGGTGATGAAATAATACGTGAAACTTGTTGGGCTGTTAGAAAAGCTAGCTGCGAGTAACATATCTGTGGCGGAAAGACCTACAATAGGCAAACTATGCCCGGATAGAGAGTGCTTCTTCTACCTGATCAAGTTAATGATACTGTTTTAATGCCTCGTGAAGAGTGTGGTGATAAAATGTACAATTTAGTAGGTGGTTACGCATAGCGGAACAAGACGCGACCAACAATGTGGTGCAGAAGATCGCTGCGCTTCTGAACGCCTCCCGCTTTCCGCTCAAAGCTGTGCGAAAGACTGAAAACTAATGGGGAGCTTCCTCCTACTGCTAATGGTTGTATGCCTCCTAGAGTGGCAATTCCTCCCTGCCAGCTCCAGCAGATGGTTCAAAATGGCTCTGAGCACTATTGGACGTAACATCTGAGGCCATCAGTCCCCTAGAACTTAGAACTACTTAAACCTAACTAACCTAAGGACAGCACACACATCCACGTTCGAGTCAGGATTCGAACCTGCCAACGTAGCGGTCGCGCGATTCCAGACTGAAGCGCGTAGAACCGCTCGGAAACACCGGCCGGCGGCTCCAGCAGACTCCCATGGAGTAAGTGGTCTGATGACGACCTGAATAGTGATCGAAACCGGTCAGCAGTAAGTAAATAAACATCTTTATGCCACTGGTGCTGTTTTACTACAAAAAATTTTATTGCAGGTGTTTGTAAATAATCTAAATTCCATCAACGAAAAAATTAAATTCACAATGCAAATCCAAAAGGCGGGATGCATTCCATTTCTGGATGTTTTGGATCGTCGCAAAGAGAGCGGCAGCTTGGAGCACACCGTTTATCGAAGGCGCCTCATGCAAACTTATGTTTACATACAGTTAGTTTTCTCCAACCTTCTCACGTGATAAGTTTCCTGAGAACATAGTTGGACAGGTCACACAGTTTTTTGACGAGAGCAAGCAGCAGGATGTTCTTCTACCCTTAAAGGGAGTTTATCTTCTACTTTTAAAGGGAGTTTTCCACGCTAATATATACACTCCACAATAATTACATGAGGCTCTTCTAACAAAACTTTAAGTTGACAGAGGGAACGAGGAAGACCGAGAAACATTTAAATTCCAGCCAAAACCTGTCTTCGATAATTGGTCGAATCCTCACCAAACACAAAGTTATTCTTCGTCTGCCACTGAAGACAGCAGTTTTTCGGTTCCGTTAAAGATGAACTGATACCTCGTAAGGCTGGGCTTTACGAGACCACGGAGAGCGTGCCCTTTAGTGGTATTTTTTTCCGGGGCTGGGGGGCGTCATTAGTCTTATGACTGGGTTGATGCGGCCCACCATTAATTCCGCCTCCTGTACCCAACTTTTCATCTCAGAGAAGCACCTGCAGTTTGTGTCCTCGACTATTTGCTGGATGCATTCCAGTCTCTGTCTTCCACTACAGGTTTACCCTCTAGAGCTCCCTCTATTACTATGGAAGTTATTCCGCAATGCCTTAACAGATTACCTATCCTTCTGTCCCTTCTCCCTGTCAGTGTTTTCCATATATTCCTTTCTTAGTCGATTCTACAGAGAACCCCCTCATTCCTTTCCTTATCAGTACACCTAATTTTGAGCATTCGCCTGTGGTACCTAATTCCAAATGCATCTAGAATTTCCTGTTTCATGTTTCACTAACATAGAATGTTGTGCCCCAAATGTACATTCTCGGAAATTTCTTCCTCAAATTAAAGTCTATGTCCGATGCTACTAGACTCCTCACGGCTAGAAATGAGCCCATTTTGCCAGTGTTAGTCTGTTTTCTATGTCCTCCTAGCTCCGTCCGTCTTGGGTTATTTTTCTACCAAGGCAGCAGCAGACCTTAAAGTCGTCTAATTCTTGATCACCAATCCTGACGTTAAGTTTCTCACTTTTCTCATTTTTGATACTTCTGAGTACTTTCGTCTTTCTTCGATTTACTCTTAATCTACAGGATGTTACAAAAATGTACGGCCAAACTTTCAGGAAACATTCCTCACACACAAATAAAGAAAAGATGTTATGTGGACTTGTGTCCGGAAACGCTTAATTTCCACGTTAGAGCTAATTTTAGTTTCTTCCACCTACGCTCAATGGAGCACGTTATCATGATTTCATACGGGATACTCTACCAGCGCTGCTAGAACATGTGCCTTTGTGCCTTTACAAGTACGAGACAACATGTGGTTCGTGCACGATGGAGCTCCTGCACATTTCAGTTCAAGTGTTCGTACGCTTCTCAACATCAGATTTGGTGACTGATGGATTAGTAGAGGCGGACCAATTCCGTGGCCTCCACGCTCTCCTGACCTCAACCCTCTTGACTTTCATTTATGGGGGCATTTGAAAGCTCTCGTCTACTCAACCCCGGTACCAAATGTAGAGACTCTTCGTGCTCGTACTGTGGACGGCTGTGATACAATACGCCATTCACCAGGGCTGCATCAGCACATCAGGGATTCCGTGCGACGAAGGATGGATACACGTATCCTCGCTGACGGAGGACATTTTGAAAATTTCCTGTAACAAAGTGTTTTAAGTCACGCTGGTACATTCTGTTGCTGTGTGTTTCCATACACGATTAATGTGATTTGAAGAGAAGTAATAAATTGAGCTCTGACATGGAAAGTAAGCGTTTCCGGACACATGTCCACATAACATATTTTCTTTCTTTGTGTGTGAGGAATGTTTCCTGAAAGTTTGGCCGTATCTTTTTGTAACAACCTGTATACTCTCTACTCATTAGGCTGTTTATTCCATTCAGTAAGTCCTGTAATTCTACTTCACTTTCACTGAGGGTAAGAATGTCATCAGCGAATCTTATCATTGATATCCTTTCACGTTGAATTTTAATTTCACTTTGAACCTTTCTTTTTCTTTCCGTCATGGTTTCTTCGTGTATAGAATGACCAGTAGCGACGAAACACTACATCTATGTCTTACACCCTTTTAAACCCAACGCTACTTTCTTGGGCTTCCACTCCTATTGTTCCCTCTTGGCTCTTGTAGATGTTGTGTATTACCGGTCTTTCCCTATAGCTGCCCCTATCTTTCTCAGAATTTGTAACCTCTGACACCGTTTGACATACATGAACTCTTTTTCCAAATCGACAAATTCTATGAATATGTGTTGATTTTTCTGTAATTTGCTTCCATTATCAACCGCAACTTCAGAACTGCTTCTCTGGTGTCTGCACCTTTCCCAAATCCAAACTGACAGCCATTTAACACATCCTCAAATTTCTTTTCCATTCTTCTGTATATTGCTCTTGTCAGCAACTGGGTTGCATGAGCTGTTAAGTTGAATGTACGATAAACCTCGCACTTGTCAGCTCTTACAATTTCGGAATTGGGTGGTGATAGTCAATTCAATTTTTCTGGGTTTGTGACCGCATTGTCAATACATAAAACTACAGACGTTTCGGTCACTGTTGCAAGGGTGTTTCTGTTTAGTGCTGAAGGAGAAAACTTGGTTTCTTATATACTTGTAGACGTGGCTATTATTTAATTCTGATAGGCTGTTAAGAATGAAGGGCAGGGATGTTAGAAGTTCTTTATTGGCGTCCATATTGTTTCTTTTCATTGGTGGAAACTCAACGTTTTGATTGGTGTTTGCATTGCTGCTTGTGATCGGTGGGAATCGGTGACTGGAACACCAGGCGGCAGTTGTAACTTCGCATTGTTTTCCTGCTTTCTAGCGCCGGCTGAGGCGGGCCAGTGCTGAAGCCTCTCGCTCTTCACGTGAGCTGTCGTCCCATACCGCTGTTACTGCTGGTAGCCAAGACATCGGAAGTCGGTACCCGTCTTCTCTGTTCATATTGGAGGGTCGCTTGGCTATTTATATTGCCTCCCAAATCTGCCTCCTGAAAGTAAGAAAACGTTTCGCCAGTAGGTGAGCTTCACCAGTGCCAGTCTGTCTGCCGCACCCATTATGTGTTCTGCCACCGCTGGCTTGGTGTGCTGTCTTAGTCGGATATATCTTTCGTGTTCCGTTATCCGTGGGCTGATGGGTGGCCCCGTCTCACCTACATACAACAATCCATATTCACACCTGATTTCGTAAACTCCAGCAGCATATAGTTTGTCAACTGCATCTTTCGTTGTACGAAGAACATTTTTATTCTGTTTCTGCTTCGGGAAATCGGCTTGATGCCTGCTCGGCGGAGAATTTTGCCCATTCGTTCAGTGACGTCTTGAACATATGGTAATATAGCCGATGTTTTGTGCTTCCTTCTGCTCTCCTTTATTGCTTTCTTTCTTAATCGCCGTAGTTTTATCAATTGGTTTCATCTCATAACCACTGGCACTAAAAATGAACTTGAGGTTTTATAGTTCACCCTTTGGATGTTCCTTATCGCTGATCCAGTGAGCACTCTGGGTTAAAGTGTGCAGGGCGGATTTCTTCTGCATAGGTAGTTGATGACAGGAGGCATGTAGGTACATGTCAGTACTGTTTGGTTTCCTATATACTCTATGGCCCAGTTTACCATCAGGCTTCCTGTAAACTTCCACATCGAGGAAAAGCAACAACCCATTCTTTTTTATCTCCATAGTGAATTTGATTCTGCTGTGCTGCTGGCTGAGGTGTTCGTGGAAATTTCGTAGCTCTTCCTCCCCATGTGGCCAGATAATAAATGGTATCGTCAACATACCGTAGACAACACTCTGGGCGTAATGATGCGGACTGCAGCGCTGAGGCGAGAGAGGGGAGCCCATAGCTACACTATTTGTCTGTTCATAGAATTCCCCTTTCCGCTAAAATAGGTGGTCGTTAAACAGTGGCGCACTGGCAGATATCGGGTGCCGTGCGTTCCCCTTAGATGTTCATCGTGTCTTGTACTGGTACATTCGTGAATAAAGACTTCAGGTCAAAGCAAATTATCAGGTCTGTGCCCGAGATGCACTATAAAAAAACGTTCTACACAATGCGTGGAATCCTTAACATACGAATCTGTGTGGCTATGTGACCGCCACACTACGTTCAATATGGCCAAGAAAGGTTACCCCTTTCCCACTGCCCAAACCCATACATACTTCGTCTTCCGCACATTGATGATACTGCTCCCCACTGTAGCGTACTGCTGAAGCCATCATAGCCTCTTTTGTATGCCATCCCCTGACCTGGCAAGGAACACGACGTCTTCGGCATAAGCGCAACATAGGAACATCACGGTCAGTAATCAAGTGGCTTCCATGCGTTGCCGAATGCCATGCAGCGCTGGCTCGACTGCTTCTGAAAATAGAATGGCGGACAAGCGGTACCCTAGCCTTACGGAATGCTCGATAGAAATATTGAGTTCTGATGGATAGCCGTTCACAGTTACCTTCGAATGTGCTCCATGACCGCATTCAGAGAACTAGGATCGCTGCGGTCGAATACGCGGGTGAAATTCGCCGCAACAAGGGCGCCCCGGAGATTTCATCAGTGCGATCATGTCCCTATACGATCCCAAGGCCGTTTGAACATTCCTATTTCCACCCAGGTACGTTTGATCGGCATGTATTGCATCATTTACTGTGGAGTGCAGACGGGCACGGAGGATGCTTATAGTCAGCGTTTAACTAAGTGAGGGGTCTATAGTCTTGCGGACGCTGCCCACAGCCAGGATTGGGCACAGGGATCATGATTTCCGTAAATTCGGCGAGGACTTGGAAGGTGAGCGTCGTAAGTTCGTTATGAGACCGGAGAAGGAGCGGCAAAACTCAATAGGGAACCCATTAGGCCGAGTTGATTTTCTTCAATGCACCACTTGTCAAAGCCACATCCCTGGTAACGTCTGCCAGAAGCATGTCGTCATCCTGCACAGTCCTGGTTGGTTGCATGTCGCGAAGCACGTCTGCCAACCCCACGTCACTTCTTGGGCCCTCGGCATAGAAGTTGTGATAGTATGGAGTGAACACTCGGGCAATATCTGTTTCTGTCACAAAATGCCTTCCCTTCATCTTTTTGACTGCTGCAATGAGCGTGTTTTGCGCTGACGTCTTTCTCGTACTATGTAAAGTAGGAATATTCGTTCGCCATGAAGGCCGTCTCGTATTCTCTGACGGACGCTTTCCAGTCGCACCGCAGTGAGTTAGAGCAAGCGGGCTTTGATGTGTTGGACAGCCCGTTGACGGTCTGACGACGGGGTTACATTACCCGTTCCCTTAATGGTGTTTAATACACTGCCAGCCGGAGTGGCCGAGCGGTTCTAGGCGCTACAGTCTGGAACCGGGCAACCGCTATGGTCGCAGGTTCGAATCCTGCCTCGGGCATGGATGTGTGTGATGTCCTTAGGTTAGTTAGGTTTAAGTAGTTCTAAGTTCTAGGGGACTGATGACCTCAGAAATTAAGTCCCATAGTGCTCAGAGCCATTTGAACAATTTGTTTAATACAATACTGGCCATTAGAATTGCTACACCACGAAGATGACGTGCTACAGGCGCGAAATTTAACCGGCAGGAAGAAGATGCTGAGATATGCAAATTATTAGCTTTTCAGAGCATTGACACAAGGTTGGCGCCAGTGCCGACACCTACAACGTGCTGACTTGAGGAAAGTTTCCAACCGATTTCTCCCACACAAATAGCAGATGCCCAGCGTTGCCTGCTGAAACGTTGTTTTGATGCCTCGTGTAAGGAGGATAAATGCGTACCATCACGTTTCAGACTTTGATAAAGTTCGGATTGTAGCTTATAGCGATTGCGGTTTATCGTATCGCGACACTGCTGCAAGCTTTGGTCGAGATCCGATGACTGTTAGCAGAATATGGAATTGGTGGGTTCAGGAGGGTAATACGGAACGCCGTGCTGGATCCCAACGGCTTCGTATCACTAGCAGTCGAGATGACAGGCATCTTATCCGCATGGCTGTAACGGATCGTGCAGCCACGTCTAGATCCCTGAATCAACAGATCGTGACGTTTGCAAGGCAACAACCATCTGCACGATCAGTTCGACGACGTTTGCAGCAGCATGGACTATCAGCTCGGAGACCATGGCTGCGCTTACCCCTCACGCTACATCACAGACAGGAGCGCTTGCGATGGTGTACTCACCGACGAACGTGGATGCACGAATGGCAAAACGTCATTTTTCCGGATGAATCCAGGTTCTGTTTACAGCATCACGATGGTCGCATCCGTGTTTAACGACATCGCGGTGAACGCACATTGGAAGCGTGTATTCGTCATCGGCATATTGGCGTATCACCCGGCGTGATGGTATGGGGTGCCATTGGTTACACGTCTCGGTCAACTCTTTTGTTCGCATTGACGGCACTTTCAACAGTGGACGTTACATTTCAGATGTGTTACAACCCTTGGCTCTACCCTTCACTCGATCCCTGCGAAACCCTAAATTTCAGCAGGATAATGCACGACTGCATGTTGCAGGTCCTGTACGGGCCTTTCTGGATACAGAAAATTTTCGACTGCTGCCCTGGCCAGCACATTCTCCCGATATCTCACCATTTGAAAACGTTTGGTCAATGTCAATGGTGGACGAGCATTTGGCTCGTCACAATACGCAAGTCACTACTCTTGATGAACTGTGCTATCGTGTTGAAGCTACATGGGCAGCTGCACCTGTACACGCCATCCAAACTCTGTTTGATTCAATGCCCAGGCTTATCAAGGCCGTTATTATGGCCAGAGGTGGTTTTTCTGAGTACTGATTTCTCAGGATCTATGCACCCAAATTGCGTGAAAATGTAATCACATGTCAGTACTAGTATAATACATTTGTCCAATGAATACCCGTTTATCATCTGCATTTCTTTTTGGTGTAGCAATTTTAATGGCCAGTAGTGTAAATTTCTGAAGTCATCCGATGCCAACCAGACTTAGCTCCGTCATAGCCGATAAATGCCCCGTGTATGGTAGGTATGTAGTTCGCACGACAGGTGTCCTCATTCTCACGCAACAGGCCTCATCGCAGAAGTGGGAAACATCCAGTTTCCATGGTCCACTACTATGTTTTTTTCTGTTGTCGAGGCAGGGCATCGACGCAGAATAAGCTTAGTGGTCAGTAAAAGCTGTTGGCCATGGCTCAGCGCCAACTGCAGCCTACGTAAACTGCTGCCCGAGTGGCTGATAATGTACGTATACCTGCAGTTGTCGCCGTGTTGTAGGAACCAAATGCCTTGTAGCTCGATGCCCCGTACCATTGCTTGCAGAGCTTGGCAGAGGACGGAGTGCGCATATTGGTGGTCATCGGGGCGCAGAAATGCCCCGCATTTCCTTGAAACAACGAGGTCACCTCATCGGAGTACAATACGGTCCTTTCTAGGCGCTTGGACGAGCATGACTGCACCAACCGTCAGCGCGACACCACGTGCCGGCGGAAGGTGAGTCACCACCGTTGCGTCAATCCCTTCGCTTAAAAGTATGGCCGTACCACCACTCCCGTCGCCAGCCGGTAAACTATAAGCGTCCTAACCGTAAAAGGCTAATCTTATGTCACGTTGCACCTCTTGGGGGAAACAATATGCATCTCCGCCGCCCGTAGCGTATCCCTTAACATTTGTACCTTTACCAGGGAGCAAATTCTGTTGATGTTAACAGTATCTATGCGGTATACTTGTGACATCGCAATTAATTATGTGGGCTAGGAATCGTCGCGACATCGCCGTCACCGTGACTTGATTGTCGTCCCGTTACTAAGCGTCGGGAAGGGGCATCGGTTGACCACCTGTCTCGTGCATCACATTGTTCAATTCGACATCATTAGCCCAGTCTCCCAGTTATTATTGTGGGACGGGCACTGTCCGTTGGCGTGCGCTGCTAGGACCCTCCAGCGTGTGGTTCTACCGGCTTACAGCTATCTGTATGCCACATTTTACTAGACTATGTTTTATTTTCCGACTAGGGGATAGCAGAAATTTTGCCGTCGGATCTACCCTCTATTTTAAGGGACGACCAAACGAATGTGGTGCGCCGGCTGGAGTGGCTGTGCGGTTCTAGGCGCTACAGACTGGAGTCGGACGACCGCTACGGTCGCAGGTTCGAATCCTGCCTCGGGCATGGATGTGTGTGATGTCCTTAGGTTAGTCAAGTTTAATTAGTTCTAGCTCTCTACTTAGCACTCATATACAACCGCTCTCTCACCGATAGATCTGTACCTACAGATTGGAAAATTGCGCAGGTCGCACCAGTGTTCAAGAAGGGTAGTAGGAGTAATCCATTTAACTACAGACCTATATCATTGACGTCGGTTTGCAGTAGGGTTTTGGAGCATATACTGTATTCAAACATTATGAATCACCTCGAAGGGAACGATCTATTGACACGTAATCAGCATGGCTTCAGAAAACAACGCTCTTGTGCAACGCAGCTAGCTCTTTATTCGCACGAAGTAATGGCCGCTATCGACAGGGGATCTCAAGTTGATTCCGTATTTCTAGATTTCCGGAAAGCTTTTGACACCGTTCCTCACAAGCGACTTCTAATCAAGCTGCGGAGCTATGGGGTATCGTCTCAGTTGTGCGACTGGATTCGTGATTTCCTGTCAGGAAGGTCGCAGTTCGTAGTAATAGACGGCAAATCATCGAGTAAAACTGAAGTGATATCAGGTGTTCCCCAGGGAAGCGTCCTGGGACCTCTACTGTTCCTGATCTATATAAATGACCTGGGTGACAATCTGAGCAGTTCTCTTAGACTGTTCGCAGATGATGCTGTAATTTACGGTCTAGTAAGGTCATCCGAAGACCAGTATCAGCTGCAAAGCGATTTAGAAAAGATTGCTGTATGGTGTGTCAGGTGGCAGTTGACGCTAAATAACGAAAAGTGTGAGATGATCCACATGAGTTCCAAAAGAAATCCGTTGGAATTCGATTACTCGATAAACAGTACAATTCTCAAGGCTGTCAAGTCAACTAAGTACCTGGGTGTTAAAATTACGAACAACTTCAGTTGGAAGGACCACATAGATAATATTGTCGGGAAGGCGAGCCAAAGGTTGCGTTTCATTGGCAGGACACTTAGAAGGTGCAACAAGTCCACTAAAGAGACAGCTTACACTACACTCGTTCGTCCTCTGTTAGAATATTGCTGCGCGGTGTGGGATCCTTACCAGGTGGGATTGACGGAGGACATCGAAAGGGTGCAAAAAAGGGCAGCTCGTTTTGTATTATCGCGTTATAGGGGAGAGAGTGTGGCAGATATGATACACGAGTTGGGATGGAAGTCATTACAGCATAGACGTTTTTCGTCGCGGCGAGACCTTTTTACGAAATTTCAGTCACCAACTTTCTCTTCCGAATGCGAAAATATTTTGTTGAGCCCAACCTACATAGGTAGGAATGATCGTCAAAATAAAATAAGAGAAAGCAGAGCTCGAACAGAAAGGTTTAGGTGTTCGTTTTTCCCGCTCGCTGTTCGGGAGTGGAATAGTAGAGAGATAGTATGATTGTGGTTCGATGAACCCTCTGCCAAGCACTTAAATGTGAATTGCAGAGTAGTCATGTAGATGTAGATGTAGATGTAGAAGTTCTAGTGGACTCATGACCTCAGAAGTCGCATAGTGCTCAGAGCCATTTTTGAATGTGGTGCGGTTTTTAAGGTTTCGTGATTTGTCCAACTTGTTTCCGAAAATTTTAGGGAGATGTTTTTAATGTGTTATTGGTTAACACATAGTTGTTTGCAAGTGGTCATCCACTTACATTTCCCTGTGTTTTTCTTTTAGATATCCTGTGGTTGTACATCTGCTTTATTCCCAGGTGTAGCATCTCCCACCCTTTCTCAGTTGTCTTCAGGCGTGTGGGATAGAGTGATTGTGTGACTCAACGCAAGTCTGGTGGAAGTGAGTGAATGAGTGTCCTTTTACGGATCCCTTGTCACCGTGTGAAACAATGTTAGAGATTTTGTCCACATTCGTTTGTTTTAATGAGTGTAATGGCGCTGATGACCTCGCCGCTGAGTGATCGTAAACTTCAAACACACAAACACACACACACACACACACACACACACACACACACACACACACACACAAAAGCGCCTTTACTAGTAACCTCAATCGCGGGCACATCCTGTTACGTAGTAGCCTCCATCTCGTTGCCATGCACTTGTAGCTCCAGGTCGGCCTGTGGCAACTATGTGGCGGCAGTGGCTGCATCGACTCCAGCTGGTAGTGACGTGTGACGTGTTGGAGTCGTCCTCGTCTTCTGGCAGCGCTTCATCTAGACTACGTTAAGTACAGTCCATGAAAGATGAATTGAACGTTGTAGGTACACGTGGCTCTTAGAGGCCAATGAATCTTCCGTAGCAGAGCACTGCATCGACACTGATTACTCTGTGATATGAAAACGTCGAAATACTAACATCGACTACATCTTTTTGGAACTGGTTGGCGAAAGAAGTGGCTGTCATTTATTTGGCGAAGAACATGATTCACATAGTGTGCTGTTACCGCCAGACACCACACTTGCTAGGTGGTAGCCGGTCCGTCAGTATACGTCGGACCCGCGTGTCGCCACTGTCAGTGATTGCAGACCGAGCGCCGCCACATGGCAGGTCTAGAGAGACTTCCTAGCACTCGTCCCAGTTGTACAGCCGACTTTGCTAGCGATGGTTCACTGACTTCTACGCTCTCATTTGCCGAAACGATAGTTAGCATAGCCTTCAGCTACGTTATTTGCTACGACCTAGCAAGACGCCATTATCAGTTTCTATTGATATTGTCAATCATGTACCGTCAAGAGCGTCGTTCGTCATTAATGGATTAAAGTTAAGTATTCCACCATCTACGACCGTTTTTCTCAATTCTAATTCCTTGTCATGTTCCAGACCTCACGCCAGCCTGTGTGAGCTAAAACGCGTGCATTTCGGCCTCCTTTAGTAATACGGTGTTGGCTCTCCTGCCAACCACAACACATAGATAGTAGACAACTGAGTTCCATTCTGAAACAATACAACAAAACAGATACAAATAAAATAATATATGTAATCATGAATATATTTTCATATTATCATGTAGGCAGGACTTACATTAACTGATTACACAAAGACGCATTTTCTTTAATTTGTTGCCAATTTTAGCACACTTACCAACATAAGCGCCTGTCGCTGACTTACTGCCCAAAAACTGTCGTATTTGCTGTGGAAAATGAAGTGCATGTCATTAGAATAGACGTATGTTTCCCATGTAGTACGTTTCTGTAACAGAAGAAAGAAAAAAAGATATTCCAACGTTATGTGTTGTCGAACCGCTACACGTAAAAAACATAGAGGTTGACCATTGAACAATAGTGACAACTAGAAAAAGTTTCGCTGTTGAGGGTCTAAGTAGATTATCTATCTCAAAGCAAAGCAAAGCCCCACATTTTTGCCCTGATGCGCTAATCAGGACCGACAGAACACCATCTTTCCCTCTCCTAGTGGCGGCACTGGATGCGGTATGGAAGGCCATGTGGTCAGCTGTTTCAGACTTTGTTAATTTTCTTGGCTTGGGGCCGCTCCTTCACATTCAAGTAGCTATTCAGTCGGCATGACAAGGCTGTGTGAACTTCATTCCACTCCTCCATCAGAAAAAACCGTTGGCAGTATCGGGAACCGAACTCAGATCCCCCACATGGCAGCCAAATACGTTGACCATAGAGCTATTGAGACAGACCACGTAGTGTATATACAGTTAATAAAAATATTTTGTGATATAAAAGCTTCTTGATATGGGCATAGAATCGAGATGTGATCATCTTTTAGTAACGTTTGAAGTTGTGACTCTTCCGCATATTGTCTACGTAATACAGAAAAAGAGAACGTTGTGTTTCAGTACTGCAAGTGCTGTACCATACTTTGATACTGACTACTAACGTCCTCTTCAATTTTTTGTACTGCCAAATGTTACAATGGGCAGTGCTACTAATTTCCATTTTTGAGGTACAGGGTGACAATTATTGAACTACACTCCTGGAAATTGAAATAAGAACACCGTGAATTCATTGTCCCAGGAAGGGGAAACTTTATATACAAATTCCTGGGGTCAGATACATCACATAATCACACTGACAGAACCACAGGCACATAGACACAGGCAACAGAGCATGCACAATGTCGGCACTAGTACAGTGTATATCCACCTTTCGCAGCAATGCAGGCTGCTATTCTCCCATGGAGACGATAGTAGAGATGCTGGATGTAGTCCTGTGGAACGGCTTGCCATGCCATTTCCACCTGGCGCCTCAGTTGGACCAGCGTTCGTGCTGGACGTGCAGACCGCGTGCGACGACGCTTCATCCAGTCCCAAACATGCTCAATGGGGGACAGATCCGGAGATCTTGCTGGCCAGGGTAGTTGACTTACACCTTCTAGAGCACGTTGGGTGGCACAGGATACATGCGGACGTGCATTGTCCTGTTGGAACAGCAAGTTCCCTTGCCGGTCTAGGAATGGTAGAACGATGGGTTCTATGACGGTTTGGATATACCGTGCACTATTCAGTGTCCCCTCAACGATCACCAGAGGTGTACGGCCAGTGTAGGAGATCGCTCCCCACACCATGATGCCGGGTGTTGGCCCTGTGTGCCTCGGTCGTATGCAGTCCTGATTGTGGCGCTCACCTGCACGGCACCAAACACGCATACGACCATCATTGGCACCAAGGCAGAAGCGACTCTCATCGCTGAAGACGACACGTCTCCATTCGTCCCTCCATTCACGCCTGTCGCGACACCACTGGAGGCGGGCTACACGATGTTGGGGCGTGAGCGGAAGACGGCCTAACGGTGTGGGGGACCGTAGCCCAGCTTCATGGAGACGGTTGCGAATGGTCCTCGCCGATAACCCAGGAGCAACAGTGTCCCTAATTTGCTGGGAAGTGGCGGTGCGGTCCCTTACGGCACTGCGTAGGATCCTACGGTCTTGGCGTGCATCCGTGCGTCGCTGCGGTCCGGTCCCAGGTCGACGGGCACGTGCACCTTCCGCCGACCACTGGCGACAACATCGATGTACTGTGGAGACCTCACGCCCCACGTGTTGAGCAATTCGGCGGTACGTCCACCCGGCCTCCCGCATGCCCACTATACGCCCTCGCTCAAAGTCCGTCAACTGCACATACGGTTCACGTCCACGCTGTCGCGGCATGCTACCAGTGTTAAAGACTGCGATGGAGCTGCGTATGCCACGGCAAACTGGCTGACACTGACGGCGGCAGTGCCCAAATGCTGCGCAGCTAGCGCCATTTGACGGCCAACACCGCGGTTCCTGGTGTGTCCGCTGTGCCGTGCGTGTGATCATTGCTTGTACAGCCCTCTCGCAGTGTCCGGAGCAAGTATGGTGGGTCTGACACACCGGTGTCAATGTGTTCTTTTTTCCATTTCCAGGAGTGTATATGAACCAGAATCGTCAAAATTTTGCATTGAGGCGTTCGAACTGCACAGTTGGCCGCGGGGCATGATGGGAATTTGTATGCGCATGCATCGTTTGATTTAACGACGAAGCCCACTTTTATTTGGACGGCTTCGTCAGTAAGCAAAATAGGCGTATTAAAGTGACTGATAATCCGCATTTCGCGATCGAGTAATCTCTTCACCCTCGACGGCTGACTGTGTGGTGTACAGTGTCCAGAGACGGAATAATCAGTGTGATATTCCTTGATGGCGCGGCGACTACCGAACAGCACGTGAAGGTTTTGGAAGAGTATTTCATCCCCATTATGCAAAATGACCCTGATTTCTACAAGATGTAGTTCATGCAAGACGGAGCTCGACCCTATCGAAGCAGGAGAGTGTTTGATGTCCTGGAGGAGCATTCTGGCTCCGAGGTGCCCAGAGGCCACTGGCAAGGGCCTCGATTGGCCGCCATATTCTCCCGACCTAAACACATGCCACTCGTTTTTATGAGGAAATATTAAAAGCAAAGTGTACAGAAATAGCCCCAAAACAACTGCTCAGCTGAAAACAGCCATTCATTAGGTGATCGACAGCATCAATGTTCCTATATTTCAGCGGGTCATACAGAATTTCGCTACTCGTCTGCGCCACGTCATCGCCAATGGTCGCAGGCATATCGAACATGCCATAACCTAAATCCCAATATCTGTAGTGACGTTTGCGTGTTGAATTAAGTGTGTGCACGCCGTAGTTTGTAATTAATTTACGTTTCCTCATATAATTCAATAACTGGCACCTTGTATATCAGATCACATTCACACACTGCGTGCCCACTGAAACCTATTATCCCGCTCGGTTTGTGTGGGAGGAATATCCCACAGCTGTTACATACCTGGGGACATTTTTATAAGGGGCAGACAAATGCAAAGGGAACACCGTCCATAATACACAGTTCTCGCGACTATTGGCCCTATTGAAGTACTACATCGCAGGTGCAAACAGACTTTGGGTTATGACATTGGTTGTTGGTGGACTGGACTTGTGTGTTCATCCAGCTGTTGACATAGAGGCAGGCAAGGAATAGCAGAGAGGTGTGGCTCGACTTCTGGCGGCTGGGGTGCTGCTGTACGCGAAATTCATCGTCACATGTCCGTTGTGTACGGTGAACACTGCATGTGCCCGACGTGTGTACACGAGTGGCAGAGAAGATTCCGGGAAGGGCACACATGACTGCAAAAGGTCCGCGCTCACGGCAGTCCCATCGATCCACTATACTGATGTGATGGGGCGAATTGCTGGCCTTATCAGGGGAGATCGACGAATCACAGAGGATGAAATCCGGGTTCAGGTCGGCATTAGCCATGGCTCCGTGCATGTCATAATCAAAGACTACTTCCCTTAGCGCAAAATTTAGCGAGTAGTGGGTATCGCATCACCTGACGAAGAGGCAAAATAAGGACAGACTAGTGTGAGGTTTGAGACTTTCGTTGGGATATCAGTAGGAAGGTATGCATTTGTCCTCTATCGCAAGGACCGAAACATGGTGCCCCTATTTCGAGCCCGTGAGTAAAACGCAAAGCCAATAGTGGAAACATCCCACATCTCCACCGACAAAGAAGTCCAAAGTTGTTCACACAAGTACCGGTTAAGGTTATGAATACTTTCTTCTTCGACTGAATGGACCCGCTGCCCATCGAGTTCCTCGAACGCAGAACTGCAATCAATGTGCAGTGCCATGAAGACATTTTGCAGAAACTGTGACATGCCATAAAGTCAAAACGTTCGGGAATTCTGTCGGACGGAACTATCCTGCATGATAACGCCCGCCTACACACTGCCAATTGGATAAAGGCTACGCTTCAGCAATTTGATGGTAAACATTGCAACATACTCTTTACAGCTCGGCTGTTTCACGACGTGGTTTTCACATCTTTGGTGATCTGACGAAAGACGTTAGTTCATATCGGTTTCAGTAGGACGAGGAAGAGCAAGAGTGGGTGCGGTTGTGGATCTGTCAGCCGCTGACTGCGTTGTGCGAAACAGAAACTAATGTCTCGTCTCCCTGTCTCAATGCCGAATCCCAGTTTGTGCAAGAGGTGGCACAGGTACTCGTGGCTTACACAATCAAAGGCCCTATGGAAGACGAGTGAAAGAACATGATCCCGCACGTGCTATCACGTCTGTGTATACACAGTCGCTTGGGTCAAGTTCTTTTGTGGATCGCAAAATTTTTTGTGGAGACTAACAAACTTCTGAATGTCAGACGCGACGCGACTCACAGTGAACCGACTTTTTAATGTGCCTTCGGGGGAGGTGTGGGCGAAGATCTCTCGCTACGCGACCAGATGTTTTCTTTCTTACCAGCAAAATAGTTCCTTCGAGGAATTTTGCAGAAATTTGGATACCAGCAGTTATTTTATCAAATAATTCTGTAAAAGCAGTTCCTATGCCGCAACACAATGAAATTCAATGGAAATTGCGGCGATACCTGAAGATTTATTTTTGGCTCATTCTTTATGAGTTAAATCGGCAATGTCGAGTGGATATTCCAAGCGGTTCCTGTCTTCCAAAGCGAGTGATGTTTGCACTTCGGGTAGTAGAGATGACACTGCTTAAGAATCAGTTGGCCTTTGCACATAAATATGTGCAAAAAATGAGTAGACATATTTAGCTCTGGCTTTTCTCGTTGGTAAGCGATCGCCTTTCTCATGTAAAACGTATGAGCGAAATTTATTTTGCGTTTTATGGTTTTGTTTTTGGAAATAGCAGAATGTCAGGCTGTCATCCATAAAATTCCCCGAAGCTCGCCCGCGAATAACAGAGCCTGTGAACTGCTGTTGTTTCATACGCATAAATTTCTCTTTGGTCTGTTTTAGCTGAAAACAGGTATTCCTGTTTCTGCGAACAGAAGCGGCGAGAGAGTTTCCAAATAATTATGCTAAAAGTTGATTTTACACTCTTTCTAGGAAACCGCCTCACAATAATAGCGTGTAAAAGCCTTTCGAAGAATAGGCCCGGTATTCCTCGTCTATCTAGTAGAAATGTGCCGTTTTTGTTAACACGCTTCCCAGGTTTCGATGATTTCTAATAGCATGTCGTGAAAAGGAAGATACCTGTAACTGATGTTGAATTTCCAGAGGAAAGGACGTCTACTTGTGCTGGTATAAGGCGTAAGTGCACTGGAAGCCACAGTGGTTCGTAAAATAACAAGACATAATATCAGCATGAATCACATGGCCTATTTGGACATGTGAAACGTAAATGCGGTCTATTCTGCTCCCGCCACTGCTGTAACAGTGTGTGAATTAATTTTGGTCTTTACAAAGGACGCACCACACATCAGTCAAACAGTAACCATAATTATATTAGCTGTTACATTTCTGTACACTTATTAGGTGTTGGAATTTGGTCCGCGGTGTCCAACACACATTTAAAATCGCCACCTAATAGGACACTATAGCTAGAAATTTCAAGACTCCTTGGGACAGCCTGGTTAATAAAAGTCTGACCGTGCGCTTGTAACGTGAGTGCTTGACGGCGCATGAACGTTTGAAAGCCCTCGATAGTAAGAGCAATTGCACGGGAGGTGGACGGAAATTGGACATTTTTAATTGTGAAGAAGTCCTTCCAAAGAACAGTCGTTCCGCAATTGTTTTCAGGGTCGATACTGGTAATGGCTAGGAAGCCTGGTAATGTTAGTATTGCTGTCGTAAAGGCTTATTGTAAAAAATATTATGCCAAACATGTTATACTGTACAAAATCAGTAGTGAATCCATCAATGATTCGCAACTGCCCATGTATTGGAACTGGGTATACGCCCTAATATGGGGTATCGCTATCAATTGTGACAAGATGTAAATTTCGAATCCTCGTTGCGGTTTCGCTCTTTTTGTGTTCAATACAATAACAAAACTTCAGGACATATAAGTTTTTGTTGTTTCATACTGCGTGGTAAGAGTATGAACTGGTTTTCTGAACTACCAGTTCATGAAGGTGCAACATGCAATTTACCATGTGACAACTTTCATTTTTTAAATGCCCCTGCTGTCAAATGGGAAAGGAAAAGAAACCGCACATTTTCGTAGCATTTTCTTTCTCGAAGTACGTTTTAACAGATAATCTGTACATTGTTATCTAAAAGAATATACATCCCATGTCCGACCAAATGCTTGTTAGAGTATCGAGTAAAAATTTGAAGTAAATCGGCGCCGCACTGTCCCTCACTAGATCCGCAGTAATGTGTGAGCTCTGTTAGGAAAAGAAGAAAAGAAAAAAGATATAGCAGTGCGTCGCACCGGAGCCAAACAAGGTTTACAAAGGTCTGACAGACGAGCGTATAGCAAGTCGCATGAATGGGCAAATCCACCCACAGTAAAAGGGAGGAAAAGACCTCAACACCATGCCTGTGCAGGCTCACCACAGCGATCCATCGCAACTCAAACGTAACGAGCTGAGAAAGCTGAAATCGAAGCTGCCCCAGATAACAGCACATAATGTTCACCTGATATGTCCACCGTGTGCTCACCCTAAATACTACCTTCATCTCAACCTATATTAAAGTCAGTGCGCTTAATCTATACAAATAGACATGCTCAGCTTCAGTCGCTTAGATTAGATGGTCTACACACATTTTTAGAGGGATTTTTATATTGTTGACAAATTTCAACAACGTCTAAATGATTCACATTATTTAAGGCCGTAAAAGTATAAACTATTCCGAATATACTTGCGAGAAAAAAGCGATTGTGATAACTGGAGTCGGAGATTTTTGTTACTCTTGCCTTTTGAGCTCTTGTGGCGATATTTCCATAGTAACTTTCCTCCCCTATCATATTTGTTTATTTTTAACCACGAAGTGATAAAACTATTTTCATATATTTAGCATTAAAATGATTTAAATAAGGATTTTTTTTTAAATTTTCATTCTCTATTTCACTCCCTCATGGGCTAAATTTCCAAAACCGCTGAAAAACGTATTTTTTTTAAATTTCAAACCGAGAACTCAAAATGCCAATTTTGATAGATGTAGCTTCAAAATGTTTTAGTAAAACTTAAATAAAGATTTATTTTTGAGAGAATTTCACCCACTATTGTAGCCCCTCATTGCTTGAATTTCCAAAAACACTGATACACATATTTTTTTTTAATTTCTGACCAAGAAACCAAATATCAATTTCCATAGTCCTAGTTTAAAAATTGCCTTAATAGTGACGTATTTTCAAAAAAACATTTCATCTCATACTTCACCTCCTTAAAGGTGGAATTTCCAACAGTTCCTTATTAAGCGATTCGTGCAGTATAAGATCAACACAGTCTCCAGATTTCAAGTTTCTATCCGTAGCACTTTGGGCTGGGCGATGATGAGTCAGTCAGTCAGAATATTGCCTTTACATATTGAGAGATAAAAAAGAATGTTGTTTCCGAAAATTTCGAAGAGTTCGAATTTAAGTAAACAGCAGTCAATGGTGGAAATGTCATTAAAACTGCAAGTGGACTGAATCCACTTCTCAACTGTAATTATTTGACAAAATCAAATGCTACACACATATTTTACTAAGGCATTCATGAATAGTTTGAGTTGTGAGTAGTTTTTGCAATTTGTGCCTTATTGCACTACATCACAGTAATAAAGAATCACCAGAATATATGACTGGAATAGTTCGTATTTCACTTTAGGTGGAAACTTTTACTATAGCTAAAGGCAAACTCATTCCTGCCTCTGTCGAGATCAATTAATTCCACTTAGCCGAGTAACTGGTTACCAACAGGGGCCTTAAAGGGACTGCTTTAGGATAACATTCCGTGATAAACTTTTTGTGTGATATAATGGACTACCTGTGACTTACAAGGCTTTTGATCCAAACCAAGGTTTTTGCATCCATCATTGCCATGGCTAAAGTGGAAGAAGTGATATTCTCAGGACGCACACAGGCACAGGTCGATGTTATCAGTATATAAGAGACAAATGCAATACTGTACAGAGAACAGCAAGGGAAGAAGAATTGATTCCTAGAGGACATATGAGGCCACATATAGCATAGTGACTTTTCAGTACCACAGGCGATTAGGTGGAAACTGTTTTCTCAGACAGCTGTTCAACCGTTTCAGAGCACCGTTTCAGTAACTTAAAAGTTTCATTTTGAAACTCGGAACATTGAAATCAATGGTATGAAAAGTGTGTTGTGATGGTCTCTTCTAATTTGTCCACTACTTTCATAATTCTTATTGAAGCGTAGTAAGTGTACTGTGATGTCAAGAGCTCGGTTGATATGTTTATGGTTTTACGTGTTAAAGTAGTAAGAAAACTGACGATTGACATTGTGTGTCGACGCTGATCTACACGAAATAAGGTAACGGTTTTGGATTCTCATCCTTGGTCACAGGTCTAAATAATCTTTATTTCTATTACGAAAGATAAACTGAAGCTATCTGTAAGAAAAGGATTAATGATTTCGGCAGTTTTTCTAATCATACATATTTTCAGTCCTTCGTTACCTAGCGTTTCAGCCACGGCCTTGCATAAAGATTGTGATGATGATGATGACAATGATGATGACGAAGACGACGCTGACGATGACATCCAATTCTTTACTCTCAAAATATTATCACGAGCATAAGACAAGCGTTACTTCATGCATATCACCAAATTTTGGTCTCAGTGAAATTTGAATTTTATGCTTTAAGTCAGTGGTTCAAGAGTAGCCACGTACAGCTTTTAGCCCACTTGTAACTGCGGAAATATAAATAAGAAATTAGAATGAAAACAGTAAAACGTTATTAAAAGACATTAACGTTTGTTTTTATCGAATAGTCTGAGATCAGATTTTTAGAGACGATACAGCTGAGGGGTACTATTCTTGTAAAAAACGAACGGAAATAAAGTTATACCTTCCCCATAATATTGTAGCAACATTGTGTTTGGCTTGTTTGGAATTTCTAGTGCCCGTGAAATGTGCAATCTACTCTTGTCTTGGTCGGTAAATTCTTTTTATTACGATCCTTATAACGCTTTTCGCTTTTAAAGTATTATCAGATTTGTCGTACAAAGAAGTAACGTTCTGATTGATGGAGCAGACTTTTATAAAGAACGGTCTGCAGCGTAAATGAGATGACGCATAAGTTAAATGACACACGGTGCGCCGGCCGCGGTGACCGAGCGGTTCTAGGCACTACAGTCTCGAACCGCGCGACCGCTACGACCGCAGGTTCGAATCGTGCGTCGGGCATGGGTGTGTGTGATGTCCTTGGGTTAGTTAGGTTTAAGTAGTTCTAAGTTTTAGGGGACTGATGACCTCAGAAGTTAAGTCCCATAGTGGTCAGAGCCATTTGAACCAACCACATACGGTGCAGAACATAGTATCTAGTCAAAGTTGAATACCTTACTCATTATCAGAGGCCAAACTGGCTCTCGCCGTACGACGCATTACAAAGTTAACATGTTCGGCCACCAGGCGTTTGACATTAAAATTACATGCGAGATCATATCGATACACGCCGTTCACTTCTGCCACCTGGTGGCCGAAGTTCGTAATGCGCCGCACGCGCGAGAGCCTGTTAGGCCTCTGATAATGAGTCAGGTGTTAGACTTTGGTATCCATAACGTAAATAATTCAGCTTAAACGTCACCTCATTTGTTCTGAACAATGTTATTTCATAAGAGTCTGTTTCATAAGCTCTAATGTTAGTTCTTTGTATCACAGGTCTGATGAAACGTGCGTTAAGGAGCAATAGTAAAGCAATTTAGCGGCCCGGACGAAGGTATATTGTTGAGCCAAACGTGATAGCAGACCCAATGAAGGATTGAGTGTCCAAGGTAATTTTACAGTAATTTGCTTTCATGTAGTGTGTATAGCACAGAAGACACATGAAGCAGTCCGCATAACTAACACAGGGAACATCAGACCAGTTCATCATGAATTTTGATGAGTCTTCGGTAGGCTGTAGAAGGAATTGTGCAGAGTATCTGGCTAGCGGTGCTTCTTGCGACGGCCTTACCTCACTAGAAAATCGATCTTAAAGTTTCATATGTGCCTTTCACACCTCTAACTTTAGTCTTGTTTGGACCAACCGAGCGTAGTGCAGCGCCTATTGCTGACGGCCACCATGGTGTCAGTACCTTTCTTTACTTTATTGATTTGTGGGGCGGGCAGACTGATCAGGCACTTTGCAATCAAATCTTTGTAGATAAAAGAATACCATGTATCTGCACTGTAACAACTATCCCAAAAAAATGTACTCCACTTTCCCATCCCTGATGGTTTATATTTACAAGCAGGTTAAAATTTTCACGAATAAAACCGATAATTCTCCATAATACATGATGTCATTATCGCAACTATGATTACGACAGTTAACAAAACTGTCAAGAAGGCTAGGAGAGAGTTTCTGCAAGATATAACAGATAAGCTCACACAGTGAATCGGCATCACTTAGTTCCAGTAAGATGGATGTAGAGGAGTTATGGACAAAGTTGAAGCAGACTGTAAATCATGGACTGGAGAGCATGATAACGTGGCTAGTAAGTGGATAAACGATGGAAAGACTCACCATGGTTTAATAAAGAAATTCGGCTGATACTGAGGAAGCAGAGGCTGTTGCACTCTGAGTTCAAAAGGTAACGCACAAATGACGAAAGGAAGTTTAGTAGAGATTCGTGAGTCTGTGGAAAGATATATGCCCAAAGAATACAGCAGCTACCACCGTCACACCTTAGTAAAAGATCTGGCAGAGAACCAGAGAAAATTCTGGTCTTACGTAAACTCGTTATGCGGGTCTAAGGTTTCAGTAAGTCCCATCTTGACCAGTCTGGTGTGGCAGTTGATGACATCAAAACGAAAGCCGAATTTTTGAATTTCACATTGAAGAAATCGTTCACACATGAGAATCGTACAAAGATATCGTCATTTAACCATCAGACAGAGTCCACTATGGACGACATAGAAATAAGCATAATAGGTCTAGAAAAAGAACTGAAAGAGTTGAAGGAAAATAAATCCCCAGATCCGGAGGGAATCCCAGTTCGATTTTACAAAGGGTACTCTACAGCACTGGCCCGTTACCTATCTTGCATTTATCGTAAATATCTCGCCCAGCGAGACTGGAAAAAAAGCGCAGGTGACTCCAGGTATAAGAAGGGTAAAAGGTGCCCTCCCTCCACCCAAAAAAATTTACAGACCAGTATCCCTAACTTCTGTT
Organism: Schistocerca gregaria; assembly: GCF_023897955.1. Taxonomy (NCBI): domain Eukaryota; kingdom Metazoa; phylum Arthropoda; class Insecta; order Orthoptera; family Acrididae; genus Schistocerca; species Schistocerca gregaria. The sequence continues at coordinate 82,197,526 of NC_064931.1, forward strand.
TTCTGCAGAATTCTTGAACATATTCTCAGTTCGAATATAATAAATTCATTGAGAGTGAGAAGCTTATGTCCACGAAACTCGTGCGGAACTCAGCTTGCCCATTCCTCGAATGATATGCTGAGAACTATGGATGAAGGGCAACAGCCAGATTCCATATTTCTAGATTCCTGGAAAGCGTTAGACACAGATCCCCATTGCAGCCAGTTAACGAAGGTACTAGTGTATGGAAAAAGTTCACAGATATGTGAGTGACTCGGAGACTTCTTAAAAAATAGAACGCAGTCTGTTATCCTCGACGGCCACTGTTCATCAGAGAAAAGGGTATCGTCAGGAGTGCCCGGGGAAGTGCGATATGACCGCTGTTCTTCTCTATTTACAGAAATGACTTGGTGAACACGGTGGGCAGAAATCTATGGTTGTTTACTGATGATGCCGTGGTGTACGATAACGTGTCGAAGTAGAGTGACTGCACGACTTAGAAATGGTTCAAATGGCTCTGTGCACTGTGGGAGTTAACTTCTAAGGTCATCAGTCCCCTAGAACTTAGAGCTGATTAAACCTAACTAACCTAACCACACACATCCATGCCCGAGGCAGGATTCGAACCTGCGACCGTAGCGGTCGTGCGCTTCCAGACTGTAGCGCCTAGAACCGCTCGGTCACTCCGGCCGGCTCACGACTTAGACAAAATTTCCAGTTGGTCTACTGAATGGTAGCTAGCCCTAACTGTGGAAAATGTAAGTTAATGCGTATGAATAGAAATATCAAACCTGTAATGTTCGGATACAATATTACTAGTGCCCTGGTTGACACAGTCAAATCGTATAAATATGTGCGTAACGTTGCAAAGCGATATGCGATGGAACGAGCATGCGAGAACTGTGGTAGGAAAGGCAAATGGTCGACTTCGGTTTATTGGGAGAATTTTAGGAAAGAGTAGTTCACCTGAAAGGAGACTTCATATAGTACGCTGGTGTGACCTATTCTTGAATACTTCTCAAGTGTTTGGGATTCATACCAAATCTGCCTGAAGAAAGACAACGACGTATTTCAGATTCGGGCTGCTAGATTTGTTATCGGTAGGTTCGAACGACACGTAAGTGCTACGGAGATGATTCCGCAACTCAAAGGGGAATATGGGAGTCTCTGGAGGGAAGGTGACATTCTTTTTGTGAAACACTGTTGAGAAAATTTAGAGAACCGGTATTTGAAGCTGACTGTCGAACGGTTCTACTGCCGCCAACATACACTGCGCGTAAAGGCCACGAAGACACGAAGATAAGATATGAGAAATTAGGACTCATACGGAGGCATATAGATAGTCGTTTTTCCATCGCTCTCTTTGCCAATGAAACGGGAAAGGAAGTGACTAGTAGTGGTACAGGGTACCCTCCGCCACGCACCGTACGGTGACATGCGAAGCATCTATGTAGGTGTAGATGTAGACTTGCTGTAAAGACTAATAGAGAAACCAGTTCCGGGAAGATTCCATAACAATACATTCTGCATCTGTTTAATGCACCTCTTTCCACAGGAATGATTAAATACGCGTGATTCGCACTGAAGTTGTTTGAAGAAGGAATAGCCTTTTTGAATTTAAATGAACAAAGTTGTCTGGAGTCGCTTCTGAATAAACGCGTGTGCGTTTTACTAACTGTGCGTCGTATTTACCAATTTGTGCTTCGATTGCTTCTACGACAAATACCATCCGGAATTCTGATGTAGCACACAAAAAGATGCAAGCGATAACGAGTAATACGATTCTCTAATTTATTTTGTAACAAATTGAACGGACATTTGGAGAAATTTTGCTGTAAGGACAGATGGATAAACGAAATCACTACTCCGAAAATGACTAATTTTGAATAATTTTGAATGACATATGCCATTTACTAGTGTGCGATGAAATAAAGATAAAAGAAAAAAGTACAGCCACAGGATTTTAACTGTACTCCCAGCTTGAGGGCAGTGAAACCTAGCCGCTGGGTTACGTTCTTTTGGTTGATATACACTATGTAATCAGAAGTATCCGGACACCCCCAAAAACGTACGTTTTTAATATTAGATGCATTGCGTAGCCACCTACTGCTAGGGTCTCAATACCAGATACCTCAGTCGTCATTAGACATCGTGAGAGAGCAGAATGGGGCGCTCCGCGGAACTCACGACCTTCGAACGTGGTCAGGTGATTGAGTGTCACTTAAGTCATACGTCTCTACGCGAGGTTTTCACACTCCTAAACATCCCTAGGTCCACTGTTTCCGATGTGATGGTGAAGTGGAAACGTGAAGGGACACGTACAGCACAAAGGCGTACAGGCCGACCTCGTCTGTTGACTGGTAGACACCGCCGACAGTTGAAGAGTGTCGTAATCTGAAATAGGCAGACATCTATCCAGGACATCACACAGAAATTCCAAACGCGCATCTGGATCCACTGCAAGTACCTTGACAGTTAGGCCGGAGGTGAGAAAACTTGGATTTCATGGTCGAGCGGCTGCCCATAAGCCAGACATCACTCCGGTAAATGCCAAACGACGCCTCGCTTGGTATAAGGAGCGTAAACATAGGATGATTCAACAGTGGAAAAACTTTGTGTGGAGTGGCGAATCACGGTACATAATGTGGAGATCCGATGGCAGGGTGTGCGTATGGCGAATGCCCGGTGAACGACATCTGCCAGCGTGTGTAGTCCCAAGAGTAAAATTCGGAGGTGGTGGTGTTATCGTGTGGTCGTGTTTTTCATGAAGAGGGCTTGGACTCCTCGTTGTTTTGCGTGGCACTATCACAGCACAGGCCTACATTGATGTTTTGAGCAACTTCCTGATTCCCGCTGTTGAAGAGCAATTCGGGGATCGCGATTGCATCTTTCAAATACGATCGAGCACCTGTTCTGGTTACAAGACAATAACATCCCCGTAATGTACTGGTTTGCGCAGAGTCCTGACCTGTATCCTATAGAACGCCTTTGGGATGTTTTGGGAAGCTGACTTCGTGCCAGACCTCACCGACCGACATCGATACCTCTCTTCAGCGCAGCAGTCCGTGAAGAATGGGTTGCCATTCACCAAGAATCCTTCCAGCGCCTGACTGAACGTATGCCTTCGAGAGTGGAAGTTATCAAGGCTAAGGGTTGGCCAACACCATACTGAATTACAGCAATACCGATGGAGGGAGCCACGAACTTGTAAGTCATTTTCAGCCAGATGTCCGGATACTTTTGATCACATGGTGCATGTCTAAGGTCACGATTATAGCACGTACGCATAAAATTTCAATGTAGATTGTCTCGTAAACTAGAGACCTTCGCATGAAAAGGCGCTAGCCACGCACTCAGCCTATGTCCACGTACTCAATCGAAATCCGTAATTAACAGGGCTAATGCTCACGTTGTAGGTTTAATGACACTCGAAAGGTATTAAGCAGGATTTCCGTAGCTGTCGGGGCGTACTGTTAAGAAGTCATATTTGTAACAATTGTAATAGCTGTTGTGACTTTCAGGTGTTTGTGACGAGTTATCGTATTATATTTGTCAACCATGTCCTTTGAGGTCACTAACTACGGCTAAAATGGTGCCACGTGTGGCGTGAAAACCCTATTTCGGTTATCTAAGGCTGGCGCCATACGGACTCCATGATTAGAAACATTCCTTAGAAACGACAGCAATGCTATTAGTGATCTTCTTCATACTTTTCACGGTTTTTCTGTGTGTATCTGAGGTATCAATCTTGATCTTTCTGAAATCTTCGCGAACCCTTGTCAGTTCGGGCAAAATGAATTTCACGCCATTCATCAGACCGGACTGTGGGGAGCAGCTGTCTCCTCGTGTTATTTGCTGCTTGTTGCAGCTGGCTCGCCATTATTTACTTTTATGTTTTGCGCTCGCAGGACTGTTAAATAACTGTCGGCAGTTCGTATTTTTTGATCTCACGGAGCTTTCCGTGATGGACGTCCGACCCGATTTCGTATCACCAATTCATTGATAATTGCAGTAATCTTGCTAGCTTGAACAGGCGAGGAAACGAACATGAAAGTCATTCTTCACCGAGTAAAAAATTTCCTCCTAGAAAGGTGTTTTATCTTATTGTAGACTTTATTTGTGAGAATGCGTCCAATATTCTGACTTCGGACCATTTAACTCTTTGTATTCTGAAACAAAGTTTCTTACAATCTTCTCTGTGTTGGTGTCTCAGTCAGCCGTTAGTGGCTCACTGATAGGTAAATTCCTCCCCCAGGTTAATCCACCGATCTCCGTTCACTGCTACCGTTAGCCAGGGTGGTCCTCCGTATAATCTCATTTCGTCATACTTGTATTCACCTGTCCCTTCCTTCCTTCTAAGAGCAAGCACTCCATTGTTTTCTAGTATATGCTTCCTCTGTCATCAGACTATCTAATGACATGCCCCACTCGTACAATTTTAGTGTTGTAGACTGCTCTGCGCCTCGTTCACTGGCGTTTTCTTTCGTAAGTCTGTATTATCACCGTGTCCTTTTCTGTTATATTTAACTGACGAAACCGGCAATGCTCCGCAATTGCTAAATACGTATAAGAATTAGATACTCGTGTCAATTTGAGTATAGCTGGGACGCAAAATTCGGTTCCTCGTTGCGATGTCACTCGCTTTGAAGATATGTAGCTCCAAATTTTAATAAATCATACGAAATACGAATGAAAAAGACCCCTTTAAATTTCTACTTTTATCGTTCATAATGCTTTTTCCGATATGTTTCTCACAATGCACCTATAAAACTTCAGTAAATATAATTTCATTTATTTATTTTAATAGTATGCGGTTTTGTGAAGTAGCAGCTCGTGAAAGAGCAATATACGAATTTCCGTGCGGAAACCAATGTGATCATAAATCAGTGCCAACGTTTTTAAATGTCTGACCTTGAGCCTTGTTTACAGTTGTTGTCAACGAGATCATGACTTGAAAGTGAAGTCGCTTCTAATGAAAACGGTAAATCGATAGGGACTTTTGGTATACGGGGTATGAGAGGGTTCTCTCCAGTTGCTGAATCTGTGAAGATGACTGTTTCAATGACAGTACTTCTGACAGGTTTAATATGCAGTCAGGTACAATAACAAAGTTTTGGAGGATAGAGGTTCCGCAGTTGTACTACAGGAAAGCCCACTTTAAGCCTGAAACTATTTGGCCGAAAGCCAGCTGAGTTCAACGAATTTAGAAATTCTGGTAGATAGTGAACTGCATCTGTAGTAGTGAGTACAGTATTGACTGGTTTTCCTCATGTTCTCCTATTACTTTTTCCAAAGTAATAATGTTTATTTATGATGCATAAATGTTCGGGAGTGTTATGATTGCTCTTTCACATAACCAATGGTAGGGATTCTGCAAAAGGTGACTGACATTAGGATTAGTTTTAGAAATTAGAGGATCAGTTCCTGGCATGATGTTACCAAGTTTCTCATCGACAGAGAAATAACCATGCTCATGCTGTATTGCTCCATTTCCAACACAGGTTAAGTGTAATGGGAATCATCTTTAATTTGTACTCTCACGTTAGATCTTAAATGCAAATTAATAACAGATGTCCATATAGACGATGATTTAAGACAAGTTTTGATGATATCAGCCTTTGGTCGTTCAGGTATTACTGGCAACTTTCGCTAAAATCACCAACAAATGCAAAAGTTAAGCTATCCATAAATTCAACACATGACCCAAGGACTTTGAGAGTATATTTGATAACTTCAACATGAGCTCGATGTATTATTGCGCATTCGTCCCAGAGGAACAGTTTTACATCTTGAAAAACTTTAGCAAGAGAGCTGTTTCTCGAATAGAACATACCGATTCTTGGACACAGAATACATTTAAGGATAATATGAAAGTGGAATGAGCAGTTCTTCCGCCAGTTAAATGTGTAGCAGCCATGCCCCGTGATGAGGCATGCAACAGATTCACTAAGAGCATTATTAAAAATGTCTTGCGAATAATTAATACGATCATCATTACTCCGACATCTAGCTTCAGAAAGGAAATTCTCACTGAAATATAGTTTAAATGAGTCCAAAAAGACAATTGGTTGAGACGGAAGACAAAAGACACAAATGATGGGGAGTAATTGTTTTAGTTTTGATGGTGTCTTTGAAATTTCCACGTACACTAGCGTATGATTTCAGTGATCATCATTCTCCAGAAGATCTAAAGCACTGCAGCCTGCTGGATAAACAACGTCAACGGACTGTAGACTATTAAATGACATAGGTTCACGAACATGATGTAAGAGGATGCGCAAACGGAGACGTTCGCTTTTATTTGGATGAAGTTTATAAACTCGACCAAGAGTGGTACCTTTTTTAATTTCAGGAGAGTATTCAGCTTTAAACCTTGCTTTGTCATTAACCTATTATTGCTCCAAGTGTATAATAGCCAGAAATCTCAGGATACAAGATATTCTTAGCATACGTACATGGTTGACAAAGATGAAAAAAGGGATAATTGTAGTTTGTCGGGGATTTTGAACAACGTCATGAATATTTTCCTCAGCAAAAGAGATACTTTATTGATCTGGAAGAACAGGTGAGTGTACCAAAGTAGAAAATAGTTAATAAATTTTATGGAGGAGAAGAAAGCCAAGTATCTTCAAAGGCACAGATACAACTTCCATTGACATAATTGGTTTCTCATCTACATCATCTTGAATAGAAGATGTTGCTGAATCAGGACCCTTATCAAATAATTGACATATGTATTTGACAGAGTGTATAGAATTTCAGAACTCTACTGTTATATTTGCATTAAAACGTCTTAATAAATATGGACTGTATGGAACAGTCCATCTATTACCAATATCCATTTCAACCCTATGTACATTTAATGTAGCAGTATGTCCTCCACCATCAGGAGTCCTCCGACGATAGGTTGGATATCACTGGTATGTGTCTCCGATCTCAGTGAGCGAGGATACTGTTTAGAACATCTGCCACTTTTCATACAAAACGAAGATTCATTGATCACAAGAAGATCTATAAATCATATTCTTCAAAACAAAATCTAACAATAAAGCCTATCGTTTTTACCCGGATAATCAGCAGAATGGGTAAGAGTGATATCGTCTGGTTGAGCTTTTGTGTCCAACTATGTTGGTAATCATCATTTTTTGGCATTCAGATACATTAACACACCACATCTATAACAGTTGGCTTTATCGCATATTTACTGATTAACTGTTTGGGTTCTAAATTTATTCGGTGTCAGGTGAAGAACTAGTGCTCCTACTTGAAATAGTTCATCCATAATTTCATTCCATGGAGGGTTGCATTTGAAAGTCATAAACCAATCTGGACCTCCATACTTCCGTACAAATGACATGTTATCTTACGTTTTTCTTCCACGTGAGTGGTGAACCAGTCAAAGAGTGTGGTAGTACAATATGTTGGCCAACATCATCAGATTTGGTATCGGCACCTTGATTAACTGTATCTCGCAGATGTGTATACTTCTCAGTGCGTAACTGTATTTGAGCTTGTCGAATATACTTTAATTTTTCTGTAGTCATTCTGGCAACCGTGTCCATAGAATACTAATTGAAATGATTTTGAAATAATGCAGATGGTTCACGAAATTTGTTTTAATCATAAGCCTGTAAGCATAAAACTGCGTTCAAGATACGGTTTTATTTTGACTATTTATAGAAACTGAGTGTCGAATTGTAAGATAATACCCATCCTCTCCTCTAGGAAAAATTAGAAGTGTGGCAGAGGATCGTGTTAACCGTGAAGCTCATATACTAGTCACATTTGACTATCTTGACAGCACATACTTACAAAAAATGGTTCAAATGGCTCTGAGCACTACGGGACTTAACATCTGAGGTTATCAGTCCCCTAAAACTTAGAACCACTTAAACCTAACTAACCTAACGATATCAGCCGGCAAGAGTGGCCGAGCCGTTCTAGGCTCTTCACTCTGCCCTGGGCATGGATGTGTGTGATGTTCTTAGGTTAGTTAGGTTTAAGTAGTTCTACGTTCTAGGGGACTGATGACCTCAGATGTTATGTTCCATAGTGCTCAGAGCCATATCACACACTTCCATTCCCGACGCAGGATTCGAACCCGCGACCGTAGCGGTCGCGCGGTTCCAGACTGAAGCGCTTAGAACCGCTCGGTCACATCGGCCTGGACAGAGAATTACATCTCACGAACCTTTACCTTCTTCTACCACGAGTACAGTAACTTTGTTTGCAATTGAAGAATTATAATGACCTTTATGCTGCTTTTCAGGTACTTCATCAGAATGAGTAACAAATTTGAAATCATCTTTTGAGATGGTGGTATATTTTCCATATTATATTACAAATTCCTATGAAATAATTTTTTGCTTGCAAGATCTTCTGCCAAGTTTCTTTTAGACCTGTTGTTAAGTTTGGGACAATATTTGACCAATGTGATGTGTGATAATCTCCTGAAACGAAGTAAATTTGTAGAAATTGGTGATTTTTCATTTGGTTTGGGTAATAAAATTCCTGTTACCTGTAAATTTGTCATTGAATCGTAATGGCTGGCATGTAATTGTCTCTACAACTTGTTTCGTACCGAAAGTGGTCATTTGAAATAGAGTATTGTACCTCGTTGTGTTATCTAGGAAATGTTTTGATAATGGATGAGACCCTTAGAATTAATTCCTTCCACGAACCCGGTGATACTTCTAACTGTGGCAAAGGGACTTCACTTTCAGAGCAGCACCTACCTGCACCTTCTTCTTCCCATTTCTTGGCCCTGCAGTGATTAGATATTTTGTCCATTGCACCAACTTTTATTTGATTTTAATTGATACAATGAAAAACGTGTAATATATACAAAGTCAACCCTAGGCAAATAAACATGTCTACTTTGCATAAAATGTACATGTTGTGTAACACTTACGTCTACTATCGGCCATATAGTATTACGTAGTCTGTAACTTCTGTGACTAGAGACGCATGTAAATTCTCTTTGTAAGTATAGATAATCTGTAAACATTCTGTAAATGTCTTTACCAGAGTTGTGTAATTTTGTGTTATTAATGTGCTCATTTGTAAAAACAGTAACGGGTTCGTGCTTTGGTTCGTAGTACTGTATGACAGGATGTCCCTCCGTAACGAATAAGTCTGGGCGTGAGTTAGTGCGCAAAGTTTTTGTATAGCAAGGAGTCTGTGGCTGACCTTCGAAGGGTAAACATCCCGAGTGCTTATCGCTACGAGAATTTCTGGAATAGTAGGTTAAAAACGCCTCCTACGTGAACTGCTATGAGGCGCTGTATCATGGTACGTTCTGCTCTGCAATTTGCAATTCCGACTCTAGGAAGAAACATAAAGATCATTCATTATACGTCAAGAGTCATCATTGTATCATACGGCATAGCTGTATTGCTACCGAAGCACACCTCCGCATCCGCCTTCAGGCAAGGTAATGTTAAGTTTTGTATATTATTGCATGGGTTAGTTTTTCCTGAAGTTTTCGTATGTAAGTGCTTAATCTCAACTGTGCGCCACGAACCTTGGTTTATCCTGAGTCACTAACCTCTTTAGGCTCCTTTTCTGATTCCACGAATAGTGCGAGCCTCAGAACCAAGTGAAAATGTTGACATTAACGTTTGAAACAATTGAGGAAAGTGTTAAATTTCGTGGAGCAAGTAATTAGAATTTGCAAGTCTATGTTTGTTAAAGTGCTGCAAGTGGCAACTGTAGATCGTAATTGCGGTTAAGATTACAAGACAATCTACGTAAAGTTCAGTATAAAGAAACAGCGTTAAAGGATTGCTAAAAGCAATTTACAGTGGTGTTTAGAGGCCTACATCATTTCTACATGTATACGAGTTTGCATCTACCACTTTCGTATATTTATATTTATGTGTTTTTTGTTGCCCTTGTTGAATGTTGAATGTTTTGGTCAAAAAACCAGTTGGGAGACAGAACAGTTTGAATGTCCCTCGTCTGTGTTAATCATTGCGTTAGTAAATCTGAACTGAAAGTTCTGCAAAGCTCAGCTAATTGTTTTTGAAATACTGGTAATCACAAAGTCGTGATTCGTAGTAACTTAATTGAATTGAAACAGATTTCGGATCCCAACATACAAATCATGATCTGTGCAACGCGAAGCTACATATACCGGGTAATTCAAAAAGGATATACGTAATTCTAAGACATATATTTATTACAATGTAAGAGTACAACTATGAAACTTCGGACACATATTTACGAATCTTTCAGGTTCAGGTTACTGATATTCACTATGTCCTCCTTCAGCGACACTGGCAATATCACGTCGATACTTGTATTCTTCCCGCATTCGGATAAGCATATCTATCGTCACTGATGTAATTGCAGTACCGATCCTGTTCTTCAATTCTTCTAGGTTTTGTGGTAATGTTGGTGCATAAAGTTGCTCGTAATGAGGAAGATCTCACAGGGTGTCAAATCCGGTGGCTGTAGACGCAAGCCGAGAAGTGATAAATCACCAGCTGTTTGACGACCATTCCAGTGATTCGTAGAGTTACAGATATTCATCGACTTGGGGATTCTAGTAGAGTGTGTGTGAGTACGTGCTAGGGGGGGGGGGGTAGGGAGGGGGGACGGGAGGTGCCCCGTCTTGTTGAAAAATTAAGTTATCCTCCTCCAACTTCGGAAACAGCTAGTTCTCAACCACAGCAAGATCCCGATGACCATTAATCGTGTTTGATTCTATCACAGAAGAATGGGCTAGTAACAGATGAGTGAGATATCGAACAAAAAACTTTGGAATTGGGTGAATCTCGTACATGTTCACTGTATGCGTATGGGTTCTATAAGCTCTAAGTTCGAACAGTGTGTTTCTTTGCTGTTCCACTAAGATGGAAAGTCGCTTCGTCACCAAACACAGTGCGCTGTACGAAAGTGTTATCGTTGTAAATAACATTCTGAAGATCATCAGAAATTGTAACATGTTTACGTTTGTCGTTATGACATAGAGCCTGTAACAGCTGTAACTTGTACGGCTTCGTAACCAACCGTCGTCTCAAAACACACCATGTGGTCGTTGTAGGCAGTTGTAGCTACCGATTCCTTTTTTAGGTCTTTGTTGGAAAGCGGTTTGAATCCGTGCGACATGCTCGTGGGAAACAAAAGGGTGGCCAGGACTCTTTCCTTTACATACACATCCTGTGTCTACAAATTGTCGATAAGACCGGCGAAGTTCCAACCATTCAGAGGATGAGTTCGGTACTTCAACCTGAAACGTCTTTGCAGTGTAATCACGGAATTACATCTCACAATCTCGACAACACAAAATGATTTGTGCTGTGGAGTAGCGACTCTGCAACATGTGACAGTAACCAAGCGAGCCGAAGACAACCTACAGGCAGTGGGAATGAACGTAAACTAGTCAATGTATTCGTTACTCTAAATGTACACGGTCCTCCGAAAGAGTCAAACAGTCGGCTCTTCAGGACACGCACACATACACCTATTGATTTAGCTGTTCTCTGGCACAAAAAAAGATTTAGATACCTGTACGGGGCGAATGACACATACGTATAATAATATCTTATAATAAAGCTTTATGGTCATCTGACAGATGAGATTTAAAAAGGCAAATTTACTTTAGCGACTGCATTGCAGCATGCACTGTTGATTCTTAGAACAGTATGTATATCCAAATCTGTGATGCGATATCACATTATCAGCATGCATTCAAGTTACTGACGAGAATAATATGCAGAAGAATGGAAAATAAAATTGAGGATGTGTTAGATGACGAACAGTTTGGCTTTAGGAAAGATTAAGGCACCAGAGAGGCAGTTAGCATGTTACAGTTGATAAAGGAAGCAAGACAAGAACAATCAAGACACGTTCACAGGATCTGTCGACCTGGAAAAAGCGTTCGACAACCTCGGATGGTGCAAGATGTTCGAAATCTCGAAAAGAACAGGAGTAGAGAAAGACGTTTAATATACAATACGCACAAGACCCAAGAGGGAGCAATAAGAGTGGAAGACCGAGAAGGAAGTGCATCGGATTAAAAAGATTGTAACACGGGGATGTAGTCTTTCCCCCTTAATGTTCGATCCCAACATCGAGGGAGATATGACGGAAATAAAAGATAGGTTCCCGAGTGAGATTAAAATTAAAGATGAAAGGGTATGTATGATAATACCATTGCTATCCTCAACGGAAGTGAAGGTGAATTATAGGATGTGCTGAATGGAATGAAAAGTCTAATGAGTACAGAATATGGATTGAGAGTAAATAGGAGAAAGATGAAAGTAATGAGAAGTAGCAGGAATGAGAACAGAGAACAGAGGAATTTGGGGTCACGAAGTAGACGAAGTTAAGGAATTGTGCTACCTAGGCAGCCAAATAAATCATGACGTGCAGAGCAAGGACGACATAAAAAGCAGTTCAGCACTAGCAAAAGGCATTCCTGGCCAAGAGAAGTCTGCCAGTATCAAACATAGGTCTCTATTTGAGGACGATATTTCTGAGAATGTACGTTTGGTGCACACCATAGTACTACAGTGAAACACCGACTGTAGGAAAAACGGAAGAGAAGAGAACAAAAGAATCTGAGATATGGAGCTGCGAAAGGATGTTGAAAATTAGGTAGACTGATAAGGAATGAGGAGGTTCTCTGGAGAAGCGGTGAGGAAACGAATATATGCCAAACACCGGAAACAAGAAGGAGGGGCAGGATCATAAGGTATCTGTTAATACATCAGGGAATAACTTACATTGTACCAGAGAGAGCTGTGTAGGATAAAAACTGTAGCGGAAGACAGAGATTGGGACACATTCAGCTAATTCGTGGCAGGTCGCATCAAACCAGCCAGAAGACAGATGACTTAAAAAAAAAGCTTTGCTCGGTAGATGATGACAAATATGTAGGAAAGAAGACTCTGAGAAAGCGTTTTATTTTACTTTTTGTAATATCGCGTAGTAGAAACAATGTCTAATTGTTTAATTGTAGTGCTATCGTAATGAAAAGGAAGGAAACAGAACAACCCATTTTCACGACTCATCTACACTGTTATATAAAGTACACTGTTTTCTATACAACTGGTGCTGGAAATGTATGTATCCTAAGTCGAAATGGTATAGAGTGTAGCTTTAGTTTTTGGGATACCATATAGTTACAGTAATTGAAAGGAACATACAATTTACCCTGTTAAGACAATGATCTGCAATCAATCCAACATTGAGCCTTGTTTATCCCTACTGCAAACGAAACTTTGGTTTGTTTAAACAGGATGTGTGTACTGGGTGTGAGACACACATCTGCAGTTGCTGTATATGGGAGTATAGTAGCTTCAATGACATCATTTCGCATACTTTTAATGTGCGAATGCGTAGCACAACAAAGTCTAGGGCAGTTCATATTGGGTAGTTGTGTGTAACGTACCGCCTACAAAGAGAAGAAATAAATATCTAGTAATGTTATTAATTAAATTTATCATCTTAAAAACTAATAGTTCCATTTGTAATGGATGTAGAGAACTTTGTGTAAAAAGAAACTAACTGCAAGTCCTCTCGAACAATATTTAAATGACAACATTTGAGAGTGATGCTTTTTTTAATACATGCTATATATTACACAACGCACTTTAAACAATTTTTGTTTATGAGCTTTGTGCAAGATACGAAATCGACGATTGATTACTTTGGTACAAGTGACTATTCAATAAATAATATTTACGATATTCCACAAGTGAACAAGAAATTTTTAGGAAAAGTGTAAGATGAATGCAACGGAAAAATAATGGAAGACTTTGTGTTTTGAGAGTAAAAATATATGCTTATAAAGTTGGCAATAAAATAGAGAAAAAATCTGAAGGAGTCATGAAATGTATTGTTAAAAATTGAATAAGCTTAGAAGATTATAAAGATTGTTTGTTTAACTATAGAGAACAGTACAGCAAAATTTATGTTAGGAAGTGGAAAACATGAAGCCTCTGCATTTGAAACAAACAAGAGAACATTGAGTTGTCATGTTACAGAAGATATGTTTTCGTAAATAAAATAGATACATTACCATACGGACATTACAAATTATAAAAAAATCGAATAAAATGTTTCTATATAAGAGACTAATCAAGTAGCTCAACAATGTAAGTGTCTCTATACAGATTAAAAAATTAAGTGAATGAGAGAGAAATGTTTTATATAATATTACTGGATTTGAATACTTAAATACTAGATATGGAGAAAAAATTGTGTGGAACTCAATAACGAGCTTCAGATTATTTTAGCACAGATTACATAATTTAATTACTGATTCGGATTTACAGTTAATTGAAAAAGAACAGATAAAACTGAAATATAAAGGAATGAGCAAATTTCAGAGTAGTAATAATTAATGTCATGATCTGGAATTCACTCCTTGAAAATTTTTTAAAAATTTTATTTTTCCGTAATAAATTTTACATCTTTTAGATGGACAATATCAAACAATTAAAGCAGTGTGGTGACTGTCTAGAGAATATAATATTAATGAATTTTGTAAAGATAAACATCGAAAAGATTTGTATAGAATGTAAAAAGTATCATTCAGAAATTAAAGTTACTTATGAACGTGGCAGAACTGTACATAAGCCTTCTCTCAAAAAACGTTTACAATTGACAGTTCGTAAAAATCTGATAGCTGCTCAAGAAGAAAGATCTTGGAATATTTTAGGTAAGGAATAAATTTTTTACATTCACCATAATTCGTTTTATTTGTTTTCTCACATTCACATGCTATAAAAAATATTATATTTGTTTTCTTACGTTCACCTTTTGTGATAAAGGATAAATAACTTATAAGTGAATGTGATAACAAGAATATTGATTTTTATTTATTTTCTAAGTAACTTAACATAAAATGGACTTTTTTAAACGGAAATATATGAATTTTGAGCTAGAATTGGAATTAAGTGGTAGATAAAAAATACTGGCCCTGGGTAACTTGGCCCAGTCCTGGTGTGAGCCAGGTCTGAGGCAAGTGAACTGGCACTTTTAATCTACTTCCGTACCGTTTTCTGACCACAGCAGAAGTGTTAGTGACTGAGTGGGAAATTTGTTATTTTTATGCATTTTCTGTTTACTGTCGTCTCTTTGAGAGAAGTGCTGTCTTACTTTCTTAAATTTCATTTCAGTTGGGACGAAAGTTTTGTAAGAAAATAGACATTGTTTGCTGTGAGGAGTCAAGGTGCTTAGAGTGGAATAGGAAATGTGTTTGTTTCGAAGAAATTACGTGGGGTGGATATTCAAGTCAGATGAATTCATTTTTTTGTGTTCCTTGAGTTGTATATTGAATAGTGTTATGTATTCAGTTTCTGATTTTTCGCTAATTTAGATTTTTTGTACGATTGTGCTCTTTTAAGGCAAGTGACGTCTTGAGGTCACTATCGAAATATCATAAATTGTAACACATATATGAGATGAGATTAGCATTGTGTTGATGCGTGTATTCTGACGGCATAAATGTACAGCGCTTAGCCAAGAAAAGTTCATTCTCCGGTGGCCACTGAAGCAGTTTTCAACATATACTCCTATAACCACGATATTTTGTAGAGTATATGTTGAAAACTGCTTCAGTGGCCACAGGAGAATGAACTTTTCTTCGCTAAGCGCTGTACATTTATGCCGTCAGAATACACACATCACCACAATGTGAAACGTGTTTCAGATAAAAAAAAAACGAATTGCTAGAGCGACTATTGTAAGTTTCATGTCCTTAATCGAAACAGTTTGCGAAGAATCGAGTACTGATTGATAAGCTCCAACTTCTGAAAATCATTTCATGTTAATTTGTAAATAACTGTATGTCTTCTGTAGACGTAGCCTTATATTCATATAACTATATACGAACAGTACAGGTTACAAAAACAATCAAAATTTTAGTTAAATTACAATTACTGTAGACACTGTTTAACTGTTGTTGAACTGATACAACGTAATGATATTGCGCATGGGGTGCAAATCTGTGACTCCGGAGTTTACTAACAGTTGCAAATGCAAACTATTATTTATGTACTATTTAATTAAAGGTTGTAGTTTTCAGATCAGATCTGCAAACTGAATAATCTCTCATGTCGGTTTGGATTGCACGTATTTATCTTTCCTCTTGCAACAGTTGAGCCTGAACGTAGTTTTTCAACAATGAAGAGGATAAAAACCTTTCTTAGAAACACAATGACAGAGGACATGCCGAGGCCATCCAGCAGACATAATCAGCAATGTTACGTTGTACCCCTCACCCAGGCGGATGCTGCAGTCGACGTAACCTGAACAAGACAATGGGTCTTGAAACGGGTTCTGTTATGTACACTGCTCCTCTTTTGACAGACTGCATATCTGCTGCCTCTGTACTACGAAAACTCTGTACTTGTTCTAATATCAAATTTACGAAGGTAAAGTGGTCCATAAGAGCACTGACACTCTAAGTGACGTATAGTGTGAATAAAGCTAAGAAGTTGAAAAAACTAAGAGCTCTGAGCTAATCCAATGGATCTGTTCCATTCATAGACCACTGTCAGTGCCAGTCCAAATCATGACGCTCACAAAGCAGCCGTTTGCTCGAAATACGACTTTAAAATCAGGAATCACATTACAGTAATTGGTCTCGATGAGACGACGGAGAGAGCAACAACAGGTAAGATACATTAAGTTGTTTCTGATTGTCAGCGGCCTCATAAACCTAAAATATTTCTACTAACGTTCTATAAAAATTGAGGAATACCTATCATTAAATTAATGTTTTCTCTGTGTGCGCCTTTCTAGAAACGTACCTTTTCTCTAGAAAGTACATAGCACTTACTCAGCAAAATATATTTCTTGCCTTCGTGTGATTAACAATTTTGTTACTACATACAACTAGACTCATATATTTATTTATATATTTTCTTCCTTTGTGGCAATCCGCAAACCTGGTAGTAAATATAATGAGGTTTTCAGAATGAGATTTTCACTCTTCAGCGGAGTGTGCGCTGATATGAAACTTACTGGCAGATTAAAATTGTGTCCCGACTGAGACTCGAACTCGGGACCTTTGCCTTTCGCGAGCAAGTGCTCTACCACACAGTTTTAATCTGCCAGGAAGTTTCATATCAGCTCACACTCCGCTGGAGAGTGAAAATCTCATTCTGGAAACATCCCCCAGGCTGTGGCTAAGCCATGTCTCCGCAGTATCCTTTCTTTCAGGAGTGCTAGTTCTGCAAGGTTCGCAGGAGAGCTTCTGTAAAGTTTGGAAGGTAGGAGACGAGATACTGGCAGAAGTAAAGCTGTGAGTAGTGGGCGTGAGTCGTGCTTCGGTAGCTCAGGTGGTACAGTACTTGCCCGCGAAAGGCAGAAGTCCCGAGTTCGAGTCTCGGTCGGGCACACAGTTTTAATCTGCCAGGAAGTTTCATAATGAGGTCTTGTTTGCGATTCACGAGAGTTTTGGAGCACAGAATGTCTCTCACATCGAATATACTGGTAAAGGGCAAAACGTCTTCACTTTGTTCAGGGCGCCCGAAGCTAGAATGTTCTCCGCCCCATTCTTAAGATAATTAGCTGGGAAAGATAAAAATGTGCAATCCAAACCGACATGAGAGATTATTCAATTTGCAGATCTGATCTGAAAACTACAAAATGGTTCAAATGGCTCTGAGCACTATGGGACTTAATATCTGTGGTCATCAGTCCTCTAGAACTTAGAACTACCTAAACCTAAGTAACCTAAGGACATCACACACATCCATGCCCGAGGCAGGATTCGAACCTTCGACCGTAGCGGTCACGCGGTTCCAGGCTGAAGCGCCTAAAACCGCACGGCCACACCGGCCGGCGAAAACTACAACCTTTAGTTAAGTAATACATAAATAATAGTTTGCATTTGCGACTGTTAGTAAACTCCAGAGTCATAGATTTGTACCCTATGAGCAAAATCATTACGATGTATCAGTTCAACAACAGTTAAACATTGCCTACAATAATTGTAATTTAATTAAATTTTTTTTTTTTTTTTTTTTTTTTTTTGTAACCTGTACTGTTCGTATATACTTATATGAATATGAGGCTACGTCTGCAGAAGACATACAGTTATTTACAAATTAACATGAAATGATTTTCAGAAGTTGGAGCTTATCAATCAGTACTCGATTCTTCGCAAACTGTTTCGATTAAGGACATGAAACTTACAATAGTCACTCTAGCAATTGGTTTTTTTATCTGAAATACGTTTTACATTACTGAGAACAAAGCTAGAAACACTCTACAGCACAAAAGACTTTCAACCCGCAGGTGGCGCTGTTGCAGTGCTGCAGCTTCGATTAGACAACAACTTGGATCGAAACAAACTTCCGCAGTTATGCGAACTAATCAGGATAATTATAACAACTCCTCTTGCAACAGTTGAGCCTGAACGTTGTTTTTCAACAATGAAGAGGATAAAAACCTTTCTTAGAAACACAATGACAGGGGACAGGCATTCGGCATTGGCAATGCTTGCAGTTGAGAAAAAGTTTGTGAATCATACTAAAGACTTTAATCATAGAGTGATCGAGACGTTTGCGCGATTGAAAACCAGACGCACGGATTTTATTTATAAATAGGCAATGTCAGTCATGTTGCTGTATAATTTTCTCTATTTAATGTGCACCTACAGTGCAGCGTAACGTGTATTAGTATCAACTGTTGTGTGGATAATACGGAAGGAAAGACTTTTCATAAGACGGGATTATGCCCTTTTCTTACTTCAGAAACTGAGACTTTGTGTGTCATAAAATTTAGTAATATTAATATTTGGCTGACGAGACGGAGAGTAGTGAAAGCTTATACATTATTTCGTTCTTGCCCTAAACACTACTTAACTATGTACAACACAACAAAAGTTCATAAAATCGTATCTTTCTTTCCTCAGGCAAGTTATGCATATTATTATTATTATTGTTGTTATTATTATTATTATCATTTGTTGTCATTATTATTGACAGTAGCTACATTTATATAATTTTGTTCATAATCATAACTGTTATACAGCAGATGTTATTTCACATAATCAGTTTGATCTGAGTCTAAAAATTTGTGAACACCCTAAATGTATACTCACGAGATGCCACTGGACTTGTAATCTTACATCTTCCAGTTCTGGACAAAATTACCATACCTAGAGGAACATTAAAATAACTGACAGAGCCTGTGGAAAATAAAGTAAATAAAAACCACGCCAAAATAGGCGAGAATGGGTGTGAACTTCGTAAGGATGAGATTTCGAGGTCGGATATGTTTCTGGCCCAGGTAATCATAAATTTGGTTACAGAGAAGACGATTAGATGTTTTGTGGGAGTATTTGAATTGGCCAATAGCCGGACGGGTGTGTTATTCTGTGGGCCAATTAGGTCATCGATTAACGCCAACGTTAGTGTTTATGTGCGTGATATAGGATAAAGGAAGACGTGGGGATAATATTGTAGGGTTGGAAGACGGTTTCATTGAAGAGGTACACAAAGACTCAGATTTGGGATATGGTGCAGATAAACAGTGGCTCGTTTGCAGGGCATAAAGGAAATCCTTTTAACTCGATTGCCTCTTTCATACAAAGGGTGCAACAAAATGTTCCAGCATGGCTTGCTGCTTAACATTCTCATGGACGAGTGAGGGTATTATGTATTACTGAGATAGCACTAGAAACTCTTTATTTCACTTTTATAACTCTCTTTCCCATTAATCACGGGAAAAGCACAAGAACAGAACTTACCAGCATTCCACTTCAAATACTTCTCACACAACGTGTTCAGAATGCCCTCTGTTATCAATGCCATACTGGTTAATCCACTGCTGCGGTGTATCCCGTATGACCCGCTACACTGTGTACCAGGTGGGAACCTTCCACAGCAATGGCACTGAGACTCGCTGGGTCTTGTACAGAAGGAAGATACACAACAGCTTTTATTTCCCCCACAAATAAACAAGCAGACTTAGTTACTGGGAATGTGGAGGGCGCGGAAGTGATCCATGGCTTCTTATACATTCCTCTCGGATTTCTTAGTAATAAACTGCCAGAAACTGAAAGTGCTTTATGTTTTGCTGCCCTGAAAAGGGGTCATCTTCTTGCAGGTCTCAGAAAGCGTTGCCAATTGATCACTGGTTGGTACTGTCTTCATTGAAAAACACAGGTTGAGTGGTATAGGCTTTTACAGCGTTGAAACATCCATTACAGATCCGTGGAGGACTTAGCTGTTGATTACTTTGGAGATTAACCTACAATTACTGACATCGCAGTAGGTAAAGTGACTACATAGCTGGCTGGTCCTTGGATACAAGGGATTATACCATCACATGACGCCTTTACGCAGAGGAATCGGTAAAAAAATCATGGATATTCAATATCTTGAATTGTGTGTAAACTAAAAAAATATTCTTCTCTTATAGTATGACGGAACCGTTCATTCAACCGAAGTATGTGTGAGCTGTGTGTGGCTCGTGTTCGTACCATCTCTTATTTAACATCATCTTGCCGTACTGCCACTTTGTTATGTTAGTTTCAATTACCTGTGTCAATGAGTTGCTGCTTTGCCTGCCCATGAGCGGCAGCGGTAGCACTTATCGATATAAGCCCTGTCCTATTATCTTTGCGGACTGCTATTACTTCCCGGTCGTCGTGTATCGTGAAATCAAATGGAACATGCCAGCAGTTAGTTCGGACCTGGCAGTGTTTGAGTTTGCACGTGGCACAAGTACAGTCAGGGCACGCAGCAGTGTGATACGGACCGCCATTACTCAACCCGACGGTTGCCGACACACATGATTAGAGTGGGGACGACTTTGGTTGGTTGTCGGTTGGTCGTCTTGCCAGGCGACGTGTACTTGGCCGACGACTCCTTATGGGTTGGCTGTGTGTGCCGACTCGTGATTCGTCCCTGTCATTGTACAGTCACTGCCGTTAGCATTGTACAGTTCTTCATGCAAGTGTTCATGAAACTGTGTGTAGTTTGTGTGATTCTGACTGACAAGTTATTTTAAATGTTGTTGGCGTACTGGCTCTGAGCAGTCGGTCAGTTGGCACAGAGCAGAGAGGAATTCTCGCCGGGGCGTAGCTTGCCCGGGCCCGCTGGCAGTCTCTACACGGTGTCGGAGTGTGTGGCGTTGTTCCCATTGCTACGAGGCCCATGACTCACCGACCCTGGACACGAAACTTGAGTTTTGATTTAATCTACTAACAAGTCAAGGCTGTTCACATTGTGTCGTTTGGAGTTCGTTATTGGCTGCTGGGATATTCCCATGAGCAACAGTGTGATTTTCAAGTTGGAAAATTCTAGCCACCCTCCGGTCGAGTTTCACTGTATTTGCTTATTTGAATTGAAGTGTACCGGCAGAGTCTTCTGCCCTGTGTCCGTTAACGTTCCGGTTACCTGCCCTGGCTGTTGACGTAAATTTCAGGCAGTGTAGTTTCCTCATCGTATTGTTGCTGTGCAGTACGTTGTGTAGTTCGACAGCTCCATGTATGAATGGTTGTGGACGCCAGTATCTTCTATGTTGTTCTGTTGAACTCCCTGTTGTGCCCTGGTCAAGTGAAGTGGAAGTCACGTTGTTGGTGGATCCATTGACTGTCGGTCGATTGGGTTGTCGTCGGATTGTGAATGGTTTCCTGTCTCACCTAAGCGAGCGTTAGTGTTTAAATTAGAGGCCGAACCCCGAACATCTGAGCGCCCTTGGGTGTAATGTCCTATATATTTTTTTTAATTTGTTTTTGTTGTTTTTACTTGTATGGCTTCTAGCCGATTTTTTAAAATTGGAGTTGTTTTGCTCTTAAGGCCTTCAGCCTAGTTAAACGTACTGTTTCACGTAAGCCCTTTGGCATTTTAAGACCTTTAATGTTGTTGAATTTTAAGTCTTGGGCCTTCAGCCGATTTTGAGTTTGAGTTCTTTTCCTCATAAGGCTCTCAGCCGAAATTAAAGAACTGTTTCACGTATGGCCTTTGGTATCTAAAAAAAATTATGTTATGGAGTTTTAAGTGTTAGGCCTACAGCCCATTTGAATTTAATTTGTTTACTTCAGTCTTATTAAAGAACTGCTTTAAGATAAGGCTTGCTTGTTAAATTTCTGATTATGCTTGCGTTTTAAGTCATTGGCCTTCAGCCATTTTTGAATTAGAGTGGGTTTCAGCTGGTAATTAAGCCCCAAGGATTAAAGCTTTTTAAGTTTTGGGGTCCTGTAATGTTTTATCAAATACTAAATTTGTATGTTCGAGTATAACTGACAGCCACTATTTTGGCCCCTTTCCACAATTTATACTATCTGCTCTGTCCTGCGGGATTACCAAGGCGTCTCAATACGTTTTTTAATTTTGTGTACACTGAACTGACTGCAATTTTAAAGTACTTTTCATTATGACTCACTGAGTATCACAGTAATAATTTTTATTCATCCATGAATTATAATTTACAATAATTATTTATGAGTAATCAACTTATCGCTGGCCATTATTGCAAGAAAGTAAATTCGCGTCAACAGATAGTTGTGCCCCCAACTACAGCAATGTAAGTCAAGACGTGCAGGCTGCTGGCTCTACAGCTACAACTACGAAGCGATGTACACCTGTCAACATTCTAGCTGTATATTATTTACATGCAAGAAGATTTCAAATATCTATGCCCACCTTTATAATTTCTTTGCAGAATTTGCGGATACTGAAATATTTCTGGCAATTAAATCGTACTTAAAATGTCTGCTTCATGTCTATGGCTATTATTAAAATTCACATCAGTAAAGTGTACAGGAGATCAAGCATGCAGTCGTGTAGTCAGTTGTCTTGTGTTATTACTGTTACACATCAATACGTTTAATAACCATGGTGTGCTATTTCATTTTAACCGTCTACTGTAGGAGTTAGAAAGTGATGCAATGGTTATTTATGGCGCTTTTCTGAAACTTACTGCTCAAGAACTTCTCCACTGCACGAAAACCATAGTCTGTAAATAGTCTCTGAAACCAGTAGAGGACATTCTCGCCTCTAGCCAGACCTCTAATAGACATTTGACAAATTTTCTTATTGCATTCTGAAATGACAGCATTCACTTTACGTGTGCTGTTAGTCGTTTTCTGAAGTTAAGAAAATATTCCGGTAAGGTAACATATTTCCAAATATGGAAAACAGTTGCACGGTACGCGGTAGATGCGCCTGGGACCACAAATTCTAGACACATTTAAAAATGTTGCAACAGAGAAAATCGTGTCAGTACTATATTTAATAGTCTGTGTGTTACTTTATTACTCTACCACACACCAATAGGCAGTGAATGAAATCAGATTAAGGAGCAAACCAGTTACAGCCTAAAAATTTTGCGGAGATGATGACATCGGCCATTAATACATCCATTTTCACAGCAGGTAAAATTTTTAATCGTTAAGTAGATTCGGTTCATTTGGAGATGTCAAGCGTTCCACGGCAGTAGACCTCCTCTTTGAAACTACACTGTGGCGCGCGACTGACGTATTACGGCTCAGCCATCCACAAGTTATTTAAAAAGTTTAAAAAATGAAACTTCCTGGCAGATTAAAACTGTGTGCCCGAGCGAGACTCGAACTCGGGACCTTTGCCTTTCACGGGCAAGTGCTCTACCATCTGAGCAACCGAAGCACGACTCACGACCTGTACTCACAGCTGTACTTCTGCCAGTATCTCGTCTCCTACCTTCCAATCTTTACAGAAGCTCTTCTGCGAACCCTGCAGAACTAGAACTCCTGAAATAAAGGATACTGTGGAGACATGGCTTAGCCACAGCCTGGGGAATGTTTCCAGAATGAGATTTTCACTCTGGAGTGGAGTGTGCGCTGATATGAAATTTCCTGGCAGATTAAAACTGTGTGCCCCACCGAGACTCGAACTCGGGACCTTTGCCTTTCACGGGCAAGTGCTCTACCATCTGAGTTACCGAAGCTACCGAGTTCGAGTCTCGGTCGGGCACACAGTTTTAATCTGCCAGGAAGTTTCATATCCGCGCACACTCCGCTGCAGAGTGAAAATCTCATTCTGGAGTTTAAAAAACGTCTAAAATTTTATTCGCCACACAACTCTGTAACTCAATAAGTGACAACATCCAGTAACTAGCTTAAATGTATTGTACAGCACTGAAATATGTAGACCTCGTAATACAGGGTGCGTCAAAAAATGTATACACACTTTGAAGCGTCATAGAAAATTTATTTCCCGTTCTACAATGTTAAAGTTTTGGAAATGGAAAGCTTAAAGTCTAATTGGAAAAATAAATGTACTTTGCGAATGTGATTAATGTTCAAACTGGTGGCCTTCAGGATCAATACATTTCTGAGTACGAGTCGTTACTGATTCCATACATCGTACCAAAGTGTCCAGTGAGATTTCTGCGCACACCGCCTGAATCTCATTCCAAAGTGTGTCCAGGTTACGTGGTTTACGTTTGTACACCTCATCTTTTACTGTGCCACATAAGAAGAAATCTAGTGGCGTGAGGTCTGGAGAGCATGCAGGAAACTTGATTGGTCCCCTGCGTCCTCTCCACTGGCCTGGTACATTGTGATCCAGGTATGCTAGTACGTCCCTATGATAGTGCGTTGGGGCGTCATCATATTGGAAATAAAACTCATCATTACTGTATAATGCACGAATGGCCTAGGGAGGGAATTCTCTGGAATTTTGGAACACGTATTATGTTCGAGTATAATGACTTTTCTGGAGACTAGGAATCTACTCTGTAGGGATCAGCATGGGTTTCGAAAAAGGCGGTCGTGTGATACCCAACTCGCGCTATTCGTCCACGAGACTCACAGGTAGATGCCGTGTTTCTTCACTTCCGCAAGGCGTTCGATACAGTTCCCCACAGTCGTTTAATGAACAAAGTAAGAGCATATGGACTATCAAACGAATTGTGTGATTGGATGGAGGAGTTCCTAGATAACAGAACGCAGCATGTCATTCTCAATGGAGAGAAGTCTTCCGAAGTAAGAGTGATTTCAGGTGTGCCGCAGGGGAGTGTCACAAGACCGTTGCTATTCACAATATACATAAATGACCTGGTGGATGACATCGAAAGTTCACTGAGGCTTTTTGCAGATGATGCTGTGGTGTATCGAGAGGTTGTAACAATGGAAAATTGTACTGAAATGCAGGAGGATCTGCAGCGAATTGACGCATGGTGTAGGGAATGGCAATTGAATCTCAATGTAGACAAGTGTAATGTGCTGCGAATACATAGAAAGATAGATCCCTTATCATTTAGCTACAAAATAGCAGGTCTGTCACTGGAAGCAGTTAATTCCATAAATTATCTGGGAGTACGCATTAGGAGTGATTTGAAATGGAATGATCATATAAAGTTGATCGTCGGTAAAGCAGATGCCAGACTGAGATTCATTGGAAGAATCCTAAGGAAATGCAATCCGAAAACAAACGAAGTAGGTTACAGTACGCTTGTTCACCCACTGCTTGAATACTGCTCAGCAGTGTGGTATCCGTACCAGATAGAGTTGATAGAAGAGATAGAGAAGATCCAACGGAGAGCAGCGCGCTTCGTTACAGGATCATTTAGTAATCGCGAAAGATGATAGATAAACTCCAGTGGAAGACTCTGCAGGAGAGACGCTCAGTAGCTCGGCAGTATATTGCTCCCTCTACGTATATCTCGCGAAGAGACCATGAGGATAAAATCAGAGAGATTAGAGCCCACACAGAAGCATACCGACAATCCTTCTTTCCACGAACAACACGAGACTGGAATAGAAGGGAGAACCGATAGAGGTACTCAGGGTACCCTCCGCCACACACCTTCAGGTCGCTTGCGGAGTATGAATGTAGATGTAGATGTAGAATATGGAGTCAGCAAGCATTGTTAGGTATGTTTCTCCAGTAACAGTACCTTCAAAGCGGAAAGGCCCAATGAGTCCCCTTGCAGACAAACCACACCACATATTTACACCACGCAAATTCATAGCCTTTTCAACTGTAATGTGAGGATTATGATCAGCCCAGTACATACAATTGTGCCTATTGACAGTTCCATTGAGTTTGAATTGGGCATCATCTGACCAAATTATGCTACCCATAAATCCCGGTTCACGTCTCACCATCTCCTGAACCCATTCACAAAATTCTAACCTTCGATATGGATCGTCGTCACTTAGGTGTTGCACCAGCCTTGGAATGTACACACGAAATTTGCCTTTCATCAGAATGCGTAGCACACTACTAGCATTTACAATACTCTCACGTGCCGCTTGCCTTGACGATTTTTGACGCGAACGCTGAAACAGTTTCAAGACCACAGTTGTAGAGTCATCAGTTGTAACTGTACGAGGTAACCCTGATCGACCTTTATGCACATCACACACTGTTCCATGAATTTCGAATTTGTCTCATAGATGTGTAATTGTTAACCTTGAAGGTGATTCTGTATCATACTCACTTCTCCACTGTTCGAACCGCAGCTACATTCTCAAACTTCCAGTACCACTTAATTATCTGCTTCCGCGCTTCAAAGCTCAAACGCACATGCGCCATGTTGCAGTTACTTCCTTGCCCCTGCTGCCACCTGTTGAAGAAACATAGTATTACTTTCTCACAGATATTTAACGTTATAGAACGGAAAATAAATTGTCTATGACAGTTCAAAGTGTGTATACATTTTTTTGACGCACCCTGTGTTTACGAAAGATGAACAAAACATGACCTCACGTCTCATTACTAGAAGAGCAATAGAAAACCCCGGAAACTGTTTACGGTGGCCATTAATGTGTGCTCCTTTGTGTAACGGTAAAATCGGTCCACAGCCTGACAAATGGAATAGGAAACATCATGTCTTCCTAGACATGTCATCCTCCAGGAACAGCAGTCTCTTATATACACATATAAACTTCCAACGTTGCATCTTGACTAATCTGTCAAAACTTTATAGCATCTATTTAATAACGTGTTGCTCCTCATCTGAAACACGATAAATCAACGATTCAGCATGCTATGGATTCAAAACGCCCTTGGTAGGTTTACAGAAGTATGTAACCCCTGACGTCTGCGTACACGCTACGCAGTTCCCGTAAAATATAGGTCGGTGGCTAGTGGGCGAGATGCTGCTGCCCGTTAGCGGTAGACAGATTCAGGTCAGGCAAATCTGGTGTCCAAGACGTCCATGTGAGTTCACTGCATGCTCAGGAAACCACTGTAATACGGTTCTGGCCTTGTCAGATGGACAGTTACCTAGCTGAAAGATGCCATTGCAATCAGGAAAGACATAAGTCACGGAGTGAAGCTTCTGGTCCGAAATAATTTTCACGTAGTCCACAGGCGCTACGTTTCCTTTGATTACTGCCACAGGTCCCATGGAGCTCAGGTCAATGTCCCCCACAGCATTTTACGGCCCTGTGTCACTGACGGGGCCAGCACCTGCAGTGCATTGTATTTTCACAGAAGCAGGTCGCCTGGATGACGGTGTAGCCACACATGACAGTCGCCGTGTGTGACAAGAGACGCGTTTCGTCTGACTGCCTAACACATTTGCACTGTCCTATATTCATGACCCACTGGTATCGTATTTGATGATGTCATTGGGCCTATGTGGGAGAACGTCGACGACTGCTGTGAGGCCCATTTCCTACAAAGTACGCTGAACCGTGTGCTCACACTTCTGCCTGCATCAGTATTTTACTCTGTCGTCAGAAATACCACAGATCTCGGCTTACACAATACCTGGATCACCCGCTTTATTCGCCGAATTTGGCCCCAGTCGACTACTGGTTTTTCCACAAATTGAAGGAGGCAATGAAAAGGCACCGTTATGACGGAGTTAAGAATGCCCAAGAAACCTGTCCTGCAGTACTAAATGCAATTCCAAGAAAGGACTACTGTGACACTTTTGAAAATATTTCAACTGTGCGCCAATTCAGAGGGAGACTATTTTGAATAAATATGGCGATTTTGTGAACATAATACACGACTTTTATTTTTCATAGCCATAGTCCTAACGGAACTGGGACACGCTGTGTACACTGCTTCACAGACAGGGCCACTCTACGACCTTCAGTTTTTGTGACGATGCATAAATGTCCAACACCAGCTGGTAGTACCAGCGTTCCTAAAACAATCTCTACAGATGCTCGCGAAAATAGCACGCGAAAAGCTGACTATCTTCGCCATTTCCGAGATGCGCCGGACCCTAGCAATCTTCCCTTTGTCAAAGCCACTTGTGTCAGTGCATAAGCCTTTTTGCTGCCTGAGTCGTCGCTTCAATTCGTGTCTGCCCAACATATGTAAGTGGCCTACCGAGTCATGTCACTAGATGGCATACAGTCTCTTGCTGGGTTGTGGTCGCAATTTTTGGGTCATCACTTTATATCAAATCTGGTCCTCATTAGTTCCCTAGTATTCCATTGTCTGACTACTCCCTGTTCTGTATCTTCGGGTGCACAGCTCAACTCCATTGGCTACATGCAGTGGGTCGAGGCCAAAAAGCCGCCACACAATGAATCGTGCGGCTTTATGTGGTGTATTGGGGTTCTCACAAACGGCCATTGTAATAGCACAATCTCTCTTGTCTGTGAGCTGCCACCTTAGTCCCATATCTGCAGTGGCTGTTCTTATCTGCCACTGGCGGATCCTTGTGCTACTGGTAAGTATAGTGTAATGAGTGGAAAACTTAAGTACCATGTATCTGTGATAATTACATACGGTAACATATACAACTGTGTACAGGTTTTATTGTGTCTTCTGTTGAACTCACAGGTGTCAGGACAGGAACGTGTGTATTCATGGTTGTGTAATAATGATACGTGATCATTCTATCACTAAAATTTCGAGTAGACATTACGTTATCAGAAGATCAAAGAAAATTCAATAAGCATGTATAAGAAAAACACTGCGAAAACAAAACCTGATGGGTGTGAGAGAGATGGCCGGAACAGGCAGTGCCCAACACTGTTAAAGAGGGATCCACTGTCGCCGAGATGACATTTGTCTTACTTATTCTAGCAGCGACCAGGTACCGAAAATGAGAGAAAAATAAATAAAAACTTCAGATGTCTTCGGAAGACGATGCGTGCAGATGCTGGATGCTAACAACTGCTAGAGAAGTTGAGTCACACACAGCTAACCTCTAGTATATAATTGCACGCTTGCATTTGTGTCAGCCATCTAGTGGGAGTGGATGGTCCTTCATGACGCTGCAGCTGACAGGTGCCCCAGCAGAGCACTTTTCCTTTCTTTAAAGGCAGCAACCGACATAGCCTTTCTTTATGTTACATTTATTTCGAGGATCTTCATTTTTCTAGTGGCCTTTTTACCAGTATACGCCTCTTCCTCTCTTGTGCTACTTTTTCATATCTTACTACTGTCAGTATGTTCTCTGATGTTTGCATATCCTAGTGTTCCACTGCCCCTGGATATTCAGCCTTGGCATCTAATTTCTAGTATTTAATATTCGTGAAAGCTGTCACAGGTATAAATCTAATATTTTAGTTCTAAGGTAGGAGGTTTCCACCGACATTTACATTTTTTGACACGTTTATCTTTTGTTTTCGTACCTTCTCATTTCATTTCATGTATAAAATATTTTCATAGTCTATCTATATACAACGTTCTTCCGGTGTTTTCGTCTCTGGGTTTCCCAAGGTCCACAGTTGTCTTCCATAAAATTATGTACTCCATTTTGAAACCAGCGAGAACTTTATGTTGAAAAAGCACCAGTCCACCTGTGACGTCATCTTTAATTCGGTTAGCGTCCAGAAATTTTCTTCTGAGATAGAGAATGTTGAGTGCTCGTCGACAAACGTGGGGTCCTGCCTACTTGTCTCGTGTAGGGTGCCTAAAGGATGCTACGTTCTGGGAATGCTAGACAACAGTTCAAGCAAATAACATATAATAGTTTTATTTCAATATAGCAGATTGACACTACTTAACTTTGGAATTACACTGGTGTCGCAAGTGATGGGCGACATGCAACATAAAAAAATGGTTGAAATGGCTCTGAGCACTATGGGACTTAACATCTTAGGTCATCAGCGCCCTAGAACTTACAACTACTTAAACCTAACTAACCTAAGGACATCACACAACACCCAGCCATCACGAGTCAGAGAAAATCCCTGAACCCGCCGGGAATCGAACCCGGGAATCCGGGCGTGGGAAGCTAGAACGCTACCGCACGACCACGAGATGCGGGCCATGCAATACAAATCAGAGACCTTGCTAAATACAATGTCCAAACAAGCAATGGATATGGATCACTGGTATCTGTTCTTATAGCACTCTCTGCTCGGCCGTGCTAATACTCTGCGAATCCTGTCCACTAATTTCCGACCGAGGCAGGCAGGAGTGGTCCTTATATTCACTTCTTTCAGAGGCCGTTCCTGTCGTGGCGCGGTCCTTGTCAGCGGGCTATTGGCTGACGTCGCCTCACCACCTTCTCTTGTCTTGAGTTCTTCCTCTTCGTTCCAGCGCTTGTGATTACGCCAGAACAGCGAAATCGTTTCACTGCTTCTACTCCTGTATCATTTCCAAAGCTGACACCAAGCGAGTCGGCGTTCATTTCTTTCCTACAGATTGCCATCTTTCATTTTGTTACGGTCGTCTTCAGCCCATATTCAGTGCAAAGTATACTGTCTACAGCACCGGTTCTCAAACTTTTCGATAACGTGGACCACCTGTTTTTTGCTATGCTGTCTGATATTTTTAAAAAAATGGCTCTGAGCACTATGGGACTCAGCTGCTTAGGTCATCAGTCCCCTAGAACTTAGAACTACTTAAACCTAATTAACCTAAGGACATCACACACATCCATGCCCGAGGCAGGATTCGAACCTGCGACCGTAGCAGTAACACGGTTCCGGACTGCGCGCCTAGAACCGCTAGACCACCGCGGCCGGCTGTCTGATATTTTACGTTGTATTAAAAAATTTACTAATTAGAATTACCACTGGCAAGAAAAATATAAAGAACAATAATGCAATAAGTAATTTCTTCTGAAGATACACGAGAAAATACAGTACTGTACAGTACAGTAAGTACAGTAACTGAAAATCAATATCTTTTATTTAAGGAACTCCACTTGATAAACAGTGTTGTCAAATGCGGTGTCACTGATGTGAGGAATGAAATTCTTCGTGTTTTCACGTAATTCCATTGAAATTCCATTGGAATAAGTTTTGTCACCATCAGTCCGATTCCGCATTAAGACGATTTCGCTTTAGGGTTTTAATATTGAAAATTCCAGAAAAAGTCTTCTCATAGAAGTACGTGACAGGGCAAGGCATCAAATGTTGCAATATCTTTTTAGACAAGTCTTCATACTCACAGCGCACACGCAACCAAAAGCTACAAAGTTTATTTTCTTTGGAAACGTTTTTCCATGTAGTATCGCAGGATAGTTCCAATAGCTATTCTTGTCTTGTCTCAGGGGGATTCACACCCTTATACGTCATGGATTTATACATTAGTAAAAGGATTTTCAATCCAACAACTACCAGGTTGTGGGACAGGGAAATATTCTCAAAAACTTGCACCTAATGGTCTAAAGTGTCCCACAAGTGTTTTGTGTACTTCAGTAGAATGATTTTCACCTGAATAATCAATTAAGTCCTTGAATACTGGAAATGAAGAATAGCTATTGTTTTACACTCGTACTGCCCACAAATGCGTTTTCTTAATCGTAACTTCAACTTTACTCTCAATCTGGAAGATATTACATTTCCTCCTTGCAGGCCTAAGTTAAGTTCATTGAGAAAGGAGAAAAGATACACCTAATAGGCCCCTTTACACAACCAATCAGAGTCTCACAATTTCTAGCTGGAAAAAGAATGTTGCTTGTCTAAAAGAAACAAGCGCACTTTGCGAGGTGCCGTGGCTAACAGTGTATTTAACACTAAATTCTTCTAGAATCTACATATGTAAATGATGCTCTAAGCCCCCCTATTCTAACTCCGACTTTTGCTGTTGCACATGGATTAAAAAGATACGCGAACTGACTGTAATCGACCATGCAAGTGGAGTAGAAAAGAGTTTGGCACCTGCAATAATTTAATTTGATAAATAAGTTAAATAAAGGAAGGTTTCATTAACGTAGTGAGAAATGATAGGGTTGCTCTACCGATTAACAGAATGAAAGTTCTGTCCAAAATAACAATATGATTTATTAAGACTAAACACAAAATAACAAACGAAAACACATGCAACATTTACAGTACATCAAATTGGCTCAAATTGGATACTCAAATAAATGATGTGAAGGTGAAGTTGTCCCTAAACTAGATTGTGACGTTTATGAAGAAGTGGTACGTGGAGCCAATTCCTTGCAACTCAAATCTTAAGAGAGACACACAGCTAACCCAACATTAATTGCTGCTACATTAGTGAGAACTCAGACAATGAACACCCAAGACAGAACAAAATTAGAAAAGACAAACAGGCGCGCCCTGCTGAGCTCTGATTATCACCTAGCAAAATTGCCTGCTTTGCCGGTGCTGCGGACGTACATTACCAAACTGTCTTCTTAACTGCACGTACACGATCTGGCGTACTGGAGGCGATGGCTGGTTACTTCGACGTCCCGTCGTGGTGATGACAATGTCGCGAGTATAGCCCGAAACAACTTATCCTGGTCTGGTTGTTCCAGACTAAAGACTTCCTAGCAATACAAATGCGCCTCTGAGGGAGACGAAGAAGGCTCGCCACACAATCACTGATGGTACGGTGATTGATTTTAACAAGCGAAGTCACACAGTAACTCCGATACAGTCAACTTTAGCCAAAACTGCTCAAGACAGACAACATAGGCCGCTTGTAGGCAGAACGCTCAACTGCCAACTGTACTCGGAAAGTTACGTTGAAGTCGAAACTTCAGCAACTTCGTTAAACAGTTACAATCAAATAAAAGTATATTAGACAGCCAACGGAAGGCAGGCTGTCCAGAGCAGCAAAAGCTCAGTCTTGTAACCTACTCCGACCGAAAGCCGAGAGCCGACTACCACAAGAGCACCCGTACAAACCGAACACAGAACATTCCCTCTCCCACGACAGTGGCCGTGGTCAAACGTTCCAGTCAGCAACTCGAAAACCGGCGGAAAATTCCACTCTATTGCCGAAGCACTACCATTCCACCAATGGAGATTCTTGGCGCCAATTTCTGCACCGATTTTACTACGTCACGGAGCTATGTCCTGAGCAAACCAATCACAGTTACGATTTGGCAGAAAACGCGGGAATTTTCGCGCCAACACTGCCTGGGGACACAAGTCATTCCCACGCCTCGCTGGTAGCCCACCAGAAAGTGTTTTCCTGCGAAGTAACGGACTCTCTAGCCCAGCCGCTCCTTCAGGCTCCTGCGGGCGTGTCTCCGCCGCTCTACTGACAATGTCGGCATCTGTAAAGCATTTACTCGACTCCCTCACATCCGCCGGCCTAACCCTTTGAAGATCAGCAGAGCCCGCCTGTCAGCGGACGACCCGGGTGACGAGAGACGCTGCGTGGGAAGTCCGCGTGTGAAGGAATAGCAACTTTTCACCGCATGCAGTTAGAGAGGAAAATCGAATTACTCAGAGTAAGATAGAAATATGAGAGGGGGCTTCTGCCACCTCTCAACTTCATCACGCAGCTCAGAGGAACGACGTAGAACTTTCCCTCTTGACAACCAGCGCGCTTCAGTATGTAAAAAAAAGTACAGTGTGTTCACTGCCAATTTCTTCACATAAAACTGCGAAAAGACGGCAATTTAGAGAACGTGAATGAATAAAATTAACACCTTTAGCAATTTCATCCAGAACACATTTCAAAATCTCAGGCATTTTTCTAGCTGCTATAGCTTCTGCGTATGAAGCAGTGAGTACACTTCACATCTGGTGCTAAAGATTTCATTCGAGCCGTTAGACCTGTCTCCAAACCTGTATAAACTCGTGCTCCGTCCCTAATGATAGCTACACATTTAACTCACCTAATATCGTTGTTTATCACGAACTTAAGTGCACAAAACACATCTTCTGACTTTGAAGAATATCCGTACAGAACAAAAGCTCCTCACAAACTGCCTCTTTATATTCAAAACGGATGGAAACCAATGTATTTGCTTTTCGATCCATGTATGTAGTTTCATCAAGTTGTAAGGAATAAAACCAGTTACCTTGAATTTTTTAAATTAATTTCTCTTTCACAGTGAAAGGCATATTGTCAGTTCTTCTTTTAACTGCATAATCGGAAAGGGGAACTGAGTTTATTTCCTTACGAACTGCATCACTTATCATTATCTCACAGGTAACGTACACAGCTGGTAGGATTAAAGTTTTTTTGCAACTGTGTGGGATTTCCTAGATTTAGCAATTACCAATGATACATGATATGACTCTGAGGTAGCTTTCGCGTTAGTATTATCAAACACTGCAGTCTTTGGCATTAGAATTTTACTGCGTTTCATCTCCCTGAGTTTGCTTATAAAAAACTATTTCTACTTACCAACGTGTTCGTCATGTTTCTTCTCCAAATGTCTTCGAAGATTAATGGCTTCGTGTTTTCGTTACTCAGTACTTCACAAGACAAATTGAGGCTGCTGGCTGCTGTTACTGCGTATACATGTAAACCCATAACGAAATTAGACATAACAATACCTGCATAGTTATCTCTTCTTTCCTTCACGTTCACTAGCAGTAGCTTGCGAACATGAAGGCTCACTTCCTGGAGCATGGTCCGACTTATCAACACCAATAGTCTTTCGTTTCATTGCAGATGATGGCCACATATAGATCAATTGCGAACTTAACGCAAACGAACGAACGTTGAGTAGCTCAGGAGGGGAATGGCTGATGATAAATCATTGTGTATACATCTGCTGTTTATCCCTATCCACTCATGAACACGTGACGTCTATGACTATCTAACACCGATTTTCTCCAGAAAACTTTTATCCCTCGTATATTCCTTGATGAAATATTGAAGCGAAAAAAGATGATTAACGTCAATGATTGAGGCTGGAGGTATGTGTGGTAAAATCTCACTAGAGTTAAACTGACATAGAAAGTGGGCGTGATAAAGATTAGTAGTGCATGTAGCTTCAAAAACACCAGGGATTAAAAAAGTAAAGTGGCGATAAAAATTTGAAAAGGTGTAGGGCAGTTAAACGGTGATTTTCTTATCTAATCACATAATCTTGCTACTGAAGAAAAGAGAACAATGTCGAGTTCAGTTTCTCTTTTTTGCTTAACAATACAAAATCCCAAGTTTTATTGCTTTCTTGTTTTTACTTAATCATTCATGAAAAATGAAAGCAGAAAATTTTTGATTCAACAGTAATAAGACCGCTGTGCAATATTATTATTTCAGAGTTGGTCTTACCTTTGCCGGAAAGGGAGCGGTTAAAAACCAGTGTTTTGTGTGTATGTCACTTTAATATTTTTAATCTGTTTACAAAGTGATAGAACCAACGTAACGTTCTTATCTCTCCGTTGCGATGCACCTTCCAAGAAAATTTTACATTAAGTACAACGAATTAGAGTCAAGAGTTACTCGCAGTACAGGTTTTACGAACATATTTTGGGAGGTGTATCTCTTGACCGGGCCAAATATCTCACGAAATAAGCATCAAACGAAAAAAACTACAAAGAACAGAACTTGTCTAGCTTGAAGGGGGACACCAGATAGCGCTATTGTTGGCCCGCTAGATGGCGCTGCCATAGGTCAACCGGATATCAACTGCGTTGTTTTAAATAGGAACCCCTATTTTTATTACATATTCGTGTAGTACGTAAAGAAATATGAATGTTTTAGTTGGAACACTTTTTTCGCTTTGTGATAGATGGCGCTGAAATAGTCACAAACATATGGCTCACAATTTTAGACGAACAGTTGGTAACAGGAAGTGTTTTTAAATTAAAATACAGAACATTGATACGTTTTATTTCGGTTGTTCCAATGTGATACATGTACCTTTGTGAACTTATTTCCGAGAACGCATACTGTTACAGCGTGATTACCTGTAAATACCACATTAATGAAATAAATGCTCAAAATGATGTCCGACAACATCAATGCATTTGTCAATACGTGTAACGACATTCCTCTCAACAGCGAGTAGTTCACCTTCCGTAATGTTCGCACATGCATTGACAATGCGCTGACGCATATTGTCAGGCGTTGTCGGTTGATCACGATAGCAAATATCCTTCAACTTTCCCCACAGAAAGAAATCCGGGGACGTCAGATCCGGTGAACGTGCGGGTTATGGTATGGTGCCTCGACGACCAATCCACCTGTCATGAAATATGCTATTCAATACCGCTTCAACAGCATGCGAGCTACGTGCCGGACATCCAACATGTTGGAAGTACATCGCCATTCTGTCATGCAGTGAAACGTTTTGTAGTAACATCGGTAGAACATTACGTAGGAAAGCAGCATACATTGCACCATTTAGATTGCCATCGATAAAATGGGGGCCAGTTATCCTTCCTCCCATAATGCCGCACCATACATCAACCCGCCAAGGTCGCTGATGTTCCACTTATCCCGGCCATCGTGGATTTTCCGTCGCCCAATAGTGCATATTATGCCGTTGCCGCTGTTGGTGAATGACACTTCGTTGCTAAATAGAACGGTTGCAAAAAATCTGTCATCGTCCCGTAATTTCTCTTGTGCCCTGTGGCAGAACTGTACACGACGTTCAAAGTCGTCGCCATGAAATTCCTGGTGCACAGAAATATGGTACGGGTGCACTCGATGTTGATGTAGCATTTTCAACAATGACGTTTTTGAGATTCCCAGTTATCGCGCACTTTGTCTGCTACTGATGTGCGGATTAGCCGCGACAGCAGCTACTTGGACCTCATCATTTGTTGCAGGTCGTGGTTGACGTTTCACATGTGGCTGAACACTACCTGTTTCCTTAAATAACGTTACTATCCGGCGAGCGGTCCGGACACTTGGATGATGTCGTCCAGGGTACCGGGCAGCATACATAGCACACTGCCTTTGGGCATTTTGATCACAATAGCCACACATCAACACATCGATCTTTTCTGCAATTGGTAAACGGTCCATTTTGACACGAGTAATGTATCACGAAGCAAATACTGTCCGCACTAGCGGAATGTTACGTGATACCACGTACTTATATGTTTGTGATTATTACAGCGCCATCTATCATAAAGCGAAAAAAGTGGTCGAACTAAAGCATTCTTTTTTTTTTTACGTCCTACACCAATTTGTAATAAACAATGGGTGTTTCTATTTTTAAAAAAACGCATTTGATATCCGTTTGACCTATGGCAGCGCCATCTAGCAGGCCAACCTTAGCGCCATCTGGTTTCCCCCTTCAAGCTAGACGAGTTTCGTTCTTTGTAGTTTTTTCGTTTGAAGCGTATTTCGTGAGATATTTGGCCCCGTCACTATCAATGGACCACCCTGTATAACCATAGGAATGACTAGCAAGTATTTAAAAAAAAAACTTGCTAAATTCTTGAATTTTGTTACTGGTGGGAGCATTCCGCCACTTGGAGATGAAATCCATGAAAATTCAGGGTGTTGTGCAGTTAATGTTCAACTGATTTTGAAAAAGTGTCCTAAAAAAGAAGGGATTCCTCTCACTTGTTGTAGTTCTGTATTACGGTTGACCGGCATCAGGCCTGAAATCTAATAAAGTGGCAAAACATTTAAACCTACGAAGGTAGTTATAATTTAAAATTGCTTTCTTTTCAGTAACTGAAAAAAATACATCTTGCATAACAGCTGTGATTTCCCTTTTACCAAAACACGTTTGAATTTTTAGGCGTCGCAAACCGCCTGGCTAGGTCCTAAGGACCCATGGGGACCCGCAGGCCCCACTATGAGAAACACTGATCTACAGGATTATGTTTGCACTGAACGTAACTAGTGATATCTGAACCTTTTCAGAACACCTTTTCTTTGTGCCAAAAGATAGATAAGTATTACAAAACAGTAATTAATTTCTCACACTTAGCAAGTATAAATGAGTGGAAGGAATTTGGAAAATTATAAATCTATGTTATGCTTGTTCTCTATAGACTCCCATGTACAGAGATTGTTTCCCGATTTCAAAATGATCTGAGGAAGATGTGGAAAGGAAAGAAGGCTGGAACTGGTTCTGTATTGTGAGGGCGGTGTGGGAGTCTCAGGTGTGAGAAATGCTGAATTGTATGGAGAAATGATGTCCAATTTCTTTTAATACTCGTTCTTACAGTCAAGGT
The DNA here is from genome assembly GCF_023897955.1 of Schistocerca gregaria. Taxonomy (NCBI): domain Eukaryota; kingdom Metazoa; phylum Arthropoda; class Insecta; order Orthoptera; family Acrididae; genus Schistocerca; species Schistocerca gregaria. The sequence goes on from NC_064931.1 coordinate 82,235,666, forward strand.
TATCTACACTCCTGGAAATGGAAAAAAGAACACATTGACACCGGTGTGTCAGACCCACCATACTTGCTCCGGACACTGCGAGAGGGCTGTACAAGCAATGATCACACGCACGGCACAGCGGACACACCAGGAACCGCGGTGTTGGCCGTCGAATGGCGATAGCTGCGCAGCATTTGTGCACCGCCGCCGTCAGTGTCAGCCAATTTGCCGTGGCATACGGAGCTCCATCGCAGTCTTTAACACTGGTAGCATGCCGCGACAGCGTGGACGTGAACCGTATGTGCAGTTGACGGACTTTGAGCGAGAGCGTATTGTGGGCATGCGGGAGGCCGGGTGGACGTACCGCCGAATTGCTCAACTCGTGGGGCGTGAGGTCTCCACAGTACATCGATGTTGTCGCCAGTGGTCGGCGGAAGGTGCACGTGCCCGTCGACCTGTGACCGGACCGCAGCGACGCACGGATGCACGCCAAGACCGTAGGATCCTACGCAGTGCCGTAGGGGACCGCACCGCCACTTCCCAGCAAATTAGGGACACTGTTGCTCCTGGGGTATGGGCGAGGACCATTCGCAACCGTCTCCACGAAGCTGGGCTATGGTCCCGCACACCGTTAGGCCGTCTTCCGCTCACGCCCCAACATCGTGCAGCCGGCCTCCAGTGGTGTCGCGACAGGCGTGAATGGAGGGACGAATGGAGACGTGTCGTCTTCAGCGATGAGAGTCGCTTCTGCCTTGGTGCCAATGATGGTCGTATGCGTGTTTGGCGCCGTGCAGGTGAGCGTCACAATCAGGACTGTATACGAACGAGGCACACAGGGCCAACACTCGGCATCATGGTGTGGGGAGCGATCTCCTACACTGGCCGTACACCTCTGGTGATCGTCGAGGGGACACTGAATGGTGCACGGTACATCCAAACCGTCATCGAACCCATCGTTCTACCATTCCTAGACCGGCAAGGGAACTTGCTGTTCCAACAGGACAATGCACGTCCGCATGTATCCCGTGCCACCCAACGTGCTCTAGAAGGTGTAAGTCAACTACCCTGGCCAGCAAGATCTCCGGATCTGTACCCCAATTGAGCATGTTTGGGACTGAATGAAGCGTCGTCTCACGCGGTCTGCACGTCCAGCACGAACGCTGGTCCAACTGAGGCGCCAGGTGGAAATGGCATGGCAAGCCGTTCCACAGGACTACATCCAGCATCTCTACGATCGTCTCCATGGGAGAATAGCAGCCTGCATTGCTGCGGAAGGTGGATATACACTGTACTAGTGCCGACATTGTGCATGCTCTGTTGCCTGTGTCTATGTGCCTGTGGTTCTGTCAGTGTGATCATGTGATGTATCTGACCCCAGGAATGTGTAAATAAAGTTTCCCCTTCCTGGGACAATGAATTCACGGTGTTCTTATTTCAATTTCCAGGAGTGTATGTTTAAAGTTATTACGTTGTTGAAATTGTCGTTTAGCTAACAGAACGTGTATGAATGTCGAACTAGAAGAACACAGGACTGAATTGATGTTTCCTGCAGCAAAGTATTCCTGCAGTCGCTTTGTCGCCGAAGATAAGTAGTACCTTTCTAACATAGAAAAAAAATTAGAAAATTGTCAACCCAACTCCGTCATTTTAGCATAGTAAGAGAAAAAAGTGAACGAGTAAATAGAACCTGTCCACACTATGCTACATACCATCACAAATGGCACTAGGAGATTAACTTATATACGAGGGCTATTCGGAAAGTCAGGCCTGATCTGTCGTGAAATGGAAACCACGGTGAAGATAAAAATGGGACACTTACGACAGGAGTGCTAGAGACAATGACCAAGAAATCAGTGCAAAGCTTTTCACTGACGTTTCCATTTCGTGACCTACTGGACCTAACTTTCCGAACAGCCTTCGTATTATTTGCGTTAATTCCAGAAAAATGTACATCTACACTGCACAACACAATAATTTTCTAGGATCGCAACGCAGTAGCTCTAAATGTGACTTTAACCTTCCTGTGTAATAGTCCAAATGCGTGGCGCCCTGCGACTTCACCCTATGGCTAGGAGACGCTTCGAACAGCAAGGTGTCGACACTCGCTGGAAAAAAGGTCGGAACTCATAAGTTCGTGGGTTAATGATGTCACATTGGCATCAAATTTCACTAAAATTCTGCCCAACGTCACTGTCTAAGTCTCCACGATCGGAAGGTTGTCAACCGCCCCTCTCCCCCCACCATCGCCACCCAAACCTTCCCCTTACTCTCCCCTCATCCCTTCTCATGTCGCATATATGTAGTCACCGGTGAATGTACGTCTGTGCATATAAGCCCTTGGCAGCTGAGAGTTTTGTCCAACTGGAAGGTCTTGAGGGATCCTATGCCGTGTTAATCACGCATGCGATGACGTCCACTATCCCTCAGTGGGTTGAAAAACTTAAACTCCCTTTAATGCTTCAGATCGCTTTCAGATTCCTTCTAACGCATTTGAACGGTCCCTGGTGGTTCCATTCTTTATACCAGAACGAAAATTACAGTCGCACTACATTCCATAGGAATCAGATGAGGTTCAGTGGGTTTGCAGCCCCACGATGTCCTTAGAGAAGCGTTGAATAGTGCAGTGGTTATCAGCAGTGTCTAAGGTTGCTAATAACGTCCTTCCGCTGCACATCTGAGTGCCAGCTGTTGTTTTCGACCGCCCCAAGAGAAGAGGTGGTCTCATTGACGCCCTCTGTTGCCTCTCCTCAGGTCCTTTTCGTGTCGATTCTGAGTAGCAGTGTATCTGAAAAGTTTTCCTCGGCCACTCATAAGATAACCGCTTAAATTAGCCGCTGGGCGTCGAGTTTCCGTTCTCTGTCGTAGATGCATTAAGAGAAGGGACTACACGTGGTTATTGGGGGCTGTGACGGCCTCCCCATCGTGTGACACGTCCACGGTGGCGTTGAGCGGAACTGTGGTGAAATCTGGTGCCAGTGTGACATCATTAACCCACTTTACACCTCACATGCACTTCAGAGTGCTGGCGTGTGTCAACAACTTGTCGTCAGAAGCGTAGGCGAGTCCGAGGGTGACGTCGCAGGGCGCTACACTTCTGTGCTATTTCAGAACAACGTCGTAGGCACCTTCGAACCAAATTTCAAACCCCAGAGTCGCAATGGGAGAAAATGAATTTGTTTTAATAAAAGTGAACCTTTAATTTTGGTGCCCAGTACAGATTGTAAAATATTGAGGTAACTTGGAGAGCCGTTCAATATCTCATAAGTGGACTGCTGTGGTTAGAGTTTGGATAGGTAAATTGCGTTCATAGCAATGTAAATTGATCAAAAGTGAACATGCAAAACAATTTCTAAGATTACAGCAATAGTGAACGTGTTTCAGCAGCTCGACTTGTAGTTGGTCACGGTGCGCTGGTGATGTACATCCCAAATTCTAGCTGTCAGAGTAAAATGTCCAACATGGAACATTTTCTTTTCTGTAAAATCACGTACAGCGTCTCTGCAACTTCTATCAGTGTCACACTCACCTTCTTTACTGCAAAATTCTTGCACCTAAAGGGATGGGCAACAGTCATATTTTTTCTAACTAAGATGTGAAATGTCATGTATTATGATGGATGAGTTTACGCAGACAAAGGTTGCATGTTGCATTATCCTATATGTTAAAGTCTGCAGGACACCAGTTGCGTTAATACCGTTAAATAATAAATAAGTGACAAAGGCAATCTATACAAGAAGCAACGTTTCATACAACTTAATCCAAATGGCTTATAAAATCATGGAAAGATTAATATACGCCTTCTTGGTGTAAAGTAATATTTGTCACATGAAATACAGGTACATACTTACGTGAACAATGCTCATGACGAAGCACTTATTTCCAGATTGGAAGTCATACACGCTGATTGTCATATTTTGCATTTTCGTTCAATGAAGGATGAAGTGCGCCCGTCGGACGCGTCGGATGTGGAGGCCTCGGAAGAGGTTGTCAACATATCGTTGGATGAGGATGTACCGGAGGTTACTTGCTGCACGCCCGCGGCGTTGTATACACTGACGGACGAATCTAACTAGGCCCATCTTTGGTCGTATGTGTACGTGGCGCACGGAATTCACCCAAACTGACGGTACACTTTGAGTGTGGTAAAATGTCCACTCTTGAGAAGCATGATGAGAAAGCCAAGAATTTTGCAACACTTCAGTATTATGATATTACTGATGAATTAGTTTTTTTAGTAACATGTATGGGTCAGTAATTATTAATAAAATTGTAACATATGTGTATAGGGTTAAAGTTAGGATAGAACGGCTAACACTTGATGATAAGGCTAACAAGAAGATATTTGAAGACCAAGACGCATTGTAGAAAGATCGTATAGCATGTAGTAATAAAATGGAAGCTTTTGATTTAAATCCGCAGAAGGCATCAGGTGTAGCTTGGCGTAAATGTACAAGATGGAATAGATTTAAGTTTGTAACGTATTCTAAGCCAGAACAAAGTGCTGAAATAAGTAAAGTTAAGTCGTGGACAGATCTTTAAAAAGAGTGTAAAGTTAAAAATAGGTTGTTTCAAGGAACCAATCCTTTCTATATTGGTCTACAGATTGCTCGTGATGAACCGGAACAGACAGATAATGTTCAGAGTGAAGTCAAATAGGTCACATTTATTGTAAGAAATAGTGTATATGAGGTTTTGTAAGAGGAAAGGTAATTTAACATTCTGAATAAAAGTATTTGTTTGAGCTAATGCCTGCGTTGGAGTTTTTTTGTGCCAACTGGGACCATATTCGTAATTTTCCGGAAGACCAACGCCTGGCTTTCCTTGTTCCTAATAGTTAACAAATGATTGATGAACTTGCTGTTACCTTTTATGCCAACAAGATTAATTTTTCTGCAGCTGTTCTAGTGCTGGAAGAATTGTGGTATTATAAGCCTAATTTTGAACAATTGGTGCGTCAGTTTAGAGACGCTTACAGAGAATATGTATTTATGCCAAACGGTATAAGGTGTGCAAACAGGTACTTTGATTTTAGGCAACACCGGTATAGGCCATTGTGGTAAAATTATTAGAACCTCAATAAAATAACCTAAAAGTCATACCTCAGACGCACAGCCGAAGGCCTTCGTAGAAAAAGGCCTCACGGGTAGTGAGGTCTCCTGATCAGGGTAGAAAAAAATATAGGCTTGTACACAAGTTATCAAAAGAGAAGCGACATTGGCATTGTAAATGTTGTAATGAATTTGACTGCATAACTCGTTGGATTAAGTGACTAAAGTCAGATACTGTAGCAAGCGCTGTGCCTACTGATTTCAAAAAGAAATTAACATTTTGTAGCAGCACGGGGAATACTAGTCCACTTCCGCAGATCACAGCAGTTTCGCGACATGAGTTAGTGGAAATTAGATCATCAGGTGCACGTGCCTCACAAGTGATTATCTAAATAACTTTCCAAATATGTAGTGCCTTAGAATAACCCCAAAAGTTTAAGCCATCTCACCAAACAGCCACCCAGCGAATTTCGCATTCTACATGAGTCACCCGTCCATTCACCACTGCACAACCCAGAGAAGTATCTTTGGAAAGATACGTTTCAGCATACTTTGTGGCTAACCGCTAATTGTCTGTGACTCCAAGAAGCATATCGCCATTTTTCCACAAGACTCACAGAGATGAACTTACTCTGCATATATAATCATCTCTGCAGCCGACTGCAATAATTATTTTATGATATAATAGAAACACAAAGAAAATTAAATCACCCATTGTAAGTGGCGAAACAACAGCCAACTTACATTATCCTCTTCCCATTGAATAGTAGATCTGGAATAGTCTTTGAAGAGAGAATTCTACACTGATTACAATACATCCTAAAAGAAAAAAAATCACAAAGTTACATGCAGATTGAAGATGTAAGAAAAATGACAATACAAACATAAAAATTGTAATGTGTTCTCTTGGCTGATTCTCAAGACGTAATAGTTTGCAATAATGAGCCATGCATGCAAAGTACAAAAAAATAAAATAAAAGTAATAAAAGCATGTGTAATACAATAAATTACGAGAAAGAGCAAGACAGTTACATATCACCTAATGGTCAGAATCATACCTCCACTGTGAGCACGTAGACCACAAGTGTTAAGCATAATGATGACAAATTACACGCTAACGCTTTAAACTTTAACTTACAAAAATCTGCCAAATGGATGAAAAAGTTCGCCGCACATAAATCATTAAAATATGCTGCTAAGCACATTCCTCAAATAATAATGTCAAAGTTAGTTACAATTGTCGTTGTGGCACTAGCTCAAAAAAATAATTTGCCATGCCAGTGAAATTATGTACTTTGAAAATAATAGGTTGAGTTGATACAAAATAATACAGATCAGTAATAAACAGAAAATGACCTTATTTAGCATCATAACAATCAGATAACTGGTTGTCAATGTCATGACATCGACATCTTATGTAGATAAAAAGGCTATAACAAAAATGAAAAAGTATTTTTTTCAAATGCTCAGGTCAGTAACACAATAAATGAACACACCTAAAATTAATTGACTTCATCTATTAAATTACAACAACAGGAAAAGTTGCAATGGTGGAATAATGCTGTCACAAGCCAACTTTCCTAACTTACGCTAAGTCGAAGTCCTCTGCTTCCTGAAATTTATGCTTTTTCCTAATAGTCTGGGTACAAAAGAAATCGCTCCTCGTTATTCTTCATTAATAACAACAGATAAAAACCTTTTTCTACTCTGGAGCGAATGATGATGATTATTGACAATGTACTTTTTGTTTGTCATTTGCGCTATGACACACATTGTACATTGTGGATGGCACACTGTGCTTGCGAGCTTTTAAAATACAAACTTCTATTTTCGTAAGAATTATGAATGGCAGTCAATTACAATTTAGTAACTAACAATGCGTACAATATGAAAGTTACAAGAAACGCAAATCGAAAATCCACAAAAAGTGGTCGCGAAGATGAAGTAATTCAACAAGTGACACATTGACTGACAATATACTATAACAATATGTGTCTTAAATTATTTAAGAGACCCATAAGGGCTTAAAGCACTGACACAGATATTTGTGACAAATTAGATTTATAGACAAACCACCGGGTTCATACATATGACATTTTTTTAACCAAGTCTCAACATCCTTCACGTCCTATGAAAAATAATGTACTCACTTTATGTTAAGAAATTTTAATTAGTATTTAGGCTTATTATTATTCTTATTGATGTTAATTCACAAAAGTTTTGTATATATGATAGTGATCAGAACGCAAAAACACAGGCTAAATGCAACACACATCACAATTCTGAACTATCCAACACTTCATGGTCCTCGTTATCATCATTTTCATTAAGCAAATTCTTTGAGGTGACGTTAAGATAAAACTGTCCGTCCATTTCAGGCATGAAACCTAGTGGTTTTGTTAAATTTTTGTGATTCAGGGTTGATATTTGCCTTCCACCTACCTGCAAGGCATCTATAAACTGTGTGGATATGAAAAATTGTCGTCTCCCTCGATAAGACTTTCAGGAAATGGTGACCTCCCACGGCGGCATTGAAACATATATCAGTTTAAACAACAGTACCTCCAATCTGTTGAAAGCTTCATCATTGCAAAATTTCTGAACTGAATGTTACCATGTACATCAACGTTTGGTTTGGTAATGAAGTTGTTAAGACTCTTAGTGGTTTGGAAATTCTCTGCGTCCATTTCAGACTACAAAAGGTTTGGCCAACATTGCTTTCTGTATAATTTGACACAAAACCAGCAGGTGAGAAAATTTAAACACTTCTCCTCTTACTTTTTCCGATTTGATGGAATTCAGCACTACATAACAGAAAAGTGTGCCAGGGAACAAAATAATGCTTTCTGCTTTGGGTCTCTGTGGAAGTGAATATCAGAGAAATGAGTGAGACAGCTTTTTGTGAATGTTCGTAATGTATTGTGGGCCTATAACATGGACGGTGCTGGTTCACCGTAAGGTCAACAAATGTCAGGAGCATGTATGAATGCAAAAATCTGAAAATTAATGACAGTGTGCTTTAGGCTCTTGTGATTTTAAGCATCTCATTTAAGTCCCCTCAATCCACATTTACTGAATATATTCCTATAGATAATATGATCATGAATCGATATTTATAACCATTCATCATTCTTTTCGTATTAATGATATTCCACATCATTCTACAAAACAAATACTACACCCTACATACTCTTTATCTTATGTCTAATGGTTAGTGTTGCTGCCTGTGGATCGTTGGGTTCCTGGTTCGATTCGGGGCCGGGCTGGGGATTATCTCCGCCCGTGAACTGGGTGTTAGGGTTGTCCTCCTAGTTTCATCATCATTCGTGGAAAGTGCCGATCCTGGACAATGAAAAGATTGGGAATTTATACGGGCGCTGATAACCACGCAGTTGAGCGCCCTACAGACCAGATATCATCGTCACAATCATCATCATATCATCATCAACCTGTGGTCGTTTCTGTCACTATAAATATTGCTTCCTATAGCAACATACAGATTATAATCAAATGCAACACAGTGTAATTGAAATATTTAAGGTACTGATGAAATTCGAGTCGTAATGCCACAACATGGAAGCGATACAAATAAATATTCGAAGGAGATGAGCACACCACCTCGATTGTGGGTGCTTGTGTATCCGACAGGGAGCCCCCTTCTTTCTAAGAAAAACCTCTCCAGAGAAGCCTACGAAAGGAAGCGTGACCATTGAAGAACGTCATCAGAGTCTCGAAAGGTGGTGAAGTGCAGTTACATCCATTATAAATACGTGTCCCAACCCTCTTTGTGGCCACTAAAAGGCGAAGCACGGGTGAGCGGCTCTCTGCCTTGGATTTAACCACTGCCTTATGTAAGGCGAGTAATATTTGAAACGTCCCCTTTGAAAAATTACACAAGACTGTGCTTAAACTGACACACAATATTTTTTAGCGCAAAGCAATCTGACTTTCAATAATCCCTACAAGAGAATGGCCCTGACTAAATTAACCTATACGTTTCATAAATCACTTACCTCACAAAAATCTTCGTTACTCAAACTACTGCAATACAGAGAGCGCCACTACTGCCAGCTAAATAAAAGATTCAAACTACGGAAGTCACTAACTACTGATAGGCATAGTTAGCGAATGAAAGATTTTAATACAGAACAAACAATGTATTTACCTTAATAGTCATTATATATATATATATATATATATATATATATATATATATATATATATATATATATATATCAGTTCATGACATCCATTCTTACAAATTTCAAAACTCCGCCATCTCTCTCCCCACATCCACCACTGCTGGCAGCTAACTTCCAACTGCGCAACGCTACGCGCTGTTAACATCCAGCCGCCCAACACTACAATGGCGAGTATTACAACAATGTCAACCAGCCACTGACTGCACACAGCACAGCCAGTGATTTTTCATACAGAGCGCTATGTGGCGTTACCAACAAAAAAACCTAAACAGCCTACTTACACATTCATCTTTTAAAAACTGTGTTTTTAGACGGAGCAGCTTAATTTGCTGATGCTGTTGTTGAAAACGCTACTGGAACTGTTGTTGCTGCTGTTGAAACTGCTATTGGAACAACAGGTGCAACTGCTGCTACAGAAGCAGCTGCTTTGTGTTCACGGGACAATACCAGTCTTGCAAGACTCTGGTCACAGTAAGTGCCAACGAGGTAGATATCAGGTAATGACTCAAGTAACCTACAGGGACTGGATAATTGACCTGGATTTCCCACCTCTGGATCACCGACTGTGGATGTAAGACAACACTGGAGGTTACGAGAAATAAAAGAAGCCAGCGAATAATCCAAAAAGAGTAATCAAGACACAACAAAGTGAGAAAACAATAAATGTGCGTTACGGCTATTGACAAGAGAGTTAGGAGGAAATAGCACTAGAAGCAAAGGTGGTGCACGACTAGCTTTATACACTGAAGCGCCAAAAAAAAAAAAAAAAAAAAAAAAAGTATAGGCATACGTATTCAAATACAGAGATATGTAAACAGGTAGAATACGACGCTGCTGTCGGTAACGCCTACGTACGATAACAAGTGTCTGGCGCAGTTGTTAGATTGGTTACTGCTGCTACAATGTCAGTTTATCAAGATTTAATTGAGTCTGAATGTGGTGTTCTAGACGGCACACGAGCGATGGGACACGGTATCGCTGAGGTAGCGGTGAGGTGGGGATTTTCCTGTGCGACCATTTCACGAGTGTAGCGTGAATATCAGGAATCCGGAAAACATCAAATCTCCGACAACGCTGCGACCGGAAAAAGATCCTGCAAGAACGGGACCAACGACGACTGTAGAGAATTGCTCAGCGTGACAACTCTTCCGTAATTCTTCCGCAAATTGTTGCGTATTTCAGTGCTAGACCATCAACAGTTGTCAGCATTCGAAACATTCTACGAAACTTCATCGATATGGGTTTTGGGAGCCGAAGGCCCACTCGTGTACTCTTGATGACTTACTGCACGACACAAAGCTTTATCCTCGCTTGGGTCCGTCAACACCGACTATTGACTGGAAACATGTTGCCTGGTCGGACGAGTCTCGTTTCAAATTGTATAGAACGGATGAGCGTGTAAGGGTATGGAGACAACTTCATGAATCCATGAACCCTGAATGTCAGCAGGGGATTGTTAAAGCTGCTGGAGTCTATGTGATGGTGTGGGGCGTGTGCAGTTGGAGTGTTATGGGACCCCTCATTCGTCTAGATACGACTCTGACAGGTGACACGTTCGTAAGCATCCTGTTTGATCAGCTGCATCCACTCATGTCCACTGCGTTCTGCGACGGACTTGGGCTATTCCAGCAGGATAATGCAACACCCCACATGTCCAATAATTGCTACAGAGTGGCTCCATGATCACTCTTCTGAGTTTAAACACTTCCACTGGCCACCAAACTTCCCAGACGTTAACATTATTGAGCACATCTGGGATCCTTTGCAGCGCTGTTCAGAAGGGTCGCCACCCCCTCGTTCTCTTACAGATTCATGGAGAGCCCTGCAGGATTCATGGTGTCAGACCTCTCCAGCACTACGTCAGACGTTAGTCGAGTCCATACCACGTCGTGTTCCGGCACTTCTGCGTGCTGACGTAGGCGCTTCACGATATTAAGCAGGTGTACCCGATATTAAGCAGGTGTACCAGTTTCTTTGGCTCTTCCGTGTTCTACGACTGTGGGCAATAACTTGGCGGGGCTGTGCGGCACAGCAATCCCAGCGCTGCAAATCGCTGATACTGACGCTGGAAAATGTAGCAGTGCCGTGTAGTGGGCAAATCAAGTTCCACAGTACTTGGAAGTGGGTATGCAGAACACAGCATGCTATGGAAGTGAATCGTAGATAATGAGAAAGCCAACAACGAAGTGACTGGAGGCAGTTGATATTTAGACAACTCAAATATTCAACATAATGTAACGGGAGGGTAAGAAATAAATAATAAAGATAACAAGAAATGTATATCTCGGTGAAAAATTCTTGCATGCAAATGTAAAATAGTTGGAGGACGACTATTACAAAACTTTTGAATATTAAAATGTTGATATTAGAAGCAAAGCCTGAATATCCGGGATCAGTGAAAGGCTGAGATGTACAGACAAACTGTAGAAGATACTGACAGCAGTAGGATGGGAAAAAGAAAGTACAAGACAGAAAGAGGTGTATGATGGTATCAAACAAATAGAGGACTGAAAATGTTTAAGAAAAGTTAAACATGCGCTGGGTATGCGCCTCTTTAGTAAGGGAGGTACAATGCTTTGCAAGTTCATCTATCAGCTGTAGCAGCATCCACTTTTGACAATAGTGTGCGAGTACACACTGATGGTGGCTGTGCCTGATATACACTGATGAGCCAGAACGTTATGACCATCTGCTTAATACATTGTTTGTTCGTATTTGGAGCGAAAAACATCACTGATTCTGTGTATCAGGGATCCAACAGTTTGTTGGTAGGTTTTTGGAAGTAGGCCTATGTGGCATTAGATATCTACGCCACATGTATTACGCGCAAATAACGGGCCACTGATTTGCGTATCTGGTGATGCCGCCCGACAGCAACGCGAAAGAGTTCCGTAGGATTTACAGCAGGCGATTTTGGTCCCCGAAACATCAACGTGAATTCACTATAATGCTCCTGAAATCACTGTAGCACCGGTCTGACTAAGACAAACAGAGAATTATACTGCTGAAAGATCGCATCGCCGTCGGGAAAGACATCAAGCACGAAGGGACGCAGGTGGTTCGCAGCTGTCAGCGTGTCTTCCATTACTACCACATGCCCCATGCAAGCGCAGGAGAATGTCTCTCATAGAATAATACTGCTCCCACCAGTCTGGATCCGTGGCACACTGCACATTTCGAGCCGCCGTTCACCTAGACGACGGCGTTTGTGGAGACGACCATCGACCTAGTGTTGCAAAGATATAATTCACACGAAGAAACGACATTTTCCATTGATCGACGGTCGATTCCCGACGATCCCGTACCGACTGCAGTCTTAACTGACGATGTCGTTGGGTCAATATGTGAACACATAGGGATTCGGCTGTGAAGCTCCATCTTCAAAGTGTACGATGAACGGTGTGTTCCGAAATACTTCTGTGTGTGAACCAGCATTGTTCTCTTTCGGCAGAGATTCCGGCAGTCACCATTTATCCTACTTTATAGAGCAGACATGCCTCGGAACCCCACGTTCTGTGAAGAGTCGTGGACGACCAACCATTTAGCGCCTTGTTGTAGTTTCATTGTCCTTCTACCTCTCGTAAACTTGTGACCCGCTTCGCATTTTCGAGGTACTCATTCACAGGCTCTGCGTAACAATATCCTGCCTTTTGTCATAGTCACTTACCTCAATGGATTTTTGCCGTTTGCGACCCATGTCTTCGCCAGGGTGATACCCCGGCGTGTCTGCTCCGTTTTACTTTTGTTAGCGCGTCACGTGCCATCATCACCACCAGGCGGCATCCAACGTCACAGGAGGAAGTGGTCAAAAAGTTTTGGCTTATCAGTGTAAGTTTTCTAGCAGCTATGAGAACGCAGGATCATCATGCATCGTGTTTCATTACTATCTGAAGTTTTAAATTTCTTGTTACCTCATTTTGGTCGTCAGCAGAACAAGTAACGCAGATTCCTCATGGACTATGTGTCACGATTCGGCAGTGTCCTTACCTGAAGTTTTTCTCTCTGTTCCTGTTGATGAATATTGCACAGCGTTTCTTCTGATATTGAGTCCTCCTAACAGTAGCACTGCTTGATATTTTACTGAAAGGTGGAGCACACAGTATTATAACACAATACGATGCATAGACATAGCTCTCCTCAAGTCTATGAGTGCAACATAACGCCCAATAAAACCAGCATACACTTATCATCATCATTTAAGACTGATTATGCCTTTCAGCGCTCAGTCTGGAGCATAGTACCCCTTATAAAATTCCTCCATAATCCCCTATTCAGTGCTAACAGTGGTTCCTCTTCTGATGTTAAACCTGTTACTTCAAAATCATTCTTAACCGAATCCAGGTACCTTCTCCTTGGTCTGCCCCGGCTCCTCCTACCCTCTACTGCTTAACCCATGAGTCTCTTGGGTAACCTTGCTTGTCCCATGCATGTAACATGACCCCACCATCTAAGCCTGTTCGCCCTGACTGCTACATCTATAGAGTTCATTCCCAGTTTTTCTTTGATTTCCTCATTGTGGACACCCTCCTGCCATTGTTCCCATCTACCAGTACCTGCAATCATCCTAGCTACTTTCATATTCGTAACCTCAACCTTACTGATAAGGTAACCTGAATCCACCCAGCTTTCGCTCCCATACAACAAAGTTGGTCGAAAGATTTAACGGTGCACAGATAACTCAGTCTTGGTACTGACTTCCTTCTTGCAGAAGAGAGTAGATCGTAGCTGAGCGCTCACTGCATTAGCTTTGCTACACCTCGCTTCCAGTTCGTTCACTATGTTACCATCCTGTGAGAATATGCATCCTAAGTACTTGAAACCGTCCACCTGTTCTAACTTTGTTCCTCCTATTTGGCACTCAATCCGTTTATATCCTTTTCCCACTGACATTACATTCGTTTTGGAGATGCTAATCTTCATACCATAGTCCTTACGTTTCTGATCTAGCTCTGAAATATTACTTTGCAAACTTTCAATCATACAACATTTTGTATAACATTCTCAGAAACTTTTATTTCACTGTAATTATTTCACAAAAGAATTTACAATGGTATTAGCACAAGAATCCGCCAGCAACGAACAAGATGGGCCTTTGCGAATGCAGGACTAGGCTCGCAGCTCGCAGATAAAAGAGCGCGGGATGTCACAACGGACGTTTCTAATCGCCCCCTCCCCCCCCCCCCCCTCCCCCCCGTGATCCACCACATCGCACCGCACTCTCCATGGATAGACGCCAGAGCTTCGGACTTGTCCCAATGGACGTAGCTGGTAAAGTTGAGAGGTTCACCTGAAGCACAGAAGAAAGAGCAGCAGATCAATTTCTCAGAAGGTGGTGGTGAGCAGAAGTGGCTCTTATATACACTGATGAAGAAAACATTATGACCAGTGCCCACCGTGGGACTGAGTGCAGTCTGATGACCTTGTGTCACATTTCGCGGAAGCAAAGTAAGTAAGCAGAGCAGAGTAGACGGGCGGAGTCATTCTAGCGACCATGCGGGCTGCAAAAGGGACTCTAACACAGCGAAGATTGCTGTGGTCCAGCGCCTGGGTACGTACATGGCGTTTATAAACCAGTGATACAAAAGTAGCCTTCAACTGTGAGAAGGGTAATAAATTTATAGAAATCTTTGTCACAGCACTGATGGCAGGTTTTATTCCTGTCTAACACTGTTAGTTTCTGACGCTTCCACTAGGTGACATGTTACCCTCTACACGGTAATACGCATATTCAGTTCTAACCTGGCACATCTCGTAGGCCGGCCGGAGTGATCGAGCGGTTCTAGGCGCTACAGTCTGGAACCATGCGACCACTACGGTCGCAGATTCGAATCCTACCTCGGGCATGGATGTGGGTGGTGTCCTTAGGTTAGTTAGGTTTAAGCTGTTCTAGGGGGACTGATGACCTCAGAAGTTAAGTCCCATAGTGCTCAGAGTCATTTGAACATCTTGTAGATTTACCTGGTCAACGAAAGTAAGACTGTCAACCTTGTTCAATTGCTGTCAGGTACTCTGGCTGACCGTGATCCGGCGTTCTATGTGATACATAGTCAGTTTCAGTGAAACGGCCATATCAGTTATTAACAGTTTGTCTTTAAGGTGGTGCCTTCCGATATTTAGTCCTGAATTGTGTCTGAACTGTAGTAGCATATCTGGTTTCGTGAAAGCATGAACAACCCTGTGCAAGCTAGGCACCGTTGTAGGACTCCATGATAACTGTTGGAATAACTCAATCGCACATGCCACCTAGCGAGAACGCCGGGAACTAACTGCGTTAGGCGGGAATAAAACTTGAAGATATACTGCATTTAGTTCTGTGTCAAACATTTCTGTAAGTTATTTACCTTTTTCACTGTGCTAACCAAAACCAACTGCGGGAACGCCTTGGGCTGCGGATCGGAGCCGCCAGGCGGGGAAGCCGCCGGCGGTGGAGCACGCACCACCGGGTAAACACAGGACGAGTCGGGCGACAGACCAATAATAACTGACAACAATCGACCACTACCGACTATGACCGACACAACAAGGAAGAGATAAACAACGGAGGCTTGCGGAAACCACAACACCAAACACCAAAAGTAAATCCACTCAGAACCAGAGCCAGGCAAATGGCAACAACGAGCAACGATCAGAACGCAGTACCGCCAAGATATAAACGAAATCCAGAGCGACTACCAGACTGACTGAACAGGTTTTTTTTTTCATTCTTTCTTTACTGTGATTTCATTCCCCTGCCCCATATGGGCAGGGGAGGGCTGTCAGCGGCACACTCCGCCGCTCTTCAGCCGAGTGACACTAAAATTAAAACAAGAATAAAATGATACATACATAAGGAGATAAAAAAGGGGAACATAAAACAGAGTAAGGGGAGAAAATGGAGGTAAAATATACAATGCCATGGAGACGTTCATGGGGGACAGTTAAAACAAGTCACCAGAAAGTTAAAAAACATAATTGTCGATTCTTAAAACACAGAGAAGACACTGAATGCGCAGGCACAGGTTAAAAGTCGGCCACAGTAGTGAAAACACTCCAGAACAACACACTTAAAACCCACTTGGAGCACACACGACGAACAATAAAACTGCCAGGTGGGACCTGCCGAGGGAAAAAGTCAGAGAGTATGGAAAAGGAGGGGAGGGCAAGGGGCAGCTGGGGAAGCGGCGGGATGAAGAGAGGGGGGGCATCAGTGGCTTCACGAAGATGCAGGAGACACGTGGGGGCAGTACATGAAGAGGGAAGTCAGGGCAGGAGGGAGCGCAGAGACACTGGAAGGAGGCACAAGAGATGGAGGGGGAGTAGGAGGGGGAAGCCGCTCAGGAGGAGGGAGGTGGAGGAGAGAGAGCCCGGAGGAGGAGGCAGGAAGAAGGGGTTAAAGTTGGTAAGAAGGGTAGATGTCAGGGCGAAGCTCATCATCCGGGAGGGGTAGATGGTGAAAGTTATGTTGGGAAAGGAGATGGAGGGTGTGGAGATGGAGAGAGGGTGGGACACAATGGTAAAGGTACAGCAACTGGTTGGGGGTTGAGAGGATGGGAGAAAACAGGTGGTGAGGGGTATCAAGGCGGCGGACAATATAGAGTGTGCAGATGTGTTCAAGGAAAAGGAGAAGGTGGGGGAAGGGGATGAGGTCGTAGAGGATGCGCGTGGGGGACGGAAGGCAGATGCGGAGGGTGAGGCGGAGCGCATGGCGTTCGAGGATTTGGAGGGCTTGATAGAACAGGGGAGGGGCGGAAATCCAAGCGACGCTGGCGTAACAGAGGATGGGGCGGATCAAGTATTTGTAGGTGTGAAGGATGGTGGAAAGATGCAGACCCCACGTCCGGCCAGACAGGAGTTTCAGGAGACAGAGGCGGTTGTGAGCTTTGTTTTGGATGGTAAGGAAATGGGGAGTCCAGGTGAGGTGGCGGTCGAGTGTGAGGCCAAGGTATTTGAGGGTAGGAGTGAGGTGGATAGGACGGCCATAAATGGTGAGGTAGAAATCATGGAGGTGGAAGGAGCAGGTGGTGCGGCCTGTGACGATCGCATGGGTCTTGGAGGGATTAACACGGTGGAACCACTGGTTGCACCAAGCGGTGAATTGGTCAAGGTGGGTTTGGAGGGTACGTCGGGACCATTGAAGGGTAGGATAAAGAGCTAGGAAGGCGGTGTCATCAGCGAACTGGAGAAGATGAACAGGAGGGGGAGGTTTGGGCATATCAGCAGTGCACAGGAGATAGAGGAGTGGGGAAAGGACAGAACCTTGGGGCACGCCGGCAGAAGGGCAGAAAGTACGGGAGCTGGAATTGTGGATAGTCACATAAGAGGGACGACGGGAGAGAAAGGAAGCAACGAGACAGACGAAGTTGATGGGGAGAGCATAGGTCTGAAGTTTGAAGAGGAGCCCGGGATGGCAGACACTGTCATAGGCGTTCTGGAGATCAAGGGAAACGAAGATAGCGGAGCAACAGGAGTTAAGTTGGAGGGAAAGAAGATTGGTAAGGTTAAGGAGCTGGTCATCGGTGGAGAAGGAAGGCCGGAATCCACATTGGGTAAGAGGAAGGAGGTGGTGCTGGGTAAGGTGGAGGTGAATGCGGCAAGAGAGTATGGTTTCAAAGACCTTACTGAACATGGAGGTGAGGCAGATTGGACGATAGGAAGAGGTATCAGAGGGAGGTTTGTTAGGTTTAGGGAACAGCAGGAGACAGGAACTCTTCCACAGGTCGGGGTAAAATCCAGTGGAGAGCAGGACATTGTACAAGGTAGCAAGGACAGACAGGAAGGATGGACGGGATTCCTTGAGGTGACAGTAGGTGACACCATCATGACCAGGGGCGGTGTTGCGTTTGGAGCGGAGGACAAGTGTGATGTCTTGTGCGGTGATGGGAGTGTTGATGTCTGAGGGGGGCGGGCAACCGATTCAAGAACTGGAAGCTACGGGCGAGCGGAGGGACAGAAGTGTCAGTGCGGTCAAGGACGGTGGGGAAGAGGGAGTAACCAAAATGGGGATCATCAGGAATGGAGAAGACCTCGGATAGGTGGGAGGCAAAATGGTTAGCCTTACTGAGGTTGTCCGGAAAGGGTCGATCGTCATGGAGGATGGGGTAATGTGGGGTGGGATGGCTACCAGTAAGGCGGTGGAAGGCTGACCAGTACTTGGAGGAGTTGACAGGGAGGGTGGGGTTGATGCATATGCATGTCTGGCGCCAGTCCCGGCGTTTCTTTGTTGTGAGGTTCCGGATAAGTCGCTGTAATTGCTGGTAGCGGGTGAGAGTATCCCGGTCATGAGTAGGGAGGAAGGAGCAGTAGAGCCTGCAGGATTCACGCAGAAGAAGGATGGCCTGCGGAGGAAGCGTAGGGCGGTGAGGGTGGATGAGTTTGGTATGGACATATGGACATGAGCTTCCACAGCGTCAGTGATGGTCTTCTGAAGGAAGGAAGAGGCATGGGTGATGTCATCAGGGTGGTGAAAGGAGAGGGGGTGGCTTTCGACCTGTAAGGCAATGGATCCCGGTAGGCATCCCAATTGGCATGGTGGTAGTTATGGACAGACTTTGGAGGGGCAGCTGGGCATATGGCTGCAGTGGCGGGATGGGTAGAGGAGATGGTCAGAAGCACAGGAAGATGGTCACTACCGACAGGATCGAGGACATCAACGGTGATACGACCAAGGAGGTTGGGGGAAGCAAGGATAACATCGGGGTGGAGTTACTTTCGGGACGGGTGTGCTGTGGGAGAGGAACAAGGTCACCATGGAGGGTGGCAAGGTCACGGCTGTGGATATTGAGGTCAGCGGCGATCACATAGGTGGAGAAGGTACAGTCAACATGGGAAATGAAGTCGAAGGGGAGAGGAGCTGCGGGGCGGATATAGATAGTGGCACAGGTGACAGTGAGGGAGGGAAAAAATAGGCCGAGGAGAAGGTGTTCAGTCAGGTCATTGAGGAGGGGTTGTGGCCGGACGGGGAGATGCTGGAGGTGGCCTATAGCGACCCCACCTCGGGCTAGGGGAAGGTGATTGTCAGTGCGGTGAAGGAGATAAGGGGAGGTGTGGACAACATGGTGGGGTCGGAGGAAGGTTACATTAAGGATGAGGGAGTCAACCTGGTGCTGGGAGAGGGTGTGCATGAAGAGGTATTTGTTTGCAGGGAGGGAGCGAATGTTGAGGTAGAGGAGACGATACTGTTGATGCGCCAGGAGGTTGGAGGTGGGAAGGATGCGGGAAGGGGACAAGAGGGCTTAAATGAGGGTATCAAGGCGGGTGAAGGTAAAGTGGGCCTGGTTGTGGGAGTACGTGGCGTAGGTGTTTAAGTGGAAAACAGAGTGGGCAGCAAGGGAAATCTGCTGGAGTGTGTGAGGGCGCTGGAAGGGGTGGATGTTCTGCAGGACGATGGTGAGGAACCTGATGATGTCTTTTGCTGTAGGGGGAGGGCAGAGGGAATTGTTAGGGTGGATGGGTGGGTCAATGGGGCGAACGGGGACAATGAGTTCAGGGTTGGTATGAGGGGGCTTGGCTTTGCATTTGGAGGAATAGGTGGGGTGAGGTTCATTGCAGGTGTTGCAGGACGGGGGGGGGGGGGGGGGGAGGAGGGGGGAGGCGAGGTTGGGACACTGTTTAAGGAAGTGGGAGGCTTTACAATAGGGGCAGGTGGGTGGGTTCATGCAGTTTTGGGTGAGGTGGTCGTTGCACAGAAGGCAGTGCTGACAGCGGTAAGATTGAGGAGGGGAACAGGACGGGTCAACAGGGTGGTGGCGGTTGAAAATCAGGGCTCCCTGCGTGAGGAAGTGGTCGATGGAGGAGGCGGACTCTGTAAAGATATGTATGAGGAAAGTAGGGCCAGAGGAGTTGTAAATACGGCGGGCGGAGCGGACTTCCAGGGCGGGGTGGGCATTCAGTTCTGCCAACACCTGAGCCTCCGTGACCCCCGGGCTGAGTTTTGTGATGATGGCTGTGAGGGTTGGCGGATGACGAGGCGGTTGGTGCTGACGAGGAGAGAAGGATGTAAGGAAGGGGGTAAGGGATGCGTGGGGCCCAAAGGTGATGCGGGGAAGGTGCCGGAGGAGATCAGTATGGAATGAGGGAGAGGGAGACTTGATGAGAACAGAGTCTCTGAGAGGGATATGTTGGCTGATGGGTGCAATGGGGATGCAATTCCGGATTTCAAGGGTGAGGGTACGGGCATCCAGGAATTTCGAATCAGGGTTGGCTAGGACAAAGGTATACAGGGAGGGGGCTGGAGAGGAGGGAGGTGGGGTGGTACCCATAGTGGGGTCAGTGGGAGGGGGGGTGGACAGTGACTTTTTGGATGAGGGGGTAGAGGAGAGGTCGCCAGTGGACCTTTTGGAAGATTTTTTGGCGAGTGTGGCCTGAGAGGTGGGATGAGGGACTGGATAGATGGGGAGGTGGTGGGAGGCAGGGTCCTCCTGTGAGGCACCGGATGAGAGGGCAGGGCGCTTTGTGGCGGCGACTGTGGCGCGGCAGGCGGTGACTCGGGCAGGGGAAGCAGTGGTAGTTGTAGGGGGGAGGGGGGAAAAGTCGTCTCGGCGGGCGACAGGAGCTGGAGGGGGGATGGGAGCAGGGGCAGAGGCAGGAGCAGGAGCAGGGGCAGAGGCAGAGGCAGGGGCAGAGGCAGGAGAAGGGGATACAGTGATGGAGAGGAGGTAGATGGGGAGGAGACGGTGACTAGGGGAGGTGGATGAGACGGGTTAATCCCAGAGGAAGCACTCCATGACGTTACAGTGGGGGCAGGTAAAGGGGAGGTGTAGATGATTGTGGTAGTTGGGGCGTCCATGACCGCAGGCGACAGCGAACACCGAATGACGGCGGCACCGGCGGCGGCTGAAGCTGCGAGCACCGTGAGACGGCGGTAGAAGAAGCGACGAGCACCGACAGACGGCGACCGGGCGGCGGCGGCGGCGGCGGCGGCGGCGGCAAGCACCGGGCGGCTGCGGGCAGCAGTGACGGCGTGTAGACGGGCAACAACGCGACAGGCACGGTTGGGGCTCTTCCATGTCGAAGATACACGCTGAGAGTAGCCCAGACAGTGCGAGTCCTCGATGAGGAAGTGAGGGAATCCAACCCTCGAATGGACTGGACTAGGGTTTTTTTTCCTTTATTGTAATTTTAATCACCTCAATACAAGGTGGGATGGCAGCAGCGTATTACCCTGCTCTTCAGCCTTGAGTGGTACTATAACAGGACATATAGGTGGCACAGACAATACAATAAAAACGGCGGGCAAAAAAATGTAGATACAAAAAAAACAGTAAACATGAAGCCGTTCACGCTCGATGAGAAAAACACTAACACTTGGTGGCACAGCGCACATAACACGGAAGACTGCGACGGCTCACGTGAACGGTGGTGGCGTGACGGCGAAAGGACACTGAACACAAAACGAAGGCACACACACAAGACACTGATGGCGATGATCTCCGGCGCGCGAATGTTCACTGAGCGTGTGCGAGTCCGGCGACCTACCGAGGGAGGGGGAGGAGGAAGGGGAGTGGGACAGGAAGAGGGGAGGGCAGATGCCATGGGCAAGGGAGACAGGGGGAGGGGAGGAAAAAAAAGGGGGAGCCCGGGGGAGAGGGGTGGAGGAAGGGGACGGGGGAAAAGGAGAGAGAAGGAAGGGAGGGTGCCAAGTGGAGAGGCTACAGGAAGTGGGGGCGGGTAGGATCGAAGTTGATAGGAGGGGTAGATGGAGGGGAGGAGGACTTCATCAGGGAGGGGGAGCTGCCAGAAGCCACCTTGGGAGAGGGTAAGGAGGATGGAGAGATGGAGACCGGGTGGGACGTGGGAAAACAGGCGTGGCAGTGGGCGGGGGTGGGAGAGGATGGGCGAGACAACAGGGTGAGGTGGGTCGAGTTTGTGGGAGGTGTACAGGATCCGTATCCTTTCAAGGAAAAGGAGAAGGTGGGGGAAAGGAATGAGATCGTACAGGATCCGCGTGGGGGAGGGGAGACAGATGCGATAGGCGAGGCGGAGAGCAGGGCGTTCAAGGATTTGAAGGGATTTACAAAAGGTAGGGGGGGGGGCGGAGATCCAGGCTGGATGGGCATAGCAGAGGATAGGGCGGATGAGGGATTTATAGGTGTGGAGGATGGTGGAGTGGTCCAGACCCCACGTACGGTCTGAAAGGAGCTTGAGGAGGTGGAGTTGGGAGTGTGCCTTGGCTTGGATTATCCGGAGATGGGGGGTCCAGGAGAGGCGACGGTCTAGGGTGACGCCAAGGTACTTGAGGATAGGGGTGAGAGCGATAGGACGGCCATAGATGGTGAGATAGAAATCAAGGAGGCGGAAGGAAGGGATGGTTGTGCCTACAATGATCGCCTGGGTTTTGGAGGGATTGACCTTGAGCAACCACTGGTGGCACCAAGCGGTGAACCGGTCAAGATGGGATTGGAGAAGGCGTTGGGAGCGCTGCAGGGTGGGGGCAAGGGCTAGGAAGGCGGTGTCATCGGCAAACTGGAAAGGGGGGTGACGGCGGCGGCATGTCCGCCTTATACAAAAGGTACAGAAGGGGTGAGAGGACGGAGCCTTGGGGCACACCGGCGGAGGGAAAAAAGGTGTAGGAATCTGTGTTATGGATGGTGACGTAGGAAGGACGATGGGAGAGAAAGGAGCCGATGAGACGGACGTAAGTAATGGGAAGGGCGAAGATTTGGAGCCTGAAGAGGAGACCAGAATGCTATACGCGGTCATAAGCACGTTCAAGGTCCAGGGAGAGGAAGATTGCAGAGCGACGGGAATTAAGCTGTTCAGAAAGGAGATGTGTGAGGTGAAGGAGAAGGTCGTCGGAAGCGAAGGATGGCCGAAAGCCACACTGGGTAACCGGAAGGAGGCGGTGCTGGCGGAGATGCTGGTGGATGCGGCAGGTGAGGATAGATTCCAGGAACTTGCTGAAGACCGAGGTAAGGCTGATTGGATGGTAGGAAGAGACGGCAGACGGCGGTTTGCCAGGTTCAAGGAACATCAGGATACGTGAGGTTATCCACAGGTCAGGGTAGTAACCGGTGGACAGGACTACATTGTACAGCCTGGCCAAGTTGGAGAGTAAAGAGGCAGGTGCTTCGCGAAGGTGACGATAGGTGACACGATCGTGACCAGGAGCGGTGCTGCGTTTCGTGCGGAGTGTAGCGATGAGATCCTGTGTAGTGATTGGGGCATTGAGTTCCGTGTGTGTAATGTTGTCCAAGTACTGGAAACCTGGTGTGAGGGGAGGGATAGAGGTGTCAGTTCGATCGTGGACATCCGGGAAGAGGGAGTAATCGAACTGGGGATCATCAGGGATGGAAAAAACATCAGACAGGTAGGAGGCAAAGTGATTTACCTTACTAAGGGTGTCAGAGAAGGGGTGATAATCATGGAGAAGAGTATAGTAGGGGGGAGGGTTTAGTTCCGGTAAGGCGACAGAAGGCGGACCAGAACTTGGATGAGTTAACAGGTAGGGTAGCATTTAAACAGGTGCATGTCTGCCGCCAGTCCCGGCGTTTCTTGGCCGCGAGCAGATTACGAATGTGTCGTTGGAGTTGCCGGTGGCGTCGTAGTGTGTCCGGGTCACGCGTGTGGAGGAAGGCACGGTAGAGACGGCGGGATTCACGGAGGAGGAGGACGGCCTTTGGGGGTAAGGTAGGACGGTGGGGTTGGATAGCGACAGTAGGGACGTGGGCCTCCACGGCCTCAGACAAGGTCTCCTGGAGAAAGGTGGCAGCATGGGTTACATCGGCAGGGCGACGGAAGGTGAAGGGGTGGCTATCGACCTGGGTGGAGAGGGTATCCTGGTAGGCATTCTAGTTGGCACGGGAATAGTTATGGACATACTTAGGGGGTGGGTCGGATGAGGGTTGCGGCGGGGGCGACGACCGTCTGAAACGGTGAGGAGAACAGGGAGATGGTTGCTACCAATAGGGTCCACGACATCCACCGTTATGCGGCCAAGGAGGTTGGCGGAGGAAAGGACAACATCAGGAGTGGAGTTGGAATCGGGACGGGTGTGTTGGGGGATGGGGATGAGGTCGCCTTGAAGGGAGGAGAGGAACTAATGCCACCGCCGTAGCTGGGCGGCGAGACGTCTGTGGATGTTGAGGTCGGCGGCGATCACGTAGGAGGAGAAGGTACGGTCAATGTGGGAGAGGAAGTCGAAGGGAATAGGGACGTTAGGGCAGACATAGATGGTGGCGCAGGTGACGGTAAGGCCAGGGAAGAAGAGACTAAGGATCATGTGTTCGGTGGGGTCAGGAAGGAGAGGTTGGAGCCGTACTGGGATCTGGCGGTGGTGACCAATGGCAACTCCGCCACGCGCAATCAGGAGGGGACTATCGGAGTTGTGAAGGAGGTAGGGCGACGTGTGGATGGTGTGGTGGGGTTGGAGGAAAGTTTCATTGAGGAGGAAGGCGTCCACGCGGTGGGTGGCAAGGGTGTGCAGGAAGAGGTTCTTGTTGGCGGGAAGGGAGCGGATGTTGTTGAAAAGGATATGGTGCTGCCGCACCATGACAGGGATTTAGACAAGGGTGTCAAGGCGGGAGAAGGTGAAATGGGCCTGGTCGTTGAGGTAGGTGGCGTACATTTTCAGGTGGAAAACGGAACGGGCAGCGAGGGATACCTGAAAAGGATGAACATTCTGGAGGACGATGATGAGGAATCTGATGATGTCGTCAGTGGTAGGGGTGGACGCAGGGAATTGCCGGGAGGGGTGGGGGCGTCCAGAGGGCGGACAGGAACGGTGAGCTCAGGAGTGGTAGGAGGGGTCAGGCTTTACTTTTCTGGGAGTAAGTGGGGTGAGGGAGGTTACAGGTATTACAGGACGGGGGGGGGGGGGGGGGGGAACTGGAAATTGGGGCACTGCCTGAGAAAGTGGGCTTGCCTACAGTGCAGGCAGGTGGGGGCCTCGCAGCACTCAGATGTAGGGTGTGCATTATACCGCAAGCACCTCTTGGCAGCGGAGGGATTGAGGAGGGGAACGGGAAGGGTCAACTGGGTAGCGGCGGTGAAAGAGAAGGGCACCCTCCTTCAGGAGATGGTCGATGGAGGGGCGTGCTCGAAAAAGACCCGCATAAGGCGTGTGGGGCCAGCGGAGTTCTGAATGTGGCGAACCGCACGCACCTCCAGACGGGAATGCGCCTTGAGCTCTGCCAACACCTCCTCCTCCGTGATCGCTGGACTAAGCCGAGTGATCACGGCGGTGCGGGTTGGCGGGCGACGCAGGGCTTGCGGTTGGTGGGAGGAAGATGGGGAAGGAGCAGGGGTGAGGGAGGCATTAGGGTCAAAGCGGGTGACAGGGATGCAGGAAAGGAGGTCCGTGTGGAGGGTAAGGCTGGGGGAGGAGATGAGCACCGAATCACGGCGAGGAGTAAGGAGGGAGATGGGGGCACCAGGAAAATTCTGGCGATGGAAGAGGGTGAGGTTCCGGGCTTCTAGAAAGGAGGGATCAGGACGGGAGAGGAGGTAGTGGTAGGAGGGGGTGGAGGAGGATGAGGAGGGGAGCAGGCGGGGAGACATACATGGCATGATGCGGTGGGGAAGGGGGACGAGGCGGAGCCTTTTTGGGAATAGAGGAGGCAGGGGTGCCACTGGGGCGCTTGACGGCGGTAGAGGAGGTGTGTGGGATGGGAACGACTGGAATGTGGCGGGGAGTGGCAGGTCCTGGTGCTGGAGTCGGCGCCGGAGACGGTGAGGGTGACGGCGAAGGCGACGGTGATGATGATGACGACGAGGGCGAAGGGGAGAGTCGAGCATGAGCTGTAGCTCTCCGGGCAACCACCCTAGCGGGGGGCGCAGAAACGGAAGGAGCAGGGGGAGGGAGGGGAGGGAAGGGATCGGAGGAGGCACGGGAGGGAGGAGCCGGGGATGGGGCGACAAACAGGGAGGGAGATGGGAGAGTGAAGAGTGGGGGGATGGAATGAGGGGGGAGTGATGTGGCACACCATGTGGTAGTGGTGGCAGCAGCTGAGGGGGAGGTATAGATGATGGCAGTGGTGGTGGCTGTAGAGGAGGTGGTGAGGTTTGACATCATAATGAGAGGAGAAACACAGAACAAGACAAGGAAACAAACGAGAGATGGGCAGGGCGACGAGAGACACAGAGTACAAGGTGACGAAGAACGAAGGAGACTGGGGCCAAAGCCCCACTCCGCTGTCGCTGGCGGTGGGGGCGACCCGGTTGGCTGGCTGGTGGTGACGCCTCCGCTGCTGCTGCTGGAGGCAGCTAGGACCACCGCTGGCTGCTGGCGGCGACCAGGGCTGGCGGGAACCGGCGCTGGCGGGGGCCGGCGCTGGCGAGACCGCTACTGGCGGGGACCGCTGTTACCGGGAACCGCTGCTAACTGGAACCGCTGCTGGCTGCCGGACGCTCGCTGCTCGCTGCTGCTGGTGACCGCTGCACGGCGACGGACGGGCTGGCTGGCTGGCTGGCTGGCTGGCTGGCTGGCACCTGCAACACCTATCACTCCGGTTGGTACCGCAACAGCACAATGGAAGGGCGGTATACAAGCGAATTACCGCCGGAGAATGTGCTGGACTATGGCAGAGCGGGTCCCTATATACGAAACCGGAAAGGAGCGACTATTGGCCGCTGTCTGCACGTGGCGTAGCTGCGCGGAATAGCCGCCGCGGAGGCGGAGCCCTCCATGGGCTGACCACGTCCATTTGTTCTGCCGCGTGTTCGACTTCCGCGGCGGAAGGTACTAGATTCACAATGAGAGATTATTTTTACATGACTAATTCATGAACAGCCCGTATAAGTCGCAGACGACGAAGCTTGTCAGCTTTTCCCATTGTAATGTTGCGGTCATCCGACGGAAGTGAAGGATAGTGATAACACGAGAGCCGAGTACGTCTTCGGCGTCCATGAACCATCATAGAACTTGAAGGTCGGAGGCAAAACCCCTCTGCAAATCAGTCCTGATGCAAAGTACACTGCTGGTACAGGTACGAGTGCTTCCTATCACGCGGTTCAGCGCACAACGTTTTAACATGCGCATCGCGGCCGTCGACCTCTAAATGTTCCCATGGAGACCCTCACGACATTATCAGTTACCTAAGCACGTCATCAAGACTGGACTGTCGACCAATGGAAACGTATCGCCTAGTCAAGTCAATCACGTTTCCTGTTACCACACGTCAACTTCCATGTATGGATATGCTGTCATCCACGCAAACAGCTGCTCCAAACGCCCACCACGCTAAGTATGCAGGCTGGTGGGAGTGGTATCATGCTCCTGGGGAGAGGACGTTGACGCTGTATGCATGACACCTGTCGCAGCATTCTAAGGCAACATGACAGCTTCGGACTATGTATGGGAGTGCAGACTTTCTCGGTGAATTTCATATATGAAGCCTTCACGGGTTGTCAGCCGAGTAGCATCGTCGTCTCGTAGCAACGTTTCGATGGAATGCGTTTCCATCATCTTCAGGCGAAGTTTCGGGATATCGTCGGTCGCAAGCTTATATCTCTGCTGGACCGCTGTCCGCTTCCCGCGGCCGGCCAATCACGCGTCCGCGGAATCGCCGGATGCGCCTGGATCGGCTGGTAGTGGAGGGGACCGGTGCACGGGGTTCGAGTCCCGGCGTCCGTCTTTGTGTCCTCCGTCCGCGGCCCTTAGTGGAACGGAACGTTTTTCTCTGATTTTCCTGATTGCAGTCTCCCAGGCTGTGCTGAGATGGTAGCCACTGTCGCGGTAGATTAGGTTTTCGTGTAACCATATTTCTATGGACTCTTTTATTGCTGAGTCCCAAAAACCGTTTGTACTGCATATTTTTTTTGTGTCCTCGAAATCGAAGGTGTGCTTCTCGTCAATACTATGTTCCGCCACAGCAGATTTGTTGATCTGACCCAAGCTTACATGCCTAATGTGTTCACTGCGACGCTGTGAGATGCAACGCTGCATCTGTCCTACTGTCCTATACAGGGTGTTACAAAAAGGTACGGCCAAACTTTCAGGAAACATTCCTCACACACAAATAAAGAAAAGATGTTATGTGGACATGTGTCCGGAAACGCTTAATTTCCATGTTAGAGCTCATTTTAGTTTCGTCAGTATGTACTGTACTTCCTCGATTCACCGCCAGTTGGCCCAATTGAAGGAAGATAATGTTGACTTCGGTGCTTGTGAGTCATTGCTCTACAGTACTAGCATCAAGCACATCAGTACGTAGCATCAACAGGTTAGTGTTCATCGCGAACGTGGTTTTGCCGCCAGTGCAATGTTTACAAATGCGGAGTTGGCAGATGCCCATTTGATGTGTAGATTAGCACGGAGCAATAGCCGTGACGCGGTACGTTTGTATAGAGACAGATTTCCAGAACTAAGGTGTCCCGACAGGAAGAGGTTCGAAGCAATTGATCGGCGTCTTAGGGAGCACGGAACATTCCAGCCTACGACTCGCGACTGGGGAAGACCTAGAACGATGAGGACACCTGCAATAGACGAGGCAATTCTTCGTGCAGTTGACAATAACCCTAATGTCAGTGGTGGTGGTGGTTAGTGTTTAACGTCCCGTCGACAACGAGGTCATTAGAGACGGAGCGCAAGCTCGGGTTAGGGAAGGATTGGGAAGCAAATCGGCCGTGCCCTTTCAAAGGAACCATCCCGGCATTTGCCTGAAACGATTTAGGGAAATCACGGAAAACCTAAATCAGGATGGCCGGAGACGGGATTGAACCGTCATCCTCCCGAATGCGAGTCCAGTGTGCTAACCACTGCGCCACCTCGCTCGGTCCTAATGTCAGCGTCAGAGAAGTTGCTGCTGTACAAGGTAACGTTGACCACGTCACGAGAATCCGCACTCAATTGTGCAATCACGTCATCAACCCATATTTTCTGTGAACGTTTGGGTAGGCATTGTTGGTGATGTCTTGATTG
Source organism: Schistocerca gregaria (assembly GCF_023897955.1). Taxonomy (NCBI): domain Eukaryota; kingdom Metazoa; phylum Arthropoda; class Insecta; order Orthoptera; family Acrididae; genus Schistocerca; species Schistocerca gregaria. The sequence continues at coordinate 82,264,729 of NC_064931.1, forward strand.
GGCCCCACGTTCTTCCACCTACGCTCAATGGAGAACGTTATCATGATTTCATACGGGATACTCTACCTGTGCTGCTAGAGCATGTGCCTTTACAAGTGCGACACAACATACGGTTCATGCACGATGGAGCTCCTGCACATTTCAGTCGAAGTGTTCGTACGCTTCTCAACAACAGATTCGGTGACCGATGGATTGGTAGAGGCGGACCAATTCCATGGCCTCCACGCTCTCCTGACCTCAACCCTCCTGACTTTCATTTATGGGGGCATTTGAAAGTTCTTGTCTACGCAACCTCGGTACCAAATGTAGAGACTCTTCGTGCTCGTATTGTGAACGGCTGTGATACAATACGGCATTCTCCAAGGCTGCATCAGCACATCAGGGATTCCATGCGACGGAGGGTAGATGCATGTATCCTCGCTAACGCAGGACATTTTGAACATTTCCTATAACAAAGTGTTTGAAGTCACGCTGGTACGTTCTTTTGCTGTGTGTTTACATTCCATGATTAATGTGATTTGAAGAGAAGTAATAAAATGAGCTCTAACATGGAAAGTAAGCGTTTCCGGACACATGTCCACATAACATATTTTCTTTCTTTGTGTGTGAGGAATGTTTCCTGAACGTTTGGCCGTACCTTTTTGTAACACCCTGTATATTGCATCCCGAATTCACATTCGACCTTGTACACACCTGGTGCCGTCAGACCCAGTGGATCCTTGGTTGAATCGAGAAGGTTTTTGATTTTTCCTGCTGCGCAGGAAACGGTCTTCACTTTATGTTTCTTGATCTCGTGATCTTGGACGTTGGGAGGACCACCAGCGTATGGCAAGAACGCCCAGCCCATTGCTTCATCTTCACCCGGTCTCTCTTCTCTCTTCTTGTGGTTGGTCTTCAGAGCTCTACTAATTTTTGTCTCACTGTATCCATTTTTCTTGAAGGTGTCCTTTAGGTGTTGCAATTCTCCTGGCAAAATTTCCTTATCGCAGATGGACTTGGCTCTGTGCGCTAAGGTGTTGAGTACAGCATTGCGTTGCGCAGGAGGGAGGCACATATTGGCGTTAAGATAGAGGTCCGTGTGTGTTTTCTTTCTTTACACTGCGTGACCCAGCGTGCCGTCCATGTTTCTTGTGATCAGGATATCTAGAAAGGGTAAGCTTCTGTTCTCTTCTGTCTCCAGCGTACGTGAACATTATTTCGAATCACCTGCATATCGTGATGAGTGATGGCGATGGCATCTTCTATTAAGCTGTTTGTCCGTGCAACAACGCCAGGATCATGATATAGACAGGAGCATGATATTAAACTGAAGATGATGTCTAGGCCACCAGATTCGCCTAATTTGAACTTATCTGACGCTATGAGGCAGCAGCTGAGTGTCCATAAGCCACCAGATCCTAACTTATGATAACTGCGTGACCTCTGCATAGACTTGTATTGCTGCATGCATCCGGAAACCCGATAAGGATTTGTTTAATTCATACCACGCAGGGTGGACCAACACTGTATTAAGGAAATGGTCATAATGATTTAACTCATCGAAGTAAGAACCCACCATTGAATGTTTCATGCATATAATATTTTCAGAGGATCTATAAGGAACACTGGAATAAAAACGAGACAGATGGAAAAATGTTAGTAAACTGTTTATTATTTCAAACTAAACACCAGTAGTGTTAATAAATTTATCGCACTATGAGATAAGATGGTCAATGCCTTCGTGGAAAAATGTATGCAGTTGACAACGGAACCTCCGTGGTCTAGGGGGGCCGGCACGGTATCCAGCGTGTGCGGTCAGAGGGCTGCCTATTCTTTGTAATAAAAGAAAATGCGTAACTAAGTGAAGTACTGAACGATGAAACTTTAATTCATGTCATCTGACGTCCGCCCAGGCCACATAATGAGAAAAAGTATAGCGTCTTTGACTAGTAATCAAAACGTCCTGGCATAAGGAACCACCTTCGTTCTGCAAATGGCCTTGTCGAAGAGGGCGGACGAGAGGATAGAGGTTCAGAGCACCCTCTTCCCTTGTGGGTGAGAAATTGCCTCTAAAAGTCGCAAGAGGCACTAATGGCCAACGGCATGAGGATTCAGGCAGCAATGGTAACTATTCCGTCAAGAGCACCTAACGTGTTTCCACGGGGCATGAGGTCTGCAGTTGAAAAGTGTCATAATGATCACTATATTTGCAAAAAACTTAGGACTTCCGAGAGGGGCTGCCAAGTGGGAGAGGACTATCAGAAAAAGATACACTAGCTAACAACATGATAACATTCTACAAGTCGGAGTATAGAATTTCAGAGGTTTGAACCTAATAAAAGAGCTAGAAAATCGGATAAGGCAAATGTAAAGGCTCATTGTAGATACAGTAGCAGTCAGTGAAGTAACAGGATAGGTGATAAGGATTTCTGGTCAGGTGAACATAGGGTACTAAGAACGGTAATGGTATAACGGGTGTAGCAGTCGTCTTGAAATGCTAAGTTGGGCAGAGAGTCGGCAGTTGGGTGCTGTTCAGTGATTGGGTTGTACCCATCCGAACTGACTGCAAATCGTCACCGACATCTATAGTTAAGTTATACGTGCCAATGTCGCAAGCAGCAAATAAAAGAATAGAAAAAGTATATCAGGTAATAATGAGATGAAAATCTAATAATCAAGGTAAATTCAAACGCGGTTGTAGGGCAAGGAATAGGAAAAGGATTACGAGAGAATATCAGCTTCGTAGTAAGAAGGAGGGAGAAGAGTGTCTAAGTGAGTTCTGTAATAAATTTAAGATGATAATAATAATATTAATAATAATAATCTGTTCAAAATTCGTAAGAGAAGGAGGTATAATTGGAAAAGTCCCAGATGCACAGAAATATTCCAGATGGATTACATCATGGTCAGATAGATTCCGAAACCGGATATTGGAGTGTTAGACATACCAAGGTGCAGATATAGCCTCAGATCATAAGTAATGACGAAGAGGAGACTGAAGTCTAAGAGAGTCTGGAAGGAAGTGGCATACTGATGTACGTAGGATTGACTTGTCGCTAGGGATGTTGATACTACCACAAGTAGTACCAGAGTAAACTATTCAGATAAAGAGGAGTGGAAATCTTTAAAAAGAGGAATCGCATTCGTTGGACGGACAGTCATAGATACAAGGAATAACTCAGAAAGAAACTATGGGTAACAGAAGCAATACCTCAGTTGATAGACGAAGAAAGGATGTAAAAAAATATTCAGGGTAAGACAGAAACTCAGGAATGTAAGTAAACAGCATGAGCAAGGAAGACAAGGCGAAATGGTTCCAGGAAAAATGAAGATATTGAAAAGAAATGATCCTCGGGAGAACTGACTCAGCATATAGAGTCAAAAGAACCGTCAATGAAATTAGAAGCAAAGTCGGTAACATTAAGAGTACCAGGAATTAAAAAAGAGTGTAAAATAGTGCTGAGGCTTTCATCCCTACTGTTCACACTATACATCGAAGAAGCACTGATGGAAGTAAGATAAAGAATCAAGAATTAGATTAAAATTCAGGGTGAAAGAACAGCAATGATAAGATTTGCTGAAGACATTTCTATCTTCAGTGAGAGTAAAGAGGAATTACAGGATCTGTTGAACTCAATGAACTGTCTAGTGAGAACACAATATTGATTTACAATAAACTGAAGAAAGACGAACGTAATGAGAAGTAGCAAGACGAAAACAATGAGATACTTACTATCAAAATTGGTGATCGCGAAGTATACGAAGTTCAGGAATTCTGCTACCTTGGAAGCAAAATAGCCCATGACGGACTAAGGAAGAAATTAAAACATACTAGCGGAGCAATAGATTGCATTTCTGACCAAGAGAAGTCTACTGATATCAAACATAGGACTTTATTTTCCGGAAGAAATTTCTGAGAATGTATGTTTGGAGCAAAGCCTAATACGGAAGTGAATCATAGACAGTGCGTAAACCGGAACAGAAGCGAAACGAAGCGTTTCATATGTGGTGCTACAGAAGAATATCGCAAATTGGGTGGACTGATAACGTACGGAATGAGGAGGTTCTCCGCTGAATCGGCAAAGAAAGGAACATTTCGGAAACACAGACAGGGTATAAGATCATATGACATGTGTAAAGACATCAGGGGATAACCTCTATGGTACTAGAGTGACCCGTAGAGGTTAAAAACTGTAGGGAAAGTCAGATATACGTCCAGAAAATAATTGAGGACGTAGTATGCAAGCGCAACTCTGCGAAGAAGAGTTTAGCGCAGGAGAGAAATTCGTGGCAGACCACATCAAACCAGTCAGGAGACTTGAGAGGGGGCTCTCTCCCCACCCACAAAAAGGTATAAGGGTTTCACAAAGAATCTCAACAAACAGACCAGAACTTTTCGACTCTGTAAGTGCAGAACAGGGAATCAGTGATCGATCATAAGGCCGTTGCAGCAGCCCTGAATATGGAAGTTAATAGGAATATAAAAAAAGGGAGGAAGGTTTATCTGTTTGGCAAGAGTAATAGAAGGCAGATTTAAGACTACCTAACATATCAAAACGAAAATGTCTGACAATGTTGAGTGTTTGTGGAAAAAGTTCAAGGCAATCGTAAAATACCTTTTAGACAGGTATGTGCCGAGTAAAACTGTGAGGGACGGGAAAAACCCACCGTGGTTCAACAACAAAGTTAGGAAACTACTGCGAAAGCAAAGAGAGATGCACTCCAAGTTTAAACGCAGCCAAAACCTCTCAGACAAACAGAAGCTAAACGATGTTAAAGTTAGCGTAAGGAGGGCTATGCGTGAAGCGTTCAGTGAATTCGAAAGTAAAATTCTATATACCGACTTGACAGAAAATCCTAGGAAGTTCTGGTCTTACGTTAAATCAGTAAGTGGCTCGAAACAGCATATCCAGACACTCCGGGATGATTATGGCATTGAAACAGAGGATGAAACGCGTAAAGCTGAAATACTAAACACCTTTTTCCAAAGCTGTTTCACAGAGGAAGACCGCACAGCAGTTCCTTCCCTAAATCCTCGCACAAACGAAAAAATGGCTGACATCGAAATAAGTGTCCAAGGAATAGAAAATCAACTGCAATCACTCAACAGAGGGAAGTCCACTGGACCTGACGGGATACCAATTCGATTCTACACAGAGTACGCGAAAGAACTTGCCCCCCTTCTAACAGCCATGTACCGCAAGTCTCTAGAGGAACGGAAGGTTCCAAATGATTGGAAAAGAGCACAGGTAGTCCCAGTCTTCAAGAAGGGTCGTCGAGCAGATGCCAAAACTATAGACCTATGTCTCTGACGTCGATCTGTTGCAGAATTTTAGATCATGTTTTTTGCTCGAGTATCATTCGTTTTTGGAAACCCAGAATCTACTGTGTAGGAATGAACATGGATTCCGGAAACAGCGATCTTGTGAGACACAACTCGCTTTTATTTGTTCATGAGACCCAGAAAATATTAGATACAGGCTCCCAGGTAGATGCTATTTTCCTTGACTTCCGGAAGGCGTTCGATACAGTTCCGCTCTGTCGCCTGATAAAGTGAGAGCCTACGGAATATCAGACCAGCTGTGTGGCTGGATTGAAGAGTTTTTAGCAAACAGAACACAGCATGTTGTTATCAATGGAGAGACGTTTACAGACGTTAAAGTAACCTCTGGCGTGCCACAGGGGAGTGTTATGGGACAATAGCTTTTCGCAAAATATATATATATATATATATATATATATATATATATATATGACCTAGTAGATAGTGTCGGAAGTTCCATGTGGCTTTTCGCGGATGATGCTGTAGTATACAGAGAAGTTGCAGCATTAGAAAATTGTAGTGAAATGCAGGAAGATCTACAGCGGATAGGCACTTGGTGCAGGGAGTGGCAACTGACCCTTAACATAGACAAATGTAATGTATTGCGAATACATAGAAAGTAGGATCCTTTATTGTATGATTATATGATAGGGGGACAAACTTACTTCTGTAAAATATCTGGGAGTATGCGTGCGGAACGATTTGAAGTGGAATGATCATATAAAATTAATTGTTGGTAACGCGGGTACCAGGTTGAGATTCATTGGGAGAGTCCTTAGAAAATGTAGTCCATCAACAAAGGAGGTGGCTTACAAAACACTCGTTCGACCTATACTTGAGTATTGCTCATCAGTGTGGGATCCATACCAGATCGGGTTGACGGAGGAGATAGAGAAGATCCAAAGAAGAGCGGTGCGTTTCGTCACAGGGTTATTTGGTAACAGTGATAGCGTTACGGAGATGTTTAGCAAACTCAAGTGGCAGACTCTGCAAGAGAGGTGATGTGCATCGCGGTGTAGCTTGCTCGCCAGGTTTCGAGAGGGTGCGTTTCTGGATGAGGTATCGAATATATTGCTTCCCCCTACTTATACCTCCCGAGGAGATCACGAATGTAAAATTAGAGAGATTCGAGCGCGCACGGAGGCTTTCAGACAGTCGTCCTTCCCGCGAACTATAAGCGACTGGAACAGAAAAGAGAGGTAATGACAGTGGCACGTTAAGTGCCCTCTGCCACACACCGTTGGGTGGCTTGCGGAGTATAAATGTCGATGTAGATGTAGATGTAGTCCAATCAGCTTTGGCAATATGTGTGCGGTCATTACCCGATAACAAATGGTGGCGTCCATCAACATTCCTGGGCGTTTGGAGTTGATGGTGCGATTCAGTTTTTGCAATGAACCGACACACTGCTGAGCATTAATTGTGGATCCGTGTTCCAAGAAGCTAATGACCAGTGGGTTCTTGTAGGCAAAGTAAAGTTTAATAATTAACATGTGTGATCCGAGTAGGCTGCAAAAATTTCAGTGGGAAGTCCCCGACTGTCCCCATGCGATTTCCACATTTTTGAGCCCTGACGAAAGGCATTTTTGGCCATTAATTTTTTTCGGACGAAGTGATACACGTCTGGGTGCAAATATGGTTCCGCTGAACCGCAAACATTTTTTCCATGAAGGCACAGACCGTCTTGTCTCACAGTGTGGCAAATGTATTTACAGTTATGATGATTACTTTTTGAAGTGACAAATAGTTAACTAACTTTCTTCCCATTTGTCTCGTTTTCATTTCACTGGCCCTTTTACTTGCAGGCTATGGTTTTCTTGCATTGGAGTAGATTATAATTCGAAATTCCTTAAGAAAACCGTAGATATGTGTGTATCATACATCTAGGGCACCTTACGTGCTGTTTAATTAAGAGATTCTATTCAGTATCAGTAAGATTTTTGCATAAAATATTTGTTAAGTAGATGTTGTGCATGTAAATATTTTAAACGTCGTTTGCTACGGATCCAATTAAAATAAACATTCGAGGCTCATGCCAATCGCGTCTAGGTACCCCAGAGGCAAAATGCGGTCCCCAAAGTGCTCCTCCAGGAGCTTCGCTAGGGTCGAGCTTCGTCTTGCGTGAACCACATTTTGTCGAAATTAGGGTCACTTTGGATAACGGGGATGAAATCATCTTCCAAAACATTCACATACCGTTCGGTAATCACCGTGCCATCAAAAAATAACGCACAAATTATTACGTGAGTGGACATTGCACACCACACAGTCACCCGTTGAGGGTGAAGAGACTTCTCGATCGCGAATTGCGGATTCTCAGTCCCCCAGATGCGTCAGTTTTGCTTATCGACGAACCCATCCAAATGACAAAAGGGGGACAACAACAAGGGGCGTGCGCATGCGCATACTAATTCCCATCCGGTCCGGCAGCCAACCGTGCAATTTGAACGTCCTAACGCAAACCGTTCAGAAGTTAAGGCGATTTAATTTCATATTGTTCAGTAATTGTCACTCTATATACAGACGTTTATCCCTGCTTCTGTTTGCAAGTAGAATACGAAAGGAAATGACCAATAGTGATAGAAGATATAATGCTACAAGGTACACTCCACCGTGCACCATACGGTGGCTTGTAGAATATATATGCAGATGTAGGTAGGAGTGAATCTATGATCTTATTAGCCATCAGAAGAACACACCTGTTGTCTAATGCCCCACATAAATAGTCTCACCAGGCACTAAGTCGTTATCGTTACAACGAAAACTTACTTATTAACAGGACTAGTAATGCATCCAACCTCAAAGTCTGAGACTTTATGAAATCCATATACAGTACATTCTCATCCGACTTAAAAATCAGTTTCGTGCTCAGGCAGAGACGACAGTTTCCTGACAGAATCCAAGCCGATCTAGCATAGCGAACCCGACTCAAGCCCACCCGTCTGTACTCAGATATGGCACTACAGCTGCGAAATTCGAGAGGGCACTGGCAGGAAATTAAAAATCCAAGATCGAGATGGTTGGTAAACTGAGGAAGTCTAGACGATAGGACAAGAAAATGTAAGGTGGTGGAACTAACAAAGTACCCCAAGCTGGAAATTCAAAATGAACTGCAAACAACTGAAAATATCCAAGATGGCAGAAGAAACTCAGTTGTACTAGAGGCCATTACAGCATCATGTTCAAAAGTTTTGGATGAACTGAAATTTTCGTCATGTTCAGAGTTGTCCGAGTGACCCGTATTATTCATAAACATACATAAAGACGTAGACATACGTGCCAGTTCCAGAACGACTGATATATATCAAAGCACTCGTTAGAGTCTCCGAGCTAACTTGCAGGTTAAACTGCATTTGTCACTGAGCATGGTTTGGTTACTGTACCGTACTTGTTGCAAGGTCCAATGGATCGTTAAAATGAAATATTTCCGTGTCTAAAAAATTTGTATTAATTAACGAAATACAGGTGACTATGTCGCTAATTGTACTTACAGTTTCAACTGCATAGTGTAACGATCATACTTTAATTACCACACATAATATAAGACACAGCGAAGCACAAAATAAAATATTTCCCCATGTATATAGTTTGTAGTATTGTTCTAAAGAGCATATGATGTTTCTCGAGTATCAACATATTTATACATATACAATATCTGCAAAAATACATATGCACACATACACACAATGTGACACAATGTGTATTACAATGTTACTACCATGTCTAAAATGAAGTATGTACAGATACACATACAATGTTTATGTCAAGTGTCACAGTATTATTTCAGCGTTTAACAGGTCTGGAAAACTGGTGACTAAGCCATGACTGTTGACTTTCAAATTAATTGCCTGTATGCTATTTACACGTCTCAATAGTTCCATAAGAGTGAAAAATCTCAGGGCAAAATAACATGATAACCAGTCATTTGACAGTTTATTTTTGTCGTAAATGAGGTTGTGTACAAAATCGGAAATGACCAGGCCTTCAACTTCATAAAACAAGTATTCGCTAAAATACTATGCTAAGTGGCAAGCAGCGATAGTTGATTCAAACAAGTGGGCAAAGCTGAATTACTTTTCGGTAACTGTTAGCTACCGGAAGAGTGCAATTGGTGTGCAGGTTACACATGGCTGTGGAGTCTCAATTTATGTTCCACATTTGCTACTTCCATGCACAAATTATCTGTAGGCGTTATCAAACGCCGGCCGTTGTGGCCGAACGGTTCTAGGCGCTTCAATCTGGAACCGCGCGACCGCTACGGTCGCAGGTATGAATCCTGCCTCCGGAATGGATGTGTGTGCTGTCCTTAGTTAGGTTTAAGTAGTTCTAAGTTCTAGGGGACTGATAACCTCAGATGTTAAGTCCCATAGTACTCAGAGCCATAAGTTATCAAAATGAGTAAAGATATTGGTATTTCGATCTTGGGCCTACCTGATGCTGTTAATGATTCTACAGAGATCGAACTCACCAATCACAACGTTATGAGGGAAGAATAATGCACAAAGTTCTGCACTAGAAAAATATGATCGATGTTTTCAAGTACATTTACGACATTCGATCTGGATTATACCTGTGATAGAATTTTTATCTGCCAATGTTACTTTTTCTCAACGCTTTAGCACAACAACGTATACTGAAGATATGTAGTTCCGACAAGGTGTTTGATGCATGGTTTCTTTTAAGATACGTGTCTACGTAGTACACAAGGACACGTTTGCAATGTTCCAAATACGTGATGTAAACACATAACATGACCTAAGGCTATGATGCACCAGAGAAAAACTCTGTATCTGGAAGATACAACCTAAAGAAAAAAAAATGCACACAACGAAAGAAGCGACGGAAATCGGTACATGTGATGTAAATGTACAGACAAAGAAATGATTACAACATCAGAAAGATTGGATGATTTATTCAACAGGAAAATCTTCACAAAGCGAGCAAGTCAGTAATACATTGGTCCACCTCTGCCCCTTATGCAAGCAATGACTCAGCTTGGCATTTATTAACACGGTTGCTGGCTGTCCTCGTGAGGGACATCACGCAAAATTCTGCCCGGTTGGCGCGTTAGATCGTTCAACTCCCGAGATGGTTGGATGGCCCTGTCCATAATTTTCCAAAGGTTCTTAATTGGGAAGAGATCCGGCGATCTTTCTGGCCAAGGTATGGTTTCCCAAGCACGAAAGCAAGAGGTAGAAACTCCCGCTTTGTGCAGGCGGGCATTATGTGGCAGAAATGTAAACAAAGGATGCCTTTTCATGAAGAGCAATAAAACGGGATGTAGATTATCGTTGACGTACCGCTATACTGTAAGTGCGGCACAAATGGCCACCAAAGGGGTCTTGCCAAGTAATTAAATGGCACCCCAGACTATCACTCCTGGTTGTCGGGCTGATTGGCGGGCGACAGTCATTCTGGTATCCCACCGCTGTCCAGGGCGTCTCCAGACAAGTCTTGGGCCTGAAAACTCATTCAATGGGGCAAAATTGTCTTCAGTGATGACGCCCGCCTCGAACAGAGTTCCAATGACCAGCGAATACATTTCTGGAGACGTCCCGGGGAGCGGTGGTATACCAGTTAATTTTTTCTCACCATACGGCTCAATAATGAGGAGTTATGACCTGGGCTGTCATTTCTTTATATACTAGGACACCTTTGGTTGCTATCCACGGCATCGTTACAGCACAGCGGTGCCTCGGCTATATTCTATTCCCCGTTTTGTTGCCCCTCATGGCAAGCCATCCTGGGTTTACTTTCAACAAGATAATGCCCGCCTGCACACTGCGAGAGTTTCTACTGCTTGTCTTCATGCTTGACAACCCTTAGATTAACAGCAGGATCACCAGATCTCTCCCCAACTAAGGACGTTTGGAGTATTATGGCCAAGGCCCTCCAACCATCTCTAACGAGCCACTTAGACAGAATTTGGCACGATATCCCTCCAGATGACGTCTAACAACTCTATCAGTCAATGCCAAGCTGAATAATTATTTGCATAAGGGGCAGAGGTGGACCAATGCGTCATTGTCTTGTTCAATTTTTTGTGCTCCTTCCGGTGAATAAATCAACAAATTCTTCAGAATTTGTAATGCTTTGTTTATCTGTATACGTATATCACATCTACCTGTTTCCAACCCCCACCCCCTGAAATTATTCATCAAGTACGTAAAAATCTGAAGAACAAAACACTCGCAGGTTGTTTATTATAATACACACAAGTAATTACAGAGTCCTGATTGCAAACGAAAATTCGAGCCTTGAACCAAATTGCTTTTGCCTGTGTTATTCAACAAAATACATAATGATAACGTAGAAACGTTTCTTGCATAGTAGCACTGCTACTCTAACTTAAAGAATTTGTTCACGAGCTTAGTTCAGTGACTACACAGCACTTTACTGGAACCAAGGTATCGTATGTATTATTTATCAAAATACATAAAATTATGTTTTAGAACATTAAAGACCACACGTGGCACTACTGATGATCTGATTCACAGGTTTAAGTGCACTTATCAATGAGGAGACATTGTTCTTCGTACCAAAGGGAACAAATTTATTCCATGGCTGAATAGTACTATTTGTCAAAAACCCATCTTAGTTCTGCTACACCAAATATCTAAGATAGACAAACATTATAATGATCCCAAAACTGGAAAATTAACTTACGCTTCCAGTATCAAACTTTTATTGTATTTAACTGATAATTCTGACTCATGCTGTCACACAGTGGAAATTACGAAACACGAAGCTGACAGGGGGTTTCACATACTGAATCTGAAGTAGGAATCTACGCATCATTCAGAATTGCATCAAACCTCATGTAGTCAGAATACACAGTCTGGCGATCAAGACCACTTGTTGCCTAAACTTTTATAGTGGCTCTCATCTGAATACTAAAATCATGTTAGTAATTTTGACAAAGACACAGTGTACTGACATACTGCTATTAACAGTTCGCTCCAATAACATTTTTGTGCCACATTTTTTGGCAAATTGTCTGCTTGGAAATTTCGCATGTGCCACACACTGTGTGATTTGTTAACTGGGAAACGGTAGCAGCTGCAGTGATGGTGCAGCACTCCCTCGTCATCCGTTGAATGCGCCAGCTACTCTGTGAACGGTACAAAATGCTGTACTGTTGTTAGTGATGTTCCACGAAATAGGTCTACAACTTGCTTTTCACTCTTAATAGCAACGAAGGCAAAAGATCCCTTGTAATATACAAGCAAGACATGAGTATGGCGCAACAGTAATTATATAGATTGTGATCCAATCAGAATACCTCTATTAGTTCTTCAATGTTATAATTAATGCTTTATACTTCTCTTCTTTTTCTTGCAGAAGCGATTTTTCATGGATTTTTTTTTGTCAGGAATTCGTATGTTTTCTTCACGCCACAGGAGTAACAGACGTATTGAGTTTTACGTTTTCGTTTGCTTCCTGACACTACATGTGTGCGATAAACTGTGTGAATACCTTGCAGAGCATGCTCTCTAACAATGCAGGCACACTGCGCATTTTGAGATCTATGTATGGATTCATGGAGAAATTAATGCTCATCAAAAGCGATACTTAAGATATTAAGTTAGATTTAAAACAACAGTCCCGCCCATTTTTCAAGCCATGCGGAATGGAACGAATTATGTAGTGCATTTGTCAGCAAACGTATACGGGAGCGTGTAATTAATATTACAGAGATTTAGCACAGAGGAATTATATTAATCATGTGTTCACTTCATAACTATTCCTCTAACGTATGGCTCGTCCGTGGCGAACGAAACTAAAATTCGTATCGTTGATTGTCGACTCGGAGCTCTTCAGAGATGTTTGTAGAGTGGTGTAACTTGGTATCCTTAGGCAGCCATCTATGACCTTTAACACAGTTTACTGAGGCAAGCAAGTGTGAAGACTTAACGTGTAAAGGTTTTCTTCGATTTTGTTAGAGAATTTCTTCTAGTATTGTGCTGTTCCATTAAATAAAACGGGAAATAAGAACTTTGAGTGCAGTTGTCTGCACCGCTATAATACATGACTGCTCATAATGCAACGTTAAAGGAAAGAACAGTTGTACGGCCTTCTTGGAGACCAAAAATTAAATTTTCTTTATCAGTGTCTCATCTAACATGAGAATTATAATTCATCGAGGTAGGCCGGCCGGAGTGGCCGAGCGGTTTTAGGTGCTATAGTCTGGAACCGCGCGACAGCTACGGACGCAGGTTCGAATCCTGCCTCGGGCCTGGATGTGTGTGATGTCCTTAGGTTAGTTAGGTTTAAGTAGTTCTAAGTTCTAGCGGACTGATGACCACAGCAGTTAAGTCCCATAGTGGTCAGAGCCATTTGAACCATTTAGGTAGAAAGGGAAAGCCAAGCGAAATTAGCAGAACAGTTCAGGACCCATATGCGGAAGTAAATGCACTGTCATAGAGTTGCCAAATATTTGCAACCGTGTCACCAAGTCTTAACTGTGCTAGGGGCAGCTATGTAGAGAAATGTTTGTCGTTCACGACTCATACTGCTTTTCAAAGGGAAGGCGCGAACGCATATGTTCTTTTTGCGGCGGTATCTCATGATACTTTTTTAACTTTTCCTTTCAAGCTATGCATGTTAAAGACAGACGATTAGATTTAATCTCGAACTGCTCATTTTTAAAGCTTTCCGGCGTGGTTCGTTGGTTGGTTTGCGGTATACAGGGACCAAACTACAGGGTCATCAGTCCCTTTTTCCTGACGCAGGCCAGGCGCAAGGTACAAAAACACCTGAAGTACGTTTGAGAAACTAAAAGGGGAAAACGGAATGGGGAACCACACCAAAAAAAATAACGAATCTAACGAACAAAAAAGGAGGAAAACATCCACCACAAGGAAAAGTAGAAGAAGGCCTTAAAACCATAAAGCAGATGGTCTGGGCTGGCTGATCACAAAAATAATAAAAGAGGAAGAGCCAGCTACTCTGCAACAAATTAAAATGTCCACCTCAAAAAGACAAGGCGAGATGAACACATGCAGGGAAAAGTCGACCACCAAGACAAACAAATGCAAAGAAAGTTCATCAGACTTAAAATGGAGGGAGGGTGGCGGCGTCTGGGAGAAGGCTAAATGCCCACCCTTAGAAGGTACGATAACCCCCTCCCCCCTCTCACGAATAAAACGTATAAATAAATCTGATGTTGAGGCACTGTCGCCCAACACCGAAGGTAGGGTGTTGGTAGGTTAAAAGTCCGCTGCAGAGGGGCTAAAGGTGGGCAGTCCAGCAAGATGTCATATGTGAGCCAGAGTGACATCAAGGTGGGTCCTCGCGACGGAGAAGGTAGCCATGTGTTAGCCACGTATGGCCAATGCGGAGCCAGCAGAGAACCACAGAGTCCCTGCGAGAGGCCCGCATGGAGAACTTCCACACATTCGTAGTCTCCTTAATGGCACGCAATTTGTTGTGCATACTGAGAATATGCCATTCCATCTCCCAAAGCTGAGAAACCTTGTGGCGTAATAATGATCGCAGGTCGGGTATGCCGACCTCCAGAAACGGTTTCTGTGCAGCCTATCGGCAAGTTGATTTCCTGGGATTGCGAGGTGGCCTGCGGTCCACAGCCGGCCGGTATGGCCGTGCGGTTCTAGGCGCTTCAGTCTGGAACCGCGTGACCGCTACGCTCGCAGGTTCGAATCCTGCCTCGGTCATGGATGTGTGTGATGTCCTTAGGTTAGTTAGGTTTAAGTAGTTCTAAGTTCTAGGGGACTGATGACCACAGATGTTAAGTCCCACAGTGCTCAGAGCCATTTGAACCATTTGATCCTGCGGTCCACACAAACACCACGGAACGACTGAACCGTTCCAGAGCATAGACCGACTCTTGGATGGTCGCTACCAAAGGATGGCGGGGGTAGCACTGGTCAATAGCATGCATACTTCTCAAGGAGTCAGTACAGAGAAAAAACGACTGGTCAGGGCATGACCAGGTGGGCTCAAGAGCACGAGAAATGGCTGCCAGTACTGCAGTGAAAACACTGCAGCCGTCTGGCAAGGAGTGCTATTCAATATGTCCCCCATGAACATACGTGTAGCCAACCTGACCATCAGCATCGAGCTGTCGGTGTAAACCACTTCATGGTCCCTGTACATGTCGAGAATCGAGAGGAAGTGACATCAGAGAGCCTGGGGGTTAATTGAGTCCTTAGGACCATGTGAAAGGTCCTAGGTGTACACCATGGTGGTGTACGTTAATGGACCTCGAATATAGGTGGTAAAGGCAAGGACTCCACTTCAGACAGAAGATATCAGACACGAACCGCCATGATAAGCCCTGACCTGGGCCTCCAATGCAGGAGATGAACCGCTGTGGGTGAGAAAAGGAGACAGTAATTCAGACGCTCAGGAGAACTACCAATGTGTGCAATGTAGCTAGAGAGCAGTTGTGCATGCCTAACCTTTAATGGAGGGACTCTGGCCTCCACCAGGCCGCTGGTCACCGGACTCGTTCTAAAAGCTCCCGTTGTCAGTATAAGGCCCCAGTGGTGCACTGGGTCGAGTACATTCAACGCCGAGGGCGCCGCCAAACCATACACTAGACTCCCATACTCATGGTGGGACTGAACAAGGACTCTGTAGAGCGATCTGCACCCAGTTGGTGTTGCTCAGGGAGCAGAGGGCATTGAGGTGCTACTAGCATTTCCGCTTCAGACGACGAAGATGAGGAAGCCACGTCAATCGGGGTTCGAAAACCAGTCGTACAAAACGAAATGTCTCGACTACACTGAGTGGATCGTCATTAAGGTAAAGTTCTGGTTTCGGATGAATGGTTCGACACCGACAGAAGTGCATGAAGCGTGACTTCGCGGCTGAAAACTGGAAGCCGTTAGCTAGGGCCCATGACTGCGCCTTGTGGATGGCTCCCTGTAGGCGCCGCTCAGCAACACAAGTACTGGAGAAGCAATACGAAATGCAGAAGTCGTCTGCATACACAGAGGGTGAGACAGACAGCCCGACAATTGGTGCTAGACCGTTAATGGCCACTAGAAACAGGGATACACTCAATACAGAGCCATGCAAGCACCATTCTCCTTCATATGGGGGGAAATGTGGGAGGCACCTACTTGGACACAAAAAGTATGGAGCGACAGGAAATTTTGGATAAAAACCAGAAGCGAGGCGCGGAGACTCGACTCATGTAATGTGGCAAGGATGTGATGTCGCCAGGTAGTATCGTAATATTTATGTAAATTAAAAAAAAAAGAAGCAACCAGGTGTTGGGGTATGGAAAAGGCTGTCTGGATGGCAGACTCTAGGGAAACTGGATTATCAGTGGTAGAGCGACCCTGGCGCCAACCGCCCTGTCATGGAGCCAGTAGACCACGTGACTCCAGGACCCAACACAACCGCTGACTTACCATAAATTCTAACAGCTGGCAAACAACGTTGGTGAGGCTGATGGGCCGACAGCTGTCCACATCTAGCAGATATTTGCCGGGTTTGAGCACTGGAATGATGGTTCTCTTTCCCCTTCGCGATGGAAAAACGCCATCGCATCATATATCGTTGAAGATGACGAGGAGAGGTTGCGTGTAGTCAGACGAAAGATGTTTGACCAACTGACTGTGGATCTGATCTGGCCCAGGAGCTGTGCCGGGCAACGAGCAAGAAAGCTGACGAGCTCCCATTCTGTAAATGGAGCATTAGAGGGTTCACTGTGACGTTCAGTTAACGAGAGGGCGTTCCGTTCCACCCACCATTTGAAGGTGCAACATGCTGGGGGATAATTCTCTGACACGGAGGATCGAGCATAGTGCTGAGCAATGAGCCATTTATGTTAATGCAAGTTACATCTGTCAGGGTCTGGTACCCACAAACAAGTCTTATCTTCGTCCAGACTTGTGAACGTGGCATATGGCGTCCAACGGCCGAGACGTACCTCTCCCATCATTCCTGTTTCCGTCTTTTTATAAGCTGGCGAACGTGGGCACGGAGCCATTTAAAAGCTATTAGGTGCTCTAGGGAAGGGTGCCACTTATCTCTCTGTATAGCTCGCCGACGCTCTTTAATAGCCTCAGTGCTTTCCTGCGACGACCAAGGTACTGACTTCCGCCGGGGGCACCCTAAAGAACAAGGGATCGTGCTTTGCTTGCCCTCTCGCTTCTCTTTAGGGGCCTTCTGGAAGGACTTCTCCAAAGTAGCTTCAGGCATCAAGGAAGACGGCGAAGCTCTTCATCCAGTAGATTTGGCTCGTTTAGCCACTGACGTGTGGCTGCTGTGGCATTCGTGGAGACATTTGGGAGACAGGAGCCAGAGGAGGCTGTTGCTTCTCCAGCTGGGAGGAGGGGACTGGTGCCCCCTGCATTTGGGGGGGGGGGGATTTCTCCTCCTACCACCAAGGGAGTGTATGTATTCTGGAGGCCCAAAAGGCCACTGTTTGTGGCACAGAGTGTGGTACGACTGGTACTTGTGACAACGATGCTAATGTAGCTGCAGCTTATGTGGACGTCAACCGAATGGGGTGTAATCGTTCAAAGCCTCTTGGTAAGTCAACTGGTCCAGGATCTTGTACTCCATGATTTATGCTTCTTTTGGAGTACTGTGGAGTCTGACAAGCAGGTGGAATGCTGCTCTCCACAGATGATACAAGTAGGAAGAGGCGCACATAAAAAAATGGTTCAAATGGCTCTGAGCACTATGGGACTCAACTGCTGTGGTCATCAGTCCCCTAGAACTTAGAACTACCTAAACCTAACTAACCTAAGGACATCACATACATCCATGCCCGAGGCAGGATTCGAACCTGCGACCGTAGCAGTGGCACGGTTCGGGACTGCGCGCCTAGAACCGCGAGACCACCGCGGTCGACAGGCGCACATAGAGTTGGTTCTAATGGTTCTAATGGCTCTGAGCACTATGGGAATTAATATCAATGGTCATCAGTCCCCTAGAACTTAGAACTACTTAAACCTAACTAACCTCTTCTGAGGCGAATAGGACTATCTTCTTTCCTCCCATGGTGTAGCTATGGAGGGAAACGATTTAGGATCTTATCTGTCAGCAATGCACTCGATCTTGCCGTTCTTAGAGACTGCTGGCGTCATGCACGTGTCATAAGCGAGTGACTGCGTATGAGATCGCTCTCTAAGTTTTTATATATTTTTACGTTTCAGACACATATTTTAACGGTTTTTGTGATAATATTTACTATATAAGTGACATATTAGTGGTTTCTTCGTTCGCCTCTGCCTTTCTTGTGTTGTGACGTGATATTTGTGAGTGTTTCGTATCCAGCAACGTAACCTCTTAGCTGTGTTTACATTCCGCGCTGACCAGTTGCAGCTGTAGCGGCGTATCGAAAGCTAAGTACTGATTAATTGTTTGCGTATAGTGGTTTATTTAGGAACTTTAGTAGTCTTCAACAAGTGTTTTTTGTGTTTTCTGGTGAAATAATTTCAGAAGAACCTTTAGGGAACTGTTTTCAGCTTCGTTACTGTGTCATTAGACGTATGATTCTCTTTCTGTATTAGTCTTTTGTTATATTCACATTTGTTGTTTATTAATACTGTTAATAATAGTAGTTACTTCCCTTGTAGAGTAAGTTAGTGATTATTGTAGTCATGTTTTGAAATCTTATTGTAGTAGCAGAACTTAAAAAAAATAAAATTTTACCATGAGTGAAAATTGTGGGCTTTGCCGTAGGTTCGTGAGTAGTGGATTGTGGTGTGAGACTTGGAGGAGGAAATTAGTGTTTAACGTCCCGTCGACAACGAGGTCATTAGAGACGAAGCGATTTAGGGAAATCACGGAAAACCTAAATCAGGATGGCCGGAGACGGGATTGAACCGTCATCCTCCCGAATGCGAATCCGTGTGAGACTTGTTCGAAGTATTTTCACTGGGGGGAATGCAGTGGGGAAGCCAGTGGGCATTCTGGTGAGATCCTCTCCTGGAACTGTAGGTAATGTAGCAAGAGTAAGTTGATAGAGGAGCAGGAGCGTAAGATCTGTGCCCTTTAGCTGCAGTTGAAAAACGCACAGGAGGAGCTAGATAGGATGAGGAGGGAGAAGGGGGTTGGGGAATGGGAGCTGGCTATTGGTAAGAGATCTGCTAGGAGAAGGAGAATTTCAGATAGTTTTACTATTGGTGTTTGCAATAGATATGGCCAACTGTCAGAGTCTAGTGGAGAGGAATCTCTAGTAGCTGTAGATGTAGGAAGTACGCAGCAGACCTCAGTAGTTACGGTGGCTAGAACAGTTGCAAAGTCGAAGAGGAAGAAGAAGGTTCTGCTGTTACGTAGTTCTCATGGCAGAGGTGTAGGCCAGCAGTTGCAGGAAGTGCTGGGGAGTGAGTACCAGGTCACCAGCATTGTGAAGCCTAATGCAGGATTGGCTCAGGTGACTGTTAACATAGGGGGGGTTATGTAGGGATTTTACTAAAGAGGATCAGGTAGTGATTGTGGGTCGGGCTGGTAATAGTATTGATAGGGATGGGGAGTATGACGTAGATGGTGACCTGGAAAAGATAGCCACTCAGACTGGCAACACGATTGTGCATTTCGTGGAACTGTTTCAGCGTCACGATCGGCCTCATCTTAATACAGCCGTCAGGCGTAATAACATGAGACTTGGGGGTGCGCTGATGTCAGAAAGCATGGGTCACATTTCAGTGGTGTCGGTGGAGTCTATCAGCAGGACGGGTTTCACTAGACATGGCCTGCACCTCAACAGGTATGGGAAGGAAAGGTTAGCAAAGCTTATAGATGACAGCATAGGTGGGGTTGGTGGGATCACTCATGGGAAAATTCCTGCAGTAATGGGTGTTAGAGCTGCACCTTTTTTAGATTGAAGTCAGCTGATAGGTATTCCTGCTTAAGGGAAGTCTCTCTAACAAAGGAACCACTTTTGACAAAGCTTAGGTATCCGAGTAATGAGGGAATTAGTATATTTCATCAAAATATACAAGGTATTAGAGATGAAGTTAGTGAATTGCTTATAGATGTTGACTCTGAAATTATTGGTGTATCTGAACACTTCTTAAATAAGGAGATAATTCAGAGACTTCCTTTACCAGGATACAGGTTGGCTGGCAGCTTTTCTAGGAGCTCTTTGTGGTGTGGGGGAGTAGCCATGTATGTGAAAAACGGTATCCCATTTGAGTCAATTGATGTTTCGAAGTACTGCACTGAAAAGCTGTTTGAATGTTGTGCAGGTGTGGTTAAATTTAGTGGAGCTAAACTTCTAACTGTTGTTATTTATAGATCCCCAGACACCGATTTCACAACATTTTTGCTAAAGCTAGAGGAGGTTCTTGGTTCACTTTAAAGGAAATACAAAAGGTTTGTTGTATGTGGTGACTTCAATATTAATTGAATAAGTGATTGTGCAAGGAAGAGGATGCTGGTAGACCCCCTTAATTCATATAATCTTATGCAAACCGTATTCTTTCCAACGAGAGTGCAAGGGAACAGTAGAACAAGAATAGACAACATTTTTGTTCATTCCTCATTACTAGAAGGGCATTCTGTTAGCAAAAAGTTGAATGGCCTTTCAGATCAAGATGCACAAATTTTAACTCTAAAAGATTTTTGTGCTGCAACATGTGTTAAATATAGTCATCAGCTGTTTAGGAAAAAGAGGCCTTTGTAAACCTTATAAAGGAACAAGAGTGGCAAGATGTTTATAGCGCTGATACAGTACACGATAAATATAATGCTTTTCTCAAGACTTTTCTCGTGCTCTTTGAAAGTTGCTTTCCGTCAGAACGTTCAAAAAAGGGTACTAGCACAAACAGGCAGCCTGGGTGGCTGACTAGAGCGATAAGAATATCTCGTAGAACAAAGTGGCAATTATATCAAAACGCTAGAAACAGTCAGAATCTAAATGCAGCAGCCCATTACAAACGGTATTGTAAGGTGCTTAAAAATGTTATTAGGAAGGCAAAAAGTATGAGGTATTAAGAAAGAATAGCTAAGTCACAGGATAAAATTAAAACCATATGGTCAGTCGTAAAGGAAGTGGCTGGTCTGCAGAGACAGGTAGAGGATATAGAATCAGTGCATAGTGGGAATGTCCATGTTACTGATAAGTCGCATATATGTAGAGTATTTAATAATCACTTTCTGAATATAGCAGGTGAACTAAATAGAAACCTAGTCCCAACAGGGAATCATATAGCGCTCTTAGAAAAAAATGTTCCGAGACTGTTACCTGAAATGCTCCTCCATGATACTGATAAGAGGGAGATTGAGTTAATAATTAAATCACTAAAGACCAAGAACTCTCATGGATATGACGGGGTATCTAGCAGAATACTGAAGTATTGTTCTATGTATGTTAGCCCAGTACTTAGCCATATCTGTAACTTTTCCTTTAGGAGTGGTCGGTTTCCTGACCGATTGAAGTACTCGGTAGTGAAGCCACTTTATAAAAAGGGAGACAGGGATAATATTGACAATTACAGACCTATTTCTATGCCATCGGTGTTTGCTAAAGTTATCGAGAAGGTTGTATAAACAAGGTTACTGGAGCATTTAAATTCACATAATTTGCTGTCAAATGTTCAGTTTGGTTTTAGAAATGGTTTAACAACTTAAAATGCTATATTCTCTTTTCTCTGTGAGGTTTTGGACGGATTAAATAAAAGGTTGCGAACGCTAGGAGTTTTCTTTCATTTAACGAAGGCTTTTGACTGTGTTGACCACAAAATATTACTGCAGAAGTTGGACCATTATGGAGTAAGGGGAGTAGCTTACAATTGGTTCGCCTCTTACTTTAAGAACAGAAAGCAGAAGGTAATTCTCCGCAATATTGACAGTGGTAGTGATGTTCAGTCCCAATGGGACAATGTTAAGTGGGGCGTTCCCCAAGGGTCGGTGCTGGAGCCTCTGCTGTTTTTATTTATATAAATGATATGCCGTCTAGTATTACAGGTGATTCAAAAATATTTCTGTTTGCTGATGACACCAGCTTGGTAGTGAAGGATCTTGTGTGTAATATTGAAACAGTATCAAATAATGTAGTTCATGAAATAAGTTCGTGGATTGTGGAAAATAATTTGATGTTAAATCACAGTAAGACTCAGTTTTTACGGTTTCTAACTCACAATTCAACAAGAACCGATATTTTGATCAGACAGAATGGGCATATTATAAGCGAGACGGAACAGTTCAAGTTCCTAGGCGTTCGGATAGATAGTAAGCTGTTGTGGAAAGCCCATGTCCAGGATCTTGTTCATAAACTAAATGCTGCTTTATTTACCATTAGAACAGTATCTGAAATAAGTGACACTTCAACACGAAAAGCAGTCTACTTCGCATATTTTCATAACCTTATGTCGTATGGTATTATTTTTTGGGGTAATTCTTCTGATTCAAAAAGGGTATTTTTGGCTCAAAAGCGGGCTGTTTGAGCTATATGTGGTGTACTTTCAAGAACCTCTGGTCGACCCCTATTCAATAGTCTGGGAATTCTGACATTGCCCTCACAGTATATATTTTCTTTAATGTCGTTTGTTGTTTGCAATATTAGCCTATTCCCAAGAGTTTGCAGCTTTCACTCAGTTAATACTAGGCAGAAATCCAATCTGCATGTGGAATGCACTTCCTTGACTCTTGTGCAGAAAGGAGTGCAGTATTCTGCTGCATCCATTTTCAATAAGCTACCACAAGAACTCAAAAATCTTAGCAGTAGCCCAAACTCTTTTAAGTCTAAACTGAAGAGTTTCCTCATGGCTCACTCCTTCTATTCTGTCGAGGAGCTCCTGGAAGATCTAAAAAATTAAGCAAATTCCTGTGTTACATTGTTTATTTTCTTTATTTAAACTTACTTGTCACCTGAATATGTTTTTTATATTTCATTTTATCTGTTTCTAGTATCGTGTTATAATTTCATGTATTGATTTGTTCCATGACTATGGAGACTTCTCCTTAATTTGGTCGCACGGAACAATAAATAAATAAGTAAATAAATAAAATAAATACCTTCACCAGCAAGAGATGACTTTGTCCACTTCATTGTGGGTCATCTGCCCTGATGCCATCCGCTCTGATCAGGGGCTCTCCTCACTGGCGCCACCCAGACAGAGCAGAGGCATGATGGCCATTGCTGGGAGTCATGATGTCCCAGTAAGACAGGCATCTACTCTTTGGCATACATGAGGAGTTTACCGCTCAGGCATCAGCAGTGCGATCCCTGTGTTGTCAGGGGGCTACCTTCGAATGGGTATATGACAGACTGGCTACCGTGCTGAATATTGGGCGCAGAGAAATCCAATATTGTCATGGGGGCGAGAGAGGACAGGAGACAACAGAAGAAGACGAAATACCCTGGAAAGTGTCCTGACCCAAATTGCAGGTGGAGATGCAAAGCAATGACAAGAGGTTCAGGAGACCGAATCTAATGCACTATGGATGACTCATGCACCACATAAGGTGTACTTCCCCATATGGCCCACACTTCTGTAGAATTTGGAAAGTGGCAGGTCAAACGATAAAATAGCACCTGAACCTACAGGGCGGAAAAGTGTGACACTCCTTTTAGTCGCCTCTTACGACAGACAGGGACACCTCAAGCCTATTCTAGCCCTTGGACCCGCACGGGTGTTTCCAGCGAGGGAGGGAGCTTTTAACGCCAGCGTTATACAATTTCAGGGCAGCGATAACTGGGATAGTGTTATTAGTTTCCGGTTACGCAGCATACGGCGTAGGAATTACTGAGGTATATAATTTTCCATCATGTATACAATTTAAACAAAGTATAAACCAATAAAAACCCACACTGGCACTTCACAATGACAGCTTATTTCAGCCGGCCGGAGTGGCCGTGCGTTTCTGGGCGCTACAGTCTGGAACCGGGCGACCGCTACGGTCGCAGGTTCGAATCCTGCCTCGGCCATGGATGTGTGTGATGTCCTTAGGTTAGTTACGTTTAATTAGTTCTAAGTTCTAGGCAACTAATGACCTCAGAAGTTAAGTCGCATAGTGCTCAGAGCCATTTGAACCATTTTTTTTTTTTTTGAAAGCTTATTTCAGTGGAATAAACATTAACAGGACATTGACCTTGCCTCACACGTCACGAGACAGTAGAATATCAAAAACTTTACACATCATAATCAACTATCTACATGTAGTTTTGAGCACAGACAAACAATATTTCACGACTACAATGAGAACACAGAAGAATGTTGGGTGAGACAGAAGGAGGAAAAACACACAGTGAACTGATTATTCAATGCCATGCAGTAATCATTTCATTTGGGGATTCGGAAGGACCTGAAAATTACGGTTATGGACACAGAAACTAAACTGTAGATGTGGGAAATTCTCTGTTTTGAACTTTCATGCGTTTTTCCCAAGACATCTATAAATTCGAAATTTGTGGTAAGTTCCTACTATGGGACCTTAACTGTTGAGGTAATCGGTCCCTAGGCTTACACACTACTTAATCTAACTTAAAGTAACTTACGCTATGGACACCATACACAAACATGCCCTAGGAAGGACTCGAACCTCCGTCTGCGGGAGCCGCGCGAACCATGGCAAGGCACCCCAGACCGCACGGCTACCCCGGACGGCAGATTTATAAATATGATGTATACTTAGTGGCTTGTTCATTGCTTTCGTAATGCCCCCTTTTTTAATAACCTAAATAATGAAATGCATCCAAATCCATGTCACTGATGGTTTTTTAGAATCTTCCCGGCATCCTTCTGGTGTGGTGACTGTATGTTATTGCTTGGTGTCCGTAAAGCAGGCCACTATCTCGGCGAGGAACT
The DNA here is from genome assembly GCF_023897955.1 of Schistocerca gregaria. Lineage (NCBI taxonomy): Eukaryota > Metazoa > Arthropoda > Insecta > Orthoptera > Acrididae > Schistocerca > Schistocerca gregaria. Next base: position 82,289,767 of record NC_064931.1, read on the forward strand.
GGATCGAGGTTGCCAAAAGGCTTATGAATTCTAGAATGAGATTTTCACTCTGCAGCTCGAGTTCGAGTCTCGGTCCGGCATACGGTTTAAATCAGCCATGAAGTTTCTTCTGAATTATTTTCGAAATGGAAAGACACAAGTGAAACACGCACTTTATTACTTGTCCTGAATTTCCATGTTAGCTTACGTAGCTATGTAAATAAAAGCAAGGAGTATCTCTAATTTATCCATGGGTATAACTCATTCGAACAACAGCAGAACAAAGTTATCAAACAAATTCTTCCATTTACAGTTGTAACACTATAACCAGCAGCTGAGCCAATGGTGAACCATTGTTGCGGTCACAAATTCGTAGCTATCTGTAGCTGTGGTAAACTTTATGCTATGTATTGTTTGTGGACTAATGTACTGCGACGTGAATATGTCTGAAGTTTTTTTCTGTTACGTTAACCCCTTGATGACAGAGCCCTGACAGCTTCATCGACCTACCGTTGTGTTTTATTATTGGGCTTTTCCTAAAGCCTAGCAAATGAGATGCGCAGCTAAATGTGTGTATTCTGTGTGGTGAAACTTCCAACATTCCAGTGCTCCAAATTAAGCGGTGATATGCATCGGTACGCAGCTGGTGAATGGAGAGCTCTTGCGAGGGAAGAAATAACAATAAAAATTTTAACAATAACAAACTAATATTGAAGGAACTCTAGTGCACTACGGAAGAAGGTTAATGATTAAAAATAAAAACTGGCTGATTTTTTAGTTGACGCGATTCAAAGGTTTTCTTACTGAATTTCGTTCTGGCTATTTACAGAGTAAAAAGAAAAAAAACTGAAGTAATACACATCTTAACCGGCAACTAACCTCACAAGACGAGCATAGCGCCATGGGTCGAAAATGATACTGCTTCATTTAGCTCTCTACAATTGTTCTGGTGGTGGTTAACGCAAATATTTAATGACAAATACAACACCAGTTGGAATTTAAGAGAAGAATGACCTTCCTAAGGTCAAAAAATTAAGATGACATTCTCGATGTCACATATTCGCAATGACTATTCAGACTGCTTCATTAGTATGAAAACAGAATATTACGAGAATTTAACAGGCTCACTCAGCACGAGTTCCGAAAGCAAGTGAACGATCACTGTGTGCCAATATCGCCAGCAATGTTACCATTCTCAACTGCACCAACAACATTAAGAACTTCATGGACAGCTCACTACGTCCTCATTACTATTCACAGCCTGCTCCAGCCAGTCCCCAGTGGGGCAGCGCTACCGGAAGTCGATCTAAGGAACGACTTCAAACTAAGAGCCGAGAGCAGCATTGAAAAATACAAACGAGTTGCACAATTATCCTGTTCATCTTGCGGCAAGAGCTTATTTGAACAAAACAAAGAATGTATACATAAGCCCTTGGCTAAAATGTCAAGAAACTGGAAGATGCTACACACCGTGGAGCTCAACGGGACGTATCTTCGTCCAGTCTTTTCTCATACAGAACTAGAATATAAAGAATACCCCAAAACGTGGAGATGACATGGATGAAAGGCTAATACATCGATATCACGGAGCAATAAATCAAATTGTCAATTCACTAAAAAGAATGAATATATTTTGAATCAGCAGCAAATTAGAAGGCATTGGAAAATGTGCAGTAGTGCACATTCATCCATTTTTCATCTCCATATCTACAATATCAAATACATATTAACAAGCTAGTTCATTGTTTTCGTAATTTCCTCCCTCCCCCCCTTCCTTCCCAATTTGTTTGATACCCAGATAACGAACAATACTCAGATTCTTGTCACTGACAGTTCGTTCGAATCTGCTCAGGCACTTTCTCTTGTTTCATTGTTAATGTCACTTAATATTACGAAAGTACATGACAATGGCTACACCATCCTTCCGGAAGACATGTAACAACGGAGGGTTAACGTTCGTCGCTTAATTGTGATAATTATCCACTCATATAAAGTAGTAGCCATTGAAACAAAATTGGAACTGATTTTGAAACCAGCTACCGTTTTAGAAACTGAGCACTATACAGCTATACGTACAAGACATTGCTGCAGTGAATACTCTCTTAACCATAATCATAGGTGAGGTAGATAGCTCGCAACGTACAATATGATAGTAGGGATAGCATTAGTGATCTTTACGAGTTCGTGTATAGATGGCTGTTACTCTCGCCTATCTTTTCTCAAAGAATCCTCTGACTTCAATGGCCAGTGAAGGCGATTTAAGCTGCTCCGTTGGCGAGTAGAAGTTGCCGGCTGCAGCGACTACCGATAGTTTTTCTCGTGTCTCCTGACTGCTCACAACAACGGGAGTAATCTTGTGTGTAAGCCCGCTTGGCAGACTTTGATTTACACTGGTGTTAATTATCAAGCAGCACAAGTTATATGGAACTGTGTTAGAAAGGAGGGCAGCCTGGACTTATTAATGTTGCTCAACTCCTGCAACGAATGAGGACTGGTTTTCTCAGAGGAAAGATAGCATTGTGTTGAAGAAAGTAGTTAACAAGGTTGATTTGTACTGCTCGGCATGTCAGATATTTGTAATTACTGTCGCCGGATTACTAAGTTGATTCATCTGCAGTACTGAGTTGCAAAGCAAAAATTAATACTGTATTTCAGCTATCCTGATAGTTCTATTTTCTTCTGGGTCGAGTTAAGTGGGGAGAGGAAAAAGGGTGGAAGGGGCCCTTGGGAGGGGATGATGATTGCCTGAGTTTTGGAGGGGTTGAGAAGAAGGAACCACTGGCTACACCAACTGGTGAACTGGTCATGGTGGGTTTGGATGATGCATTGGGACCATTGAAGGGTAGGACAGAGAGCCAGGAAGACGGTGTCGTCATCAGCATATTGGAGAAGGTGGACACTGGGGGTGGCTTGGGCATATTGGCAGTGTACAGGAGATAAAGGAAAGGGGAGAGGATAGCCCTGGGTTATACCAGTAGTGACATAAAAGATACAGGAGTTAATGTTGTGGAGGGTGACATAGGAAGGACGGCGTGAGAGGAAGGAAGTGTCCAGATGGACAAAATTGATAGGCATGCCAGACATGGCCATAGACATTTTGGAGGTCGAGGGAAACAAACATGGTGGAGTGACAGGAGTTAAGCTGGAGGTAGAGAAGGTGGACGAGGTTAAGGAGTTGGTCTTTGGCAGAGAAGGAGGTTCAGAAACCACACTGGGTAAGAGGGAGGAGGTGGTGTTGATTTAGGTGCTGATGGATATGATGGAAGAGGTGGATTCAAAGACCTAATTGAAGATGGAGATGAAGAAGCTGTGACAATAGGAAGAGGCGACAGAAAGTGGTTTGTTGGGTTTGAGGAATAAGAGGATGTGTGAAGTCTTCTACAGGTCGGGGTAGAAGCCGATAGAGAGGATGACGTTATAGAGATTGGCAAGGACAGTCAGGAAGGTGGCGGCAGGTGACACAGTTGTGATCAGGGGTCTTGTTGCATTTGGACTGGAGGATAAGTTTCATGTCTTGTGCTGTGATTGGAGTGTTGATGTCAGCATGGGGCAACTGCCCTAAGTACTGGAGTCTAGGTGCAAGTGGAGCCTCCAAGGCATTTGCGCATTCCATGATGGTGGGGGAAAGAGAAAAATGAAAGTGGAGATAATCATGGCTGGAGAAGTCCTCGGGAAGGTAGAAGCAAAGTGGTTCACCTTACTGAGGTTGTCGGGAAGAGGGCAGTCGTTATGGACAAAGGGGTAATGGGGTGCAGAATGGGAACCAGTAAGGCAATGGAAGGCAGACCATTACTTAGAGGAGTTGATAGGGAGGGTGGTGTTAGAGTCATGTACAGGTTTGGCCCCAGTCCCAGCGATTCTTTGCTGTAATAAGGTTCCATACATGTCGCTGTATTTGCCAGTGGCGTTGGGAGTGTATCCCTGTCAGGACTGTGCAGGAAGGAGTGATAGAAGCGGGACAATTAGCGGAGGAGGAGGAGAACAGCCCATGGAGGGACAGAGGGATGGGGGAGTTGGACGGTTTTAGTACGAACATGGGCCTCCACAGCCTTGTGAAGGAAGGACGAGGCATGGACAATATCATTAGGATGGTGATAGGTAAGAGCGCCTTGAACCGCTCGGCTACGAGGCCGGTAAGTAGTTTCAAACGATCTTTGAATGTTTTAAATATTTTCGATGCGGAGTGGCAAGTGAATCTTTCTTTGCCCTCCGTCACTATTCAGCAAGAGAGAATGTAATTACAATGGAAATAACAGGTAAAACAACAGTAAGTTACCATAAAAAAATGACCGTGTCTCAGTCAATTGAAATCCCTTTATACTTAACTTATGGATGACGCTGAAGAGGCGAAAACTTTTTTTTGAGAAACTGTTTGTCCTGTAATATGTACTAATACCTGTTTGGGTGGTGTGTTCGAAGGACATAATCTTCATAGAATTCTATAATTCTTTATTATTGAGGACAATCACACGGCAGAAATCTGCAACAGTCTCAATTCACACACTCTCAGCAACACTGTATACGGCTATACAGGGTGTTTCAAAATGAATATATGGTTTTAAGGCTTTGCAGTATTTATTATATTCACCTTACAATTATAAACAATACATCAAATGAAATAGCAACTCAAACAGTTTTGTTTTTGTACCTGTACGCAAAGAGAAGAGAATGTAACGAGCCAGGAGTGACTGAACAACATGTATAACGAGTGAGAACCTTTCACGGGTAGCCCCAAGAAATCAGTTCGGAAGGCTAGTCGTGAATTAGCAGTTCCAGTGACACCTATGTGGAGACTTAGGTACGCGTCTACAACTACGCCCTTTTCGTTTGCAGTTATTACAAGTTCCAAAGCCTACAGAGTACGGTTTACGTGCCATCTTTGCAACCGAAATGTTGCAACAATTATACCAGGCCCACTGATCAAGGTTTGGGAAGAACTCCCATACCGACTCGATTTCAGACGAATGGTGGCCACATTGAAAACTTGTAAGAAAAACTGTTTCAGTTGCTCTCTCATTGGATATATTATTTACAATTTTAAGTTGAATGTAATAGATGCTACAGAGCCTTAGGACCCGTACATTCATTTTGAAATGCCCTGCATTGTGTACGTTAAGCGCTACACTTACCGAGAACTGCCTCATAGTAGCCATTCTGCGGCTGGTAGCGAAGTCCAACCCACGCGAGGAACTTCCAGTACACCTTCTTTGATAAAATTACCATACTCATAGGGACATACAGGCTGCAGAAAATAATTTAGTATAGGAAGGGTACAAAACTCCGAATTAGCACATAGTGTAATAGAAAATAAATTTTCATGTATTTATAGTACGTATAAGCATTTAATCTGTATCCTTCTGTAAAATAGTTGTTATGCCTACAGAAACTCGTACTATTCGCTCCAGCTGTGAACAAATTACATACAGCTATTTGTTGATATGAAATATCACTTTCTAACTCTTCTAGTTTACGTCCTGCATACGTTAAATCAGCCAGTTGTTTCATTATCGGTGCAATAGGTAAGTAGAAAGGTAATTCAGATACATTTAGTTTTTCTTGGTTCTTTAGACAACAGTCAATATCTTTAGGTTAGGTACAATGTCATTAATTATGACATTCGATATAATGATATGTTCAGACTGTGTTAATATCTGATATCCATAGCCTTTACATTTACTCGTGAACTTCAGTTTACCCTTTCCTCTAAAAATTATGCCCGATGGATTTTGAACATTACACAAAATTGTAAATCCTTCATCCTTAGGTGCTATAAATAGCTATTCATTGCCTCTAACCTATGTCCATAACACTCTAGTTTAAAACAATTTACTTTTGTTTACAATCGACAGGAATGTTAGTAAAAGGTTGAAGCACTCTTGCTTCACACGCTTCATGATCGTAGGTAGATAATACGACAAAGGTTTGTTTACAGATACTTCTTACATAATATTTGCTCGTTATTTAGTTTTGCATATTGACTCTTATCACCGTCTATTAATAGTTCTGTAAACACTCATCGCCACTATTGTAAAGTCCTCGTCGCTATTGCTGTGAAGGTCGAGCGCCAGTGTTGTTACGGTAGGCCGCGTTCGTGAGTTCGTGAGACGACTTCTGGTGCAGCACACCGCAAAGACAATTTCTCCTAGCCATTCTTACATGGCTATGGCCCAGGGCTAGGTAACAGGATAGAATAACGAAGGTTCTACAACACTCCAACAAATTGGTAACAAAGTCATACAAATGAGTTAGAAGGCTTACGTATCTTTGTGGCCTGTTGAACAATAAAGTCTGCCACACTGCATGTAATATAACAACACGAAAGGCCCTCAATGGCTAAGTGCAAATAATCCTAGCAAAACTTCGCAGTACATAGCAAATGCAGTTTATAACAAATGTCTGTTCACTTCTAAGAGCTCACAAAACGACGCTCCCGAGCGGTCTGGGGCGCTGCAGTCATGGACTGTGCGGCTGGACCCGGCGGAGGTTCTAGTCCTCCCTCGAGCATGGGTGTGTGTATTTGTCCTTAGGATAATCTAGGTTAAGTATTGTGTAAGCTTAGGGACTGATGACCGTAGCAGTTAAGTCCCATAAGATTTTTTTGAACATTTTTTGAATATTTGACGCTGCCTGTCTAAGTCTGCCCTGGACGATGATCTATAACCAAGTGGGCGAGAGCTGCTCTTCTGAATTCCGAGTAGTCTTCTGTCCTATGTCGTCCGCTCATTGGGGGATTGAACTCACCCGGCAATTGGCCGAGGTGAAGTCGAGATCTCAATCCTCAGGGCCTCCCGTGGCGCTAGTGGAACTCGCGCAAGTGGCGAATTTCTATAGCACTGGTACTAGCCCTCATCTTTGCGCCTGTGGTGCTTTCTAACATGCTGTGACTTGTTCGGAGGCCACAGCGAACATAAATTCTTTTTCGGACCTACGCATGTGAACAATCTTTTAGTGCTCTCTATTTCGACTGGTAATGGCCAAATCTTATAAATGTGAAATATGCTGGTGTCAACTAACGGGAAATTTAACTCTTAACTCAATATATTTCGAACAGTAAATATATATAAGTCAGTCACCTTCATTAACCGATATCCTTTTACTTCAATTTAGTTCATCTCTGCTGATGTAATAATGGAGTGTCTGCGCTAGTGTTCGATGGGTTCGTTCTAATGCTCCATTTGCTTGCGGGTGCTAACTGGAGGTTATATCATCTGCATACCCGACGCATGGTGTCACTCATAAAATTCCTACCCATGTCGCTTAATAATATTGACAGTATACCATAATTTAATATTTTCTTCTCTACCAGTGCTCTCGCTATTGCTCCTACATCTTGTTGTTCGATCTACATATACATCTACATCTACATAAATATTTCGCATGCCACCGTAAGGTGCGTGGCGGAGGGTACCCTGTACCACTACTTGTCATTTCCTTTCCTGTTCCACTCTCAAAAAGAGCGAGGGGAAAACGACTGTTTGTTTGCCTCCGGACGAGCTCTAATTTCTCGTATCTTATCTTCGTGGTCCTTATGCGCAGTGGATGTTGGCGGCAGTAGAATCGCTCGGCAGTCAGTTTCAAATGCTGCTGGTTCTCTAAATTTTCTCAAAGTGTGTCCCGAAAAGAGCGTCGCCTACCACCCAGGGATTCCCATTTGCGTTCCCGAAGCATCTCCCTAACACGTAAGTGTCGCTCGAACCTACCGGTAACAAATCTACCAGCCTGCCTCTGAATTGCTTCGATGTATTCCTCCTAACTGACCTGCTACAGATCCCAAACACTTGAGCAGCACTGAAGAGTAGGTCGCACCACGGTCCTATATGCAGTCTCCTTTACAGGTGAACCGCTCTCATCCAAAATTCTCCCAATAAACCGAAGTCGACCATTCGCCCTCCCTACCACAGTTCTCACTTGCTCGTTCCACCTCATACCTCTTTGTAACGTTACGCCCAGATATTTAAACGACTTGAATGTGTCAAGCGGGACACTAGTAATACTGTATCCGAGCATTACAGGTTTGATCTTCTCACTCATCCACATTAACTTACATTTTTTCACATTTAGGGCTAGCTGCCATTCATCATACCAACTGGATATTTTGTCTAAGTCGTCTTGTATCTGCCTACAGTCATTCAACTTTGATACCTTACCGTACACCATGGCATCATCATAAAACAACCGCAGATTGCTGCCCATCCTGTTTGCCAATAATAATTTATGTATAAAAGAACAACAGCCGTCCTGTCACGCTTCCATGGGGCACTCCTGACGATACTCTTGTCTCTGATGAACACTAGCCGTCGAGGACAACATACTGGGTTCTTTTATTTAAGAAATCTTCGAGCCACTCACGTATCTGCGAACTAATTCCAAATACTCGTACCGTTGTTAACAGACTGCAATGGTGCACCGTCTCAGATGGTTTCCGGAAATCTAGAAATATGGAATCTGCCTGTTGCCCTTCATACATAGTTCTCTGTATATCACGTGAGAAAAGGGCAAGCTGAGTTTCACACTGCCGATGCTTTCTGAAACCATTCTGATCCGTGGACATGAGCTTCTCAGTCTCAAGAAAGTTTATTATATTGAAACTGAGAATAAGTTCAATGATTTTGCAGTGTCGTTGTAACCGCCGTCTGCCTCACATCTGCTGTACAGCGAGCTACGTTAATTTAAGTATTATCTGTATTTTTCTGACTTGTCACTTCTTCTTCCGTGAATTTTTGCTTTTAGGAAGCTTTAATTTTCGAGTGCTAGTAATAGTGTTCCATAGATTTCGTGTTTGTTTTCAGTACAGTCAGAGAGAGTCCCTTTAGTCAGCTGTAGTATCGGTAGTGCTAGTGTTTGTTTTGAATACAGTCTAGAGACAGGTAGCGCTTCTTTTCATTGTTTTTAACAAGAAGTGTCTAGTAACCTACGTTTTGTCAGCTATCAGCCGCTTTTAGTGGCTAAAATGTTTCAAATGGCTCTGAGCACAATGGGACTTAACATCTGTGGTCATCAGTCCCCTATAACTTAGAACTACTTAAACCTAAGTAACCTAAGGACATCACACACTTCCATGCCCGAGGCAGGATTCGAACCTGCGACCGTAGCGGTCACGCGGTTCCAAACTGAAGCGCCTAGAACCGCACGGCCACAACGGCCGGCCGCCTTTAGTGAATTAGCAGTCTAGTTAAAAGTTGATTAATTCTCTACAGTAAATTGATTTCTTAGGATGGATAGGATGTGTGACTGCTGTGTACGGAAGCAGGGGGAGCTGGCCACTGTTCGCGAACAGCTGAACGTGATGATGGCCACGGTCAGCCGTCTTCAGGCTGCTGCCTCGGAGTGTGGCGGCAATGGGGAGTCTGGTGCGTCGCATGGTACACCCCAGGTGTTATATGCTTCACCCACGGTTCCTGCTGTCGAGACATCTTCGCGGGTACCCGGCGCGGTTGGGCCACCCTCTCCGCAAGGGGAGTGGCGGATTCAACGGCGTTCGCGGCGAAGTAGACGGAGGGTCAATGTGGACGCTGGCCGTATGGCATCGCCCGCTCTGCCTGTGAGTGGACATGTGACCGCTCCTTGAGCAAGGTCATAACAGGCACACGGGAGGAAGGGTTTATTAGAGACTGAGATCTCCAGCGTTAGGCGGGTGATGGAGCCCCTTAGGGAAATAGCGGAAAGGTCGGGGAAGAAGGCCAGTGTTCACTCTGTGTGCTTGCCGAGGGGGGCCCCTTCCGAGATGTGGAGGAGGCCCTGCCGGCGGCGATAGAGAGCACTGGGTGCACTCGACTGCAAATTGTTGCTCATGTAGGCACCTATGACTCCGGCCGTCTGGGTTCAGAGATCATCCTCAGTTCATACAGGCGGTTGGTGGAGTTGGTGAAGGCGGAAAGCCTCGCTCGCGGGGTGGAATCTGAGCTAACTATGTTTAGTATCGTTCCCAGAACCGATCGCAGTCCTCTAGTTTGGAGCCGAGTGGAAGGCTTAAACCAGAGTCTCAGACGAGTCTGCGGAGATCTGGGTGCAAATTTCTCGACATCCGTTATCGGGTGGAGAAATGTAGGGTCCCCCTCAATAGGTCAGGCGTGCACTACACGCAGGAAACGGCTACAAGGGTAGCGGAGTACGTGTGGAGTGAACATGTGGGTTTTTTAGGTTACAGAATTCCCTCCCTAGGCCCGACAAGACGTCTCCTGAGACGCGACAAGATAGTAGTAGGCAAAACGCAACAGGGAATAACAATATTAATGTGGCAATAGTAAACTGCAGGAGCGTCTATGGAAAGGTCCCAGAACTGCTCTCATTAATAAACGGCCACAATGCCCACATAGTACTAGGGACAGAAAGTTGGCTCAAACCAGATGTAAACAGTAATGAAATTCTAAACTCAGATTGGAATGTATACCGCAGAGACAGGCTGGACAATGAGGGGGGAGGCGTGTTTATAGCGATAAGAAGTGCAATAGTATCGAAGGAAATTGACGGGGATCAGAAATGTGAAATAATTTGGGTGAAGGTCACTGTTAAAGCAGGCTTAAATATGGTAATTGGATGTCTCTATAGGCCCCCTGGCTCAGCAGCTGTTGCGGCAGAGCACCTGAAGGAAAATTTGGAAAATATTTCGAGTAGAGGTTTTAATTTGCCGGATACAGACTGGGGGACTCAAACGTTCTCAACGGGTGGCAGGGACAAAGAATCAAGTGAATTTTTTTAAAGTGCTTTATCTGAAAACTACCTTGAGCAGTTAAACAGAGAACCGACTCGTGGCGATAACATATAAGACGTTCTGGTGACAAACAGACCCGACCTATTTGTAACAGTTAACGCAGAATAGGAATAAGCGATCATAAAACGGTTACTGCATCGATGATTTCAGCCGTAAATAGAAATACTAAAAAAGGTAGGAATATTTTTCTGTTTAGTAAAAGTGACAAAAAGCGGACTTCAGAGTACTTGACGGCCCAACACGAAAGTTTTGTCTCAAGTACAGATAGTGTTGAGGATCAGTGGCCAAAGTTCAAAACCATTGTACAATATGCATTAGATGAGCATGTGCCAAGAGAGATCGTAAGAGATGGAAAAGAGCCACCGTGGTACAACAACCGAGCTAGAAAACTGCTGCGGAAGCATAGGGAACTTCACAGCAAACATAAACATAGCTAAAGCCTTGCAGACAAATAAAAATTACGCGAAGCGAAATGTGGTGTGAGGAGGGCTATGCGAGACGCGTTCAATGAATTCGAAAGTAAAGTTATATGTGCTGACTCGGCAGAAAATACTAAGAAATTTTGGTCTTATGTCAAAGCGGTAGGTGGATCAAATAAAATGTCCAGACACTCCGTGACCAAAATGGCACTGAAACAGAGGAAGATAGACTAAAGGCCGAAATACTAAATGTCTTTTCCCGCAAAGCTGTTACACAGAGGAAAATGCACTGTAGTTCCTTCTCTAGATTGTCGCACAGATGACAAAATGGTAGATATCGAAATAGACGACAGAGGGATAGAGAAACAGTTAAAATCGCTCAAAAGAGGAAAGGCCGCTGGACCTGATGGGATACCAGTTCGATTTTACACAGAGTACGCGAAGGAACTTGCCCCCCTTCTTGCAGCGCTGTATCGTAGGGTCTCTAGAAGAGCGTAGCGTTCCAAAGGATTGGAAAAGGGCACATGTCATCCCCGTTTTCAAGAAGGGACATCGAACAGATGTGCAAAACTACAGACCTATATCTATAACGTCGATCAGTTGTAGAATTTTGGAACACGTATTATGTTCAAGTAAAATGACTTTTCTGGAGACTAGAAATCTACTCTGTAGGAATCAGCATGGGTTTCGAAAAAGACGATCGTGTGAAACCCAGCTCGCGCTATTCGTCCACGAGACTCAGAAGGCCATAGACACGGGTTCCCAGGTAGATGCCATGTTTCTTCACTTACGCAAGGCGTTCGATACAGTTCCCCACAGTCGTTTAATGATCAAAGTAAGAGCATATGGACTATCAGACCAATTGTGTGATTGGATTGAAGAGTTCCTAGATAACAGAACGCAGCATGTCATTCCCAACAGAGAGAAGTCTTCTGAAGTAAGAGTGATTTCAGGTGTTCCGCAGGGGAGTGTCGTAGGACAGTTGCTGTTCACAATATACATAAATGACCTTGTGGATAACACCGGAAGTTCACTCAGGCTTTTCGCGGATGATGCTGTGGTATATCGAGAGGTTGTAACAATGGAAAATTGTACTGAAATGCAGGAGGATCTGCAGTGAATTGACGCATGGTGCAGGGAATGGCAATCGAATCTCAATGTAGACAAGTGTAATGTGCTGCGAATCCATAGAAAGAAAAATCCCTTATCATTTAGCTGCAATATAGCAGGTCAGCAGCTGGAAGCAGTTAATTCCATAAATTATCTGGGAGTAGACATTAGGGGTGATTTAAAATGGAATGATCATATAAAGTTGATCGTCGGTATAGCAGATGCCACACTGAGAGTTATTGGAAGAATCCTAAGGTAATGCAATCCGAGAAAAAAGGAGGCAGGTTACAGTACACTTGTTCGCCCACTACTTGAGTATTTCTCACCAGTGTGGGATCCGTACCAAATAGAGTTGATAGAAGAGATAGAGAAGATCCAATGGAGAGAAGCGCGCTTCGTTACAGGATCATTTAGTAATCGCGAAAGTGTTACGGGGATGATAGATAAACTCTAGTGGAAGACTCTGCAAGAGAGACGCTCAGTAGCTCGGTACGGGCTTTTGTTGAAGTTTCGAGAACATACCTTCACCGAGGAGTCAAGCAGTATATTGCTCCCTCCTACGTATATCTCGCGAAGAGACCTTGAGGATAAAATCAGAGAGATTAGACCCCACACAGAGGCATACCGACAATCTTTCTTTCCACGAACAATACGAGACTGGAATAGGGGGGAGAACCGATAGAGGTACTCAAGGTTCCCTTAGCCACACACCGTCAGGTGACTTGCGGAGTATGGATGTAGATGTAGATACAGAAGTAAGGAATATTGATCTGTTATTTTGCGGGCCCGTTCTTTCGCCTTCTTGTATACTGGAGTCACCTGCGCTTTTTCAGTCGCTTGGGACTTTGTGCTGGGCGAGAGATTCACGATTAATGCAAGCTAGGTAAGGGATAAGTGGCGTAAAGTATTCTTTGTAAAATCGAACTGGGATTTCATCCGGATCTGGTGATTTATTTGGTTGCAAATCTTTCAGTTGTTTCTCTACGACAGGCATGCTTATTACTATGTCATCTACGCTGGAGTCTGTCCGATGGTCAAATAATGGTACGTTTGTACTATTCTCCTGTGTGAACGATTTCTTGAAGATGAAATTTAAAACTTCGAGTTTCGTTTTGATATCTTAAACTGCCACCTCAGACTGGTCAACGAGGGACTGAATGGAAGCCTTAGACCCGCTTAGCAATTTTACGTATGATAGAAATTTTTCAATCGGTTTTGCTACTAAAATTTTGATTAGGAAGTCTTGAAAGGTAAGTATTACCGCGTATGTGTTTGAGTGAGTGGGCCTATAATAGCCATGTCATAACGTTCGAACACGTGTTTCGGGGTTGTGGCTACTTTCATTGGCATCTTTACTCTATTTTGCGTTATCTTATTCCTCTGACAGCTTTCGCATTTGCGAATATACTGCTCGATGTCAGCTTTCGTACCATGCCATGTAAGCCTACAATACTTTTGATCCGTCCATAAATCTTATGTCTTGGTGTCCACCAATTCGTGAGGCGTGATATTGTTTAAGAATTTTCAATTTGTCCTCCTGACTTAAACTATCTTTACAATGAATTACTGTGACGTCACCCTTATCTAAGGCTTTGTGAACAGCTATCAGGGCCTCTTGGTCATTCCTGAGCTTGTTTGAATCAGCGTCATCACTTGATTCTTGGTCATTAACGTTGGCTGAGGGCTCTCTAGTATCATTATTTTCAGTCGCCCTAAGATTCCGTATTCTTGAGAGGGCATCTATGACCAAATTCCTTTCAATGATTTTATTGATAATTTGGTAGTCATACTTCTCTAATTTGCCCCGGAATTTCAAGAATCGGCATGACACATCTGAGATGCTGCTGATCCATATTTGTGGCTTATGATCCGTACATATAGTAAACTTGCTACCATTTAAGTAACTACAGTAAAATGGCTAAGCCAAATGTTAGACCGTCCCAAAAAATGGCCACAATTTCCCTCTCTACGGTATTACAACTTATAGTTCGTGACACAAAGGCAGTAGGTAAATCACTACCTAGTTTGCCCTGACTTAAAACGGCTCCTGGACATCTCAGGCTCACATCTGTTGTGACTGTAAGGTCTTTGCTACAATCAGGGTTTCGCAATACTGGAGGATTCAACAACTTTTCCTTCAATTGTTCAAACACCTCTTCTTGATCGTTTCCCCACATATTGACAGCTCCCTCTCTCAACAGGTCATGCGGTGGCTTAGCCATTTTACTGTAGTTACTTAAAATCGACGATAGTATCCACATTTATTCTGGAACGCCTTCAATTGTGTTGTAGTTTATGGTCGTGGATACTGCTGTACTGCCAGCTGGAGTGGCCGTTTGGTTCTGGGCACTACAGTCTGGAGCCGATCGACCGATACGGTCGCAGGTTCGAATCCTGCCTCGGGCATGGACGTGTGTGATGTCCTTAGGTTGTTGTTGTTGTGGTCTTCAGTCCTGAGACTGGTTTGATGCAGCTCTCCATGCTACTCTATCCTGTGCAAGCTTCTTCATCTCCCAGTACCTACTGCAACCTACATCCTTCTGAATCTACTTAGTAGTCATCTCTTGGTCTCCCTCTACGATTTTTACCCCCCACGCAGCCCTCTAATACTAAATTGGTGATCCCTTGATGCCTCAGAACATGTCCTACCAACCGATCCCTTCTTCTGGTCAAGTTGTGGTCCTTAGGTTAGTTAGGCTTAATTAATTATAAGTTCTAGGCGGCTGATGACCTCAGAAGTTAAGTCGCATAGTGCTCAGAGCCGTTTTTTTACTGCTGTACCGCTTCCTGTTCCTTTGGATCCAGCTTTAATCCATCAGCCGAAAGGATATGTCCTGGAAAGGTAACTGCCTTATGCAGGAATTCACAGTTGTCAATTTGTAACTTTAAATTGTCCTTTCAGAGTCTCTCAAAGTTTTCTTCCAACCTGTGATTACGCTCTTATAACGAAGCTCCAAAGACAATGACGTTATCCAAATAGATAAACACCTTCCCACCTTTAAGTCCCATCAAGACAGTGTTCATTAATTTTTTTAATGTGTTTGGTGTCATCTTTAATCATATGGGCATTCTTTTATACTTACAATGCCCATAGGGAATGCAGAAACCTGTATTTTCTTGATCGTTTTGGACTAATGAGCCTGATGATAACACTTAGCTAGATCAAGTGTGGAGAAATATTTCGCTCTGCCTAGTCCATCTAATAGCTCATCGGTTTTGGGCGAGAGAGATTTATACTATTTTCTGTCATTTCATTTAGACGCCTATAATCCGCTGTTATACGCTTTTTTTGTTTTCCACTGGCGTCCATCATTTTCCGAATTAAAAGGAAAGGTGAGTCCCATGCACTGTTAATAGATACCACATCATCATCTCGTAACTCTGGAACCGCGCGACCGCTACGGTCGCAGGTTCGAATCCTGCCTCGGGCATGGATGTGTGTGATGTCCTTAGGTTAGTTAGGTTTATGTAGTTCTAAGTTCTAAGGAACTGATGACCTCAGATGTTAAGTCCCATAGTGCTCAGAACCATCTTGTAATGTTGTTTCCATTTCAACTCGTAAAATCTCCTTTTTTGCCTGTGGTACTATGTATGATCTTAAATTAATTGCCTTTCCTTGCAACTCTGAAATCAACGAAATTTCATGTTTGACAGCGTCGGTATAGGTTAGGTTGTCTTCTGGCAGATGCAATACATCGTTGTTAGCTAGACACAGTTCTAAAATAAGTTTCCTATCTTTACTATTCAAATGATCATCTCGGAGGCTCACTTCCAGTTTCATTTCCGAACACACTCTTTTTGCATGTCTTACTGTTACCTCTTACACTAAAGATAATGCTTCTACTCTTAACTGGGGATCATCTATTTCAACCTTTTCTTCTGTAGCATTTAAAATGCGAATCATACATAAACTATATTTCACTGCGACTAACGGTTCAGGTGTATGTACACCTGGCTTCAACTCTTGTTTTGGAATTATCGCTTTTGATACATTATTTAAACCACATTGTACTATTGCAATTTTCTGCTCACTGGGGCCTATACTTAACTTACATTTCTATTCTACTTCTCTTTTCCCAGCTTGATTCCTCTCGTAATAAACTCCTACTTCTGCGGCTCCGACCGTACACAACTCAGGACAATTTCGTGTTCTTTACCACTTCTGAATAACTACGTTTATGCCCTTTTGTGTATACCACAGTCACCTCATCGCTTCCTACTGATTCTGCGTTGTTACTTCTTAACTTTGACTCAATCGTTATGACATCCGTGGCACCCTGCCCTTTACATAACAAGTTTTTAACAACATCCTCTCGAAGCGACTCATGGGCCGTTCGCAACAAAAAGCGTTTCCTACAAATCACAACATTCCTCGAACCGTAATCTATTACAGCTTCGTGCTTGACAACGAAATCTCTACTAAAAAGTCCATACAATAGCAAACCTATGTCCGCCTTGATTACATAAAACTTATGCTCCACAGTTAGGTCTTTTTCAGCCCATAATTCTATCTTTAGGGCGCCTTCTGTTTTAACAACGTTATTGCTAATTCTCATATTCTAATGCTATCAGCAGAATCACAGTTTTCTGTTCCTCATATACTATCCTTCTTTAAAAGACTTAGTTGAGCACCGTTATCTATCAAAAATCTCATGGGATATCTAACATCCCTTTTATACACTATGTTAATATATTCATTCATGTTTGTGCGGTCTACACTGAATATTTTTCATGGGGCGACTCAATGTGACCACTTCACTGCACCTCCTTTAGTTTCTCGGTTCTCTAGGTTTCTTTCGTCTTAAAGGCCAGTTCTTACATGGTCGAGCATAATGACTTCTCTGATTGCAATTGAAACAAGTATGATTCATCATCAAGTTGCGGGACCCTTCACTTTCCTTAAAAACCCTATGAGTGTCCACGAAATGCTCATTACTTTCTTTATCCCCCTATTTTGTTGTCATTCTGGCTTGTACTGTTTCTACATTTCGTATTCTCCTACAGTTAGGGCAACTTTTCGATATGCGCCCTCTTTTTCCACAGTTGAAACTGTTCTGGTGGTTCATAGTTTGAAAGGTTTTTCTTTTGCAGAAGCTATAACACTTTCCTCTGTAGAAATGTTTCAAATGGCTCTGAGCACTATGGGACTTAGTGGTGTCACCGCCAGACACAACACTTGCTAGGTGGTAGCCATTACATCGGCCGCGGTCCGGTAGTATACGTCGGACCCGCGTGTCGCCACTACCAATTGATTGCAGACCGAGCGCCGCCACACCGCAGGTCTAGAGAGACTTCCTAGCACTCGCCCCAGTTGTACAGCCGACTTTGCTAGCAATGGTTCACTGATTTCTACCCTCTCATTTGCCGAGACGATAGTTAGCATAGCCTTCAGCTACGTTATTTGCTACGACCTAGCAAGGCGCCAGTATCCGTACTATTGATATTGTGAATCATGTACCATAAAGAGCGATGTTCTCCATTAATGGATTAAAGTTAAGTATTCCACCAGCTACGTCCGTTTTTCTCAATTCTAATTCCCTTGCCATGTTCCAGACCTCACGCCAGCCTGCGTGAGCTAAAACGCGTGCATTTCGGCCTCCTTTAGGAACACGGTTGGCTCTCCTTCCAACCACAACAGACTTCACTGCTGAGGTCATCAGTCCCCTAGAACTTAGAACTACTTAAACCTAACTAATCTAAGAACATCACACACAACCATGCCCGAGGCAGGATTCGAACCTGCGACTATAGCGGGCGCGCGGTTCCAAACTGTAGCGCCTAGAACCGCTCGGCCAATCCGGCCGGCTTTCCTCTGTGGAGGCAGTGTCTATCGCTTTGGACAGAGTTATTGATTCTTCCCTTGCTCTTACCACTGTATTGCTTTCTTTGTCTTATAACCCTTTGTTGATGACAGCTCTACCCTATTTGAAAATTAATGCAAGACTACGTGCTAATTCTGATTCCGTCATAACTCCTTTGACTGGCTCCTTCAATTGATGCTGAAGTGATCCTGAGCATATTCGAGAACCCCATTGGGCTATGCTTTCCCGTGGTTCCTGCCTATTTGCAAACATTTTACAAGCGTAGTAGTCAAGAGTTCTTTTAGAACCAACATTTTATACTGAAATAACATGTAGAAATGGAATATCAGACTAACAATTTAGTTCATCCTGCTCCTACTTTTCACGCCTTTACATATTTCGGTAACATATCGTGCTGGTCTGGTATAACCAGGTCGAAAGCACTATCACAGATGTCAAGAAACTCATTGAGTTGCACCTTATAACCATCAAAAGAATGTTGCAGCAATTTAATTGCATCACGTTAAGTAATATACTGTCTTTGCGGTGACGAGGACGTTCCTTGACTACCCGATACCTGTTGCTCGTTAGGCCGCATTTTTCTGAAGAACATCTTTCTCTCTTCCTAGTGCGGTGTACCGTGACTCGTGGCCGTGTGACGCTGGCTCAGTCCAGTAGTCATGTCTTATTCTTTTGATGGTGTGTTCTCACACCTGTGGTCAACTAGGACATTGTCGGGTCGAGCTCGTTTGGTTGGCGGACCCCCTTAGTCTTTCCAGACTTCTTCTCTCCTTGTCTCCCGACATCAGCCTCATCTAAACTTCTTTTCTCTGCCTCGTGTCAGCCGTCAGTTCATCTAAACTTCGAGCTGAGTTTTCTGTGAAATACTACTGTCTCTATCTATTCCTCAGGCCTGTGGGCTTGTAATTAAATAACTGATGCCCTCACCACACCTGACACTAAAAGTTTTTATGTCGTGTCGGTGATTTCCTGCGAGCAGATCAGGAAAGAGGAGCCTGATGTAAGGTTTCCAGCCCTGGAGTTACAGCTGCAAGCTGAAAAGGTTTCAGACCAGGAAACGTGTTATGCTAAGAAATCTATCTCTGAAAAGGAAGGATTATGATGTACTGGAAGCTTGCGAGGTACTGTGGATATACTGAGAAACTGGAAAAACTGAGGGAAGGGTCGCTACCCCTTGTAACAAGGTACCGCAAAAGTCTAAGTCCCGCCCCAAGGGCAGAGTAGCACAGAGACGACATCGAAGGCAGAGTCTAAAATGGAAACCTTATATCCAGTTAAGCTGTTGTTTATATACGCTAGTGTGACGTTTCCACAACACCTGGGGAAACTACTGTTAATCTGGATGACTTTCAACCTTTATCCTGTCGCATAGTCTCTCAGTGTGGAAGCTTATCGCCTATCACATGCTACGCAGCTCTGGTTTCTACCGATATGGTATTTGTATAACCGACCCGTGTGTGGAGGCTTCCTGGTCCTCCGAAAGACATCAATCTAGCCAGCGGTAACTTCCACCACTATGTTACGATATCACAGGTCTCTGTAGCACAATGAATACTTAACCCGTACCCTACTACAATTTATTCGTAAGAAGTACTAAGCCATTCTTCTTGCTCAGTTTACCTGTGTTACAATGCTTTTTGCCAGTTTTGGGAATCATTTCAAAGTCGAATTCATTTAATTTTAGTGCACACTGAGTCTGTCCACTGAAACCATCCTTTGCACCATTGAATCACGTCCCATACATTTAACACTGGAAGAATGTGACACCATATATCAAATACAATATTTCCTCTTCCGTATTTGAGTAATTCTTCACAACCTTATTCAGCTTACTTGATGCATGAGCCACTGGAAGATCTTTACTTTGCGCTTCTCGATTTAGAACACATCTTATCGTCTGGTTGGAAGAATACACGGCAGAACAAATCCCTACCAACACACTTCTATCTGTGAGTTCCTCCTGCAATTTTTAAAATCCAGCAGCCTGCTGTAACTACACATCCCGCTTGATATGCATCACTGACCTTGCAGTAGCCACAAGTACAATTTCAAATTATATATAATAATTATCTAATCCCAAGACTAGCTGTAGCTCTTTACTGATTACCAGAGCTGGGAAGCCATATACTGCATGTATCAAACCTGGATCAGTTTTTACCCTGTGATGGCTAATTACGATTCGTATTGTAGGTAGTTGTTTCTTTTAACGAAAAGTGGAACTTTTCGGTGTTCAACATCATGCATGTGGAATGCTACCACTTAAGAACATCTTTGAGTCTTTGTGCATCCTCTTTCACGTCCACCAAATAAGCATCAAGGTACACATACACTAAATCGTTGAAAAGTGGCTGGTGAGTACTTTAGACCAAACGGCATTCGCTGGCACTGGTAAGCGTCCCACAGGGCTGTATATGCAGTCTTCCGCAGGTCGTCCAGCACTGCTTTCAACTGATGTAACCATTCTTTGGGTCCGCTGTGGAAAAGTATTTGCACTGACCCAATTTGTACAGAATCTCTGTCATATTTCGTTTCAGATACGCACCCATAAGCGTTTTAGCGTTTAGACAGCAGTACCTGCAACCGAACCTATGCAATCCTGTACCTTCTGACGACTTTTTGGGTATGATAAATACTCATGCACTGCAAGGGCTATTTCTTTCTACTTAAATTTCATCATTCACTTTCTGATCGATAGACTCTTCCATTATTGGCTGAGAATGATGGTGTGCTCAGTTTCTGATGCATAGGTTTTTTGTTCTAGTCAGAATTGTGTTGTGTGTTATGGATGTTGCTGTCAACGGCTGCTTCTGGTGCACCAACTAATGAATTTTTTCTTCCCTTGCTAATGTACTTAATGTCAACAAAGTCAAACTGTGTGAGAAAGAAATGAAGCGTCTAAGATAGACGACATAGCCACGGCTGGTCACTTTCCTATGTTACTATACACTGAAGCGCCAAAGAAACTGTTATAGGCATACGTATTCAAACACACAGATATGTAAACAGGCAGAATACAGCGGTGCGGTCGGCAACACAAATATAAGACAACAAGTGTCTGGTTCAGTTGTTAGATCGGTTACTGCTGCTACAATGGCAGGTTATTAAGATTTAAGTGAGTTTGAAAGTGGTGTTACAGTCGGTGCACAAGCGATGGGACACAGCATTTCCGTGGTAGCGATGAAGTGGGGATTTTCCCGTACGACCATTTCACGAGTGTACCATGAACATCAAGACTCCAGTAAAAGGTCAAATCTCCAACATTGGTGCGGCCGGTAAAAGATCCTGCAAGAACAGGACCAACGACAAGTAAATAGAATCGGCCATCATGACAAAAGTGGAACCCTTCCGCAAACGGCTGCAGATTTCAATACTGGGCCATCAGAAAGTGTCAGCGTGCCAACCATTCAACGAAATTTCATCGACATTGCCCACCCGTGACTGCACGACACAAAGCTTTACGTCTCTCATTGGTCCGTCAACACCGAAATTGGGCTGTTGATGACTGGAAACATGTTGCCTGGCCGGACGAGCTTCGTTCCATACTCTATCGAGTGGATGGACATGTACGGGTATGGAGACAACTTCATGAATCCATGGATCCTGCATGTCAGCAGGGGGACTGTTCAAGCTGCTAGAGGCTCTGTGATGGAGTGCACTAGGAGTGATATGGGACCCCTGATACGTCTAGATACGACTGTGACAGGTGATACGTACGTAAGCGTCGTGTCTGACCACCTGCATCCATTCATGTCCATTGTGCATTCCGACGGGCTTTGGCAATTCCAGCAGGACAATGCGACAGCCCACACGTCCATAGTTGCTACAGAGTGGCTCCAGGAACACTCTGAGTTTAAACCCTTCCGCTGGCCACCAAACTCCCCAGACATTAACATTATTTAGCATATCTGGGATGACTTGCAACGTGCTGGTCAGAAGAGATCTCCACCCCCTTCTACTCTTACGATTTATGGACAGCCCTGCAGGATTCATGGTGTCTATTCCCTCCAGCACTATTTCAGACGTTAGTCGAGTCCATGCCACGTCTCGTTGCGGCACTTCTGCGTGCTTGCGGGGGCCGCACACGATATCAGGCAGGTGTACCTCTTTCTCTGGGTCTTCAGTGTAGTATTAGCTGTGCTGCATGCAATGTGGCACAGCTGTCACTATTGCTGGCTATCGTGTTGCCGATTAGGATTTACCAGTTCTGAGAAGTACTCGAAATTTCTTATGTATGTAACAGCTGTACATTCTGGAAATTTTCTTAGTCTTACAATAAATTCACTCTCTGTCCAGGACTTCAGATGTGTTCTGGGTTTACATTAGTGTCCATAATAAAAGTGTTTTCAGTGCTAAGTGCTGTGCTTCATTGCTGACACTGCCTTCGGATTTGGACTTGATTCTGTTTACGACATGATATTACTTGGTGGACACGCAGGGTAATTCAAAACATTCACATCACTGTGGCTCCAGTTAGGTAAGGTAAGAACTAGCATATAAGAAGTTCACCGTGTCCAAGATCCGTATATTTAGGAGAGCAACGTATTCCAAAATAGCAGTACGTCATCTGCACCTGAGATATTCATCAGTGTTTTTCCAGAGATGCTGGTTAGGATTCAACAAAATGGCAGAAAGTATTAGACCGTGTCGCGAATGCAGCAGGTGAGAAGACATTGTGTGTCCGCCAAACATGTACAATTATTGGGATGATACAACCAAGCTGCGCTTCGAGAACCACGAAGAGAAGCTCAGCAGCGGGGATAAACTTTGGTCGAACTGAAGAAAGCATTTAGCAACAATCAAAAGCAAGACCGCTTGTCTGAATAACAACTGAGGAGCGCAAGTGGAACATTTAAATGACAAGTCAGACTATTATGAGAATCAAAAGACAATGTATCTTTTTGTACATTACTTACTAATATCGTAAAAAACTGAGAAGCTATTCTGATACCATAGAATTATGCTGCCAACCTTATCACTGCAAGAAGTAGTGAGTCAAATTAGACAATAAACTATTTATTAAGAACGTTCAAAGTGCCATACCAGGAATCTGACTGGTTGTGTGTGCCGACAAGAAAGTTTTTGTTCCAAATACCACTAAAAAAATAGTTCAAATGGCTCTGAGCACTATGGGACTTAACTTCGGAGATCATCAGTCCGCTAGAACTTAGAACTACTTAAGCCTAACTAACCTAAGGACATCACATACATCCATGCCCGAGGCAGCGGTTTCAGGCTGTAGCGCCTAGAACCGGTCGGCCACTCTGCCCGGCCAAATACCACTAAGACAGTGGCACTACAATTCATTTTGGGTATTAAAAGTACAGAAATACAGCAGAAATATTTTAACAAGTAAAACTGTAGTCAACAAAACCATATTTTGTTTCTTTTCCTGTTTTTTTACGAAAGTAGAAAATTAAATCCATGAAAAAATCTGAGTATTGACGTCTGTTTCTCAAACAACTCTATTCTTGTGATTACGAATTGCGAAGTTTGCCGTAAAAAACCCTGTGTTGGTGAGGAACAAACAGCAACATCGTCAACAAGTCTTCCTGTTAAATGTGACTAGTCTTTCAGATGAAATACATGATAGACGCGAGCGTGCGCGCACGTGAAGCAGGTGCTGGGCGATGTAAACTCTTCGTTAGGACCGCCGAAGCTCACGCCAGACTTGCGGGGCATAGCGGCCTCCGAGCCGGTGAACTAGCGCCGGCTTGGCGCTGATGAGCGGCGGCCTCACGGCTTCTCCGCAGCCATGGGACCGCCACTTACATTGGAAGGGTAGTTTCTTCTCGACTGCTGCTGTCGCTATAGGGTTCGGGCTCGAAGCGGCCTCGGGCTTGGAGCGGTTTCACGCCGAACTTGTGAAGCGGTGCTAGACAGAGTAAGTAAAATTTCATGAGTTCAAAGAAATTGTGCAAACGAATTTTTACTTGCTCTGTGGTTCAAAAAATGGTTCAAATGGCTCTGAGCACTATGGGACTTAACATCTGTGGTCATCAGTTCCCTAGATCTTAGAACTACTTAAATCTAACTAACCTAAGGACAGAACACAACACCCAGTCATCACGAGGCAGAAAATTGCTCTGGGGTGTTAATCGAATTTGTCTCTGGCCTAATCTTGGATGTAGTACTACATACATGAGCGGCCGGACGGTCTAGCGCAAACGTAGTACGCCAGCGAAATCTGGCAACGCTGGAACCAGCGCTGCGCTGAGCTTCGATCAATTAAAAGTGAGAAGCACATATCGTCGCTTCGGGTGTTCCTGTAAGACCGCCGCTCTCTTCGGCTCTGTCCCTCATGCAGCCCAAACCGATCGCTGACGAAGGCGAAAGGACGTCAGTCGCATGCGAAACGTTTGTACGGCTCGTAGTGCGTAGGTTGAGGGTGCGCAGAGTTCTTGATTTGTGAACATCAAAGAGATGACTTTTTCTCTATTCATTGTTTCCTGATATGTGAATCGTCAACGTCCAAATGTCCGGAGCGTCATTCTAAAAGTTTTAATGTCATTTTTTGTATTAAGGCAACTGATAATGCATCAAGGCAAGCTGTGATACAAACACAGGGAGAAAATTGGAAGATGGAGCCGAAGGAAACCATAAAAGGAAAATAACGGTAGAATGCCAACAATCACAAAAAGATGCCCTATAAAATTTTTTGTGCATATGTTCGTCGCTGTCGTTGGGCCAAATATCGAAAGCAGAGTCGATCAGTGCAATGACGAGTCAAAGCAGAGAGGAAGAACCTTTACAACCACGAGTTTCGAGTAAGGACGATGATCAGTCTACTTCTTCCACTGATAAATCTAAGCCAGTGGTAGCATTTTCATCGTCTCAGCTGCAGGATTAGATTCGAAAAAAAATTCATTGTTCCCTCAGAATTGAACCTTTAACACTAGTAATTGATTTGAATGATCTGGGAACATGACTAGACATTATAAACGCTTCAGTGACGGAAATTCTTGTACGAGAGGATCCTGCAGAAATTCCGTCATCACTCACACTCCTAAGACACGAATATAGTCGCCGCTTTTCCAAAGACTTTTGCTACTATAAATTATCAAATGTTGAAATTAGCTCAAGAACTTGGGTCATTTACTCTAAATCGAAGGATGACACCTGCTGCTTCCGTTGCCAAATCTTCAACGTTAAATCCATACAGAATATTAGAAATAAACTTTGCAAACCTGAAGTCTTTAACTCATGGAGTCGTTGCAGTGATGCCCTTCGAAAACATTAATGCTCCGAGGATCACATTTCGACCTTCGCATAATGGGTGGAATTGAAAATCGGCTAAAAGGGAACAGCACCATTGACGACATGAACGAAGCAAGAATAAGTCAAGAAAAATGGTTCTGAGCACTATGGGATTCAACTGCTGTGGTCATCAGTCCCCTAGAACTTAGAACTACTTAAACCTAACTAACCCAAGGACATCACACACATCCATGCCCGAGGCAGGATTCGAACCTGCGACCGTAGCGGTCGCGCGGTTCCAGAATGTGGCGCCTAGAACCGCTTGGCCACTCCGGCCGGCTAAATCAAGAAAAGAAATACTGGTGAGATGTTTTAACAAGAATAACTGCAGTGGAGGAATTTTTGGCACAAACAAGTTGATCGTTTCGAGGATCTTCGTCAACAGTCTATAAACCTGACAATGGAAATTTCCTGAAGAAAAATAGAAATGATCCACCGATGAAGGAACACTTACGTTGTATTCGTGGCAAGAATCACTACCTTGGCTCGCAAATTCAAAACAGAGCGATTGAAATGTTAGGTAAGTTGTAACTACATTTGTAGGGTCCAATAACAAAATAACACATGTGAAGTAAGACGGGCGGCGGGTGGAAGGGGGGGGGGGGACGCAAAATAAAGTTGTAAAAAATTACGCCACAGAATAACAAAATTTACGCATTACCCATTATGCACCCACTAATTTTTATGCATTTTCATTAGATATTGGAAGTGTCTATTCGCCCGTATAGCACCATTTGAAAAACATGGGCATGATTGCAGTTGTGTTCCCTACCATTCAAGTCTCCCATATGAAAGGTTGCTAGTCGACGGGTAGCTAAAATGGGTGAATAGCCTCACTAATTTATTTGGTTATGCTTTTTTGGTATTGGTTTGCAGCACTGGTAAATACTGTGAACGAGGCGTCGAGTTATCAATGGTTGACATTTAGCGTTGGCACGCGTGATGGCTTGCTGCACTCACATATTCTTTTTTACCGTCATGTTTGTTTCCACAAACCGTTTGATGCAATGTCTTCCTCCGCATTTATGTATCTCTTAAAGTAAATGTAAAGATTCTTTTAGTCGTGATGTAAAGAGTTGACGTAGCATAAATGCAGTGAAATAAGACACTGAGAAATAATTTAAAACAAAGGTAACAAATTATACATTACTGACAGAATAAAGGTACAGAGCGTCGGTCATTCAAGCGCATCCGCTTGCGGTGCTCACTTTTCAGCTGCTCATTCAAATCATGCACCGTCTTCACGAACAGATGCATTTGGATCGGTCAAAGCGATGCAATGCACAATTTTCCATCGGACACCACGAACAGTTCGAACGACCGCACTATTTTCCGTAAGTATTTTCTTTAAAACTAGCCTAAAATACATTGTTAAAAAATCCATCTTTTTTTTACATGTGTATTCGAACTAAAAAAATATTACGCCGTCATCCCCAATTGCACCCCAGACATTAGTCATTAAGAACCAACAGGTTAGTATCCATTACTTCAAGATATCAGGAGTTCCGTTTTGAAACCTGGTCGAAAAATTTATTCCGATTATAGTTGGCTCAAATGGCTCTGAACACTATGGGACTCAACTTCTGAGGTCATTAGTCCCCTAGAACTTATAGCTAGTTAAACCTAACTAACCTAAGGACATCACACACATCCATGCCCGAGGCAGGATTCGAACCTGCGACCGTAGGGGTCTCGTGGTTCCAGACTGCCGCGCCTAGAACCGCACGGCCACTTCGGCCAAATTATAGTAATGAGAGATACAACTGGAGAAGGACTGACGAAGGTTTTAATAGAAGTGCTGGAAGAAAAACATTGTCGAGGCCAATGATATGATAACGGTACCAAAATGAAAGGAAAATCCACAGGAGTACATTCTCGAGTTTTCCAGATCAACAAGCAGGCAATCTTTACACCTTCTGTTACAACTTGGACGAGATCCTTGGAGACACGACCAAATGTAGTATGGAGGCAATGACATTTTTCGGTATAATACACCGATTGTACAATGCGAGGCAAAAAGATTGGCCGGCGCAAATAATTTAGAATCCAAGAACAGAGCATTGCGCATGCTCAAGTTTTGAAGTGCCAGTGCTCACAATTATCGAGTTCTGTGGAGCTTCAGCTTGGTGTTTTCATCGTCGAATATAAGCAATATAGTGGCTAGGACACAGTTTAACCATCGTATCATATCTTTTGAAAATCGTTATATGAGCATGTGGAAACGCTTAGACGCAAGAACTACACGTCGGTAGAATTACTACAACAGCGAACATTTCACTTCTGTTTCAATGGCAGTTGGCTTTCGGCCATGGTCGCATGCGGACCGGTTCCGAGGGCCGGGCAGCGCTCTGCTAACGGAGCTGTTTACTTCCGCGTGGCAGTATTTGTGTGTTGTACCGTCAATCAATATTGTACCCCATAGCGCACTCCTACCGCCGGGCGACGCTTCAAGTTACGTTCCAAGCCGAACATGCACGAATACGCCTGGACCCACAAGAAGTTATAGGCATTCACTTCTCTTTCACCGGCAGTATCGTCTACATTAAAATGACGACGGAGGAAGCATATTCTGACGTATTTCGACGACCCCCACAGGGACTAAAGTTTAAATATTCTGACGGACATATTGCGGTGGTTTCGGTAGACAACGCTGCTTGCGGCCATCGATGAATTCGGATATATAGGCTTCCTTTCGAAGTGCCACAAGACCCTACAGCAATGTTGTGGGCCACAATGCGGAGATATGGCAGATGTTCACGACGGGCAGCGCGGGATTAGCCGAGCGATATAGGGCGTTGCAGTCATGGACTGTGTGGCTGGTCACAGCGGAGGTTCGAGTCCTCCCTTGGGTATGGATGTGTGTATTTGTCCTTAGGATAATTTTGGTTAAGTAGTGTGTAAGATTAGAGACTGATGACCTTAGCAGTCAAGTCTCATAAGATTTCATATACATTTGAACATTTTGTTCACGACGTACAACCTATTGAATGATGATAGTTCACCGGCCCCGGCCGATAGTTCACCGGCATCACCTCCTCTGACGGCGACGAGATTATCAGCTCTCCAGAGTTCGATGAACGGTCCGCCCACTGCGCTCTCTATCTCTGCTTTCCTTCATACGGTGGCTGAAAACAGCAGATGTCTCCTTCAAATTACCAGGGCTGGCCTCTTGGATCACCCATCGTATGGTTATGGCGATGGGGTCCTTTGCCTGTACTAGGATGTTATTTAAAGTTCAGTATTGCTTCCTTGCCCTCCCACTGGAGCGTGGTAGGATTGGCTTATTCCATGTGCCAGACAGACTTGTGGCACTTTTTGTTAGCTCCCAACTAAATGTCTGGCGCCATTGACAGACGAGCCTCACCGGACTGCTTTTACATGATTATGTGCCGGTCTCAATGTGAGCCCCATTCACGTTATCAGACATTCCACCCCTTTTATTACATCCTCCACTACTTACTACTTCCACTTATACTGTGTACAAAGACCATACATGAAGCATTACAAAATGCATCGGTTCCCCAATCCTATGGAACAGAAATTTCCCCAGATCATATGGCGTCGGGTGTAGAAAGCGGCGCAAGCAGGCTTTCTCGACATCAGCGTCCGATCCACCTGGTATACCATCATCAATGGGAAACAAGTCAACCAGTTCCGTTTGCAACGCATCCACCTCGCTAACACACCTCTATCACTGCGGTGTGGTCCGTCGTCTGACGTCTGGAGTCTCGCGTAGCGTATCTTAGCTTTTCTTGCTCGACAGACACTTTCAAATGGTTCAAATGGCTCTGAGCACAATGGGACTTAACTTCTAAGGTCATCAGTCCCCTAGACTTTAGCGCCTAGAACCGCTCGGCCACCCGGCCGGCAGACTCTTTCCATTCCCAGATGTGATTCATTACCCTGCAACCAACGCTCTTTGGCCCCGACGGGAAGTCGGAACTCGGTTATTGGACGTACCCGAATGATCGACACTATGCTCTTGATCGCAACACCAAAACAAGCAGTTCAAAATGGTTCAAATGGCTCTGAGCACTATGGGACTTCACTGCTGTGGTCATCAGTCCCTTAGAACTTAGAACTACTTAAACCTAACTAACCTAAGGACATCACACCCATCCATGCCCGAGGCAGGATTCGAACCTGCGACCGCAGCAGTCCCGCGGTTCCGGACTGCGGCGCCAGAACCGCACGGCCACCGTGGCCGGCGATGGCAAGTAGATATTTTTTCTTTGTAGTTTCCTTTCCCTCTACAGGAGCGAAAAAATAGAAATAAAGGAAAAGAACTTCCTGAGTGAGTAGGCTGACGGTTTACAAACGTGAAGGACGAACATTCGAATCTAACTGGAGTCGATGGTCATTCTCTTTTTAAATTTAGACCTGCTCAGGTAATGCTTTAATTCTTACCTCGCTACAAATTGTGCACCGGTAAGCTTTTCTAGGTTCCACTTTATTTGTGCAAAAGATTCCATTTTGTAATAGTCTAATTTTAAAACAAACAGACAAATGGTTAGTGTAAAAATATTGAAAATGGATGTATTTATTTGTAATTATTTCGATCACTTTCTGGCGTCTGTATAGTTTTCAGCTAAGCGAAACGTATCAGTTTTGCTTCAAAATGGCTGATGTGAATGTTCGCGAGCGAACGATTGCTCTCTTTGAAATCGGTGTTATGCATCTGAGGCAGAACGTCGTTATGATGTTGATGTTTCCACAGCATGAAGATGGATTAGACGATGTAGAGATAGTGGAGAGGTAGCGAGATGTCCAATTCTGGGAGACCACGAGTCTCCAGACGGACACACGATGAAGAATTAGTCAGGGAGTTCCAAAATGCTCCTTTTTCACTCATCGTGGAACTAAGGAGAGGTTCACATTTCCCCGGCTCCTCAAAAACTGATCGCATAAGATTAAAGGACTATGGTATCAGCTCTCGTCGTTCTCCTATCAAAGAACCGTCGTCTGACAAACAAGCCGTGAATTGACTAGCAATTGTGATTTCCCAGGAGGATGTCGATTGGAGGAAAGACATCTTCTCCGACGAATGCACAATTTAGTCCACTAGCAGAGGCCCTGCTCTCGTTTGCCAAACAGATGAGCAAGCATGTGACGCTCGCTTCATGCCCACACGCGATAGAAGCGGACGTGTAAGTGTGAAAGCTTCGGGAAGGGTGTCTTACATGGGTACATGAACTTTGGAACGTATCCAAGGCAAGTTCAATCCAGTATGCTACGAACATTTCCTTGAAAATGCAAGCATTCCTGGAGCTCGACTTTTGTGCAATGAAGGACATCTCACTTACCAACGGTTTTTCTCTGCCTGGGGCTGGGTGTTTCTGTTGTCCTCATCAGTTCATCATCATCATCATCATCATCATCATCATCATTCGTGACAGAGGCAAGATTGTACTGTGTAAAAAATGGACTGTATAAGAATTGGGACATTGTACATGTGCTGACGACGGCGCAGTTGAGCGCCCCACAAAACAATCATCATTTTCCAACATGACACTAATCCATCGCGTTCTAGCATAAG
Organism: Schistocerca gregaria; assembly: GCF_023897955.1. Lineage (NCBI taxonomy): Eukaryota > Metazoa > Arthropoda > Insecta > Orthoptera > Acrididae > Schistocerca > Schistocerca gregaria. The sequence continues at coordinate 82,320,598 of NC_064931.1, forward strand.
AATTCAGAGTTGGTTTCAAAGGAGAAAGAATATCATTCACTGTCTTCCGTGGCCTCCAAAGTCATTTGATCTCAATTTCATAGAGAACGAATGGGCTCAACTTAAGAAGACTCTGCGGGACAATTGGCCAGACCCTCCTTCAACCCGAATGCCCTATAGGATTTGGTTTATTCTTCATGGGCGACAACTGCCATGGATGAGGACTTTTTCCACACTTCTGTAAATTCTATGGCTCGAAGGATCCAAACTGTTCTTGATGACAATGGCATGTGGGCAAAAGTACTGAAGCTATACATAACCTACTCTTCTGCTACTACATTATTTGTACACTCCTGGAAATTGAAAAAAGAACACCGTGAATTCATTGTCCCAGGAAGGGGAAACTTTATTGACACATTCCTGGGGTCAGATACATCACATGATCAAACTGACAGAACGACAGTCACATAGACACAGGCAACAGAGCATGCACAATGTCGGCACTAGTACAGTGTATATCCACCTTTCGCAGCAATGCAGCCTGCTATTCTCCCATGGAGACGATCGTAGAGATGCTGGGTGTAGTCCTGTGGAACGGCTTGCCATGCCATTTCCACCTGGCGCCTCAGTTGGACCAGCGTTCGTGCTGGACGTGCAGACCACGTGAGACGACCCTTCATCCAGTCCCAAACATGCTCAATGGGGGACAGATCCGGAGATCTTGCTGGCCAGGGTAGTTCACTTACACCTTCTAGAGCACGTTGGGTGGCACTGGATACATGCGTCGTGCATTGTCTTGTTGGAACAGCAAGTTCCCTTGCCGGTCTAGAACGATGGGTTCGATGACGGTTTGGATGTACCGTGCACTATTCAGTGTCCCCTCGACGATCACCAGAGGTGTACGGCCAGTGTAGGAGATCGCTCCCCACACCATGATGCCGGGTGTTGGCCCTGTGTGCCTCGGTCGTATGCAGTCCTCATTGTGGCGCTCACCTGCACGGCGCCAAACACGCATACGACCATCATTGGCACCAAGGCAGAAGCGACTCTCATCGCTGAAGACGACACGTCTCCATTTGTCCCTACATTCACGCCTGTCGCGACACCACTGGAGGCGGACTGCACGATGTTGGGGCGTGAGCGGAAGACGGCCTAACGGTGTGCGGGACCGTAGCCCAGCTTCATGGAGACGGCTGCGAATGGTCCTCGCCGATACCCCAGGAGCAACAGTGTCCCTAATTTGCTGGGAAGTGGCGGTGCGGTCCCCTACGGCACTGCGTAGGATCCTACGGTCTTGGCGTGCATCCGTGCGTCGCTGCGGTCCGGTCCCAGGTCGACGGGCACGTGCACCTTCCACTGACCACTGGCGACAACATCGATGTACTGTGGAGACCTCACGCCCCACGTGTTGAGCAATTCGGCGGTACGTCCACACGGCCTCCCGCATGCCCACTATACGCCCTCGCTCAAAGTCCGTCAACTGCACATACGGTTTACGTCCACGCTGTCGCGGCATGCTACCAGTGTTAAAGACTGCGATGGAGTTCCGTATGCCACGGCAAACTGGCTGACACTGACGGCGGCGGTGCACAAATGCTGCGCAGCTAGCGTCATTCGACGGCCAACACCGCGGTTCCTGGTGTGTCCGCTGTGCCGTGCGTGTGATCATTGCTTGTACAGCCCTCTCGCAGTGTCTGGAGCAAGTATGGTGGGTCTGACACACCGGTGTCAATGTGTTCTTTTTTCCATTTCCAGGAGTGTATTTTTATGCAAGGTCAGATGAATACCACCCTCCAAGAAAGGTTATTTGTATTCTTATCGTATGTCAGATAAATATCATCCTTCAACGAAGATTATTTATATTTTTTTGGGAAGTCAGGTGGATACCCCCCTCCAAGGACGGCTATTTTTATTACTATGGGAGGTCAGAAAATGGTTCAAATGGCTCTGAGCACTATGGGACTTAACATATGAGGTCACCAGTCCACTAGACGTAGAGAATTACTTAAAGCTAACTAACCTAAAGACATCACACACATCCATGCCCGAGGCAGGATTCGAACCTGCGACCATAGCGGTCGCGTGGTTCTGGTCTCAAGCGCCTAGAACAGGTGCTCGTTCGAACGCAGGCGACTGATGACCTCAGAAGTTAAGTCCCATAGTGCTCAGAGCCATTTGAACCATTTTGAACCAGTGCAGTAAGCTGACACGCTATCAAGGAGCTACAGATCTTTTGTTTTCAGCGTAACGGTCGAATAGGCCTACCGTAGCTGAAGAACGAATATTAAACTGGAAACACCAGATAGAGAAAGGCACATTCGCTCGCTCGTGTAAACGTGCGTAACGACTTAGAGAAATATGCCAGTCAGCTGATGCGTTTCTCTTAGGTGAAAACTATTGAGATTTCTGGTGGCGGTCGAAATAATTACAAATAAATACATCCATTTTCAATACATTTACTGTGACCATTTGTCTATTAGTTTAAAGATTAGCCTATTATACACAGGAATCTTTTGAAAGAATGTGGAACCAAGAAAAATCTACAACTGCACAATTTGTAGCGAATTAAGGTTTAAAGACTTACCTGAACAGTCTAAATAAAAAGAAAAGACAGTTAACTCCAGCTGGATTTGAACGCTAGCACTTCACGGTCATAAACTGTTAGTCTATCCACTTTTATTTTACGGATTTTAGTTTTTATTACAGAGGACAGACATTCCTCTGACCGAACACATTTTTTTAAATTCAGAGACCTTACACTTTTTTCCTTTGGTGTCACTTTTTTATGCGACTTCCAGTCATCGTAAACCACATTTTTACTAAATTTTTATTTTATTCTCGTTAACAAAAGAAAACAAATGCTTTTTCTTAGTGATATTCGAAGAAAATTAATCTTCCCTTGATAATGGTAGAACATTTATGTGAAAATAAACTGTGCATAAAGTCTCTCATCTTCATAGTGAGAACATAAAATCTTGCTTCTACTTGAAGTTAAAAAATTTTGAAACAAAACATTTAGTTCGTAATTAATAAAAAAATTGTCTAAATTCTTCACGAGGATTTAGTCCTGTACTTCTTTCCAGAAACTTGATTTATTTTCTTGAATGTCTCTTGAAAGGATCTAAGAAATTCTTGAGCCCGTTGCATGTAATCATGCAAGGTTAACATCAATGAGGTCCGTATCAATCGTTTTCCATTACTGTGCTTAAAGCATTTTATTCCAAGACTCTGTTTAAGAATCGGAGTGTGCGCTGATTAGAAACTGTGGCAGATTAAAACTGTGTGCCAAGAGGTTTCATGTATAGATGTCTTTTGCTTCGTCACACTCTGTTCTGAAAGCTTCGAAGACTGTAACTGTATTCAACGAAAATAAAAATTTTAGATGGCAAAGACCAGTTGGTATATGCTGCACGTCTATCGACGGCTGTAGGCTAGCAGGAGCAATTTCGTTCAGCAAGTGGGCCGTTAAGCTGTCTGGCAACTTTTTCCATTGCTTGTAGATTCGACACTTGTATAACGCTCGTAGCTTGTAATTGACATTCGGGAGGTTTACTCCTGATGTCCTTGTGGAGAGTGTTAGTGTACCGAACTTCACTTTCCAAAGGTTGCCTTGGCTCACAAAAAAGTTTCCTATCGCCGACATAATTCTTTTGGCTGTTTGTAAGGGCGTCGGGAAAGCTTGTGCAACAAAGCTAAGTCTGGATTTTATATGCACATTTATCGGTGTGGTTTTCTATATCTCTTCCACTTGCCTCATGCTGTTTCCTGGCACAGATGCTCGTATTATTGTAAGTAGCTTTCTATAATTAACGACAATGGTGCACCGGATGTTGCTCCTGAATTCAATTCCCAGTCATTTCAATTTGGATACCTCCGACAGTTTTCCCTCATTTTGCATGCGTATTCCTCTGCCTACCTTCGTGATGCCTGACTTTCTCTTATTTAGCTTAGCACCAGACGCAAGTTCCCACGTCTGTACAATCTGAAGAGCTTGCGCCACTTCATCCTCATTTGTGACCAGGACGCCAAAATCATCTGCGTTGGCTTTTCACACTATTTTCTCGCCATGTATATGCAATCCTTGTAGGTTATGCATGAATGTAACAAGGAGAGATTCTATTGGTATTGCGAAAAGGACTATTGGAATAGGGCAATCTTGTCGCACGGATCCAGTCATCTCAGTCTCTTTACTTAGTTTTCTGTTTATCATTTTTCGTGCTATACTGTTTTTTAATATCTGTTGAGTAATCCTAGCGAACCGTGGCGGGAATCCTATTACCTCCATGATTCCGAGAAGATACTTATGATCTACTCTATGAAACGCCTTCTCGCAGTCTGATGACACTAATGCACATTTTATTCGGCAGACATCTGCAGTTGATATTGTCCCTATATTCGCATTTATTCTGATGGATGTTTCTGTCTGTACCTACACGTGTTTGGCACGGACCAGTTATATAGTTCATTCATCTTGCTAATGATCCTGTAATCACTGTCGACTAATGTTATTGGGCGCAGATTTTCAATTCCTTTGCTAACTGAGCTCAGTTCTTAGGAATTAGAACTATTATCCATTCAGGAAATTCCTTGGGAACGTCAACATGTCCGTTCATGAGTTCCTTGAACATGATTTTCATTTGCGGCCAGAACACTTGGCAGAATTCCACAGGGCACTAGTAAGGTCCTGGACTTCGTGCCATTGCATCTTTCAGTTCGTTCTCTATCTCAGCTCTGAGATTTTCTAGTTGCTCTACGCTAATTTTGCGTGGTACGTTCCTAACAAGATCTTGTCGCGCCTTTTCGTCGGTAGGTTTGCTGGACATAATGTCTAAGATATGTTTATTAACTGCGTCTTTAATTTCACTCTGTTTTGTGAGACTGGCTCCATCACTTAACTTATGTCAATATTTCTCTAGTTCCTCTCTTATTCTCACGCATTACGTGATACATAGCTGTTTCTTCCTCTTCTGCAATGTTTTGTATCTTCGCTCTGATTTTAATACCTTTCGACTGATGCCGATTTAGTGCTAAAAGTTTTTCTTTGATTTTGTTAAATCGTGTATAATTCTCCATTACTCCTGTGTCCAAGTTTTACAGGTCTCTAAGGCAGCTGAAGTAAAACTCGGTTGGCTTTTTAATCCAGAGGCTCTTCTGTCGTGAGTAGTCGTTCAGGATTGTTCTTATTTTAGGCTTGGCACACTGCAGCCATCAACTACAGCTGAACTGTATTGTGGGAATTGTTCTCGCTTTCTTTCCATATATTAGTAAATGCCACGTGACATTCCCTGTCTTGTAGGTGTGTAATGTTAAGTTCCCATATGCCTCTCGCTTGATAAGTCTTTTGTTTTTCCAAATTTATTATGGTGATGTACATAGCTGATCAGCCAGGATGGTAAGCCTCACCTCAGTTGGAGTACGTGGTTCTTTAAATTGGACGATACGTATGTCCTGTCCAGCTTGCTTGCTGAGCGTATCTTAAAATATCTGAATCCGGGCTCTGCGCCAGGAGCGTGTTCCCACGTGTCGATTAACTGCAACTGGTGGACTATTCGTTCCAGTTCAATAGACTTGTTGAAATTCAGTGTCTAGTCTTTTGGGCTGAGGACAGAATTAAAGTCGCCGGCTAGGATTGTGTAATCTTGATCATTACCGAATATAGGAACGATTTCTTTTTTTTAAAAGTCCGGTCTGGCGCTCATGTTATTGTTGCCAGACGGTGCTTAAACGTTGATGATGCGGGCATAATTGACAGTCACTGCAATGCCTCTACTGTATGCAAGTTTTTCTGTTTGCGTGACATGGATGCCTTCTTTCGTAAGAATGGCGGCTGCCAGTTCTGCATCGATACCTGGACTGGTTATGACGGTAATTTAATATCTGTTACTTCCTGTAACAGTAGCATATTAACGTCAGGTGCGTATAAGAAGTCTTGCATAAGTTGTAAATTCCAAGAGGAGTGTGTCTTATAATATTCACTGTGGTGATTTTGTAGGCTTTTGCCGCATTCATATTCTCTTATTCATGATCGATGTCACTATTCTTCATAAGACGTGCTGTAAGAAGTATATCCTTTTTCACGCATATGTTCCAGCAAAGTCGTATCCATCGTGTTCGATTGATTTTGTTGGGCAGGGATCTGTGTCATTCCTCCAATTGCTCGATCTTGGTTCATTTCGTTCTATTCATCAGCCCAGCTTTTGTATTAATTAACTTTCTATGTGTCTTTCTCTGCATTTCTGGTGTCAGGGAGAACCTCGTCGGTATCTTAATTGGCTCACAGCTACAGTCTTTCGAGTGACAAATGGTCCGGTGACAAGGGCATGGTGTACTTGATTTGGTTTGCGATTGTTCAGAAGCATGAATACTCGAAACCTGATTTCTAGGTGGTTCTTCACGTAGTTTATTGCTGATTTGCTTTGCTTTTTCTCGCAAAGGCGGTGCCAGTTGTTCAGCACCCTTGTGAGCCAATCTCCTCTTTTTATGCCTCCTTGAAGGATTGTCTCTTGGGGACGTTTCAGCGTTTGCTATTGCCACATTTATGTCTTCCGCACTGTCTTCTGGCTGGCAAGTGAAGACTCGGGTTTCCTTTTTGTTTTCTGGGTTCTGCTCCTTCTGAAGGACTCTAGTCAGTTCTGGGGTTTTTCCCGTCTGAACAGTTATATTAGGTTCTTGTTCTTGACGTTTTGGTTCTGTTGCCACTGTCGAGTCGCCAACATGCACTATCAATTCTCTGTCGCGAGCAGTGTCATGCTGAGTAACTTCAGGAGCGTGAGGCTTATGCACTTGTCCAATATCTGTCGCTGCGTAAGTTAAAGGCAACATAGACACGTCGGGGGTCTCACAGCTTCGTCTGCCTGTAGCTGGGCCACTCGGCGTTGTATACACTGCGAGCGGACACGGTCTGTGGTACCGCTCGACGACCATCTTCTCGGCTGCCCATCATATATTACAACTGCACGATAACCGCATACAATTATGTGTGAGGGTATGTGCTTGGGTAAATCTACTCTCAGTTGCCTAATACCATTCAAGATGGGGAACGTGTGAGCAGAAGACCACTTTTCCTCAAAATTAATGATTATTCTTCCATAAGGAGCTATCACTGAACTGATCTGCTCAGCAGGAATTTCAAAAAGTAAATCAGAGATACGAACAGTCCTTATTCCAAATCCAGCATGCGTAACACAACCTAACATTACCATCATGATGTTTGTACTTAAATGTTGCACCACTAGATTTTGCAATTTTATCACACAATCCCGCGTTTTTAAGCTTTACATGCACTATGCTGCTCACAATTGAAAGGTGAACATTTGTAACATCGTCAAACGAAATATTCAACATTTCATCTAACCATATCTCAATTTAGAACGAATTCGGTCTCTGAACATTCTGGTGAAACACAAATTTCCGCGTGTCTCTTCTATTAGGGTGATTCATCTCTTCTTCTAATATGAATCCACCAAAAGTCTCAAATAACGCAGCTAACAACTGCAACAGATGCTTTCACTTACCGCAGCAGACAGTAGCAACAGCACTCGCCGGAGGTCCGCTTACCACGACCGCCAAAAGCGGACTGTCCACTCAGTCATTGTAACAGATGTAAAACGTTCGTCATTGTAGTACTTCTACCGACATGGAATTTTTATGTTTCAACCACTTCCACGTGCTCCAATAATGATTTTCAAAAGAAATGACACTATGAATTAAACTGCAATCACTCTCGACATGTACTGCATCCTAAGTACTATATTACTTCTATTAGACGGTGTAAACACCAAGCTGAAGCTCCACAGACCACTTAAGTTGTGGACACTGGCACTTCTGTACTTTGGTATGCACAATGCTCTGTTCTTGGACTCTAAATTACTTGGGTCGGGCAATATTTTGCATCTCACTGTGCACCCTATTTTCGGCAGGTTGAGTATTCTCGCTGAGCACTGTTCCGAACTAATCTTAAAGAAACATACAGATATTAGAGGGAAGTCTCGTGTTAAGTGCATGAAACATGTAAGATACCAGCTGGGGAAAGTTTGTGAAGCGCTCGAAAAGCTTGCAGAAACAGCAAAGGATTCATCTGTCTAAACTGAAGCATTGTGCTTAGTGAATCATTCTCTCGGCTCCTTCGAATTCGCTTTGGCTCTTATCATATGGCACGACATCTTACATTCCGTCAATGAGGCCAGTAAAGTTCTTCAAGCTGAAGGTATGCAGTTAGACGTCGCCCTACAAGAAAGAAAAGGATTGAATGACTTCCTCAAAACTTGCAGGGAGACGGGATTCACATCCGCTATGTCAACTGCAAAAGAATTGATGACACATTTAGGATGGGACGCAAAGTTTTAAACTCGTCGTCAAAATAAGTGCAAAGAAATTATTCGATGTGGCTGATGACTATCTAGGCATTGTCGACGAGACCCAAAAGTGGCATGAAGCCGAAGGAAGATTTAAAATCCAGTACTTCCTGGCCGTCGTCGATGAAGCGTTGAGCGGCATGAGACCAAAGTTCAAAGAGCTGACTAATTATTCCGAATACTTCGGATTTCTCTTTCATCCGTCCATACTTCGTGACACGCAAAAGGAGGAAATTCAAATGAGTTGTTAGCAACCACCGAGTTATCTTCAAGACGGGGAACTAGCTGATGTAGACACATCTGACCTCGTCTCAGAAGTTGTGCGGCATACGATTCCCACTACAGTGAAAACCGCGTTGGACACACTTAAGTGCTTAGGCCCACTCAGAGAATCTTATGCCAATATCACTAACGCGTATCGGATTTTGTTGATGTTACCTGTCACAGTGGCGTCTGGAGGAAGAAGTTTCTCAAGATTAGTATAAGTTCTATCATGGTGCACGACCGCTTTAAAGGGTCCGCTGTTCTTTCAATTCAAAGCGACGAGGAGCTTCAGATGAAGAGTGAAGACATGATTCAAGGGGGTGTTTTGCGCAAGGCACGCAGAGTTCAGTATTTGTAAGCATACGCAAGGCTGTTTTCGGTTGTTAAGATTTAATTTGATAATTGCCAAATATTTTACATACTGCACCTCTTCTTGTGTTCGCCGCGATCTTAGTGCGATTTAAGATGCGGTTATTGATACTGATATGATTTATACACGCTTGCAAGTAAAGTGTTATACGACTTTAAGGTAGGGTAAAATAGAAGCACAGTTTCCGTCTGTTAGTTAATTACTTTACACACAATGTGGTGTCACCGCCAGACACCACACTTGCTAGGTGGTAGCCTTTAAATCGGCCGCGGTCCGGTAGTATACGTCGGATCCGCGTGTCGCCACTATCAGTGATTGCAGACCGAGCGCCGCCACACGGCACTTCTAGAGAGACTTCCTAGCACTCATCCCAGTTGTACATTAGACTTTGCTAGCGATGGTTCACTGACAAAATACGCTCTCATTTGCCGAGACGATAGTTAGCATAGCCTTCAGCTACGTTATTTGCTACGACCTAGCAAGGCGCCATTATCAGTTTCTATTGATATTGTGAATCATGTAATGTCAAGAGCGATGTTCGTCATTAATGGATTAAAGTTAAGTATTCCACCAGCTACGTCCGTTGTTTCTAGATTCTAATTTCCTTGTCCTGTTCCAGACCTCACGCCAGCCTGCGTGAACTAAATCGCGTGCCTTTCGGCCTCCTCTAGTAACACGGTGTTGGCTCTCCTGCCAACCACAACACACAATTTGCCCTGATCCATGATTTTACGTGTTCAAAATGTGATAATCGATGATTTTGTTTAGAGTTGTGTTTAATTTTGTCAATAAAGAAGACGCTTTGTTTTAGAGCAAGTTTTTCAGATTTCGCTCTTCACCCCTCCGCGGCCTCGAGCTTGGCTTCGTTACAGACCTCGCAAGCCCTAGCGACGGGCCTAATTATGATATACGTCGATTTCACTGCTTTTCAAGACCATACACGTTCACATTGAAAATACTGTTTCAGCACCATATTTAAGATAAGAAGTCAATTGCATGCATTGGAATGGCAGTTGGAACTCCTGAGGGACGCACTGTTTGGCATCTTCTAGTAATGAGTGTTTGAAAACTTTTCTCCACTGTCTGACACTTGAGACAAATTCGAGGACATGCAACGGAGTACCGAAAGCTCTATAGTGTTTAAAACATATTTAGAAAAAATGACACTTATGACGTTTTACATTTCTACTTTTCAGCTGAAGTCTCATAGGGAACGATGAAGTCGTGTATATGTTACCGGCCAAACCCGATTCTAAGATGAACTGGTCTCATATACAGAATGTTTTAGCCCTATGCCATATTGTGTATCCGAATATGACAGAAGCTGACGAAACTCACATTTGATAAAAGAAGTCGAAGTACATATTCAAACGTCCCCTTAGAAAAATTGTGCAAGATTGTGCTTAAACTGAAACACAATATTTTTTTAGCGCAACGCAATCTGACTTTCAATAATCCCTACAAGAGAATGGCCCTGACTAAATTAACCTATACGTTTCACAAATCACTTACCTCACAAAAATCTTCGTTACTCAAACTACTGCAATACAGCGAGCGCCACTACTGCCAGCTAAATAACAGATTCAGACTACGGAAGGCACTAACTACTGATAGGCATAGTTAGCGAATGAAAGATTTTAATACAGAAAAAACAATGTATTTACCTTAAGAGTCATAATATATATCAGTTCATGATATCCAGTCTTACAAATTTCAAAACTCCGCCATCTCTCTCCCTACATCCACCACTGCTGGCGGCTCACCTCCAACTGCGCAACGCTACGCGCTGTTAACATCCAGCCGCCCAACACTACAATGGCGAGTATTACAACAATGCCAACCAGCCACTGACTGCACACAGCACAGCCAGTGATTTTTCATACAGAGCGCTCCGTGGCAGCGGCGTTACCAATAAAAAAAAACCTAAACAGCCTACTTACAATATATAACCAGCTCTCCTGGTAAAGCATGTTACAATAACAAAAGAATTCATCAGGTAGTCCAAGCGTATTGAGGAAACGCAACTGAGAAAAAGTCGGACGAAAAACGTATGACCAACTTGCGATTGTGGGCCTTATGACACTTGGCGAAGATTATGACCTTACACGCCACTTTATAAGAGAAGGGATGCAGCATTATTGGCAGTCCGATATGTTGGAGCGAGTAAGCAAGGAATAGTATTCATGAATGTCGGCCGCATACGACTGTGGGCAATAGAGAATGTTGAAGATGACGTGTATCGAGCAATATCTGCCACCACTCGAAAGTCCCAGAAAAACATGGACTAGGCCCATGCGAAATTATGTCGCAGCCGTTAAACAGTAAACCACCACCAGACTAACGAAGGTGCAACCAACGCATCCCCAAGTATAACGTCCCACAGAAAAGACAGAGGACTACACGCCAGTATGGAGGCCCTGCACACTTTGCACGCTGCTGCAAAGAAAGAAGTTTCCGACAACTATTACGCCACCAGACGTCAACCATCACAACAGCTCTGTTCGTGACAGTCAACTTCAAATGACTACAGTTGACCTGTGGAATGAAGACCATCGCCGTACTGTGGATGAGATCGCTCCCCAACATGCCGTACAGAGGTACAATCCCCACGCCGAGCAGTGTAATAGACAGAAACTATGGGAGGCAAGCATCTGCGGACATGAGGCTACCAGAGACAGATGACTGTCACCCTGATCTCAGGAAATCTCACTGACGTGCTCATCGACAGTAAAACTTTTCGGGCGGTAGTCAACTCAGAGGCGTCCTTTTTGTAATGTCGAATGCTCATCATAGTCAGTTAAAGAAGACTCTGTTTTGTGATGTTAAAGGTATTGTGCTGAAATCGCAAATGGGAAATATGGCTCAAATGGTTCAAATGGCTCTGAGCACTATGGGACTTAACATCTGAGGTCATCAGTCGCCTAGAACTTAGAAGTACTTAAACCTAACTAACCTAAGCACAACACACACATCTATGCCCGAGGCATGATTCGAACCTGCGACCGTAGCGGTCGCGTGGTTCCAGATTGAAGCGCCTAGAACCGCTCGGCCACTCCGGTCAGCCAAATGGGAAATGTATCCAGCGAATAGGAACATGTTTTGCGAGAATATACGTGACAGCGCAGGTCTTCAATTTTGTCATTTAATCGGAATGTTATTCTCAGATGAGACTTCTTGCAGGCTTCACTAGCAGACGTAAGTTGTGGAAGACAGCTCCAGAGCGACGAAGCAATTTCAAGAAGCATAAATTACAAAGAATTCTCTGTGCGGTTGTTTGCTTTTGAAGATGTTAGGCCGGCCGTTGCGGCCGAGCGGTTCTAGGCGCTTCAGTCCGGAACCGCGCTGCTGCTACGATGGCAGGTTCGAATCCTGCCTTGGGCATGGATGTGTGTGATGTCCTTAGGTTAGTCAGGTTTAAGTAGTTTCTAAGTCTAGGGTACTGATGACATCAGATGTTAGGTCCCATGGAGCTTAGAGCCATTTGAACCATTTTTTTGAAGTTGTTATTATCCTGCTGTTCAAATGGTTCAAATGCCTCTGAGCACTATGGGACTTGACTTCTGAGGTCATCAGTCCCCTACAACTTAGAACTACTTAAACCTAACTAGCCTAAGGACGTCACACACATCCATGTCCGAGGCAGGATTCGAACCTGCGACCGTAGCGGTCTCGCGGTTCCAGACTGTAGCGCCTAGTACCGGTCGGCCATTTCAGCCGGTATCCTGCTGTCATCGAAAAGATGAGTCCCAGTCGTCATAGACGCTCAGTTTTACGGTAAAGCTTTTCTCGATTGCAAAAAGTTACTCTGGCCAGCAAAGATCTTCAGCATGGTAGGTAGTAAGGGGACTTTGGATCAGTAACTGTCACTAGTAGTCACACCTCATCACTGAAGAGATGTGCACAGGTACAGCCGAACTACTTCGGCAAGAGCTGCTGAACACCATAGACCACCGTGTTCTGTTATGACAATACAGTGGAAGAAGTTACTGTCGAATCGTAAATACGATCATACGTGACCGAGGACAACGTCAGCAGGTGTTGGTCGTAAGCGCCAATTTTCATAAACTTTTAGATAAGGAGTAGAGGAAAGAAAGACAATCGGCCTACAATAAAATACTGAATCAACACCGGGAATCATTCATTAATTAGCCAAGGCTCGTATAAAGTGTCTTTAGTTGAACGATGGTTAATCCAGGAGGAAGTAAAAAAGATCTTGCAAGATAATATTACTAAGCCTTCAGAGAATCCTAGGTCTTCTCCTGCGGTCTTTGTAGTGAAGAAGAACGGCAGGTGGCGTTTCTGCATCGAACTCCGATGACCGAACAAAGTCACGAAAAAATATGTCTACCACTGCCGTGCACTGATGACACCCTAGATGTTTGAGAGGAGCGAACTATTTCTCAACTATTGTCTTCTAGACAGGCTACAGGCAAATCGAAACTAAAGAGACTAAGAATGAAAAGATTGCCATCATAGCTCCCGATGACCTCTACGAATTCACTTCTTCTGTTTGGACTATGTAACACTCCAGCCTGCTTCGAGCACAGGACAACTTTAAATGGTCAACTTATCTTTGCTATCTGAATGACAACGTTGTTTATCCAAAGACATTTGAAGGACATTTAATCCAACTGACAACTATGATGGTGTGCTTTGAGACTGCAGATCTCTGACTGTATCCAGAAGAGTGCCTCTTTGCCCCCAAATGGATAACAGTCTCGGGGCACCTATTTAAGAGTGGCGTGGAGTCCCTTTTAATCCAGAGAAAACAAGAGCAGTCACAGTTTTTCCGATTACTCTCCACAATCACTATGTTAATAGCTTTCTCGGAATGTGCTTATACTACTGCAATTCTGTGCTAAGGCTGATCACTTTCAAGGCATACTCCAGAGTGACGCCAAATTTTCCAGGAATGAAGTGCAAGAAAGATCTGTCCTTTTCCTTACTGAGGGGTTACCATCTTCTCCAGTACTAGCATTGTATGATGAGAATGGCAAGACAGAACTTCAGACCGATGACAGCAAGTTTGGAATAGGTGTACTTCTTTTAGTTATTCAGGAAGGTGCTGAAAAGGTGACAACTTGTGCTTCCGGAGTATTCTCCAAGAAGACGTACTCTACAACCAAGAAATACTGTGTTTCAGTTGTTTGGGCTAAACAACTTCTGACTGTATTTATTTGGCAAACGAATCACCACTGTGATGGGCCACCACTCTCTATGCAGGCTGACTAGCATGAAGGAACCATCAGGTCGACTGACGACATGGGCACTGAAGATAAAGGATTACGCTGACACAGCGGCCGGTCGCTGTGGCCGGGCGGTTCTAGGCGTTTCAGTCCGGAAGCGCGCGCCTGCTACCGTCGCAGGTTCGAATACTGCCTCAGACATGGATGTGTGTGATGTACTTAGGTTAGTTAGGTTTAAGTAGTTTCTAAGTCTAGGGGACTGATGACCTCAGATGTTAAGTCCCATAGTGCTTAGAGCCACTGGAACCATTTGAGCTGTCACAGGGATAACAACATTGAACGAAAACACGAAGATGCCAACTGCTTTTCAAGGACTCCTGTTGTGGAACAGGGCAGCATGAAAGTTATTGCTGTATTCTGTGGCAGTGCTACTGAAAAGAGAGAAGAACCGGAATTGCTGAAAACCATAGAAGCCTTGAACAATGAATAATTGACCAAACGACAAATCCAGGCAATATATAGTACACTGTATGATAGGAATTATGGTCCAGTGTGCAGGGAAGCAGCATACTCACGCCTTATAAAATTCACATCAGCATTTCCATTGTGTGCTAGCCAGTCCGCTGTAACTAGTTCTGACGTCATAAAAGTTGCGCAATACTTTAAAAATCAAGTAAATAACCTGAAACGTTTCTAGCATGTCAGGAGTAATACTAAATCAATATGTGTTGGATATCAGTTCAATCACTTTAACCAGCTTCGAAATTTGGATTTTTTTCTGTAAAAATCATTGGCGCAACAGAAAAGAGCTATAAACTCAAAAATTTATATTTAGATTCCTTTTTCATAGTAATTTAGTAGAAACAGTATTCTGGATCTCACAAATTAAAATTTTAGTTGAAATCCATGATTTTCTGGTTTTTGTCTTAAAAATTAAGGAAGCAAGATAGATTAAGTAGGCGAATAAATAAGGCTAGGATGTTTAAATTTAAGTAGAAGGGAGCTCCGCTATAATCATAAAGATGTGAGAAGTTTCAACTGAATAACTATAAAACTATACCGATAGCGTATCTCAAAATGGCAAGTTCAGAGCTCGTCTACTTCATGTAGTGTAATTAAATTAATTCTGTCACCCAAAATATTTGACTTAGCCACGTCAGACTTTTATTATGATTACTTACCAGTGTGCTGATTGCGCATTTAAATTGAGAGCTTCATCGGCCATCAGCAAAGGAAGCAATGATTTATTCGATAACTTAGAGTGGTGCATTACTAGCCCAGCCGCTAGTCGGGAGAGCGGACTTGATCAGGCGTTCCCTTAGCCGTCCGCACCGCAGCTTTATACACTCCTGGAAATTGAAATAAGAACACCGTGAATTCATTGTCCCAGGAAGGGGAAACTTTATTGACACATTCCTGGGGTCAGATACATCACATGATCACACTGACAGAACCACAGGCACATAGACACAGGCAACAGAGCATGCACAATGTCGGCACTAGTACAGTGTATATCCACCTTTCGCAGCAATGCAGTCTGCTATTCTCCCATGGAGACGATCGTAGAGATGTTGGATGTAGTCCTGTGGAACGGCTTGCCATGCCATTTCCACCTGGCGCCTCAGTTGGACCAGCGTTCGTGCTGGAAGTGCAGACCGCGTGAGACGACGCTTCATCCAGTCCCAAACATGCTCAATGGAGGACAGATCCGGAGATCTTGCTGGCCAGGGTAGTTGACTTACACATTCTAGAGCACGTTGGGTGGCACGAGATACATGCGGACGTGCATTGTCCTGTTGGAACAGCAAGCTCCCTTGCCGGTCTAGGAATGGTAGAACGATGGGTTCGATGACGGTTTGGATGTACCGTGCACTATTCAGTGTCCCCAAGACGATCACCAGAGGTGTACGGCCAGTGTAGGAGATCGCTCCCCACACCATGATGCCGGGTGTTGGTCCTGTGTGCCTCGGTCGTATGCAGTCCTGATTGTGGCGCTCACCTGCACGGCGCCAAACACGCATACGACCATCATTGGCACCAAGGCAGAAGCGACTCTCATCGCTGAAGACGACACGTCTCCATTCGTCCCTCCATTCACGCCTGTCGCGACACCACTGGAGGCGGGCTGCACGATGTTGGGGCGTGAGCGGAAGACGGCCTAACGGTGTGCGGGACCGTAGCCCAGCTTCATGGAGACGGTTGCGAATGGTCCTCGCCGATACCCCAGGAGCAACTGTGTCCCTAATTTACTGGGAAGTGGTGGTGCGGTCCCCTACGGCACTGCGTAGGATCCTACCGTCTTGGCGTGCATCCGTGCGTCGCTGCGGTCCGGTCCCAGGTCGACGGGCACGTGCACCTTCCTCCGACCACTGGCGACAACATCGATGTACTGTGGAGACCTCACGCCCCACGTGTTGAGCAATTCGGCGGTATGTCCACCCGGCCTCCCGCATGCCCACTATACGCCCTCGCTCAAAGTCCGTCAACTGCACATACGGTTCACGTCCACGCTGTCGCGGCATGCTACCAGTGTTAAAGACTGCGATGTAGTTCCGTATGCCACGGCAAACTGGCTGACACTGACGGCGGCGGTGCACAAATGCTGCGCAGCTAGCGCCATTCGACGGCAAGTATGGTAGGTCTGACACACCGGTGTCAACGTGTTCTTTTTTTCCATTTCCAGGAGTGCATGTAAGAACGCTGCGCGAGAGAGTAAGACCTTCGTTCTGTCCAGACGTTGATTAGCGCACGACCTGTGCCGGAAGTCGCGTCGCGTCGGTATCAATGCTATAAACAGCCTCGGATGCCGTAATAAGTTACTCGGGATATGCGTAAATATGAAATCGTTTTCGAGTGAAGTGTTAATTCTAGGATGACTTTAATGATCTATCTTCAGTTTGCATATGTCGTATTTTCACGTGCCGTCGCGGGACAGACATTCTACCATTATTTAGCGTGGCGTTTGATGAACATTATCATCAGATTATGGCGAGCATTCACTTAAACATTTAATTTGAACAGTTATAGTTGCATCTGCGCATTAGACTTTGAACTGCCCTGATAGTTGGATTGTGTGGATTCTTTTTGGTCTGTGACTTTCAGTATATAGTGAGCATTTTAGAGAAAATGGTTTTTGATTATGAATCCCAGACAATCTCCTAGTTCCTCAGAGCTATAAGCTGTAGCTATAAATGTATTTCTAAGATGAAGTGGGCACTAGGAATTCTAATTACAGGCTTCACGTTTTGCTAATCACTTTCTGGTTGCCAATATTGTAGTTAGAGAGCCAGCATTAAATAAATAATAGGAACACTTAATAACAAATATTTCCACCCGCCGCCCCACAAGTGGTACAGAAATGGTTACTCATAAATTCGGTACATCTACAGACAGCAATCCTCAAGTTTCTCCGTGATGATCCATGATCTGGTTCTGGGATCAGTGGAGACTGTAGAGAGTGGCTGGCCAGGGTTTCAACGATATATTATCCACCCTTTGAACCACTGCAAGCAATGCTAGTGACACAGTTGCCTTTGGAGCTCCTGATACTAATTCTGTCTTCAGTAACATTGAATCGAATTGAAATCTACCTCTTGGAGGGGATGCTGAAGTTGACAAGCGAAAATCGATCGATAATAATCAGCACTGACTAGCTTACCGTCTACTCAGTCGCCAAAGCTGTGCCGAATGCCAGAGCACCGGAAATTGAAAACTTCCTTGTAGAAGATATCATTTTGAAGCAAAGAGCACTCCTTTGTGTTGGTCTCAAATGGAAATGTCTTCCAGTCGAGACTAGTATCGGAGCTAACTTCACATCGTGACGTCTTCTACAGGATGACCCACCACCCACAGACAAATGACCTTACGGAAGATTTTAATATGATGTTAGTACATATGGTCTCAATGTTTGCTGATGTTAGGCGAAGGAATTAGAATACTTATCTTCTCACATTAAACACCTATCATCATTCCACAATCGCAACACCAGATCGGATACGTCTATCATCTTGGCTGTACCTTTACATAACACAAAATCTTTCTCCGTGTCATTCTCCATCTCAGCCATACGACTATGGAACGCGCTCCCCTGTGATCTGCGTCTTATCCAGAACTACTCAACATTCAAGAGGGAACTCATAACATACATATTAGGGACGGTATAGCCACCATTCTTGTGCCCCTCCCATCTCTTTCTTTCTCCTCTCCATCACAGCTTCGAATTTTACCGTTCTATTTCTCTTCCTCTAACCTATCTAACTCTTATATATCTCTTTCACCCCATTCTATCGTCTTATGTCTGTGCTCGATGAGAATAACTCACAAGCTGCAAGAACATAACGAGAAAATTCCCAACTAACAATGTGACTGACATTCATAAATGAAAAGTATGTTTACTTTCATATACATAGACATTATTATTATTATTATTACTATTATTATTATCATTATTACTATTATTATTATTATTATTGATTGTTATAATTATTTTTTATTGTTATAATTATCATTGTAATACGGTTATAATATCTATTTTTTTCTTTAACATCAATACTGCATAATAGGCTATATGTCCTTAATGTTAAGTAGAAACTGTAACTCGTTCAATCTGAGTATGCCTGGTTAGGTGTAAGAGAGGGCCTGAAGGCCCTAATCTTGCCAGGTAAAATAAATGCATAAATAAATAAATAAATAAATATAATACTGCCTGTCGTGACATTCACACACAACACAGCGAAGCAAGACACTACAGGTTTCACACTGTTTTTCAGCTCCACAGTCGCTAGGTCGAAATGACAATGAATATGCGATCCCTACTTCCACCATACGATACCGAGGATGAGTATGAGAAACATCTCACCACCAGTATCGAAGAACCAAGACACTTGGCTCGCATAAGGAACTTGGACACACAGGGGGAAGACAGAGCACCAACCAACGAGGTACAGCCAAGAAGAATTGTTATAGATTCTTACACCTGTGCGAAAACGTGACTACCAGAAAAGTTACTAAAGTGCTTCCTTGTTTATTATTGTAGTGGATTATGCTCCTTCATCAAGAAGAC
The DNA here is from genome assembly GCF_023897955.1 of Schistocerca gregaria. NCBI lineage: Eukaryota > Metazoa > Arthropoda > Insecta > Orthoptera > Acrididae > Schistocerca > Schistocerca gregaria. The sequence continues at coordinate 82,339,813 of NC_064931.1, forward strand.
AAAACAGTAGACATCCTCCTTCTGCTCTGTACGAAACCCTGCTACCGTCCTGAGGTGCAGACTAACAATGAGCGATTGTTGTTCAAGGAAAATGGAGACCCACTCTACGATCTCGAGACTTCGGTGAGAGAGGCTACATTTTATGCTCGTCACACCGAAGAACATATGACAACAATACCACAATGGGAAAATCCACCAGGGCTGCCACAGTAGGGGCCATTAACAAGATACAGATCCAGAGTGCTAAAGCACGCGACAGTGACGTCGGAAACAGCAGGTCGCTGTTTCGTCAGGAGAGGGAGCAACCCTGTGCTACACGCAGCGTGATATTGCTGTTATTGTCAGTGACTGCCGCGTAGCTGGTCGCTGGAACAAATACAACCATACTGTATTATTTTTCGTTGAGTATTTACCAGTACTTCAACGGTTTTCGAAATTTCTCATATTTGTAATGTTTGTATACAGAATTTTCGATGTTTAATAAATAACATTAATCCCAGTGCTAGAGTTCAGTTGTGTTCTGGCTGTACGTTGGTGTTCCTAATAAACATGCCACCAGTGCTACGTTTTTTACTAGGTTAGCAATCCTGTCTTCGAATTTCGACCTGATTCTGTTTATGACATGACTATACTGGGTTGTCAGAAACAATCTGGAAAGTTTGGAAGGGTGTTGAAGGGTAGGTTCTGCTGATGAATAACTGTTAAGAAAAAAATTCGATACGCAGCTCCATTTATGGGTCGATTAGCATTGAAAGTAGTGTATCAGGAAGTTGCACGAAGAAATTCAGGCGGCGCGCCAGAGATGGTGCCGCCAAACGTGTTCTTCATTTGGCTTCTTAAAATCGAAAAAGAGAACGATACAAAATTTCGACATGGGATGGCAGTAAACATAGAATCTGAGGCATAGGGTGAACAGTCTCCTTTGTTATCAGCTATGCTATAAGGACAACTGACAATAATTATATCTGCCGCGGCGCTTGAATCGGCGCGTACAATGGGCTAATTTGCTAACTTCATTGCTAATTAACTCGGAAATAGCGCAATATATCGAATTTTATCCTTAACACTTATTTCTCAGCGCACCATAACGTGCAACACATCTACAAACTATTAACATTGTTTATGACCATCCTGTATGGCGCGAATAACCGTGCAGTTGAGCGCCCCTCAAACCAAACAAACATCCCGTATGTGCAACAAAATTAAACGATCACTTTTTCGAAATATCATGATTTCGAAATATGATGATTGTCTCCCTTTGAGATACATAAGTTATAAGTTTGTCCCTTGGATCCACACAGCCTTCTTCTGTAATAGTGCAAACGCTTGGCGCCCTGCGACGTCAGTAAGGTGACAGTGTATGTTTTGGCCAGGAATCCGCTGATGCAGCATCAGAACTTTTTTTTATCAGTGATGTCATATTACAGCTGAGACAGTTGAGCGTGTCTTAGTTTGCTAACTTCAGTATCAGCACTTCCTTATCTCTAAGGTAGTCCGCCCCGATAGCTGAGCGGCCAGCGCGACAGACTGTCAATCCAAAGGGCCCGGGTTCGATTCCCGGCTGGGTCGGAGATTTTCTCCGCTCCGTGACTGGGTGTTGTGTTGTCCTGATTATCATCATTTCATCTCCATCGACGCGCAAGTCGCCGAAGTGGCGTCAAACTGAAAGACTTGCACCAGGCGAACGGTCTACCCAACGGGAGGCCCTCGACACACGACATTTCATTTCATTATCTCGAAGGTCATTCCAACATCCTGTCAGGTGTCAAGATCAAGGAGGGGAGGGCCTCAACGAGCAGAAGAAATAAAAAGCTAATTTACGCATGTGTGCCACATCAGTGCCCAAAATTCTGAAGTATGTGCCCCAAGAGTAGACATCAACAGTTGACATTTTATAAGTTATGTCTAACTATTCGATATCGTGAAACTACCCTGACCAAGCTTACACCTAGAGAAAAAGACGTGTTAGCTAAGCAGGTAAATAGACAGACCGAATGCACTAACAACTAACCCACAAATAAAATATTCCCGAGACACTGAGTAAAGTACGATGTTTGCCTTGCCAGTTGAGGTTAATACAGCCTCCAAGTACGTATTCAAGCACTAAAAAAGGTTATCTAGGAAGCTATTCATTACCAATTATTGCTATTGATACAAATGACACAGGCCTACTAAATGCTGACCGCTGTGGCCGAGCGGTTCTAGGCACTTCAGTCTGGAACTACGCGACCGCAGGTTCGAATCCTGCCTCAGGCATGGATGTGTGTGATGTCCTTAGGTTAGTTAGTTTTAAGTAGCTCTAAGTTCTAGGGGACTGATGACCTTAGATGTTAACTCCCATAGTGCTCAGAGCTATTTGAATCTACTAAATGCAGTGTAAGTAACTACAGTTTGCAGTCAGAGTGGACTGTATTTGTCCGATATTACTGCTCACAACACTCTAAGAAAAAAATATAGTAGCAGTGCTATTCAAGTTGTTAAATATGTGAAGTGACTATTCGATCAGTGCATTTGCATTTCCATAAACTATGGATTGTGAAAATAAAAATCAGTAACCAACTACACCACACACACACACACACACACACACACACACACACACACACACACTACAATACAATACAATACAATACAATACAATTGCTTATTAGGAAAGGAAGGAAAGAATAACGTGTTTTTATTAGCAAAAACATTACTTACACAACACAAGAACACGTACAGCTTGGAGAACAGGACCAAAGATGATCACAATAAGATATGTGACATTTCCAAAGACAATGTCAGAGTCGATAACTCAAAAAAAAAAGAATTACCATAATGTAACACATACAATATATTTCCACATCTAAAGTTTCTGTATAATTCATAAAATTACAAATTTATCATAAGTTAAGCTATTCAATTTGTACATCGCGGAAGCAATTGTCGATATAAAAGAAAAGGTTCAGGAGTGGAATTAAAATTCAAGGTTGAAGGATATCAATGATAAGATTCGCTGCTGACATTTCTATCCTGAGTGAAAGTGCAGAAGAATTACGTGGTCTGTTGAATGGAATGAACAGTCGAATGAGTACAGAGTATGGATTGAGAGTAAATCGAAGAAAGTCGAAGGTAATGAGAAGCAGTAAAAATGAGAACAGCGAGAAAATTAACATCAGTATCGATGGTCACGAAGTAGATGAAGTTAAGGAATTCTGCTACCTAGGCAGTAACATCACGAGTGACGGATGGAGCAAAAAGGACATCAAAAGCAGACTAGCAATGGCAAAAAGGGCATTCCTGGCCAAGAGAAGTCTACTAATATCAAATATCGCCCTTAATTTGAGGAAGAAATTTCTGAGAATGTACGTCTGGAGCACAGCATTGTATAGTAGTGGAACACGGACTGTGTTAAAACCGGAACAGAAGAGAATCGAAGTGTTTGAGATGTAGTGCTACAGACGAATTTTTAAAATTAGGTGGACCGATAACGTAAGGAATGAGGTGGTCCTGTGCATAATCGGAGAGTAAAGGAATATGTAGAAGACACAGATAAGGAAAGGGGACAGAATGATAGGACACTTGTTAAGACATGAGGAAATGACTTCCATGGTACTAAAGTGAGCTGTAGAAGGCAAAAACTATAGAGGAAGACAGAGATTGGAATACACTCCTGGAAATTGAAATAAGAACACCGTGAATTCATTGTCCCAGGAAGGGGAAACTTTATTGACACATTCCTGAGGTCAGATACATCACATGATCACACTGACAGAACCACAGGCACATAGACACAGGCAACAGAGCATGAACAATGTCGGCACTAGTACAGTGTACATCCCCCTTTCGCAGCAATGCAGGCTGCTATTCTCCCATGGAGACGATCGTAGATATGCTGGATGTAGTCCTGTGGAACGGCTTGCCATGCCATTTCCACCTGGCGCCTCAGTTGGACCAGCGTTCGTGCTGGACGTGCAGACCGCGTGAGACGACGCTTCATCCAGTCCCAAACATGCTCAATGGGGGACAGATCCCGAGATCTTGCTGGCCAGGGTAGTTGACTTACACCTTCTAGAGCACGTTGGGTGGCACGTAATACATGCGGACGTGCATTGTCCTGTTGGAACAGCAAGTTCCCTTGCCGGTCTAGGAATGGTAGAACGATGGGTTCGATGACGGTTTGGATGTACCGTGCACTATTCAGTGTCCCCTCGACGATCACCAGAGGTGTACGGCCAGTGTAGGAGATCGCTCCCCACACCATGATGCCGGGTGTTGGCCTTGTGTGCCTCGGTCGTATGCAGTCCTGATTGTGGCGCTCACCTGCACGGCGCCAAACACGCATACGACCATCATTGGCACCAAGGCAGAAGCGACTCTCATCGCTGAAGACGACACGTCTCCATTCGTCCCTCCATTCACGCCTGTCGCGACACCACTGGAGGCGGGCTGCACGATGTTGGGGCGTGAGCGGAAGACGGCCTAACGGTGTGCGGGACCGTAGCCCAGCTTCATGGAGACGGTTGCGAATGGTCCTCGCCGATACCCCAGGAGCAACTGTGTCCCTAATTTGCTGGGAAGTGGCGGTGCGGTCCGCTACGGCACTGCGTAGGATTCTACGGTCTTGGCGTGCATCCGTGCGTCGCTGCGGTCTGGTCCCAGGTCGACGGCCACGTGCACCTTCCGCCGACCACTGGCGACAACATCGATGTGCTGTGGAGACCTCACGCCCCACGTGTTGAGCAATTCGGCGGTACGTCCACCCGGCCTCCCGCATGCCCACTATACGCCCTCGCTCAAAGTCCGTCAACTGCACATACGGTTCACGTCCACGCTGTCGCGGCATGCTACCAGTGTTAAAGACTGCGATGGAGCTCCGTATGCCATGGCAAACTGACTGACACTGACGGCGGCGCTGCACAAATTCTGCGCAGCTAGCGCCATTCGACGGCCAACACCGCGGTTCCTGGTGTGTCCGCTGTGCCGTGCGTGTGATCATTGCTTGTACAGCCCTCTCGCAGTGTCCGGAGCAAGTATGGTGTGTCTGACACCCCGGTGTCAATGTGTTCTTTTTTCCATTTCCAGGAGTGTACATTCAGCAAATAATAGGGGACGAAGGTTGCAAGTGCTATCCTGAGATGAAGAGGTTAGCACAGGAGAGGAATTCGTGGCGTGCCACATCAAACCAGTCAGAAGACCGAAAAAAACTAGATCGCTACGAAAATCCGATTTTGTAAACTTTGCAAACGCAATAAGCCATCATAATACTCCCAACACAAAACTTCGTATGACTACGCTCCATTGCTACAAATGCCACAATACGTATTAAAGTGGTGCTGTTGTCTATAACGTCGTGTTTTAAAACACTTAGTTAATTGGATCTGAAACGACAGAAAATTTACCACATGATTATGCTGCGTCAGGTAGAATATGCGCTTAATTCTCAAGCCCTCAACCACATTGCCCATGTTAGAACTCCAGATAAGCAAAGCTCATACAAAATAGCTGCAAATATTACGAGGTATGATACCTTAACATTGCAGCGTAACAGTAGGACAGTGCCGGTTTCCAGAGACGAAAATATCGAAGTCGTAACACATGGAAAATAATGTGATGACAGCATCAAGCGCTGTGCGGTACCACCAGTAATTGCCGAAGTGACCTAATTACATCACATAACAGAGTAGTTGAAAAGTCGCCAAATACATACCTAAACAGCCTTGCACAGGGAACAAACACAATCCATGCGGCAGTGGACACCAGCGTGGTAATACCATGTTCAGCCATATGCCTGGTCACTTTAAAAAACCTGTACGGTTACTAGTAATGTTGCCCACTCCTCGGCTTGCGATTTAACATGTCTAACTTTAACTCTGGAATTGGAGGTCATCCACGTTAAGCAGCGTGTCATATCGTGTAGTACAACTCTAGCTTTTACTGTGTTGCCGAAGTAGGCTGCTTCCGGTAATTTAGAATTATATTATAATTTCACGAGGAAGAAAACGTGCGCTCTGTATAAATTAATGGCGTCATAGCATATTCCAAAAAACGTATAGATATGTGGAAGTGGACGTCATCGTGTTCTAAAACATTAGTAGATCACCGTCGGAAATCACATTAGAGATTCTACCAGTAAAATGCTACGTCAGTTGGAATATACGTTTAATGTCAAGCCCTCAACCACATCGTTCATCTTAGGTCTTACGATAAGCAAAGCTCATACAAAATTGATATGGTACCTCACCAACAGCATGAGGTAGAAAACGTGCGCTGTGTATAAATTAATGTCGTCATAGCATGTTCCGCAAAAAGTGATGACAGCGAATAATAAAGTAACGGTATAATTAAATGGAAAATACCGCACCTTGTGTGACAGAGTGCCAAATACCGTTGGACAGACTTTATCACTGACGGTGTTACGGGGAATAACGCTTCCGCTTTTTTAATATAGCACTTCTGTCGGAGTCATAGTAACTTATCATAGCCATAAGCAGATAGAATATAATGGTCTAGCTGTGCGCTAGTCAACAAATATCAGAATACCTTCCGGCCCGCTGCTAGCAAAACTGACGGTGTCACAGCATATAAGGTGTAGGAGACACATCCCAGATCGAATACAACGAATACCAATGCTGATGCAGCCTACTAGGGCAAACTGAGAGACGGGACAGGTCGGCTATGCTCTTCTTGGTATAAGCCATGGTTGAGAACCTGAGAACCAACGACTTGGCATCGTGCGTGTTAGGATCTGGGATGCAACTAGAGTAGGGATGGGTCTTCCACTTATAACCAGCTGCTGGCAGTTTGATCATGATTTTGAGGAAGTCTCCAAATTTATTTCTCTTTTTCTGCATCAGAAGTGTGGACGACGTACGTTAAATACTTACCTGAAGACTGTAAGTGATGCTTTGGAAAATAGAAACTGAATACTACTAGTATCAGTAACAAGACATGTCCTCCTGTAGTAATCACAATTCAAAGTGTTCATTGGTTAGTCTATTCTTCTTTCAGAAAAGTGAGGGATTAATTGGTTCCATTCCACGTTGGGAGTGTGGTACAGCAACCAGTTATGATTTTTTTTAAATAAGACAGTCTTGGTTGTAAATTGTTTTTATCTCTTTATTGTCAATGACCCAATTTTCCTTGTGGGTCACCTTCAGATGAACCTATGGTGTAAAATAACATTGTGAGGAATAGATACATTAAAGGCGGGGAGATAGGGGTAGCATGATTCAAAACTGCAGGCTGTGTTGCCGTCTCTATAACGAACAATAACTGAACTTACATAAGAAGTAACATGGTGAGCCAGCATCCGTCCTCTAAGGCTAGCACATGGAGCATATGACATCAAGGTAAAAATAATAAGGAAACATCGTCCTATCGTCAAAAACCAATTAAAAGCATTGTTGTTGTTGTTGTGGTCTTCAGTCCTGAGACTGGTTTGGTGCAGCTCTCCATGCTACTCTATTCTGTGCAAGCTGCTTCATCTCCCAATACCTACAGCAATCCTTCTGAATCTGCTTGGTGTATTCATCTCTTGGTCTCCCTCTACGATTTTTACCCTCCACGCTGCCCTCCAATGCTAAATTTGTGATCCCTTCATGCCTCAGGACATGTCCTACCAACCGATCCCTTCTTCTAGTCAAGTTGTGCCACAAACTCCTCTTCTCCCCAATCCTATTCAAACCTCCTCATTAGTTACGTGATCTACCCACCTAATCTTCAACATTTTCCTGTAGCACCACATTTCGAAGGCTTCTATTCTCTTCTTGTCTAAACTATTTATCGTCCATATTTCACTTCCATACACGGCTACACTCCACACAAATACTTTCAGAAATGACTTTCTAACATTTAAATCTATACTCGATGTTAACAAACGTCTCTTCTTCAGAAATGCTTTCCTTGCCATTGCCAGTCAACATTTTATATCCACTCTACTTCGACCATCATCAGTTATTTTGCTCCTCAAATAGCAAAACTCCTTTAAGTGTCTCATTTCCTAATCTAATTCCCTCAGCATCACGCGACTTAATTCGACTACATTCCATTATCCTCGTTTTACTTTTGTTGATGTTCATCTTATATCCTCAACTGCTCTTCCAAGTCCTTTGCTGTCTCTGACAGAATTACAATCTCATCTGCGAACCTCATTTTTTCTATTTCTTCTCCCTGGATTTTAATACCTACTCCAAATTTTTCTTTTGTTTCGTTTACTGCTTGCTCAATATACAGATTGAATAACATCGGGGAGAGGCTACAACCCTGTCTCACTCCCTTTCCAACCACCGCTTCCCTTTCATGCCCATCGACTCTTATAACTGCCATCTGGTTTCTGTACAAATTGTAAATAGCCTTTCGTTCCCTGTATTTTACCCCTGCCACCTTTAGAATTTGAAATAGAGTATTTAGTCAACATTTTCAAAAGCTTTCTCTAAGTCTACAAATGCTAGAAACGTAGGTTTGCCTTTCCTTAATCTTTCTTCTAAGATACGTCGTAAGGTCAGTATTGCCTCACGTGTTCCAACATTTCTACGGAATCCAAACTGATCTTCCCCGAGGTCGGCTACTACCAGTTTTTCCATTCGTCTGTAAATAATTCGAGTTATTATTTTTCAGCTGTGATTTTATTAAACTGATAGTTCGGCAATTTTCACACCTGTCAACACCTGCTTTCTTTGGGATTGGAATTATTATATTCTTCTTGAAGTCTGAGGGTATATCGCCTGTCTCGTACATCTTGCTCGCCAGATGGTAGAGTTTTGTCAGGACTGGCTCTCCCAAGGCAGTCCGTAGTTCTAATGGTATGTTGTTTACTCCCGGGGTCTTGTTTCGATTCCATAATATTGTCCTCAAGTACATTGCCCTTGTATAGACCCTCTATATACTCCTTCCACCTTTCTGCTTTCCCCTCTTTGCTTAGAATTGGGTTTCCATCTGAGCTCTTGATATTCACACAAGTGGTTCTCTTTTCTCCAAAGGTCTCCTTAATTTTCCTGTAGGCAGTATCTATCTTACCCCTAGTGAGATAAGCCTCTACATCCTTACATTTGTCCCCTATCCATGCCTGCTTAGCCATTTTGTAATTCCTGTCGATCTCATTTTTGAGACGTTTGTATTCCTTTTTGCCTGCTTCATTTACTGCATTTTTATATTTTCTCCTTTCATCAGTTAAATTCAATATTTCTTCTGTTACCCAAGGAGTTCTACTAAAAATAATTGTTCAAATGGCTCTGAGCACTATAGGACTGAACTGCTGTGGTCACTAGTCCCCTAGAACTTAGAACTACGTAAACCTAACTAACCTAAGGACATCATACACATCCATGCCCGAGGCAGGATTCGAACCTGCTACCGTAGCAGTCGCACGGTTCTGAACTGCGCGCCTAGAACCGCGAGACCACCGCGGCCGGCGTAGTTCTACTAGCCCTCTTCTTTTTACCTACTTGATACTCTGCTGACTTCACTACTTCATCCCTCAGAGCTACCCATTCGTCTTCTACTGTATTTCTTTCCCCCATTGCTGTCAATTGTTCCCTTATGCAGTTCTTGAAACTCTTTACAACCTCTGGTTTAGTCAGTTTATCCAGGTCCCATCTCCTTCAATTCCCACCTTTTTGCAATTTCTTCAGTTTTAATATACAGTTCATAACCAATAGATTGTGGTCAGAGTCCACATCTGCCCCTGGAAATGTCCTACAATTTAAAACCTGGTTCCTAAATCTCTGTCCTACCATTATATAATCTATTTGATACCTTTTAGTAGCCGGCCGCGGTGGCCGTGCGATTCTGGCGCTGCAGTCCGGAACCGCGGGGCTGCTACGGTCGCAGGTTCGAATCCTGCATCGGGCATGGGTGTGTGTGATGTCCTTAGGTTAGTTAGGTTTAAATAGTTCTAAGTTCTAGGGGACTTATCACCTAAGATTTTGAGTCCCATAGTGCTCAGAGCCATTTGAACCTTTTAGTATCACCAGGATTCTTCCATGTATACAACCTTCTCTCATAATTCTTGAACCAAGTGTTAGCTATGATTAAGTTATGCTCTGTGCAAAATTCTACCAGACGGCTTCCTCTTTCATTTCTTAGCCCCAATCCATATTCACCTACTATGTTTCCTTCTCTCCCTTTTCCTACTGTCGAATTCCAGTCACCCATGACTATTAAATTTTCGTCTCCCTTAACTACCTGAATAATTTCTTTTATCTCATCATACATTTCATCAATTTCTTCGTCATCTGCAGAGCTAGTTGGCATATAAACTTTTACTACTGTTGTAGGCGTGGGCTTCGTGTCTATCTTGGCCACAATAATGCGTTTACTATGTTGTTTGTAGTAGCTTACCCAAAATGCTATTTTTTATTCAATATTAAACCTACTCCTGCATTACCCCTATTTGATTTTGTATTTATAACCCTGTATTCACCTGACCAAAAGTCTTGTTGCTCCTACCACCGAACTTCGCTAATTCCCAATATATCCAACTTTAACCTATCCATTTCCCTTTTAAAATTTTCTAACGTACCTGCCCGATTAAGGGATCTGACATTCCACGCTCCGATCCGTAGAATGCCAGTTTTCTTTCTCCTGATAATTACGTCCTCTTTAGTAGTCCCCGCCCGGAGATCCGAATGGGGGACTATTTTACCTCCGGAATATTTTACCCAAGAGGACGCCATCATCATTTAACCATACAGTAAAGCTGCATGCCCTCGGGAAAAATTATGGCTGTAGTTTCCCCTTGCTTTCAGCCGTTCGCAGCACCACAACAGCAAGGCCGTTTTGGTTAGTGTTACAAGGCCAGATCAGTCAATCATCCAGATTGTTGCCTCTGCAACTACTGAAAAGGCTGCTGCCCCTCTTCAGGAACCACATAACAATATCATAATAAAAATGGTTTCTGCTAACCAACTGATCACTGAATAATCTACTTTTCTCTGCAACAGGGTGCTTAAGATAAGATTTATGTTTATCTTTTTTATGATGGTGTGGAGTATGGAGTACATGTAAATCCGTCAATGTCGGTTAATGGGGTGGGGAGGGGGGGGGGTAGGGGAGGGAGTGGTGGCCACTGTATCTTAAGCACTCAGTAAAGGCTGAATCCTGCTTAATCTGCCCTTTCTTTTTAAGTAAGTATTCACTAAACCTTGTACGAAATTTCCTACCAGTCTGGCACTCATATGAAGCTTCACAGTATATACAGGGTGTTTCCGTAAGACGCGTGCAAAAATTTAACAGGGCATACAGGATGCTCCACTGAACAATTTGAGTTAGGGAATTTGGGGTCAGAGAAGCCAGCTTAAGGAGATAATAGGAATAAAATCACATTACTGTGTACATTTTTTTTACATTAGTTACAGTTAACTGCAAATATCATCACTGTCACAATGAACATACCGTTTGTACCCTATCTTACAAAATGTGCTGAAACTGACGACCATCAACCTGAGTGTAAGCATGACATCAGCGAACAAGATTCTGACACACCTTGACAAATATCCTTGATGTGTTTCGAATCACATCACAGGCAGCTACTATTCTGGCAACTAATTCCATCGCCATATCCACTGGGGTCTCATACACAAGTGACATTAGACATCCTCATAGGAAATAGTGAAGGGATGCAGGGCAGGTGACTTCGCAGGCCATGGAATAGGACCTCCCCGTGCGAGGGGTCCTTATGTTAACAAGTCCCTCGTTTCTTCTTTCTGGTGAATCAGTCTCCTTGATTCGTCGATCGAGAGAATTACACATACGTCGTGAGGGATGATACCTGTTAGGAAACCGTTCCCTTAACAACCTTTCAGCAGCAAGAGCACTGCAACATTCTTCCACAAACACAGAAATGCAATTGTTTGAGTTCTGCGAAACTGTAATGGAACTACTCCACTGTATAGTACCGTACGTCTCTGAATAGCACTGAGTAATGAATGGGTCTGTCGTTGATTTGTAGCACTTTCTGTCATGGGTCAATGTAAATACGACACGACAAAGCCACTACATGGTCAAATAAAGTAAACAAAATCTGCATCATGACTCCTTAGTAATCAGGTTCGTCCCCCTTGTTTTTTTTTCAGGAAATAAAAACGTATATGTAAATAAACACCGTAATACATGTGAACTTGTACACATTTGTACACATATTAGTTGTAAATAAGCTGGAAAACAGTAATGCTAGATGAAGCGGTAGACAAATTTACTTCGATATCTCCCTAAGCTGGCTTCTCCAACCCTACGTTGCGTAACTTAAATTGTTCAGTGGAGCATTCTCTATGTCCTGTTCATTAACACGTATATATATATATATCGCAGGTAGATCTGCGCAGTATGGAAATACGTTCTTTTCTAGGACCAGTGCATCAATACATTTTAGCTGAAATCGTACCAGTACGAGTAGTGGATGAATAAAGCATTAAAAAAATGTCGTGTGACTAGGGCCTCCCGTCGGGTAGACCGTTCGCCGGGTGTAAGTCTTTCGATTTGACGCCACTTCGGCGACTTGCACGTCGATGGGGATGAAATGGATCTCCGACCCAGCCAGGAATCGAACCCGGGCCCGTAGGATTGACATTCTGTCGTGCTGACCACTTTCTTTTTTTTTATCGCTTAATGCCAATCACAAATTTAAAGGAACAGGGACTTTTTTATATTTATTTTCAATAAAGATCACTCTGTTAAAAGGAACATGTAGATCATTTCATGGTATAGTATGTGCATTACATATTGAGTGGTGAGAGAAGCGCGAGGTTCATTATCAGCTGTCAAATGTGCACACCGACTGCACCAGGCACATCCCAACTGCGTGGTGGGTCGAGGAAGACTGCCTGAAGATAGTTGGCAAAGGTTTTCCTATAGTGTGACCATCTATGAATCCCATTGTGGCCTTGCTGCAAGAAATACCAAAAGTCATGTCGCGACTTGGCAGCATTCGCATAGAGGTACGCGATCGTCCAGCCTTTGACCCAGATGATCGACTGTGATTTAGTCGCCGAAAAATAGTCACTCTCCGGGTGTAAGAAGGAAGCAGGTGTAATTGTAGCGGGGTCACACGGAGGTAGCAAGATACCATCTGTCTTCGTAGGAGCCAGACGTCCTCCACCGCGATACAAGTTAAGCGGTGATGGTCGTCATCCAGTTGGCGACATTTCAGACATAGTGGAGTGTCCACTAGTCCAATTGTATGGAGCCGTTGGTTGGTGTTGAACTTGCCACAGGCGACAGAGAACCCCAGTGCCCGAACGAAGGTAGGAAGGAATTTTTGGTGCACATGTCTCCAAATCTTCCGTAGAGAGCGTGAGCGTTGCGTATCGCACCTTGAGGGACGATCCAATCATCATAAAATAGCCTAGTGCTGATTGAAGTCGACGTCCGAGCGTGAGTGGTAGGGGCAGGATCTGCGAAATATGCACCATTCGAGAAACCACATAAGTGTTCAGATACTCGACTCGATGCAAAGGATCAAGGCGCCGTAGGAGATGTTGTCGGACCATGGTATGTGTTGTCTGTAAAATACGTCGGAAGTTAACTGGCGCAGTATGTTTTACAGATGCGGTAAAGTCTATGCCGAGATAGAGGAATCGTTGCACATTAGGAAACGGACTGATTTCTTCCGGCGTAAGGCCCCTTCCAACCGTCATTGCCGCCGATTTGTTCATGTTCACTACACTACCCGCCGTCACACTGAGGTCCAACAACAGTTCAAGGACCGTCTTCACCTCTTCCTCACAACGAACGAGCAACAGGAGGTCGTCCGTATAGGCACGACATTTGAAGGTGTAGCCCCGTAGTTCCATCCCAGAAACAGAATTTGTTAGCCTCCCTATTAATGGTTCCAACACTATAGCGAACAGCAGCATCGAAAGAGGGCAGCCCTGGCGAATGGATCGTCGAATTTGAATGGGCCCTGCTATAAGCCCATTAACCTGTACCAAGGATTGTGCGCCCCCATAAATCCTTCTAATGAGACCAGTAAAACGGTCTGGAAACCCTATTTGTTCCATTATAGCGTACAGGTAGTTGTGGCACACCTTATCAAAACCACTGTAAAAATCAACCGCCACCATCGCCGCTTTAAGCCGGCACTCCTCCGCTAGCGCTATCACATCATGGCATTCGCCAGTAACTGTTTGCACATTCACCCATCCACCCGGTGACGTCTGTTCTGCAGAGAGAACTCTACGAATTAACATAGGACGTCGGGACGCTAGGAACCGTGCAAAGATCTTATAGTCTGCATTAAGCAGGGTGATGGGGCGATAATGTGTAACCGTAATCCCTGGCTTCAGTTTATGTACTGGCACCAAGAGGCCTTTCATAAAAGCCGGTGGAATAGGCGAATCGGAATTTTAACATCTCGTTGTACATTTCCGTCCATCGCGGTGCCATTTCGTTGCGAAATTCTCGGTAAAATTCCGCAGGAAGCCCGTCAATGCCTGGGGACCGATTCAACGCACCTTGTGCGATCGCATCAAGTACTTCCTCACAGCCAATGGCTTCCAGTAAGGTTCCCGCGGCACATCGTCAGTGCACGGGAGACGTGAGTGGCTATACGGTCGAGGTCATCGACAGGGGCTGCTTCTTCCTGAGATATGTGTTGGTGTTGTTGTTGTTGTCTTCAGTCCTGAGACTGGTTTGATGCAGCTCTCCATGCTACTCTATCCTGTGCAAGCTGCTTCATCTCCCAATACCTACTGCAACCTACATCCTTCTGAATCTGCTTAGTGTACCCATCTCTCGGTCTCCCTCTACGATTTTTACCCTCCACGCTGCCCTCCAATGCTAAATTTGTGATCCCTTGATGCCTCAAAACATGTCCTACCAACCGATCCCTTCTTCTAGTCAAGTTGTGCCACAAACTTCTCTTCTCCCCAATCCTATTCAATACTTCCTCATTAGTTATGTGATCTACCCATTTAGTCTTCAGCATTCTTCTGTAGCACCACATTTCGAAAGCTTCTATTCTCTTCTTGTCCAAACTATTTATCGTCCATGTTTCACTTCCATACATGGCTACACTCCAAACAAATACTTTCAGAAACGACTTCCTGATACATAAATCTATATTCGATGTTAACAAATTTCTCTTCTTCAGAAACGCTTTCCTTGCCATTGCCAGTCTACATTTTATATCCTCTCTACTTCGACCATCATCAGTTATTTTACTTCCTAAATAGCAAAACTCCTTTACTACTTTCAGTGTCTCATTTCCTAATCTAATTCCCTCAGCATCACCCGATTTAATTTGACTACATTCCATTATCCTCGTTTTGCTTTTGTTAATGTTCATCTTATATCCTCCTTTCAAGACACTGTCCATTCCGTTCAACTGCTCTTCCAAGTCCTTTGCTGTCTCTGACAGAATTACAATGTCATCAGCGAACCTCAAAGTTTTTACTTCGTCTCCATGAATTTTAATACCTACTCCAAATTTTTGTTTTGTTTCCTTTACTGCTTGCTCAATATACAGATTGAATAACATCGGGGAGAGGCTACAACCCTGTCTCACTCCTTTCCCAACCAGTGCTTCCCTTTCATGCCCCTCGACTCTTATGACTGCCATCTGGTTTCTGTACAAATTATATGTGTTGGTAATGGTCGAAAAATGCTGAGACAAAATCCGCTTGACGCGTCACTCGTCGGTCTTCGCGGGTAATTAATTCCCGTACCAAAACGCGTCGTCGGTGCTTTCGTTCATTCACGACATGGTGCATGGAAGGAATCTCGTGCCTTATCGTATCGTGACATCAGGAACGCACCATGGTTCCCTGAAGATGTTTCCGAGCTAAAGCCACTAGTTTAGCTTTTATCGTTTTGCGTTTGATCCAGATGTCCTGTCCCGGTGGACCATCATCCAGATCAAGCAGCGGCTCCATTCTGCCATCTCCCTGCTATATGAGATGAATGTACGGCGAAGCGCTGGCTTATCACAAGTCAGCCACCAATTAAGCATCGTCTGATACCTTCCAAACTTTCGCTCACACATCGTCCATGTCTCACCGATCTGTTGACGGCATTCAGGATCATGTAGATGTTGAATGTTTAGTTTCCACGGGGCCTTACTTTTCCACACCTCTCTACGGTGAAGAAGCACCGTACAGATGTAAGCGCTGAGATCGCAAAATGCCAATGGCCAGCGTTCCACGTCCTGGACATCATTTGCATGAGACCGTGAGATATAAATGCAATCTAATCTGCTCGCCGAATGACTTGTCACATAGGTGTACCCCTGTAAATCTCCGTGTAGTAATTCCCACGTGTCACTAAGTACAAAGTCATTGACAACGATTCGCAACTCCTGGCTGATGTTTGCTTGCGGTCATTGGTCTTTCTGGATGAGAACACAGTTGAAATCTCCACCAATTATTACACATTCATAACGTCCATGAAATAGTGGGGCAATGTCTTCTGCATAAAATCGCGACCTTTCCCGCAGCCGATTATTTCCCGACGGTGCATCAAAATTGATGCTGCGTGTCCCAAACGTCGTGAAACCCATTCCCCTGGTCGACGGAAGATAACACACGTTTTCCACTGGGAATCCAAGTCGCACGTAAACTGCCACCCCACTCCCATTGTGATCTCCATGTGACGAATAGGACTGGTAGCCTGCGATGTATGGGAGTGCAGCTATGTGGACTTCCTGCAGCAAAGCAAAATCCACATCAGATGCCCAAATCGTTTCCTTCAGTAGGCGTATTTTGGCCGGTGAACGCACGTCATTTATATTTAAAGGCGCAATACGCTTCGCATGGCGTTGAATCCCACGCTGTCGAAGCGCAACAACATCTCCCTACATCGGCGCTGCGGGCTGAGGTAGAAGACGTTCTCCCGCTACTCTCCCTTCACCTTCAGCAATTATTAGGCCGTCGTTGTGAGTGCCGGCTGCCTCTGTATGACGTCCGGCGCCTACTCAATATCGTCATACCACGTCTTTTCAGGCAGTGATATATTCGTGCCCATAGTCACAGCATCTTCGTCTGGAGAGCCAAGTGGCTGTGATTCATCTTCAGCATCACCACGTCCCTGTACCGTTAATGTGACAGACCCATGCCGGTCTGATCGAACAGTTTCCATTGCCTCATCCTGTTGCGTAGAGGCTGTTGTGTCGTCCTGGTCCACAGGCACATCGTCGAAGGAGGAAGAAGAGTCATCCCGAGGAGATGTCGTGCGACGCCGCCGTTTCCTCCTTTTCGGGAAACGTTGATAGCGTTACCTTCCTTCCGTGTCCTCAGATTGTAGGGAATCACGTCTTCCCGACAGAAAAGCATCCGTAGGAACTGGAGGTGTTTCGAGTCCCATCATTGCATTTCGCGGGAGTTCGGTCGAAACTGATTTTATCGTCACAGAGTGCTTTCCAGACGGAACAGCGTCCGTAGTAGCTGGAACTGCTTCGTGTACTATCGGTGTGCTTGGTGAGAGTTCGGTCTCAACTGATTTTGTCGCCGTAGATTGTATGTTCGATGGAGCAGCATCCTCTGTCATCCCGACGTCTGCTACAAGGTTTCGGAGAGTGCCATCTTCATCTTCCATCGGGGCTGTGTCCTTTGGGTCATCAGTGGACGCAGTGAGGGCATTGTCATAGGTGCTCGGTTGTACTGTCATCGCCGGCGACGGCTCCCGCACATCTGAAGGCAGTTGCGTAATCCGCCGTTGCATACAGTTCGACCTGAGGTGTCCCTCCTGGCCACAGCCAGAACATGTACGTGGTTGACCATCGTAAATCACCACCCGACAACCACCATTTGTCAGATAGGACGGTACATGCTTCTGAAGATCAATAGTGATCCGTCGCACTCCGTTAAGGACGGGGTACGTAGCTAATTGTGTCCAGCATTCTGCCGTGTAACCATGTACCGTGCCGTATGCCTTAAAGCCTCGATAACTTCGTCAGCATGGAGCTCAAATGGCAGCTCAAAAACACGTATTGTCCGTACACCCAGACCAGCATGTTCTACAGTAACCGTGCTGACATTCCCGTCACCATCGCAGAATCGGAGACCTGCTTTTCTCGCCTGTAGAATTCTCTCACACGCCGCGTCATTTACCATCTTAACATACACCGTGGGACTACAGGTGAATCCGACAATATCGTTTGGCGGTATCTTGACTTCCTCTCGAATGAATCGTTCCACTGCTAAAGCCTTTGGTCGTTGGTAGTCTTTGCAGAAATTGAATCATAATGTAGTTTTCCTGTACTTGTTCGCCATGGTCGTTGTTACTAGCCGGCGCGGAGACTAAGTTCACAAGTACACAAACACTCGGACACGCCGCACAGGCGGAAGTATCGGACCTCCGCTTTGCACGGCCGCTACCGCCGAACTGACCACTGAGCTACCTGGGGTGGACAATAAAGCATACAGAAGGCTACATTACCATCATTTGATAAGTGCCTTTTGGTACGAATCAGCGACCGGATGAGCTAAGTCAAGCAGGGTTCTTTTACACGGTGATGGTGATGAGACAATGTGTTTTCATTGTGGTGGTGGTTTGAAGCATTGGCATGAAATAGATTATCGTTGGACATAACACACTCTGTGGTTCTCCAAATGTATGTTTCTGATTCGTATAAAGGGCACTGGCTTTGTGGATAATATATGTCGAACGAAAATAGCGATGATTACACCAAACGATGTGCTGAGGATACTCATCTGTGTAAAATTTGCATCCAGGACTTGGTGGGTGCAATGTTCCATCTATGTGGGCACATTACTACCTACGTTACATGTGTACGCTCCATTTCCTCGTATGTCCCCTGTTGAAGACTATAACACCAGCAACTAGAGTATTCAATCAACATAATTAAGACAGTATCAGCAAATAGTGTATGTCTATTTTTTTTGCCTTTTCTGCCTGTTGTGAAGCACAAGAAATATATATATATATATATATATATATATATATATATATATATATATATATATATATATATTGAAAAGAGCTATAAGCATTGTCTGAATCATATACCTTCAGATTTACGTGAACCTTATGATATATTGATATATTGCACACACACATAGAGTGGCATGGTTTCAGAGCACTATGTTTGCAGTATCGGCTTGTTATTGATCTCTAACACCACTGCAGCTCCACCTTCCTGCTGCAGTCAAATCGTTCATAGCACATGAAAACTGGATGACAGATGAAAATTTTAGTATCACACAATTATAGCAGGTTCCATTCGTTGTATTTGAGCACCAGGTCTCGTGTCTGTCTCCTACACTCGTATGCTGTGGCTCCATCAGTTCTGCTAATACCAGATCAGAAGGCCCTCTGATGTTTGTTTACTGACGTAAAGGTAGACCATTAGCCATTATATTCTGTCCGTGTATGGCTATAATAAGTTACTATGACTCCGACAGAAGTGCTGTATTAAAACAGGGGAAGCTTTATTTTCCACAGTAGAGTCAGTGATACAGTCTGTCCAAGTCTATTTGGTACTCTGTCTCACATATAGCGGTATTTGCCATTAAATTATCACATTACGTTATTATTAGCTGTCATTATTTTTTTAGGAATATGCTATGACGCTATTAATTTATACACAGTGCCCGTTTTCTACCTCATGAAATTATGATATCAATCTAAATTACCGGAACCAGCCTACTTCGACAATACATTAACACCTAGATACTACACGATAAGACAGGCTGCTTAACGTAGATGACCTCCAACTCTAGAGTAAAAGTTACACATGTCAAATCGCAAGCCTAGGAGTGGGCAACCTTACTGGTAAACACATTATAGGTTTTATAAAGTGACCAGGCACGTGGCTGAACATATTACCTGGCTGGAGTGCACTGCAGAATGGATTGTGCTTGATCCCTGTGCAGGGCTGTTTAGTTATGTACTTGGTGACTTTTCAACTATTCTGTTATGGAATACAATTATGTCATTTTGGCAATTATTAGTAGTTCCGCAGAGCTATTGCTGCTATAATCACATTACCTCTCTGCAATCTGGCACTATCATGCTGTTGGTGAGGTACCATACCTATTTTGTACGAGCTTTGCTTATCGTAAGACCTAACATGTACCAACTGACGCAGCATTTTACGATGGTAGAACCTCTAACGTAATTTCCGACGGTGATCCAGTAATGTTTTAGAACACGATGAATTCCACTTCCACATATCTATACGTTGTAGGGAACAGCATCACTTTATCGCGTGCTGTGGCATCTGTTTAGCATTTATAGCAATTCAAAGTCTTGTGCTAGGCGTTCGGTGTATTCTGATGGCTCTTTGTATCTGCAAGGCGTACCGAATCAGATCTTCGTAGCTATGCAGCTTATATTACGATAAACTTGTACTTTTATTAATTATAAAGGGAGTTTAGATGCGGCAATATTTAGTATGTGCTTGCAATGTGTGAGATGTCTCGCAATAATCATGGTAATTCGTTTTTTCTGAGATATAGACTCTGACATTGTCTTTGTAAATGTCATATCTCTCACTGATATCATCTTTGGTCCTGTGTTTTAAAGCTGTACGTGTTCTAGGGATGACTATGTAATATTTTTGGTAATAAAAAACACCATATTCTTTCCTTCCTTCCCTAATAAGGCAGTTGTATTGTGCGCGTGTGTGTGTGTGTGTGTGTGTGTGTGTGTGTGTGTGTATGTGTGTATGTGTGTGTGTGTGTGTGTGTGTGTGTGTGTGTGGGCGCGCGCGCGATGTAGTTACTGGTTATTATTTTCGCAAGCCACAGCTTGCGGAAATGAAACTGCTCAATTTAAATATTCAATTTACATATTTAACAATGTGAATAGCGCTGCAGATGTATATTTATTCCAATACTGTGAGCAGTAACATCAGAAAAATACAGTGACTGCAAACAGCGGTTATTTACATAGCCTTTAGTGAGCCTATGCCAGTTGTAGCAATACCAAGAACTGGCAATGGATAGCTTTATTTATAATGTTTGTATTGAATAACAGCGCTTTATCTGTGTCTCTCCTAAAATGGTGCTTGAGAACTTTTTTTAAAGATGGAATATATATTTTGAGGCAGTATTAACATCAACTGGCAATTTAAACATCGTTATTAATGCACTGTCTCGCGCATATTTTATTTGAGCGTGTGCCTAATTAGTTACATTCAGTCCGTCTGTTTGCCTACTTAGCTAACAATAACTGTTCTGCTGTTATAAGCCTGGTCAGCATACTTTTACAAAGTCGAATATATACGCTTAACTTATAAAACTATTTACGTCTACCGTTGGGGTACATACTTCAGATTTTTGTACACTAATTTGGGGCATATGTTTACATGTGGAAATTAAGTCGTGCTTTCTTTTGCACTGCAGACGTTTATTTGCAATATTTTGATGTCAAATAGCGTTTTTCATGTATTAACCTTTACTATCGATATAAACATCGCACTTGGTCGCTCTAAATACGCATTTTACAGACATTTTAGAATTTTTGCGACACCTTAGATGCAGAAAATAATTAACTTACGATATGTTGCATTTTTAATTACTGTTCGATTCATCTATTGGCATGGTACAATGATCTAACTATGATCGCAAGTTTTCAGTGTAGCCGTCAGCTGGTGACAGGAAGATCTGGGATTTGTTATTATTTCTTGTTTTTCGAGTTCCTGGGATGGTATTTAAGGTAAAACTCATGTTCAACAGATATGAACGCCTAGTTCATTATTTTTATTTTCCGGGTTAATGTTGGTTTTAATTATGTATAGAGATATATTATACCGATTTTTCACCATCTGCTGCAGAAGCAACTAGAATGTGAAAGTGGACTTGGTTGTATTTACGTTGTCAGACCTTGTGGGGCGGTATTTTAGAACTCATTTTTAACAAATAAGAAATCCAATTTTATTATTTATAGTTTATACAAAAATATTGGTTGTTAGTTATTTATAGAGAAATATGCTATCTACTCGTTCCAGTACGCCATGGTAAATAACATATAGGTTCAAATCAAAAATACAAATGGAGCCAGGCAGCCACCGACGAGGTCACGGAGTGGGCAAAGAAGTGGCGTCTCGCCTACAACGGCGAGAGGAGTCAGGCGATCATCATAGCAAATCGCCAACAGTCTCGGTGTGTGGAGTGCCAGTCGAGAGGAACGACACCGCGACGTACTTAGGTGTCACCTTAGACCGGCGGCTCACATGGCAACACGTGGAAAACATCAGAGGCAAGGCACTGGGTAGATTGAGGCTGCTCTACCCAGTGCTCAACCCCACGTGAACGCTGCCAGAAGACGTCGGCCTTACGCTGTACAAGGCCGCCATACGACCGCTGCAGGAATACGCCGCGGTCGTGTGGGGAAACACGGCCGACACAAATCTCAAGCGCCTACAAAAATACAGAACAGGGTGCTACGATTGGCACTATACCTGCCCAAGGACTTCCCCACCGAGCAGCTCCACGGCGTCGCTGCTGTCAAGCCCCTACGTCAGACGTTTAAGGACGCAGCGACGACGTTCTACGATAAAGCTGAGAGGTCGACCAACCAGCTGGGCAGAGGACCGGGCAGCCGACCACACTAAAAAAAAAAAAAATGGCTCTGAGCACTATGGGACTCAACAGGTGTGGTCATAAGTCCCTTAGAGCTTAGAACTACTTAAACCTAACTAACCTAAGGACATCACACACATCCATGCCCGAGGCAGGATTCGAACCTGCGACCGTAGCAGTCACGCGGTTCCGGACTGAGCGCCTTAACCGCGAGACCACCGCGGCCGGCCCGACCACACTGGCTGGCGTCATTACACTGGCCAGACCTGCTGCGTCAGTAAAATCACGCAGCAAACCTAACCACATAGTCCCAGTGAAGGACAGTTTAGAAATTCGTAAACCTACACCATAACATCAACTCAACGTAATGTAGGAAAAATAGCGTTAGGCCATTGAAACCTACAGCCAAATCAAGTGGAACACACTCCCTTTGTTCCATACATTTGCATGCACGACAAATGAAGCACATATGAGGGTTGGAATCAGTCTTTCCCTCGAGAATAACAACTGACTAGGCTACTCTCAGAATTGAAATTCCATGGGGAAACGCTTTCAGCCGATGCCATGTACTGATATTCTTGAGTGAATATCGCACATTTTTGCCTATCAGCACTACTTTCCTTCAAGAACGCTGTTCCATGTATTATCTTGAGGTAATAATACTGTAATATATGAAGTAGCATGTAATTAATGAGTTTCGCGGTTAATATTTGTAAATGTTATAGGTTAAAATTGTGTTAAAGATGTACTGTGTGAAGTGTTCCATGTGTTCTTGGACGCTGAAACAACGCCGGCGGACATGCAGCAACACGGTTAACGGCAGCTTCGGAAGTTGGTCGCTGGACGCGCCGAGCCGACAGCCGTGCCACGCCAAAGAACGACGTCGTAGGGCCAGCAGATTTGAGACAGAATAAATTATTACATTGTCAACGCGAAAAAGAACTTCTTACTATTGTAATTTTGTTCAATTCATGTGTGTATTCCGTTGAAGTCAGTCGTTGGATGAAAATTTATACCATACCATGTGTATTGT
The DNA here is from genome assembly GCF_023897955.1 of Schistocerca gregaria. Taxonomy (NCBI): domain Eukaryota; kingdom Metazoa; phylum Arthropoda; class Insecta; order Orthoptera; family Acrididae; genus Schistocerca; species Schistocerca gregaria. The sequence continues at coordinate 82,363,303 of NC_064931.1, forward strand.
GAAGAATAATCAATAAACCAACGACGAAGATAATTATTGTGAAAAGAAAAAACCTGCTGTTGAAGGTTTCTTTTATTTTAGAAGTGTGCATGCTTGTAGTTGGTTATCAAAATTGCATCAAAATACTAATCAAAAAATTGTTCAAATGGGTCTGAGCACTATGGGACTTAACTGCTGAGGTCATCAGTCTCCTAAAACTTAGAACTACTTAAACCTAACTAACCTAAGGACATCACACACATCGATGCCCGAGTCAGGATTCGAACCTGCGACCGTAGCATTCGCGCAGTTCCAGACTGAAGCGCCTAGAACCGTTCGACACTCCGGCCGGCAAATTACAAAAATATTGGCGTTGGTTGCATCGCAATACGTCAATTACATCCAGAGAAATTGCGAAGCGAATTTGATGCTTGAAATAAAAAATGAAGCGCACAGCTAGCGCTGCCTGTGTCAGAGGCTCACACAATGGGACGGTATGCACATTCCACAAAAATAAATATATACATGTCCAACGAAAAGTTACGTTTTTCAAATTGTAAATGTTTGTTTATTCTATCTAAATGACAACTAGGGCTACAATTAGAGATAAGACACATGAATTCACTTTGCTAAACATATTTACTAGTGCCATGTCACCCACATAAACCGTATGTTGTGCTTTACATTCAGCATGGAAAATACACCCACATCTTGACCAATGAAACTGTGTCACGTCAACATACATTCGAAGTACCCTCCGTTTGCACCAATACACGTTTGCAGACGGGTAACGATAGAGTGTTGCACAGATTGTACGGGCTCTACAGATATTTCCGCACACGCCGCAGTAATACGGTGTTACATATCCTCTACTGTTGGTGGGGGTTCTTGATACACTCTGTCTCTCACTGCGCCCCATAGAAAGAAGTCTCTGGCATCAAGTCGGGGGAAAGTGCTGGCCATCGCACAGTACCTCCACGCTGCGTCCACTTATTTGGAAATGTCGCATCTAGAATGTCTCTGCCAACTTTTGCATTTTGTGCGGAACATTCATCATGTTCGGACCACATTGATAGACGAGTTTCCAATCCTAGATCCTCCATGAGGAGCGCTAGTGTGTGTTGAAGAAACGATGCATATCGCTGTCCATTCAATGTTCCACCGTAAAAATAGGGACCTACAATACAGTTAGCAATGATACCGCAAACACTGACACTCCGCTGTTGTTGACGAGCAACTTGGCGAATCCAGTAAGGATTTTTCATGGACCAGTAGTACATGTTCCGCAGATGCACATTACCATGATTTGTAACTGAGGCCTTGTGCGTAAACAACGATTGCATAGGAATACTCAATTACCTTGCAACTGCTGAAGTGCAAAACGACAGAATGCAATGCGGGATTCATAGTCATTCCCGTACAGTTCTTGGAACGGGTGAAACCGATGCCGATGCAAGATTCTGCACACACTACTGTGGCTTATTCCTACACTTCGTGCAATTTCTCGCACACCCACCTTCTCTTCCAATGTTGTCTGCTAACATTTAACTTCTTTGGTGATAATACTCAGTAAATGTCTGAAGATGGCCTTCTAAGCCGAAAACCGCGTAACAATAAATGTAATATTGTAGAACAAAAGCAAACTGGTGCTTTTCGTTTATTATAATGTTGTTCTATCTAGAACCGCGGAAGATTCTGTTAGTATGATGAAATAGTATTTGTTTACGTTTTAAAATTTAGCATAGTATTTGGATTCCTAAGCCCTTACCGTAAGTTCATGCTGGTGCAAACCGTTTTTGAGTATCTATTGTTGTTCCAGAGATATTTGAGGTGGAAGAGTTAGGTGAGACACCCTGTATAATAAAAACAAGAATGGACATGCAGCGTACCAAATACACTGAGGTGAAAAGGGTCATGGAATACTTCCCAATATCGATCGGACCTCAGTTTACGTAGTGCAGCAACTCGTCATTGCATGGACTCAACAAGTTGTCGGAAGTCCCCTGCAAAAGTATTGCTATAAAATAACGAAAGTGCTGTCGGTGTAAGATTTTGTGCACGAACTGACATCTCGATTATGTCCCATAATTGTTCAATGGGATTCATGTCAGGCGATCTGGGTGGCCAAATCATTTATTTGGACTGTGCAGAATTCTCTTCAAAGAAGTCGCGAACAATTGTGGCCCACTGACCCAGCGCATTGTTATCCATAAAAATTCTATCGTTGTTTGGGAACATAGCCGAACGTAATCATACCCCACCAATGATCTGTTCAGTTGGGCTAGAGGACCCAGCCCATTCCATGTAAACAAATCCCACACCATCATGGAACAACTTGCACAGTGCCTTGTTGACAACTTGGGTCCATCGTATCGTGGGGTGTGCACACTCGAATCCTACCACCAGCTCTTACCAGCAGAAATCGGCACTCGTCTGACCAGCCCACAGTTTTCCAGTCGTCTAGTGTCACGATCTCAGGCGATGTCGTGCTGTTAACAAAGGCCCTATCGTCGGTCGTCTGCTGCCATAGCCCATTAACACTAAATTTCACCGCACTGTCCTAACGGATACGTTCTGATTTCTGCGATTATTTCACTCATTGTTGCTTGTATGTGAGCACAGACAACTCTGCTCAAATCCCGCTGCCCTCTGTCGCTCAGTGAAGGTCGACAGCCATTGTGTTGTTCGTGCTGAGAGGTAATGCCTGAAATTTGGTATTCTCGGCACGCTCTTGACACTTGGATCACCTGAGTACAAATGACAGCTTTCCAATGCACTGCCGTTTATAACTTGTGTAAGCGGTATTATCGCCATTTGTATATGTGCATATTTTTCACACACACACACACCTTATGTACGTGACATGTTAAGCCTTTGTATTGTCAAAATTTTCTGTTATTTGTTTCATGACAATTACATCAGGCAAACACCAAGAGAAGAGGAAATCAATTGGAATGAATCAGAAGAAAAATTGTAAAAGAAACAAAACTGGATAATGATATAAAACTTTCAATAATTGTGTTTACACTACGCTGTAAGACAAAATGGTAAGAACTGTACTGTCTATTTTTTCCTTCCCTTTACATAGAGTGGTTTAATATCTAATTTTTGCTGATTCCAAATGGGCTCTGGTTGGTAGACGCAATTTTAAAAATTCATGGAATAGTAGGTAACTTGAACAATAATATCTTAGTTGTGTAAAATGGCTGAACTCACGTGGTGACTGCATGTAACTTCTTAGAGACGTTTTGTTGTTTAATTTCAGTAAGCTCTTATTAAAGAACATTGTTATTCAGCAAATTGAATCGTATGTGTGCTGATACTGAGTTGGATTAAGTGATTTAACTTACATAATTTCGGTGATTTCGTGTGTTATGGTGAAGATAGAGAAATTATCTAAACTGGAATCTGAAACTTTACATGAAATGTGAGATGGATAGCAAAAAGGGATCTCTTACTGGAGAAGTAAATTTTTCGACAAAAGCAAAAATATCATAATAACTAAGATATCCATTTCCGTTTTTTGGCGAATTTAAATAATTTACTTTAATCTGTACATCCTTTTATCGATCTGAAAGTTTTCAATACGGATAGAAGCTGAAGTAACGAATTAAAATTTAGTGTTAGTGAGAGCCAGTACACTGACACAGCTATACATGATGTAAGCACTTCATCTCACGAAACTGAATCGCCTGCTGAAAGCGAAGTAATTGACCACTATCCAAGTACAATATACAGATACTACACTGCTTAATATCTGAATGGAGAAAGTAAAGCAGATGTCAACAGGAATGTGTACTACAAGTGGGATGTCAACTTCGCGTAATGAACAAGATGAATACTGTAACAAAACGTCCACTAGAAACAATGAGTTCCATAACTAAATTACTTCACATATAACAATCTTAGCCAACACTTTGTCAAATTTACATTTGTCAGATTGACTGTGATCCACCAAATTCACATAAAAATAAATGGAATAATAACTGCTATCATCCAGGATATTACGGTAGTGGCAATGGACATGGGCCAAATCATAACAACCACTAAGGGTAAGAATAGGTAGTCCCACTTAGAGAATCGCAATCAGCTACCCATGCACAATAATAATAATAACATGCAGAAGGTTCCTGCACAGAGCCGCACAACTGAAGATGATTGGTGGACACAGAGCCCCACTGGAAAAATTACTGATGTGTGGCAGACGAGCCATGTGCTAATACAGGGTCAATAAACCAAGTCGGACCGCATTGTGCCCTGAAATGCTGGCTGACAGATGGGACGGAAGCTATGAAGACAATACAGTAATGTACCTATCTTTCCTCTAGTAAAGCATAGCCTAGCTATTTCTGCTTACCCAATTTTCACTTAGTGTCAGTCTCATTTTTTACGCATCGCGTTCCTTTTTTCCTGCTTCTTTTACTGAATTTTATATTTTTTCTTTAATCAGTTAAATTTATTATATCCTGTGATATCCTAGGATTCCTCCAAGGGCTTGGGGTTTTACATATTAGATCCTCTGCTGCCTTCACTGTTGCATCTCTGAAAGCTACCCATTCATCTTGTACTGTATTTCTATCTCCCGGCTCAGTCAATCGTTCTTTAGTGCTCCCTTTGTAACTCGCAACTTGTGATACTTTCAATTTATCCAAAACCCCTCTACATGACTTCTCATCTTTTTGCAATTTCTTCAGTTTTAGTCTACAGTGCATTCCAACACATTACACTCAGCGTCTTTATCGCCACATGGAAATGTCTTACACTTTCAACTCTGGATGTGCCTGACTGATCGATCTAATGTTCCACTCTCCGAGTCGTAGAATATCAGTAATGTTTATCCTCGTGATGACATCCTCCTAAGTAGTCCCCATCCGGAGATCCGAATGGAGAACGTTCCATTCTCTGGAATATTTTACCCAAAGGATCCGTCATCATATAACCCTATCATAGAAGAAAATAAAATCAGTAGCTTCAAAGTCCCCCTGTTGGTGGGGAGGCTTGCGTTCCTCGGCGATACAGATAACAGTACCATAGGTGCAACCACAACAGAGGGGTATCTGTTGAGAGGCCAGACAAATGTGCGGTTCCTGAAGAGGGGCAGCAGCCTTTTCAATAGTTGAAGATGCAACAGTTTGGTTGATTGACTGCTCTGGCTTTGCAACATTAACCAAAATGGCCTTGCTGTGCTGGTACTGAGAACGGCTGAAAACAAGGAGAAACTACGGCCGTTATTTTTCCCGAGGGCATGCAGATTTGCTGTATGATTAAATGATGATGGCGTCCTCTTGGGTAAAATATTCCGGAGGTAAAATAGTCCCCCATTCTGATCTCCGGGCAGGGACAACTCAGGGCGACGTTGTTATCAGGAGAAAGAAAAATGGCGTTCTATGGGTCGGAGCGTGCGATGTCAGATCCCTTAATCGGGCAGGTAGGTTAGAAAATTTAAAAAGGGAAATGGATAGGTTAAAGTTAGATATATTGGGAATTCTTGAAGTTCGGTGGCAGGAGGAACAAGTCTTATGGTCAGGTGAATACAGATTTATAATGCAAAATCAAATAGGGGTAATGCAAGAGTAGGTTAAATAATGAATAAAAAATAGGAGTGCGGGTAAGCTACTACAAGAGCATAGTGAACAATACGAAGCCCATACCTACTACAGTAGTACAAGTTTATATGCCATTAGCTCCGCCCTTGACGAAGAGATTGATGAAATGTACGATGAGATAAAAGAAATTATTCAGATAGTGAAGGGAGACGAAAATTTAATAGTCATTGGTGACTGGAATTCGATAGTAGGAAAAGGAAGAGAAGGAAACGTAGTAGGTGAATATGGAATGGGGTAAGGAATGAAAGAGGAAGCCTGGTAGAATTTTGCACAGAGCATAACTTAATCATAGCTAACACTTGGTTCAAGAATAATGAGAGGAGGTTGTATACTTGGAAGAAGCCTGGAGGTACTGGAATGTGTCAGATAGATTATATAATGGTAGGACAAAGATTTAGGAACCAGGTTTTAAATTGTAAGACATTTGCAGGGACAGATGTATACTCTGACCACAATCTATTGGTTATGAACTATAGATTAAAACTGAATAAACTGCAAAAAGTTGGGGATTTAAGAGATGGGACCTGGATAAATTGAAAGAACCAGATGTTGTAGAGAGTTTCAGGGAGAGCATTAGGGAACCATTGACAAGAATGGTGGAAAGAAATGCAGTAGAAGAAGAATCGGTAGCTTTGAGAGATGAAATAATGAAACAAGCAGAGAAGAGACGCTTAAAGTAGTAAATGAGTATTGCTATTTGGGGAGCAAAATAACTCATGATGGTCGAAGTAGAGAGGATACAAGATGTAGACTGCCAATGGCAAGGAAAGCATTTCTGAAGAAGATACGTTTGTTAACATCGAGGTTAGATTTAAATGTTAGAAAGTCATTTCTGAAAGTATTTGTGTGAAGTGAAGCCGTGTATGGAAGTGAAATATGGACGATAAATAGTTTAGACAAGAAGAGAATAGAAGCCTTCGAAGTGTGATGCTACAGAAGAATGCTGAAGATTAGATGGGTGGACCACATAACTAATGAGGAGGTATTGAATAGAATTGGGGAGAACAGAAATATGTGGCACAACTTGACTAGAAGAACTGATCGGTTGGTAGGACATGTTCTGAGGCATCAAGGGATCACCAATTTAGTATTGGAGGGCAGAGTGGAGGGTAAAAATCGTAGAGGGAGACCAAGAGATGAACACACTAAACAGATTCAGAAATATGTAGGTTGCAGTAGGTACTGGGAGATGAAGAAGCTTGCACAGGTTAGTGTAGCATGGAGAGCTGCACCAAACCAGTCTCTGGACTGAAGACCACAAAAACCACAACAACAGCTTCAAAGTTGCTTTCAGTTGTTCAGAATACAAGAACAGAAAAGCTCTTTTAGTCGATGTTACAAGGTCACAACAGTCAGTCATCCAGATAGTTGCCCCTCCAACTGCTGCCCCTTTTCAGGAACCACGTGATTTTCTGGCCTCTCCATTGTGGGTGCACTTATTGTAAGGCTATACGTATTTGTTAAGGCACGCAAGCCATCACAACTTGACAGAGGTCGTCCTTTTTGGAGGGTAAATTTACAGTTACAAGTACTATTACAGTTTTCACTCAAATTTCACAAATGCTCAACATGCACTCCATTTGAACTATGAGAACCATCCCAGATGATAGTTAAACTTTTGTCATACTTTGACGAGCATGTCTGGAGTAAGCATTATTTATTGATTCCGTCAAGTATTGCAGATATCACAACTATGTTAACGAAGGAACGGCACGAAGATAAATTCTTCCACAAATCAGAAGAATATCACTTACAGTGGTGTCAAGTGACCTTGCCGGTTAATGGTGCAATGCGGCGCCTGTAGGCCACTCATGACAGTTTCTGTGGCATATTATCTTAGATTTTTTTCTCAATCACGCCAGGAGCCAATTCTACTGAGTGCCCCATCTTGTTAAAAATAAAATTTCTGGCACATACCCACAATTATGTAAGATGTGAGATCCCCAACATATACGCTACCACACAACACCCGTTGTTTCGATACGCATATTACAATAGAACTTCGATTATCCGACCTTCGATTAACCAACTCCTCAGATTATCTGATTTTGTGTCCGAACATTCGTCAGCGGTCGAGCAGTGTGCCATCATTATCGATCGATTTGACTGCTGTCACAACAGGTATTCTTCTGAGTCACACTCTTCATTCATGCTTATTTGACAAACTCCTGTACTGCCGGTTTGTTCGCCTTACGGTACTGACCGATCTCCTGCTTTATCTATTTGCTTTTAAGTTTACCTAAGCTACAGTGTAATATTACACAGTTTTTTAAGTTGTGATTAAGAACTATAAGGGATTCTGAAAGACTAAAAATGGTTACAAGTCAGAAAAGAAAAAATGTTGTGTGCACATTGGAACAGAAACTAAGGGTTCTGCAAAGACCTGACAGAGGTGAGTCAGCTACTAAATTAGCCTCTGAGATTGGTGTTGGATTGGCAAACATTATTAACTGGAAGAAGAAATGCCCGAGGGAGGACTCGAACCTCCGACAGAGGGAGCAGCGCGAACCATGGCAAGGCGCCCCAAACGACGCGGCTACACCGTGCGGCCAAACAGAAGAGGGTTCTGATCTTTTTGAAGCAATGAAAAGCCTCAATTTTTCGTCAACCATAGATGGTAGAAATGCTTTGAAAAACTAGAAAAGCTTTGCAAAAACCAGTACTTTGCTCCTGGATGCGCTAAGTGTGTTTGGTTTTCTCAGAAAAGACATAAGGTAAACTCACTTTCAGCCCCTATCATTCATTTGCACCAAAAACTAAGGGATGAAGGTGACGCATTCCAGACAAGTGAAGGTTGGCTTCAGAGGTGGAAAAATCGTCATGGCGTGAGGCAAATTGCTATTTGTGGTGAAAAACTTTCTACTTATGATGATGCACCAAGCGAGTTTGTTGAAAAATTCGAAAAAATAGTCTCAGAACATCTTTGTGACCAGACGAAGTGTGTAAAAATACTACTTTTGAAATCGACGATTATGTCGCAGCTGTATACCGTCGTTATGGGGTATACCGAGAGAATTGGCACAATAGTTAGCACACTGGACTCACATTCGGGAGGACGATAGTTCCAATCCGCGTCCGGCCATCTTGATTTGGGTTTTCTGTGATTTACCTAAATCGCTTCGGCAAATGCCGGGATGGTTCCTTTGAAAGGGCACAGCCGATTTCTTTCCCCATCTTGCCTAAATCCGAGGTTGTTCTCCGTCCCTTAATGACCTCTCAGTGGAGGGGAATTACAACAAGAATCTCTTCTTCCTCCTCCGTTATGGGATATGTTGTAACTACACGGTGTTCGGGAATTCCCGTAACAAAGTTCTAGGACTTGTAGAACGGAGTGGGTACATAATATTTTCAATAAGAACCCATGTTCAGAAACATACCGTTTCATTCGCACGACGGTTTCAATTCAGATGCGTAACGCGTCCACGTCTGCTCAGGGAAAGAGGAAAGTCTCAGAGCTGCTTGTCCTAGTATGCAGTAGGGTAGATAGGATGATGTGTACTACTTAAGTCGTATTTAAAGTTCAGTTTATGAGACTCCTGCAAAAACAGAAGATGATCTGCTGGCGCGAGTTCCGGCAGCTGCTCTTGAAACTGAAGACACACCAAGTGGGGTGGAGAGTGTGTACCAGAATCTGCTTCGGAGGTACCGTGTCTGTAACAACGTTGGAGGTCGCCACATAGAGCCGCTGTTGTAATGCATCAGTATTGTTCTGTACGTACATTATGCTGGGACCTTTCTGTTTTGGAATAATGCAAAGATGTCATGTTTAAGATTTGATACAATGAAGTGTGCGTAAGTGATAAATGGATCTTTCGTTGTGATTCCTTCTGAATTGTTACCTAATAATTACAGTGGGTCACGCCTAATTCAGTACCCCGAGCAGAAGTGGATGAGTTAAACTTTTGACTTGAAACAGTCGTAGAACGGAAACTATACGTTCCCGGACGTGGGTTCATATTCAAAATTTTATGTAATCACTCTCCTTTACAGTCCTAGAAGTTTGTTAAAGGAACTTCCGAACATCCTGCATATCTGCAAATGCACAGGTGTCAAAAATTAAACCAACAATCGGAAACTTTGCAATGTTGTGTTTATTTTGCCACAAAACAGTATAAACTTGTGATAGTAAAGTAGAAACAATGTAAAGAATACTGAATGTAAGCAACTGCAACATGCATAACGTTAGACAAAAACATTCTTCGTTTTCTCCAACTTAAAGGATTTGCACACAAATTCTGGCAACTAATTAATGTGGTCAGTATAGGTTGTGACCACCTCTGGCAGCAATACGGGCTTGAAAACGACGGGGAATACTGTGAATCATGTCATCAATATCGTATTGAGGCAATAAGCCCATTTTTTCTGCAGAACAATTTGCAAGTCTTAGCGAATGGTTGGTGAATGGTGACGTGATAGAACCCGTCTTTCTACTGCATCCCAGACATGGATATGTGATTCAAATAGGTAGAACGAGCAGGCCACGTCATGCGTGCAGCGTCTTCTGTTTTCAAGAAAACATCAACCACCTGTGCTCTATGAGGCCGAGCATTACCGTCAATCAGTACGAAGAATCTAACCAGCACCTCGTGACAGCCGCACATGGGGTTCCAAGATCTCGCCACAACACCTGACAGCAGTTAAACCGTACTGATTCACTGTACAACTTCGAGCTGTCAACATAATTCCTGGTTCCTTCAGATGTAAATCCATCGAGAATCACTCTCCAGGCGAAACTGGGACTCATCTGTGGAAAGAACATTGGCCATTGTTCGACCGTCCAGGTGGCATATTGACGACTCCACTCTAGACGTTACGAAGATGGTATCTGTTCTTTCGGACATTTATAGTTAAGGATAACCGGCCATTGACCTTCTTCTTCTGTGCGGATTCTCTGCCTCGTGATGACTGGGTGTTGTGTAATGTCCTTAGGTTAGTTAGGTTTAAGTAGTCCTAAGTTCTAGGGGACTGATGACCATAGATGTTAAGTCCTACAGTGCTCAGAGCTATCTGAACCATTTTTTCTGTGCCCGAACTCTTATGGGGCTCGGTAAGATTGTCTGCCGCGAGTAATCAGTGTAATGGGGAGGGGCACTACGAATGTAGTGTGTGGACATTAAAGTTGGGAATGTGGGTCTCACGGGGAGCGTGCAAGGGATAAGTCCCTGCAGTCGCACTATCCTCTGTGCCCTCGGTGGCTCAGATGGATAGAGCGTCTGCCACATAAGCAGGACATCCCGGGGTCGAGTCGGGGCACACAGTTTCAACAATCCCCTTTGATGTATCTCAACGCCTGTCGCCAACTTAGGGTCTTGATTTAATTATCATTCCACTCTAAACGTTCCGATCTGTGAAGACGCATCAGAGGTACATATCCATGAGATCTGTGCCGAAGCCTTCTCTACACCACGTCGATACAGCACGTCCAGTGGATGCTGCGAGGTAAGATGCCCGATGCCTTGCAGTACTAAGGCGGTATCGTTGTGGCCTTACGGCCAAAGAACAGTTCTCTCTTTCTGATGTTAACGTGGTCGACCCTGCCCTGGTCTTCGGGATACAGCTTCAGGCTCTATAGAATGTCGCCACGTTTGAGAAATAACAGAACGATTCACACTAAGCCACAGGGCCACATCAGTTTGCAACTGTCCTATGCCTTCAACCACAGACAGTCTGGCACTCTTTTCCTCTGTGCCATACTGCACCGACTGTGACTGTACACACAACGATTGCGGATGTGGGACCACCCAGCAAACACTTCCCTGTTTGATAGGTGCCCTGACGTCATCGCTGGTACAGTTGTCCGTTGTCCGGAATATGCCATCTTCCGTGCAGAACACGATAGTTCTGATTTCTGTTGACAGTTGGTGTGATTATATCGTGAATTAGACACAGAACGGGGAAACAGCAGTTTGTTGCTTTGCTTTTGAACACCAGTGTGGTTAAAAGTCAGGCTTGTGACCGTAAAACAGATACCGTAACTCATTTTGTGAATGGTAGCTGGATATTTACACAAAGGAAAGAGCAGTTCATGTGGATTACCGGCTGTTGTACAGAGCCGAATATTTGTCTACAGCTGCGGAAAATTAGGTATCATTTATATCGAAGGCAATGTACCTGCTGACTGAAGTAACAACAGCCTTAAGTATTTGCATTACTAGTGCTGTGAAATCGGTGGACACGTTCTCAGGAAGGTATTAAGCAAAGTTAAGTTCTTGCTCTGTAAAGCCTCTCTCTGTAAAATGTGGTGCTTTTATTTGAGTAGTTATCTGTTTGAACGTTGTAATTGGTCTTACATGTTTCATTGCGTAAGTACTGAGTGTGAGTAATTATCTGTTTGAACATTGCAGTTGGTCTTGCATGTTTCATTACGTAAGCAGCCTATCTCTGTCAATTGTTGTGCTTTTATTTGAGTAGTTATCTGTTGGAACGTTGTAATTATTCTTACATCTTTCATTACGTAAGTACTGAGTGTATCTTGAACCTACGTTCCATGTGCTGCTAAAGTAAGAAGCTGGTGCAAGCTTGACTTGATATATTCCGTAATTAACAAATGCAGCGTATTTATACAGAGTGAATTTCTCCACCGTGTACAAACTCTAGGGATTGATCGATGAGTGTATATGGAACAAAAAAGGTCTAATGAACTTACGTCCGGAAATGCATGGTTTCCATGCTAGAGGTTATTATTCAACCGCACTTTGTTACAGAGACTGTGATCTAATAAGCACTGTACCATGCAGCCACACTTACAGTATCCACTGTTTCCTTTTAGAGGGTGGTACAACTCCTCATATGTCATGGCCTAGCGCCCTCTCCTGCCATTGTCATTAGTAATGTTGTGTCTGATTCACTTCCATTGCTAACTCACCTTGTAGCGGATGTGTCTACAGCGTTATACACAATGATTCCGTATTCGAATAGAGAGCTTCCCGACATGGTGTATACTTACAGAAAGGCAAATGGGAAGGGGCGGCGGGCAGCAAGGTTGTATCAGGAGACCAATCCCCGCCGAAAACAACCACAGCATTCAATGTTCGCAACAGAGTTTCACCGTTTGTCTGAGACAGGGTGGTTTCAGAAAGCAGGAACTCATTAAGGACGTACCCGAAGTATTCGGACACCAGACTTGGAGAAAAATGTGATCAACACCGTGAAAGGTAACCACCGTGTCAGTACCTGGCAGTTGGCAGGCCAGTACAGGGTAAGCCAGATGATCGTGTGGAACATTCTCCATGAAAAATGTTACTACCATTATCACTCACAGCATGTGCAAGGATTACTAGAGACAGACTTTCACATCGGGAACAGATTTGTCACTGGTTTCTTGACCAGACAACCACGATTCCGGGATTTGTGCCATCCACCCGATCCATAGACAAGGTCACTTTTACGCAGAGTGGTATCTTCGATTCCCATAACAGTCATCTGTGGGAGAGTATGCAGAACCCCATGGTATGGTGACAATGAATCGTAAGCATCGGTGCAGTCGGAATGTGTGGGCCGGGATAATTGGGGACAGTGTTTTGAGACCAGTTTTCCTCCCACGTCGCCTAACAGACTGGGTCTATCAGCGTTTCTTGTGGGTGCCTTTGGCTCCCCTGCTGGAAGACGTGCCATTGATGATTCGAAAGCTTATATGGCTGCTACATGATGGTACTCCAGCCCACATCGCAGTTAACGTCCGGACGTATCTCAATTGTGTCTTCCCTGGTCGATGGATCGGAGAAGGGTGTCCAGTTGCATGGCCTGTTCATTCATCGGATATCAACCCGTGCGATTTCTTGTATCTCAAAGTTATCGTGTATACAGAGCCCATTCCAGATGTGGAGACACTGGAGCAGCGTATGCATTCTGGTCTTGATACTGTTTGGATGCAGTCTGGCCGATGTGAATGTGTGACACAACATGCTGCGGAGCGTAAAAGCATGCGTCGAGGCACATAAAAACCATTTTCAACACATACTATAACTGTGGCTGCGGGCTACAGCGCGTATTAGACCGAAGACTCTGTGACTAGGTATGATTGAATAAATGGTCTCTAGCCTGGAAACGACGCGTTTAAGGACATAAGTTCATTACACCTTTTCTGTTCCGTATCCTCTCATCGATCAACCCCTAGAGTTTCCACATGACGGAAAAAATCACCCTGTATACATAATGAATAAGCTTACTACACTACTGGCTATTAAAATTGCTACACCAAGAAGATATGCAGATGATAAACGGGTATTCATTGGACAAATATATTATACTAGAACTGACATGTGATTATTTTCACGCAGTTTGGGTGCATAGCTCCTGAGGAATCAATACCCACAACAACCACCTCTGGCCGTAATAACGGCCTTGATACGCCTGAGCATTCAGTCAAACAGAGCTTAGATGGCGTGTACAACTGCCCATGGTGCTTCAACACGAGAGGTGACTGCGACGTGTAACCAATGGCACCCCATACCATCACGCCGGGTGATACGCCAGTATGGAGATGACGAATACATGCTTCCAATGTGCGATGTCGCCAAACACGGATGCGACCATCATGATGCTGTGAACAGAACCTGGATTCATCCGAAAAAATTACGTTTTGCCATTCGTGCACCCAGGTTCATCGTTGAGTACACCATCGCAGGCGCTCCTGTCTGTGATGCAGCGTCAAGGGTAACCGCAGCCATGGTCTCCGAGCTTATAGTCCATGCTGCTGCAAACGTCGTAGAACTGTTCGTGCTCGTGCAGATGGTTGTTGTCTTGCAAACGTCCACATCTGTTGACTCAGGGATCGAGACGTGGCTGCACGATCCGTTACAGCCATGCGGATAAGATGTCTGTCATCTCGACTACTAGTGATACGAGGCCGTTGGGATCCAGCACGGCATTCCGTATTACCCTCCTGAAACCACCGATTCCATATTCTGCTAACAGTCATTGGATCTCGACCAACGCGAGCAGCAATCTCGCGATAGGATAAACCACAATCGCGATAGGCTACAATCCGACCTTTATCAAAGTCGGAAACGTGATGCTACGCATTTCTCATCCTTACACGAGGCACCACAACAACGTTTCACCAGGCAACGCCGGTCAACTGCTGTTTGTGCATGAGAAATCGGTTGGAAACTTTCCTCACGTCAGCTCGTTGTAGGTGTCGCCACCGGCGCCAACCTTGTGTGAATGCTTTGAAAAGCTAATCATTTGCATATCGCAGCATCTTCTTCCTGTCGCTTAAATTTCGCGTTTGTAGCACGTCATCTTCGTGGTGTAGCAATTTTAATGGCCAGTAGTGTATATTAAAGATACCAATTGCTATGCAGTATACCTTTTGACGTCAGCTGCCAAATTCATTACAAATTAGAAGAATCATTGTAGTGAATAAAGTCAACTGAGGACTGTACGCTCACTGCATGTGAAGAAATTAAAGTTCTACTTGGTACAATTACATTTTAAGCCAGAATGGCAATGTGTAGATTAGATCCACCTCTCTGGCAATTATCTATTACGTACAGCCAGGTAAGTGTTTGGAACCAACACAAGTCTTTACCCAAAATAAACTGCAGTACCACACTGATGACCTGAAACCAGCAAGTACCAGGTAGCAGTCACTACGGACCTCTCTGCTGGCAGAGACACAGAAGATCCAGCAAAGACTGGTAATATGGGTGATATACAGTCCACAGTAGAGCCGAAATGAAAACAGCCAGTCACCAGGAAGGCAATGAGTTGATAACTAACGAGTTTCTCCAGTTCCTATAGTGGAGTGACCCAAATGTAGGAGATGTCTGTTAGTTGCAGACCCTACTTCATATATAAAAGGAGATCAAGCTCTGAAGGAGAGCTTTTGAAGGGGAACCTGTGCTATTGGTGCTAGGGGCATTTTCCACAGTTCCAATACTTACGCAGCTAGTCCAACGTGCATCGAGAGTGATGGGAATCATGTAATTGTATGAAACCCGTTAGCTGCTCCTCCCAGGCATAAGTACTGCAACGAATACGATTCTAATAATTACTGAACATGCAGCTACTTCCTGCTTTATGGAAAACGAGGACAGTATCCAGAGGAGATAACAGAAAGCAACTACTGCAACGGACCTGTTACCGATCCTCCCTCAAAACGCCTACACTGTAGAGGAGCAGGCTTCAACAATACAACAATACAACTAACTACTCCAGAGTAGCCATCTAGTGAGTCTAGGTGAAGTCTGCATTGTTGCAAGATTTCTCCTTATCCTATGGTGTCAAGCACTGTTGCTATATTTTCAGTTGGGAGAATTTCATGATGGAGGAAAGGAGCAGCATTTTCTGCTGAGAAATTGTAAATATTACATATCTGAACATATCGAAAAAACGAGCAATTTTCAAACGACATGTTTCGCCACCACTGTCATTATTCTCTGTGGGTTTCAACATGTTGCATAACAGAAGCTGTCTTTGAATGTTACTTGTATAGAGCTTGCTAAAGATGAATTTCTCCAGTAACACCTGAATACCTGTGACAGTGCTGTGGTGATCATGTTATCAAAATGTGGGTTCACATTGGTGTCAATTTTCGAAAATCTGCAGTACGACAGGAACGTGGTGACATCAGTTAGTGAATGCCGTCAATTGTGCACCAGTTCAATGCAAATAACAGCACTGTTTAACGGTGATACTCAGTAGCAGAATGTGGTAATCGGCAAATGAGAGATATGCAGTTAAACATTTTTTGCAGATGCAAACAGCTAGAACACCAAAAATATGTTGATGTATTCACACTTCAGGGAATCAACATTTCGAAACGGTAAGCAAACCGTACTGTTTAGCACGTCTCAGAACCTGGTAGCAGCGTTATGTATGCAAACTGTATTTGAACTGAATATCGTTGGAGTTAGTGTGTCAAGAGCTTTCATACAAAACGTAAGCATTTGTGGCTCAGCAATTTGACATGTATTGTCCTTCCGTATTTAATATATGTGAGCTCTCTCGAACTGTACCCAATGACGCTACAAAATTACTTTTGTAAGTGATATTGCTCTAGTACTGCAGTGTACAAAAGCCACCGAACTGCTTATATAGAACTCGGTTCATAGCTGTGACAATATGCTTGAATAAAGAAACTAGTTAATACAATTTACCAGTATATATTTCTATAGCTGTTACTCTTTATTTATTGAATTCAAGCAGATCGAAAGCATAAAATCTGGGAATGGTCAGATAAAAAGACATTTGTCAGAATATATGCCTCAACATTTAGTGTTTTTGATTCTGTACTACGTTTGAATGACAAAACGTTAATCACAATTAAAATTTTAAGGC
Source organism: Schistocerca gregaria (assembly GCF_023897955.1). NCBI lineage: Eukaryota > Metazoa > Arthropoda > Insecta > Orthoptera > Acrididae > Schistocerca > Schistocerca gregaria. The sequence goes on from NC_064931.1 coordinate 82,380,171, forward strand.
GGATGGGAATAACAGGAGGAGAGAACACTGTTTCTGCTCTGGCTGCAGATAACTAGGAATGCATGGCCAGAACAGAAAATCATAATGTTCAAGCTAACAAATCAAACCAGAATGCAGAGGAAGGCAGACAAAAGAAGAAAAGAAAACCACTAATCAGAGAGTGATGACTGTGGTGCAGAACTCTTCTGATGCCATGTAAGTGAATTAAACGAATAGTGAAAGATTTTTCCTTTTCTAGTAAGTTAAGATTTTAACAGCCTCAGGTACAATTTTCTCAGGAGCTTGTAACAAATGTGTAGAATAACTTTCCTTGGTTTTCACAGAGAGGTAAATAATGGATCTGAAAATATAAGTATTTTCAAGCAATATTTAAATGTTATCCATTTGATTTTCATTTGGTGTTATAAACACAAATTTAAAAAATACTTTTCATTTAGCTGTTTATTACATTTTCATTAGTTTCTGCAAATCTTTCTGTTCTTACCCATAACTGTGTTAAAAGTGTACTTAAACTGATAAGCTAAACTCATTTCTCCCCCTCAGAGTTACTGACATGTATTTCAACAAGTTTTGCTAATCAGTCAACATTAGTTATGTATCATTTTAGGGGTCTGTTTAAAAACGTGCAATAAGCAGTAGTTCCTAGATTGAATACAATGTAGAGGAATTGAATTTTTTAACATTTTCATAATGGTCGTTTGCGATATTAGTTTCACCTGTTAGCTTAAGGGCGCGGGACTGTGGATAACCGAATTTATTAAACTTGAACCGCAAATGTGGGCAGTTATGGCTTTCAAGATAGACCACTACCCTCCCCAAGACCAGAAAAAGAAATCAGAGCCCACGAGTACAAAAGTTACACATTGTAACACACATATGTCTAGTACAGTAACAACATCCCAAGCCTGATACAGCAGCGAGAATGAAACACTTGATTACAGAAGCTCGTGATTTAGTGCATCAGATGTTGTAGGACTTACAGGTGGAAAATTAGATCGAATAACTAACTCCCAATGAGACCTTGAAACCGATTACTGACAAATTTGATGAACTGCTCGCTAAGTCAATGTGGTATAGTCCAGAGGTTTCGGTGCGCCACCAGAGTTGTTAACACGAATCGATACCACCGCAACAACTAATGAGAGGCACTACAGGAGACTACACGTCCGTTTCAGCATAGCAGCGTCCTCACGCTGAGGTCAATACAGTGTTGAACACACAAGAGCTCAGCCCCAGTTCGAGACCTAAGCTACAGCAGTCAACATCCTCATGTAGGACAGTGACAGTTAAAGTTTCAGATGGAATGGACATTCGTAAATGTTGTGTTTTACACTGCAAGACAACAGTTTATTAACCTGTGTATCAAGTGATGCTTTCATTGTCAATGACAGCTATAAGTTTTCAAGCAGTCCTGTGGCAAAGAAGTGTGCCTAACTTAAACAAATATTTCCCGCATTTATTAATTAAAGTGAAGTAATATTTCATGTTTTCTACTATGATGAGCCTTCTCCCAGGACAGACAAAGAACCCACAGTCTAATGTCTTCTGATCACATCAGTCAGCACAACCACTGTCACCTCTTAAGGACAATGCAGATATATATGTACATCTATGTCTTACTTTCAATTGTAATAACAAGAAATTTCTTGCGCTACAAAATTACAGTCATTTTGATCTAACATACATCAGCTTTTGTATGGGGTTAGTATCACTAACCGTAGGTGGATTGCCTCAAATACTAGGTGACGATTCATACCACCGAAAGGAAAATCTGAAGCGTCGTTAGACAGACAGTTATACATAGAAAGAAAACAATTACACATACAAAGATATCGCGCATTTATTAAATAAAGTAAAGTAATATTTCATAATCATCTTGTAGTGTTGCAGTTCTTCTTATGCCCGTGCTCGCTATGAAAAATAGGACGAGGAATTCCACCTAATGCAAGGCACCTTTTCAATCTTTTTTTACCCTAACATGTTTCAGCTATTTTTGTGCTATCGTCAGTGGGTTACTTTCTATTTCATATTCTAAAATTGTTGTTACATATTAACATTTAGCAAAACTTTTGATACATAATATTTACAACTGTGAATGATTAATTGTTATAAAATATTATACATCATTTGTTCATTGTTAAGAGTTGGGATATGTATTACGAACCTGATGCATTGTGTTTTGTTTATAACATTATGTCTGAAGTTCTAGTTATAGCTTAACTGGCAAAATAGTGAATATATGCATTAGTTTACATACCTTACATGATGCTATTGGATATTTATGTTGGTAGCTAGTCTGCCACACAATCTACAACTTCTCATCTGCAAACAGCAAAACGTAATTTTTTATTTTTCTGTTTATTATGCATTTACAAACGGACATGAGTATATATCACGTTTTTTGAATGTAACTTGCGTCTTTGATGTTATAGTGTTTTCTCATATGTTGTTGGCGAGGTGAACAGGCTGATTTAGTGACCTATGGTAGCTTGAAAACGCACCTTCTCCGAATTTTCAAAACATTAGCAGAGTTTTCACCATCATTACATGTTGTTGTGGCTGTGTAGTATTCATTTGTTTCGTAGCGTGTTTGGCTGGGTGAGACGCACAAGTTTGAAGGGTTTTTGGCGTCTGTGGTGTTTGGATTGTGTGAGTGTGAGTGTGTGTGTGTGTGTGTGTGTGTGTGTGTGTGTTCAGGGCTGGAGCAGAGAGAGATATGGGAGATAGAAAGAGAGAGAATGTGTGTTAATTTTTTTCCTCTTGAGTAGTTCTGGAGCGGGTGTTATTTATATAGTCCTTCAACTGTGGCAAAGAGCGTTTGATTGCACAGTGATGTGTATTCATTTATTATTTCCTTGAGCTACTGATTTTTGGATGAGATAGTTTTCTTCTATAGTTAATTTTTGGTATAAGCTGCAAATAGTAAGTCAGTTTCAATGTTTGTTGGGTGGTGACTGTGTTCAATTTTATTGAGCCTTCTCCCAGGACAATCAGAGAACCCACAGTCTAATCTCTTCTGGTCACAACAGTCAGCACAACGCTTCACCTGTTAAGGACAATGCAGCAAATACCTACACTTATGATTTACTTATAATGGTAATGACGAGAAATTCCTTGCTCTACGAAAGTATAGTCAGTTTGATCTAACTAAAATCAGCTTTTTTATGAGACTAGTATCATTAACCTTAGGTGGATTGCCTCAAATATTAGATGACGATACATACCACCGGAAGGAAGTCTGCCCCTGATAGCTGAGTGGTTAGCGCGACGGAATGTCATATCTAACGGCCTGTGTTCCATTCCCGGTCGCAGGTTCGAATCCTGCCTCGGGCATGGGTGTGTGTGATGTCTTTAGGTTAGTAAGGTTTACGTCGTTCTAAGTTCTAGGGGACTGATGACCTCAGCTGTTAAGTCCCATAGTACTCAGAGCCATTTGAACCATTTTTGATTCCCGGCTGGTCGGAGGTTTCCTCCGCTCAGGGACTGGGTGTTGTGTTGTCCTTATCATCATAATTTCATCCTCATCGACATGCAATTCGCCGAAGTGGCGTCAACTCGAAACAATTGCACCAGGCGAACGTTCAACCCACCGGGAGGCCCTAGCCCCACGGCATTTCCATTTACCGAAAGGAAAATCAGAAGCTTCGTTAGGCAGACTATTATACACACAAAGATAACAGACAATTACACATACAAAGATTTTAATGCTAAATACAAAGAAATACTGAAAATAACGAATTTCTGAAAATCGCAAAAGTTCATCTCACATGGTGTGGTAAAGTGATAAAAGCACAGTATGAAGCGCAAGGAATTTATTTGAAGCATTAATGCATAGTCGCAGTATGCGAAACTATTTCGTAATGTTAACCATAGGTATAATCGCCAGTGAGAGTTCCTGTTGTATTGTGAACATACAGACACTTATAAAAACAGATATCGTGATTAGCTTCGCTGATGGTTCTGTTTTTAACCTGGGGTTTGAAACCACCTCACCGTGCCTTGAAACGAGGAATGATGATGCCACAGTCCTGGTTATCCCTTCCAAAGTGGACTTTTGCCACTTGAAATGACGTATGAAATGCCACACTTATTTCCAACCCCTAGCCACATTGGTCATATCGCTGTGGAAGACCCAACTGCATCCAACTTATGGACCCTCTTCACTGACCATCCAGCCCCTATCAGAGGCACAATCTGCTTTTGTATACGACTCCGCATTTCATAGGACAATCACATTGTACAACTAATCTGCTCCAATTTCTGCACAGCTTTTTATCTGAATTTGACCTCCAACCTGCTGACTACCCAAATAAATGACTTCTGTCACAATGCAGCCATCTGCTTTGCTACCCAATGGTAGCATGCTGCTAAGCACAAGACACTCGCCTCACACCCTGGGCATCTGGATTCTTCAGCCTCCTCCAACCCCTTTCCACAGCAATATCACCTTCGCTAATTTAAATAGCTGGGAGTTGCCCTTAACCGTTTTTTTCTCTCCCACAGTCCTCCTTGCCTCAATAGTCAATTGGCCACATCCCACACTTACGTCCACCCCTGTCCCTGTGCCTCCTACCTAAATCTGTTAGTCTTCATTTACCCTCGACCCCTCTCTCTATTTCCCTGTTCTATTAACCACCCCCTCACTACTCCTGTCATGCACTCTGTTCAGCACAACTTCCCACTTCAGTTGGGCTGAAGCACTGCGACAAAGTCGCTGAATGTGTTTCAGTGTATGTGTCTATGCTTTTCATTAGCTCTGGAGTTATCTGAAAGCATGGCAACGTTTTAGTCCAAGTTTTTGTGCCTACTGATTGCTGTATTTTTATTCTAAAAATAAAAAGTCTTTATAGTGCCATCCGTATTATAAAATTTTAGCAGTTCCTCATTTTGTAATCTATTACGCTAACCAACAACAATAACACGACGGAAAGACATGCAGAAGACATTCTTTTGACCACCAGCTTGTTTTCTGCAATGCTGATTTGTTTTGGGTCATCGTGCTATGAAGTCACCCTTGTGAAGTTTGTGAACAATGGTGAAGAACTCCAAGACAACCATAGAAACGGCGATACCTCACCCCACTACAAGAAGAAACCCATGTCACAAGAACGAAATGAGTGACTGTATCACATGCAAATTCTTATAAAATAAAGTGGATCGTCTCACACTAGATTATCCTTTCCTCTCTTTCCGTAGGATGATCACAACAGTCATGTAAAGAAACTTTAATATCTGCATATACTTACGTTAAATGTTTTTGTAATGTCAATATAGCTTGATTATATCACCTCGAAACATATCGCTAAACAAATAATTTAGTAGTAAACAAATTTTGTGACTGGTAGAGGCATCTGAAAATCTTCTCCTATTATTGAGACAGTCACGGTCGATTGATAGCCAATATGGCTTCAAATTATGAATAAAAATAATTTCTTTTTTCTTCAGCGCGTATTTCGCAGTTTGAAGATTATGACGAAAAACTTACTGCGCAGTCATTCTCGCCGTTTCTGTTCCATATATCAGGAGCCTAATCTGGGATTTACTTCCAGCAATATTTAGTCAGTTACCCTTCAAGTCTTCCAACGACTTCTTTGCCGCAGTCATGACATCTCGCATTTTCGAAGCCTTGAATTGCATGTGGCGAGAAGGAGAATTTATCTCTCAGGTACTTAAGTATCCCAGCCTTAAACCTAAAGAAAGATCCTCATTTTCTGTACATCAAATGATGTCCCTCGAATTCAGTGAGCTAAATCCTTGAGAGGATGGCGAACTGACGACTTCTCAAATCCATCGAATATTTATTCCAATATCAATCCGGCCTTAGACTATCATGCTCATGGACTACGCAATTACCAATCCATTAATAGCCGGTCGCTTGCAACAGGGATCGAAACGTCGGTAGTTTTATATATATTGACAACGCGGTCACAAACCCAGAAACATTTTATTGAAAGTGTTGTCGTCCTCTATCATTTACCAGTGAATGGGCTCTCTTTAGGGAACCCTCTCTCTGGAAATCTACAGACCAGTCGCTGGCTGGTGTCAGGGCGCTGAAGGAAACGAAGGAAGGATGATTAGTGTTTAATGACATCTTAGTCAACGGGATGATACAGTCGGGATGATTGAAGAAGAGACAGACTTCAGGTGCCAGGACTGATGATTTCTCTTCAGTTCCTACAAGCCGTCATCAAAGGTCCGATAGTCTGAAGTAGTTGTAGAGAAAAATCTTAGGAGATATCTAAGAAGAAGTCTTCTCCAATGACTCCATAGGGGTCATATTACCCCAAGACTCAGAACCTATTTTTGGGACGAAACAGTGTAGAAAAAGAAGTTAACAGCAATTAGAAACCTCCCATTGTTTATGGAATCGAGCCCCATGTTTCTAACTTATTTGTAAATCAATCGGTAAATTGGGAGTTTGATGCTATTTTAATAAGTTGAATATCTTACGTTAAGTATGTAAGCAACAAAAAATTTATGAAAGCACCATAGTGACCAGTTTGCTTGTCGTGAGCTATGCTTCATGAAGGCATATACAGTACACAGTTAGTTCAAAGATTTCACACAGTAAAATAATATTATAAGGGTATTCCGAAATTCCCGTTATGCAATTCTAGGGTTTGTAGAGGAGAGTGAGTATATAATATTTTGAATAAGAAACCATGTCCGGAAACATACCGTTTCCTTGGTTAGACGGTTTCAGTTCAGATGTGTAACGCGACTACGTCTGCTGAGGAAAAGAGAAAAGTCTCAGAGCTGCTTGTCCTGGTATGCAATAGGGAAGACAGGATGAGGTGTACTACTTCTTGTTATGTAGTATGCAAATTTATGAGACTCCTTTAGAGACAGAGGAAGGTCTGAAGGTACGAGTTCCGGCGCTGCACTAGAAACTGAAGAGACACCAAGTGCGTTGGAGGTGTGTACCAGAACATACTTCGGCGATACAATGTCTGTAACAAAGTTTGTGGTCGCCACATCCAGCCGCTGTCGTAGTGCATCAGTACTGTCCTATACATACATCATACTGGGCTCTTTTCGTTTTGGAAAAATATAATGACTTAATGTTTCAGGTTTCATACAAATAAATTTTCTTAAGTGGTAAATGGATCTTTCGTTGTGTTTCCTTTCGAACTGTTACCTAATAATTGTACTGTATCACGCCTAATTCATTTCCTCAAAAAGAAGTGGATGAATTAAACATCTGAACTGAAACCGTCGTAGGACGGGAACGATACGTTTCCGGACATGGGTTGCTATGCAAAATATTGTGTACTCATTCCACTGTACACGTTCTAGATGTTTGTAACGGGAATTTCCGAACATCGTGTAGACTGAAACTAAGATCATACTTTTAATGAGGAAGTTATTACAGGAATTTAATTACGGAATGAATTTTTAAGAAAATAATATTGAAAATGAAATTTTTGTTGCTCTGGAGGTCGTTAGATAGGCAACAGGCAGCTAGTGCTGGGTCGCATGAACCGGGTTAGTAATAACGATGCAGAAGTTTCTGGGAAAAAATACCTTTTGTCCTTGATTCCTCAACATGTCTGATTTATGCTAATGGTCTACCAGCAGTTGTGGATGTAGAGTACAAATTTACCGTGTTTGACAAATGTTCTGTCACAATGCTGTTGTCATCTGCAAAGACAGTCAGCAAATACATGTTATCAAAAGTCTAACTGGTTTGCTGTTAACTCACTTTCTGCCAACCTAAGAAAGATAAATTTGATGCAGTCTAGAACAAGTCGGCCGGCCTGTGTGGCCTTGCGGTTCTAGGCACTTCAGTCTGGAACCGCGCGACCGCTACTGTCGCAGATTCGAATCCTGCCTCGGGCATGGATGTGTGTGATGTCCTTAGGTTAGTTAGGTTTAAGTAGTTTTAAGTTCTAGGGGACTTATGACAGATGTTAAGTCCTATAGTGCTCAGAGCCATTTGAACCATTTAGAACAAGTCGCAAAAGCCAGAGGAATACCCAGTGATGCTCAATTACCAGCGGATATAAGAGTTGACGGTATCAAGGTCCTCGACATTCAGTTAGAATGCAAATTACACTGGAAGCGTCCAGTTTCTTGAATCCAGTCTCACTTCCAGTCAAATTAGGCGACTACAAGCCCGATTAGATTATTATTTTCTAGGATAGAAGTCCTGGCAGGCGTGGCTAGCGACGATGTTCAGTAATGTCAGCGGCAAATAGCGGAAATTCGGCACTTTCCAAGTAAAATGACAGGATCAAATCCGATACTAAAGGAAATTATGACAGCAGAGACGTTAGGTTCTAGACAGATGGGGCAAAACAGTATGTTTACAAAGTTTGTAAATCCTTTGAAAGAGTATGTAGAAACGTGTGGTGTTACGTCGGATGACTCGGTGGAGGAGGTTGTTGAATTTTTATTGTCGTAGTGTACGTACAATATCAGGTACAAGTGATGAGAATGCCAGAGGGATACGGGTTGCGAATTTTGTGCGGTTACAATACGGGGAACATCTGAGTTGATACGAGAGATACTTGAGCAAAAATAAAGCGCTGATCAAATGAGGGGTGTAATCTGCTATAATATGATACCACCGAAAGCATACGAAGAGCTAGCACACTTACGATATGGACGTGAACAATGATTGCAAAAAACGATTAGTACCCATGTAAATAGGGCCCGGATAATTGCCAGAGTGCTGTGTTTGCATTATGATGAAGAGGAGGTGGTACGACATAGATTAGAAGGGATAAAACCAGAAGGCATGCGCAGAGCGGTGCTTGCTACGGTGCCACAAACCTTTAGAGAATTTAATTGTGTGGTGGGACGAAAACAAACAGTTGCTTACTTTGATGAAAGACGAGGAAAGAATGGTAGAAGTAATAACTTTTGAAGGCAGGTGCGATGTTCTGGAAGTGGGAGCTTCTCTCGCGCAACACCCTTCAGTACGCAACTACATGGTAGTCTTGGCCGCCTCGTGATATCGCAATGATGTTTTCCTCGTTGTGTCACCGAAGCAGCAGTGCTGTATGCAGCTGTTCATGTGACAGGAATGATGTCACGACATTATGAGCGATGTAGTGTATTTGTGTATAGTTTAGTATTCTTCTTCCTAGCTACGATCATCTAAGTGCGGGAGCGCGGAGTAATCGCGCGGTCTTGGTCGTCTTGCCACAGTTCGCTAAGCTAATTCCGTCGGAGGTTCGAGCCCTCCCTTTGGCATGGGTATATGTGTTCTCCTTAGCGTAAGTTAGTTTAAGCTAGATTAAGTAGTGTGTAAGCCTGGGGACCGATGACCTCAGCAGTTTGGTCCCATAGGAACTTACCTCAAATTTCCAATTTCCAGCTAAGTGTGTGTTCAATTCTCCAGTGTTTGAAGTGTTCGGTTGGACTTTTATTGTATATTATGCCCGCTGTCCTAAGAGGTCTTGTAGCCAACAAAGTTATGCGTTGGCGGTAAGCACGCTGCTGAAAACGGAAGTGATTTTGAATTGTTCTGTCTGCTGTCACGTTATTTGTTGCCTTACTATGAAATTTGGAAGTACTGTTAGCTTTGGTCAGCGTTTACCAACACCAGATCACACTTGTTGCCAGTTCTGTTTACTCGCATGCAACTGTCGGTGCGCTTTTGTGAAAGAGTAAAATGTTTATGTATTCCTAGTATACTTTTTGTCGTGACTTCGAGAATCGAGTATAGCTCCATGGGGAATCGATCCGTTGTGACGTGCCAGCAGTGTTTAGTTTCACATACCGCGTGTGCCTTGGTAGTCCAACGGTTATAATTCTTCTTAAAGTCGGCACTCACACATCGTTGTCAGAGCCCGCATGTACTGTCTGTCATTGGATTAGCTTGTGCATTCTCGTTTCTTCGGGTCGCACGTTCGGCACTTGGTTATAACTCCAGTGCGAATGGTTCCACTATAATGTGTGATCGATAATCAGGCAAACGTGTCATGTGTGTTTGCTACTTCACCCACGTTAAAGATAGTGCCGTATAATTTCGGTGTTTGCTGTGTGGGGTTATCTTGTGTTAGGGTCGTGTAGCTACTGTTTGAAATCTGGCTGATTCATTGTCTTACTGACAGGACACGAAAAGTGTTTACTGATAAGGAAATAATTTGCACTTTCTTGAGAGGATGACTGGAAACAATTTAGTGACTGGTATTGTACTTAATACACACACGCGGTAGAGAGCACTATGGAACTTAACATCTGAAGTCAGCAGTCCCCTTGAACTTAATACTACTTAAACCTAACTAACCTAAGGATATCACACACATCCATTCCCGAGGCAGGATTCGAACCTACGACCTTAGGGGTCGCGCGGTTCTGTTCGTAAGATATCCACTTAGTGGCGTAATCTGTGAAAATGTTTATGAGAGCTGTATCTACCACAGTATTTTATTTATTTGGTTGGACTTTAGCTTCCCTTTGATATAGTTGTTCCTACTGGTAACTACGCCGTTGTTTTTCCTTGTATTGGTTTCGCGTGTTCCCGTTGTAGACTGAGGATGACTTGTTTCTGATTGACGTACGGTCTCAGAATTCTTGCTGTGCGTTTTAACTGCTTTTAAAAATGCGAGGTTCTTGAGGCTTGTTGTATGAACACTTTTAACGCTTGTCGATGGTTTTCTTTACGGGTGTCCACAGTTATTTAGTTGACCTCGTGTACTAAAGAACAACGAATGAGTCTTTGCTGTTGTCGTCTCGTCTCGCAGTGGCGGCCCTCATGTTTCTTTTGTGAAGCCGTACACCGTGAGAAAAGGACTGAATAAACAACGAAACGATAACGTTCTACAAGCCGGAGAGAGGGATGTCAGAAATTTGAACTTGGTAGGGACGTAGAAAATCTGGAAGGGGAAATGCTAACGTTCAATCCAGGTACAGTGAGGGTCAGTGAAGTGAAATGAAAAGAAAACCTGTATTTTTGGTCAGATTAGTATAGGTCAATATCAACAGCAGTGGAAAATGTTATAACGGAAGTAGGATTCGTTATGAATAAGAAGGTAAGGCAGAAAGTTTCTATGAACAGTTCACTGATAGGGTTGTTCTCACCTGAATCGACAGCAAACCAAGACGGACAACAATAGTTCACGTATACTTGCCGACGTCGTAAACCGAAGACGAAGAGATAGGGAAAGTATATGTGGAAGTTGAACGGGTAATTCAATACGTACAGGAAATGAATACCTCATAGTCGTGTGGGACTGGAATGCAGATGTAGGGGAAGGAGTAGAAGGAACGGTTACAGGAGGATATGGGGTTGGTAGCAGAAATGAGACAGGGAAGGGACTGAGTTCTGGAATAAGTTTCAGCTAGTAATAGCGAACACCCTGTTCAACAATCGCAAGAGCAGGAGGAATACGTGGAGAAGACCAGAAGGTACAGAAAATTTCCGTTAGATTATATCATAGTCAGGCAGAGATTCCGAAGTCAAATATTGGATTGTAAGGCTTACCCAGTGGCAGACATAGATTTACATCACAATTTAGTAATGATGAAGAGTATGCTGGAGTTTAAGGCACTGCTCACGAAGAATTAGAGCCCAAAGAAGTGGGATGTTGAAGTACTAAGGAATGAAGAGATACATTGTAAGTTCTCTGAGGCGGTAGATACTGCGATAACGAATAGCTCAGTAGGCAGTTCAGTTGAAGAAGAATGGGCATCTCTAAAAGGGACAATCACAGAAGGTGGAAAGAAAGACATAGATACAAAGAAGGTAACTGATAAGGAACCATGGTTAACAGAAATACTTCAGCTGTTCGATGACAGAAGTATGCACAAAAATGTTCAGGGAAATTCAGGAATACAGAACCATAAGTCACTTAGCAATGAAATAAATAGTAAGTGCAGAGAAGCTAAGGCGAAATGGCTACATGAAAAATGTGAAGAAATCGATAAAAGGAGATTGTCATAAGGACTTACTCAACATGCAGAAAAGTCGAAACAACCTGGTGAAATTAAAAGCAAGGGCAGTAACATTAAGAGTGCAGTAGGAATTCCACTGTTAAAAGCACAGGAGACAGGATAGGTGCAAAGAGTGAATTGAACGCCTGATAGAAGAAGAAGCAGGAGACAGCATACAAGAGATAGGGGGATCCAGTTTGAGAATCAGAACTTAAAAGAGCTTTACAAAACTTAATTTCTAATAAGATACTAGGGATAGATAACATTTCTTAATAATTTCTAAAATCATTGGGGGAAGTGGCAACAAAATAACTATTCACGTTGGTATGTGCTGTAGAATGTATGAGTCTGCCAATATACCATCAGACTTACAGAGAAACGTCATTCACACAATTCCGAAGATTACAAATTATCGCACAATCAGCTTAAAAGCTCATGCATCCAAGTTGCTGACAGCAATAATCTACAAAAGAATGGAAAAGAAAATTGAGGATTTGTTTGACGAAATCAGTTTTGCATAAGGGAAGGTGTTGGCACGACAGAGGAAGTTGTGACGTTACAATTGATAATGGAAGCAAGACTACAGAAAAATTAAGACACGTGTATAGGATTTGTTGACCTGGAAAATGCGTTCAACAATGCCAAAGGTGCAATATGCTCGAAATTCTGAGAAAAATAGAGGTAAACTAAGAGGGAATAGTAAGAGTGTAAGACCAAGAACGAAGTGACTGGATTAAAAAAAGCTACAGTATACGAATGTAAGCTTTCGTCTGCACCGTTCGATCAATACATCGAAGAAGCAATGACGGAAATAAAAGAAAGGTTCGGAAATGGAACTACAATTCAAGGTGAAAGAATAGGAATGAGATGCACTGATGACATTGTGTCCTCAATGAAAGTGAAGGAGAATTGCATGATCTGCTGAATGGAACGAACTAATGACCACACATTATGGATTAAGAGTAAATCGAAGAAAGACGAAAGTAATGAGAATTAGCAGAAATAAGAACAGGGAAAAACTTAACAACAGAATTGGGGATCACGAAGTAGACGAAGTTACGGAATTCTTCTACCTAAGCAACAAAGTAACCATGATGGAGAAAGTAAATAGGACATAAGAAGCAGAGAAGCACTGGCAAGAAAAGCATTCCTGGCTAGAAGAAGTCCACTAGTATCGAACATAGGCTTTACTTTCAGGAATAAATCTTTCATAACGTATGCTTGGAACAATACATTGTATGTTAGTGTAAAATGGACTCTGAGAAGACAGGGAAAGATGAGAATCGAAGCATGTAGTGCTACGGAGGAATGTTGAAATTAGGAAGTCTGATAAAATAAGGAGGTTCTCGGCCAAATCGGAGAGGAATATCTAGAAAACACTGACAATAAGAAGCGGTAAGACGGTAGGATATGTGTTATGACAAACAGAATGATACCATGGTACTAGAGAGTGCTGTAGAGGGTAAAAATTAAAGTGGAGAACAGAGATTAGAATGCATCCACGAAGTATTAGGGCAACGACCTTGCCGCAGTGGTTACACTGGTTCCTGGCAGATTACCGAAGTTAAGCGCTGTCGGTCGTGGCCAGCACTTGGATTGGTGATCATCCGGGCCGCCATGCGCTGTTGCCATTTTTCGGGGTGCACTCATCCTCGTTATGCCAATTGAGAAGCTACTCGACCGGACAGTAGCGGCTCCGGTCAAAGAATACCGTCATAACTATTGGGGGAGCACTGTGCTGACCAAACGCTCCTCCTATCCACATCCTCAGCTGAGGATGACAAGGCGGACAGATGGTCCCGATGTGCCACTTGTGTCTGAAGATGGAGTGCTGTGCACCAAGTATTTGAGGACATAGGCTGCAAATGCGACTCTGAGATGAAGAGGATGGCACAGGAGAGGAATGTGTGGCGGGCAGCATCAAACCAGTCAAGAGATAGATGATTACAAAAAACCAACCGCTTGGTGGTGCTTGCGTAACCTAAAGCGCATTTTGCTAGCACACTGCATTTGATTAAGTTATAACTAGTACCTGTTTAGTTTTTTAAAGGGGTGATGCCTGTATCTTGAACTGAAGGCTAGTTTAAATTATGGCTAGGGCCTATAAGAGCAGACAGGGCCTATTGACCTAGTCGCAAATGGCACTAACTTAATTTAGGTATTAACTACAAGTTCACTAGTTTGAGTAAGCTTGGGTGTGGCTTAGAGCAGCCGCTGTTTACTTGTCATTTGTACTACTTTGGATCATTAACTGGCCATGTAGAGAAATGTTAACTGTGTTACCGTTTCACGGTGAATGTTCTAAGTTTAAGCGATATAGCTCAACACCTTTCAGATCAAGAATCTTCTCTCATACTACAGATGAAACAGTCACAGAGCCAGATTATTTTCGTTTTGGCACTCCCTCAAGTCACATAGAATTATCTTCTCAGTGAATTCTTCTCCTGCTCAAACTGTCTTCACTGCTTAGCAGAGAGGCTAGAGTCATGGGTAGAGTAACTCCAAGGAGTAAGTACTGAACCAGCTGACAATACTTGCCAGGGGTTCTCAAAATTCTTTGCTCAAGTGTTTTTTGTTATCACAGACTCCATTCTCAACTCTACTCAGCAGTTCACGTATGTGGCAATAAACAAAAGACTGAATTATTCTATCAGTTACGTAATCTGTCTGTGCTGCAGAGAGGTGCTAAATTGCTGCCATGAAAATTTTTAACCTTCTTCTCACTGAGTGTACAAAATGAAGGAATAGTGAATGTCTATTCAAAGCCAAAGTATACCGATTTCTCTTGAGTCCATCATTCTAATCTGGTGAGCAATATTTGAATAAACAGCTTACCTAAGACAACAGTCAATTGTGAAACTGTTTCACCATATCTTCATAAAAGAATTTCAGGGTTCAATGTAGCTTCACATCCGTAGGTGATAACCTCAAACTGCCCTACAGGTGACACTGGGGTAGTGCTAAGAAAGCAACACAACTGGTTGACATTCTTTTCAGATGGCCTGGCTATATGAGAAGTAACCGAATTTGACTTCGTAAGAAACCGATGTGCACGGTGATTGTAAATTAATTAAGGAGGGGTAGGAACACAACAATCAGAGGACGAATGACTCAGCACTATATCAGAAGCTGTTTTCCAGGGACAAACATCTGTAAAAGTGGGACCAAGTATTAAAATATGTCAACTGAACACTGAGGGCATTAGTAAAACCAAATGCCATATTTTACAAGAGCTACTGTTTAAGCACATACTCAACATAATTGTCCCAAATACTGGGATACGATATCGTCAGTGCAACATATCGCAGTGCCTAGGGATCAGTCACAAGCGTCCGGAATAAAAACGTGAATGTTCACCTGGTATCTAGTTCCACAGATGACAGTATACGTTAATTGTGAAGCAGAATTGGAGATCTAGCCACATGTAAGAAAATCTTGTTCTCCCTGGCCAACACATGTTCTTGAAATATGCTGACATCCTGCCAATAGATACAATGGCCATACACATTAACGAAAAAATCTCAGCATCAAAAAATAATTGATATAAAGTAATGAAATTTCGGAAATGCATTTGTACAGGTAACATATTTCAGTGATTAACACTGCAAGTTGACAAGCTACTGCAAATGTGAAATGCTGGTATATTAATAACCAGTATAACCGCCAGAATGTCGAATGCAAGCATGCAGTCGTGGATACATTGTGTTGTACAGGTGCCGGATGTCAATTTGTGGGATGGAATTCCAAGCATGCACTTGGTCGGTCAACACAGGGCCGGTTAATACTGTTTGTGGATGACGCTGGAGTTGTCCGATTATGTCCCATTTGTGCTCGATTGGAGACCGATCTGGTGATCGAGCAGGTCAAGGTAACAGTCGACACTGTGCAGCATGTTGGATTACAACAGCAGTATCTGGGTGAGCGTTATCCTGTTGGAAAACACCCACTGCATTTGTGTTCATGAATGGCAGCACAACAGGTCGAATCACCAGACTGACGTACAAATTTGCCGTCAGGGTGCAACAGCTGTATCTGGGTGTGCGGTATCCTGTTGGAAAACATTCACGGGATTTCTGTTCATGAATGGCATCACGACAGGTCGAATCACGAGACTGACGTACAAATTTGCCGTCAGGGTGCATAGAATAACAACGAGTGCTTCTGCTATGAAGCGAAATCGCACCCCAGACCATAACTCCCGGCGTAGGTCCAGTGTGTCTAATACGCAGACTGGTTGGTTGCAGGCCCTCAGTTGGCCTCCCTCAAATCAACACACGGCCATTTTGGCATCGAAGCAGACCTAGCTTTCATCGACAAGCTCAGAAAATCTCCACTCTGCAGTCCAGTGAGCTCTCTATTGACACCAATGAAGTCATGAAAGGTGGTGGTTTGGGGTAAGTGGAAAGCCTGTTACATGACCTCGTTCAGACTCGGAGCGGTGCTGTTTTTATTGAGTCGTCAGTCTTCTGATTGGTTTGATGCAGGCCGCCACGATTTCCCATCCTGTGTCAACCTCTTCATCTCAGAGTAGCACATGAAACCTACGTCCTCAATTAATTGTTGGATGTATTCCAATCTCTGTCTTCCAGGCGAATGAGTAACCACCTCTAATCAATTTTGATGACTACCCTCCTTTGATGAAAGGAACAAGAAAAGAGTGCTTGAACATACAAACAGATGGCGAGGAAAGTAGAAGAAACACCGAAGTCCAACCCGTAATTCCTACGCAAGAAACCGGTCTATAAGTTGGTGACGCCCGATAGTTTCTCCCAAAGAATGCGACACGATGGCAGGTGACCATCCCACAGCCACTGAAAATCAGCAGAGCAAGAAGCCGCATTTGGAAAAGGAAAACTCTAACTCCGAAGCAGAAGACGATGGTGGTAGTTCTTCGCAAACAAAAATCTGATAAAGTATTGAATTTGCCAGTCGGAATTGAGACGGATGCACCTGTGACAGTATCTGTATAAGTACCTATGCTACATCAGACACCTAAATCAGACGTTACCGACCCCCGAGTCATGCCAAGGAAACGGAAAGAAAACAACAAAAACAACAGCTGAGTGAAGCTTCAACAGCTGACAAGGCATGTAGTAAACAAGGAAACACGCCTCCAAAACAACTTTCACTGTCACGGACGGCTCAGCTGAGGATAACGCTGGGGACTTCGGACGTCGAACAAGCCACCAGGCCGGAGTGGCCGAGCGTTTCTAGGCGCTACAGTCTGGAACTGCTCGACCGTTACGGTCGCAGGTTCGAATCCTGCCTCGGGCATGGATGTGTGTGATGTCCTTAGGTTAGTTAGGTTTAAGTAGTTCTAAGTTCTAGGGGACTGATGACCTTAGCAGTTAAGTCCCATAGTGCTCAGAGACATTTGAACCATTTGAACCAAGCCACCAGCAGTCAGACGTCGCTCAAACCGCAAATTAGTCCAAAATCGTCATGAGTAAGCCCAAACCGAACTTAAACGTGGCGTATAACGAAACGAAGAGTGACGAAGTGAAAGCACACCGAAAAGAGAAAAGAAAGGTATATATGCCACTAGCTGAGACAGGAGCTGACTCTGGATGAAAACATTAAAGACGTGAATTTAGTTGTGTGGAAAATAGAAGAGTAAGCGCGTTTCTAACATTAAATTCTTGTAGGATAAAGAATGGAAAAAAGATAAATATTTTGGGGAATTTTCTTCGAACTAATAATATCGATATTGCATTTTTGCAAGAAGTCGTTTCCGAAGGGAGAGGTTCCTTTCAGTTATATAATGCATATAATAGCGTTGGCATTAAAGGTTGCTGTATCTTGACCAGGGATTAATTAGAATTGCGGGGAGCAGAAAAAGAGTCGGGAGGACACATAATCAAAGGCATTCTGAATTGGGCAACCCGTTTAAACCTCTACTCTCCCTCCGGTTCCAATAACACAGCTGCAAGGGCAAAGTTTTTTCCTTTCCTTTTTTTTTTTTTTTTTTGGCCGAAGATGAACCGTGGGGGTAATTACCGTACAAGTACCAAAGTTGGTAGCATTAACGTCAGGGACATGGGGAAGAGAAATAATGTAGAATCGATTCAATTGAAATATTTTTAATGTGCCATTACGTAACGGTGCCATTACTGCTGCAAAAAGGGCTGAATATGAGGCCCATCAGTGTCCAGAAGAGTCTGAAAGCGCAGGATTGCGTTCTGCACAACGGAACGAAGCGTTTCCGCAGGTATGCTGTCTACCTCTCTTGATATGCTGCGCTTCAGATCAGCACATGTGTGAATGTTCCCCTGGTAAACACTGTCCTTCAGGTAGCCCCACAGCCAGAAATCACAGGGAGTGAGATCAGGTGCCGTGTCAGCCATGCATTTGGAAACGATCGGCCGATATTTCGATGGTTAACAAATGTGTTTCGAAGAAGCAGGTGAACTTTACGAGCGATATACGGCGGGGGCCGATCTTGCATGAAAACTATTGAGTTCAGTTCATCTCTCTTCTATAGGACAGGTATGACATGCTGGTGAAGCATACCACAGTAATGCTGGCCAGTCACACTGCACGTCTGTCCTCCTTGAGCGCCAGCTGTTCAAAAAAGAATGGGCCAGTGATGAACATAGCCAGAAACCACATTATACAGAGGAACTTCATGCACAATGACTGGAAGTCCCCACATGCTCATCACAGCAGGAGGAGAAAGAAGACCTCCGCAATCCTTTCAGCCTGAGATATTCTCGAAGTTTAGCTGCAGCATTACTGCCGTTTTGGAAACAGAACTTCACCAATAATTCCCTGCTCCTTTTGTCCAAGCCCATGTTGACACGTCAACAAATGCTCTGCGACTGGTCACGTGTGTGACTCCTTTTGTCCAAGCTCGTGTTGACATGTCAACGAGTGCACTGCGACTGGTCATGTGTGTGAGGCTAGGAATCACAATGACTGATCACAGCACTTGCTGGCCACAGTAGGAACCGGACGGTGGCGCTGTGACGCATGGAAATTATGCACCCTATACTCTGGACAGTCCGCAGCTCGTGGTCTCGCGGTACCGTTTATAACACTCCTGTCCGCTACTGCTATACCATAAGCTTAAAGTAGGAGGCAGGTTATGAGACAAAACTATCTAGTTAAAACAATTATGGTATACAGCAACAGAGCAGTGTTACCCTCTGAGAGGAATTTTGTTAAGCTGACCGTGTTGTACCTAACGGGGGTGGCTTATCGGAAATAAAAGTCAAAATTACGTAAATATTCGAAAAGTAACAAACAATATTTTTACCTAGCTATACTGTTTAACGGATAAAGAAAACGGTCGCCAGCCTAATTAGGCAAGAGAATGATTAACGTTCTCGTTTGAGAAAGCAGGTATGAATAACTTTAACGGACAAACACAACCTATACTTGGCCACACGCGAGTGCAATGAACTCTGACACATACATATGTTTACGGTAAGATTGAAGCTAACAGCTAGAGCAGCACAAACTATTTGCAAAATTATAACAGATACCGAAACACACTATTACTTTCAGGGCTTGTTCAAACTGAATGGTCTTTATAACATTACTATTAACATTCACTGCAAGATCATAAATTGGATATAGGTTAAGTCTCTCTCAGTTAAATACTTTAATATTTGAAATGGAAGTTAATTGGAATCCACTAACAGGTTGCTTCTCACTACCTTTTGAATAAAGAAATTAATGTTTTCATAGATAATGGTCTTCCCATTACTTTTTACCTAGCATTAACACAATAGACAAACTATGGATCCTGTTATACTATTGATATGCACTTCCAATACATAAGAGAGACAAACACTTAGCAAACGAGTATATAACCTTCCATAAATGCAATTCACGACTTCGACTACAGTGAGACACAATGTTGACAAATTTGCAAGATACTGACTCACCTTCTGCGATTTACAACAGGCAGCAATGTGATCATTTACTAAGCAAAACTATAGAAGCCTCAGTCTTAAGAAATTTTAATTTTGAAGTTGGCAACGACACTTTAATAAGCAGTTTTAATAGGAAAATTATTTTCAGTACGCTTCATTTACTTTAACTCACTCTCTTGGCACATTAACTTTAACTTTCTTTTTACTATGTTCAAGAGGCATTAATTAGCAAAACACTGGTCTTTAATGTTCTTTCAGTAGGGACATTCGGTAATCACTTTAGTTCACACGGAGAGGAACCTGAGAGGTGTTATGATAAGGAAAAAATTAAGGTAGGTACATAAATTCAGTTATAAGTTACCTTATATTTGTGCACACTAAATCGCCCAATACGCTGATCCTTCACTGTACATTATTATACTACTCCCTTACAGTGATTGCGCAATGTGGTGGCAACTGCATGTTGGTAGGCGGATTTGCAGACAGAATTGCTGGACTCTGGCCCTTCTTGGTGGCGATGATGAATACCAATTCCAGAATCGTTCCAGCTATTTATCCATCCGAGGCATTGGAAAAGTAGCAGAAAAAGTCTCTCTCGGAACCAGCACAATATACAACATTTACATGGCAGTGCACAGTTTGGTGGCTCGATCCCGACTGACTCTTGTTCCACCTTTTCTACCTAGGCCAGCCACAATTTGCGCGCGCTACACAGTTCCGTTCCCGAGGGGGACCGCAACACCTTTTACATACAAACTAGCTAAGAACCCTAAGTGAAGGTCAGCAATTTACATAACAGTAACCAAATACATTAAATAAAACAAAACATTTGCACATATGGACATTTCTACAAAAAATTATTCACACAGAAATTACAATTATATATAGTAAGTTTTGTTCCCCCCAAATTGGACAAAGAATTTAAATGATAGATATACTACATTGACTGATTGTTTGGGGAAGGAGACCAGACAGCGTGGTCATCGGTCTCATCGGATTAGGGAAGGATGGGGAGGGAAGTCGGCCGTGTCCTTTTAGAGGAACCATCCCAGCATTTGCCTGGAGTGATTTTGGGGAAATCACGGAAAACCTAAATCATGATGGCCGGACGCGGGATTGAACTGTCGTCCTCCCGAATGCGTATACTACATTGCATAGAATCAAATCATAACATCCAAAGATTTTACAAAAAAAGGAGTATACGATTTTGTGTTATCGATTCAATCAAACACATTTACAGAAGCGCAACGATATAACATTACATAAAACAAAAGCAAAATAAATCAGTGGAGTATTAGAGATATGGTGTTACACGTTTTCGCTTCCCGGGCACGGGGTCCCGCTTTCGATTCCCGGCGGGGTCAGGGATTTTCACCTGCGGCGAGATGATTGGGTGTTGTTGTGTCGTCTTCATCATCATCTTTCATCCCCATTACGGTCAAAGGAAGGCAATGGCAAACCACCTCCACTAGGACCTTGCCTGGTACGGCGATGCAAAAATGGTTCAAATGGCTCTGAGTACTGTGGGACTTAACTGCTGTGATCTTCAGTCCCCTAGAACTTAGAACTACTTAAACCTAACTAACCTAAGGACGTCACATACATCCATGCCCGAGGCAGGATTCGAACCTGCGACCGTAGCGGTCGTGCGGTTCCAGACTGAAGAGCTTATAGCGGTGGCGCGGTTCCGGACTGTAGCGCCTAGAACCGATCGGTCACTCCGGCTGGCACGGCGGTGCAGGTCTTCCGTGTCGACCCCTACACTCTGTTACAGGGTATGTGACTTCATTGTTATCATCAACATACTCTGGGCATTAATGCTACCAAGTTTGGTACTTGGAACTCGTTGGGTAATTAGTTTCCATGTTACAACGTGTTAAATAGGGAAAGTTTAATTATAACCACTCTGTACTTGGTATAGGTTACTGGAAACGAAACTGTACCCTGCTCCACAAGCCATGGGTGAAAACAAAGTCCGGAGCACTATGGGACTTAACATCTGAAGTCATCGGTCCCATAGAATTTAGAACTACTTAAACCTAACTAACCTAAGGACATCACACACATCCATGCCCGAGGCAGGATTCGAACCTGCGACCTTAGCGGTCGTGCGGTTCCAGACTGAAGAGCTTATAGCCGCTCGGACGGCCACACCGGCCGGCAGAGCTCGTTAGAGATCTTGGATTAGCCGGAAATGTGTCCTTCGTGATGCTACTGAATGGTGGATGACCCTTGTAAAATCTAGCATCGGGAAACTATTTATAAATATCGCCCACAGGATTAATCAAAGCAGGAGAAATAACATCAAGTATTACTACCTTATCACTTGTTAACTGCAAACAAAAGTAGACAACGGGGAAGATCGAGGAAGTGATTTTAAAAAATTCAAACAGAATCCGGTGGGAAAATTCTCACCTCCATGGAATACAGGCATTTACCAGATAAGAAGTGGTGTATTTATCATCTCACAAGAGGGCGGATGAAGTGTAAACAGAGATTTCTAAATAACATACTAGCTCCAGATGTGAATGAAATTATTTGTCGTGAAGGTATGGGTGAACATTTCCAAAGACTGTATAGTGCACAACGATGTGATTCTCTCAAAACAGCACATCTGCTACAAAATTCTACGTCCCGTCTCACAAATGAAAGTATCACACTGTTGTCCTCAACAGTAGCTGAAGAAGAAATTAAGGAGTTCTGAAGGTTTTACCAAAACGAAGGAGTCCAAAAGTAGATGGTGTCCCCTATGAATTTTACAAATCTTTCTGGGCGATTATTAAGAGAGAGTTCATGGAAGTCGCGAGGGAGAAACAGCGATTCGGACGCCTGTTCTCCGAAAAGGAACCAGGAATTATCGTGCTCATTCCCAAGAACCCATTCCGCGAAGAATAACGGATTTGAGTCCGATTACATTGCTGTGCGCTGACTCGAAAATAATTTCTCGTATCTTAGCGGCAAGGCTAAAGAAAACCGTTCCAGACGTCCTTGAGTCGGAACAGACATGTAGCGTACCTAACGAAAGTATTATAGCTGGCGTTTGTCCTTAAGGGATACGACTTTCTACTGGTAGAAGCATCCCGAACAACCACTACGGCTTTTGAACATAGATTTAGAAAGAGCTTTCGATAACGTCAGCCATCAGTATCGAACACTTGTGCTCCAGCATTTCAGGTATTCACAAGAAAGAATAGATTGCTAACGAATCAGTACCATCTAGTTTCCAATGTACAAATCAATGGACATTTCACGAACGCATTTCATATCCAGGGTTCTATCCACCAGGATTGTTCCTTATGAGTGATTCTGTTCGTTGTCGTCTTAGAACCTTTACTTCGTACCATCAGTGCCTCACTCCCAGCATTAGATGTGGGCGCACAACGATTTACCGTGAACGCTTAAGACGGTGATGTTACTGAGACGTGCACGGCTCATAATGATGCCATTTATTCATTGTCATCTTCTATTACGGTACTGCCACCTCGTTTTCTTGTTCCATTTACTGGCGTCACTAACTTCCTGCCTTACTTGCACGTGAGCGGCAGCAGCATCGCGTATCGATAAGTGCACTGTCGTACCATCGATGGAGCGACCGATAGTATTTCTGGGTCGTTGTGTATCTGCAGGTGGTTGGAGACGGACCAGCAATGCAGTCAGGATACAGCAGCAGTAAAGTCGGGGACGGAGCGCCGATGAGGCGCCGACAGCCAGGGCTCGCCGACCGCTGGCGACACACATGCACTGTCCGACGGAGGCAGATTGGAGCGGGACAACCTTTGGTTGGTCGTTCGGTTGGTAGTCTCATCGGCCGACGTATATTTGGTCCTTTCACTATTTCCGCAACAGAGATAATTTTGATTAGTAATCAAAGACGCTATCCCTTCTTTCTCTTATTGATCTCAATTTGTTCGCTATTGTTCGTTGCATTTTTTCAGGGCGGACGTCCCTATGACACCCGCTGGAGATAGTCGTTGATGCCTTTACTCAGGGTTTTTTTATTACAGAGGGCAGCTAACACTCGGACTGAACACGCTGAGCTACCGTGCCGGGGACCCCGAGACGACGGTGTTGATAATGGCGTGTTTTTTGCTTTAAATGGATTCTTGATTAACAACTCACGACGTCCAATCTCAAAGATAAATCACGCTAACAACCGTTACAGCGTGTATCTAAAGCAAACCTGATTCGCATCCTCATAGCGGCGCAGCTACCGCCACTCTTATGCGACTGGTGTGAAATTTGAATATACATCATGTTTCAGTTAATTAGTTACTTAGTTACGTGTTCCATTCATCAACCTTTTTCTAAGCTTAAAGTATTTATTACCTGCCCCAGTCTCTTACATGGCACAAAATGCATATACTATACCTATAGATTTATTTATTCCTATTCAAGAATTCATCTATGATATAGAAAGAGTTGTCAAAGAGATATGATTTCAGTTTATCCTTGCAAATCTTACTGCTGTCTGTCAGACATTTTATTTCACCTGTTAATTTGTCGAAAAATTTTACAACAGAATATTTTACCCCTTTCTGGGCCAAACATGGGTTAAGTAGAGGATAGTGTAAATCTATCTTTCTTCGGATATTATAATCATGAATGTCACTGTTGTTTTTTAAACTGTCCATGCTGTTGAGAACAAGTTTCGTTACTGAGTAAATGTTCTGTGAGGCTGCTGTAAGAAGTCCTAACCTTTTTAAGCAGATGCTCACAAGATGTGTGACTGTGAGTCCCACACATTATTCTAACCATCTTCTTTTGAGCAGTGAATACTTTTTGCCTAAATGTTGAGTTACTGCAGAATGTTTCATATGACATCGGAGAGTGAAAGTATGCAAGGTATTTTAGCTTACTACTTTCTGAATCCTCAAAATTGGCAATTATTCTGATTTTAAAAGTTTTTGAACCTTGTCGCTTTAGAAGATACTAAATTGAATTTTCCTTTTTACTATTTAAAGGTTCTGTTATGTGGGCAATGGAACTGTATATTGCTGTCTCAAAGGAACAGAATTTTCGAAATTCAAACTGTGATTTTCAAAGTATCCTATTACAGTTGAGATGGCTAACCATTCTTGAGTACATTACTTTCTCAATGATTTTTGAATACGCTGTAAACAAGGACATTGGCCAGTAATTATTGACATTGTGGTGTCCCCTTTTTTGTAGAGAGGCTTGATAATGGCATATTGTAACCTTTCTGGGAAAATACCTGAGTTAGAAATGCACTACATATGTGACTCAGAACATCAGCTGTAACTGCTCCACATTCTTTTAATATCTTGTCAGATATGTCATCAATCAAACAGAACATTCAAAGATTTCATGGTTTTCCTTATTTCACAAGAGGTTGTCACGCGAAAATTAATCAAAGATTTCTCAAAACTGACTCTTCCACTGCTTGGCTTTTTCTTTTTAATCTCTGTCACCAATTTTTACGCCTACACTTAAAAACTGGTTGTTAAATACATTAGCTGCTAGTGTCCTATTGATTAAAATGGTCTCATTCTCTTTCATAGTTATACTACCAACCCCAGTGTTTACTTTTCCTGTCTCCCTTCTAACAACATTCCATAATGATTTGATTTTATTGCCTGAGTTGTTAATTTCCTATCTAACATACATATTTCTTGATGTTCTGACAATAATTTTTACAGCGTAAAATTATTTCTGGGTCTTTACTAACACTTGCTGTCTCATACAGTTTTCTTTTTCTTTCTGAAGACACTGCAATACCTGTAGTAATCCAAGGTTTCTTTGAAAACTGTTTGGTGTTAGATTTAGAAGTTTTTTCAGGCAACAATGTTGAAAAAGGGATATAAATTTATCAAGAAATATGTTGCATTTATCATTAGCATTTGGTTGATTATATACATTTCGCCAATTAACATTTCTTAAACGTTCTCTCAGGTTGAGCAACCATACACTTTTACTCAATGGTGTCTGAACTGTACATCCTGCTAGGTTTTGTAAGTTAATCAATTGTGCATCATGGTCTCATAATTCATTTATCACAGAGAAAAAATTTGTTATGCCCGCCAGTGTAGCCGAGAGCGCTAATGCGCTGCTTCCTGGACTTGGGTAGGCGCGCTGGGCCCTGATCGAATCCGCTCGGCGCATTAACGACGAGGGCTGGTATGACGGCCAGCCTGGATGTGGTTTTTAGGCGGTTTTCCACATCCCTCTAGATGAATACCGGCCTGGTCCCCAAGTTTCGCCTCAGTTACACGACTCAGACATTTGAAAACGTTCGCACTATTTCATGACTTACAATAGCCGCAGACAGCTGGGATATACTACTACCATCCTGGGGGGTTCGGGGTGGCGTCAGGAAGGGCATCCAACCACCCTCTGCCATTACCACTGCCAACTCCGTATTAACAAAGCCGACCCCGCGTTGGAGCGGGACAACGGCCCCGAGAAAGAACGAAAGAAAGAAGTTCTACATCCTCGTGCTGTAAAAATACATTATCTGTTAGAGAGCTACTGTCTTGAGCTATTTGTGTAGGGAAGTTGATTACTGATATCATTAATAACACTTCTAGTTCACTGTTGACATCACCACAGATTAATAACGACTTCTTTTAGTCTGACAAATAGCATAATAGAGGGTCAAACTTTTTTATAAATAGCTCCCAATCTCCTAATGGGCACCTGTACACTGTTGCTAATGTCTAAACAACATTATCTAGCTGTAGTTCACATCCACAAACTTCAAGGTGCTGATCGACACAAAATTTGCTTACTTCTACAGTTTTGTATTTATACCCCTGCAGGAATATTTTGAACAGTCTGACGGTGTCGCCATGGGCAGCCCTCTGTCTCCTCTGGTGGCTAACCTTTTTCTGCGGGATTTTGAGGAGAGAGCACTTGAATCAACGGTTTGTAAACCAACTGTTTTTCTTTAGATACGTTGATGATACTTTCGTAGTCTGGTCCCACGGAGAAGAAAAGTTAATGGAGTTTTTTCATCCATGAGAATATTCGATTTACTATGGAACTAGGGAAAGATGGTTACTTTCCATTACTGGATGTTTTTGTTAAACGGAAGAATGACGGCTCGGTGGAACATTCTGTTCATTGTAAGTCCACTCACACTGACTTTTACTTGCATTTTTCAAGTTGTCATCACCCATCCAAAACCACGAGTGTACTTAAAACCCTTTGGCACAGGTCGCATACGGTGTCGGATGCAGAGAATTTGCCTAAGGAACTTGCACATTTAAGGACGGTGTTCAGAGACAATGGATACTCGACCTGGCAAATTAGAGCCAGGAATCGGGACGTGGGTAAAGAGGAGAACGCGCGAGCCAAGTCCCTAGCTTTTCTTCCCTTCGTTTTAAATACCTCCTTCAAAATAGCGAGAATTCTTAATCATTTTCATGTGAAAGTGGTTTTTCGTCCACCTTCTAAGATTTCGGATTTGCTGGGATCGGTGAAGTATGATTTGTTACTGCTGAAGCCGGGAATTTACAAAATACCGTGTCAGTGTGGTATGACCTATACAGGAGAGAGAACGCGTACAATGGAAGAGCGTTGTACGGAACATCAGCGTTACACTCGCCTACTGGAACCCAGTAAGTCTGCAGTTGCAGAACATTGTATTTCCAACGGACATTCAATGAAGTACGACAAAGCTTCGATTTTGGCCACAGAAACAACAGTTTGGGACTCCATTATCAATGAATCCGTGAAAATACGGATGGCGGGAAATCTAATGAACCGTGACAGTGGTTACCAATTGAATAACGCGTCGAATCCTGCCATCGTCGAAATTTGCTCGAGACGAAGACGCCAGAAGACTTCGATAGCTGCTGCCAGCGGCACTACCAACGGCAGCTGAGTCTTGCAGTTCCACCAGCGATGGCGCTGTCACTGGTCGGTGTGGTCCTTCTGTCTCCGCGACTGCAACGCATGCGCAGCAGTACCATCAGCGAACTATATAACACGGAGCGGAGAAAGTCTTTGTCAGTCCTTGTTCGGCTGACCTGAAGATGACTGGCAGTTGTCCAGCCGAAGTATCGTGTAGTGAAGTTCACGACGATTGGCTGTAAGCCCGAAATCTTTTTGAACATTTGATTCGCCGGGAAAATTTCAAATTTTACCCCAAAGTTCTTCCTGAATGTGGAGAGTAACTAGTGACAAAACGATCCTCCTTTAAACGGGAAAACCATTTTCTTGCGGTGCTCTGTCCAATGGCATTATCACCACACATGGTGCAAATGTTTCTGGCTGCCTCCGGTGCTGTGACCCCTCTACTGAACTCGAACAGAAGAGTATGTCGGAAATGTTCCTATTTCTCCACTTGGCACTCCACTTTCTAGCGTCCACAGCTCCACTCACTATTTTCAGGTGACAAAGTGACAATACGTGAACTCAAATAGCAACAGTAAACGACAAATAAAAATGACAATCGATAAATAAACCTACAGCAACTGGAATATCAAAATGCAAAACAAAAACGCTACAAACTTGTGCACCAATCTGATACTATCCTAATTCATCAGTCAACATGATACCTACAAAAAGCTGACTGAATCGCTTTCTCTTGAGACCTTGATACCGGTCAGCACTAAAGACGATCTAACGAATGCGACCAGGACATAGCGAACACCCTATACAACAAAATTAATAATATAAATAAGAGAAATAAATGGCATGTAAGGATCGCATCCAATCAGGTTAAGTACGCCACGACTAAATACAGAAGAAAAACACCAGAGTTGAGCACATATTCCGAAGAAAGGAGTTAAAATTCCGTTCAGGACAGCATCTTTGGCCCACTTGTGTCCCTCACCCCTTTTATTACTTCCTCCTCTCTTCGTCAGCCCCAGCCCCCTTGTCGTCTGCCAACCCTCACTGCCATGGTCACAAAACTCAGCCGTGTGGTCAAAAACGCGGATGTGTTGGCAGAACTGAATGCCCTTCCACCCTGGAAGTCCACTCAGCCCGCCATTTTTACAACTCCTGTGCCCCTACCTACCTTATGTGTGTCTTTACTGAGTCTGCCTCCTCCATCGATTGTCTCCTCACACAGGGAGCCCTGATTTTCAACAGCCACCACCTCGTTGACCCGTCCTGTTCCCCCCTCAATCCTACCACTGAGAGCACTGTCTCCAGTACAACTACCACGTCACCTAAGACTGCAAGAACCTCCCCCCCCCCCCCCACCAGCCTCCATTGTAGAGCCTCCCACTTCCTTAACCAGTGTCCTAGCCTCACTTCTCATCCTTCCTGCAACACCTGCAATGGACCTCACCCCACATACTCCTCCAAATTCAAAGCAAAACCCCTTCCCACAAACCCACAGCTCACTGTCCCTGTTCGTCCCATTGACCCACTCATCCACCCCAACAATTCCTTCTGCCCTCCCGCTGCAGCAGAAGACATCAGCTTCCTGCAGAACATCCACCTCTTCCAGTGCCCCTACACCCTCCTTCAGATTTCCCTTGCTGCCCACTCTGTTTTCCATTTAATTACCTATGCCACCTGCTCCCACAACCAGGCCCTCTTTACCTTCACCCGCCTAGACAACCTTGTTTCAGCCACTCACTCGTTGCCCCACTTCTATCCACCCTCCCACCTCCTGGCACATCACCGGTATCGTCTCCTCTACCTCAACATTCGGTCCCTCCCAAGCAACAAATACCTCTTCATGCTTACCCTATCCCAGCACCAGGTTGACTCCATGCTTAATGAAACCTTCCTCTTACCTCACAGTGTTATCCGCACATCTCCCTATCTCCTTCACTGCACCAAAAATCCCCTTCCCCTTGCTCCAGGCGGGGTCGCTATTGGCCATCTCAAGCATCTCCCTGTCCGGCCACAACCCCTCCTCAATGACCCAAATGAACACCTTCTTCTCAGCATCTTTCTTCCCCTCCCTCAATATCACCTGTGCCACTTTCTATATCCGTCCTGCAGCCCCTCTCCCCTACGACTTCATTTCCCATGTTCACTGTACCTTCTGCACCTATGTGATTCCCACCAACCTCAACATCCAGAGCTGTGATCCTGCCACCCTTTGGCAGTGGCATCAGTTCCTTGCCACCCTCCATGGTGACCTTGTTCCTCTCCCACAACACAGCCATCCTGCAAGTAACTCCACCCCCAATGGTATCCTCACTTCACCCAACCTCCTTGGTCATATCACCATGGACATCCTTGATCCCATTGGTAGTGACCATCTCCCCTCCAAAGCCTGTCCATGACTATGGCAGTGTCAACTGGGATGCCTACTGGGAACCCATTTCCTCATGGCTTGAAAGCCACCCTCTCACCTTTCACCGTCCTCCTGAGATCACCCACGCTTGTTCCTTCCTTCAGAAGACCATCATTGAAGCTGTGGAGGCTCATGTCCCTACCAAACTCATCGAACCTCATCACCCCACACTTCCCTCACAGGCTGTCCTTCCTCTTCATGAATCCCGCAGGCTGTACCGCTCCTTCCTTTGCACCCATCACCAGGATACACTCATCTGCCTCTGGCAATTACAGCAACACATCCAGAACCTCTCTACAGCAAAGAAACGCTGGGCCTGGCGCCAGACATGCACACACCTCAACTCAACTCTTCCTGTCAACTCCTCCAAGTACTGGTCAGCCTTCCACAGCCTTAATGGTAGCCATCCCACCCCACATTATCCTATCCTCTATGACAATTGCCCCTTCCCTTACAATCTCAGTAAGGCTTCCCACCTCTCTGAGGTCTTCTCCATTTCTGATGATCCCCATTTTTGATTACTCCCTCTTCTCCACCATCCTTTGCCGCCTCTAGCTTACAGTACTTGGATCAGTTAACCCCTCAGATATCAGTACTCCCATCACTGCATATGACATCACACTTGTCCTCTGCTCCAAACGCAACACTGCCCCTGGTCATTATGGCGTCATCTACCTCCACCTCAAGGAATCCCCCATTCTTCCTAGCTGTCCTTGCTACTCTGTACAATGTCCTCCTTTCCACTGGGTTTTACACTGTCCTGTGGAAGACTTCCCATGCCCTGTTGTTCCCTAAACCCAACGTACCCCCCTCTGATACCTCTTCCTATCATCGCATCTGCCTCACCTCTGTGTTCAGTAAGGTCTTCGAGGCCATCCTCTCCTGCTGTATTCACCGCCACCTTAACCAGCATCGCCTCCTTCCCCTTACCCAGTGTGGCTTCCAGCCTTCCTTCTCAGCCGATGACCAGCTCCTTGACCTTAACAATCTTCTTTCCCTTCAACTTAACTCCCATTGCTCTGCTATCTTTGTTTCCCTTAACATCCAGAACGCCTATGACTGTGTCTGGCATCCCGGGCTCCTCTCTGTCTGGCATCCCGGGCTCCTCTCAAAACTCCAGACCTATGCTTTCCCTATCACTTTCGCCTGTCTCGTTGCTTCCTTCCTCTCCTGTCACCCTTCCTATGTCACTATCCACAATTCCAAGTCCCATACCTTCTATCCCTCTGCTGGCGTGCCCCAAGGCTCCATCCTTTCCGCTCTCCTCTATCTCCTGTACACTGCTGATATGCCCAAACCTCCCCCTCCTGTTCAATTTGCTGATGACGCCACCTTCCTAGCCCTTTATCCTACCCTTCAATGGTCCCAAACCCACGTTGACCAGTTCACCACTTGGTGCAACCAGTGGTCCCTTCGTATCTACCCCTCCAAGACCCAGGCGATCATCATAGGAAGTACTACCAGCTCCATGATTTCTCCCTAACCATTTATAGCTGTCCTATCCACCTCACTCCTACCCTCAAATACCTTGGCCCCACCCTCGACCGTCACCTCATCTGGACTCCCCATCTCCTTGCCATCCAACACAAAGCCCACAACAGACTCTGACTCCTGAAACTCCTGTCCAGCCGGTCATGGGGACTGCATCCTTCCACCACCCTTCACACCTACAAATCCTTGATTCGCCCATCCTATGTTATGTTAGCATTGCTTGGATTTCCGCCCCTCCCAGGTTCTATAACGCCCTCCAAATCCTCGAGCGCCATGCACTCCTCCTTGCCTTCCATATCCGTCTTCTGTCCCCCACCCGCATCCTCTACGACCTCATCCCCTTCCCCCACCTTCACATCTGCACCCTATATATTGCCCACTGACTCTATCCACCCCACCCCCTGATGTTCCTCATCCTCTCCACCCCCAGCCTGTTGCCGCACCTTTATCGTTGTGTCCCACCCTCTCTCCATCTCCACACCCTCCACCTCCTTTCCCAGTGCAGGTTCTAGCACCTACCCCTCCTGGATGATAAACTTTGCCCTGACGTCTACCCCTCCTACAAACTCTAGCACCACCTTCCTCCTGCCTCCTCCTCAGGGCTCCCTGTCCTCCCCGTCCCTTCTCATGAGTGGATTTCCCGTTCCTACACAACCTCCCTCTCCCATGCTCCCCTTCAGTGTTTCTGCACTGTCCCATCTCTTGGGGCGCCGCTGCCCCTCTCCCCTTTTTCCTCTTCCTCCCGCCTCCCCATCCCCCTCTGATCTTTTTCCCTCCTATCCAAACTCCAGTCCCTTGACAGGTCCATACCACTGTACAGAGTTCTTTTGTTTTGTTTTTTTGTTTTTACTCTTTTGTGTGTTTCGTGGTTTCCAGTGGTTTTGTTTTTTAAGTGTCTCGCTCCGTGTGAATTTAATACATTGGCAGACTTTTACCTTGTGTTTGACTCTAGTGATCTTAAGTATGCAACGAATTGCCAGCTGTGTTCTTTTAACTTTATGTCGACTTTTTAACTGTCCCCGTTTTAGTGTATATTTTAACTCCCATCATCTCCATTTACTGTATTTTTATGTCCCCCTTTTTACCCCGTTTTTATTATGTCAGGGTTCCCCTTGTATTTTTGCTAAAGCCATTTGGCTGAAGAGCAGTGGACTTTGCTGCTGCCAGCCCTCCCCTACCCATATGAGGCAGGGGAATGAAATTACAATAAAGGGAAGAAACAATCGTGTTTAGTTCACAACGTATGAACAATATGCATCTTATTAGCTTTTTAAGTACTCTTACAAACAGATCTTGTTAAATTAAGACCTGAAAGCAGTGCAGTTATTTTCACCTAATTTGATTTCTATTGTGGATGGTCTTTGCCGGTTATGAAAATGGTTCAAATGGCTCTGAGCACTATCGGACTTAACATCTGTGGTCATCAGTCGCCTAGAACTTAGAACTACGAAAACCTAACTAACCTAATAACAGCACACACGCCCGAGGCAGGGTTCGAACATGCGACAGTAGCGGGCACGCGGTTCCAGACTGAAGCGCCTAGAACCGCTCGGCCACACCGGCCGGCTGACCGGTTATGACAGTGTAGAAAAGTGATTGTGCCAAAAATATCAAAAATTACCTTATAACAGGTCAGTCACTGTCTCTGCAAACGGAATGTCCTTTTTTCCAAGAATCAGTATTCCACCAATCAAAATTACGCCACGACGAAAAGCACACAGCTCACAGTTCTTTTTGTCGGAAGTGCTCTACAGATAGTTAATTCTCCAGATCCTTCCATCGAGAAATTACTTCTCCACAACTTCCCTTCCAGATTTCTGAGACAAGAGTCTTCCAGCAGTCTGAGACTGAACTTTGGAGGAGGAGGAGGAAGAAATTAGTGTTTAACGTCCCGTCGACAATGAGGTCATTAGAGACGGAGCGCAAGCTCGGGTGAGGGAAGGATGGGGAAGGAAATCGGCCGTGCCCTTTCAAAGGAACCATCCCGGCATTTGCCTGAAGCGATTTAGGGAAATCACGGAAAACCTAAATCAGGATGGCCGGAGACGGGATTGAACCGTCGTCCTCCCAAATGCGAGTCCAGTGTGCTAACCACTGCGCCACCTCGCTCGGTCTGAACTTTGGAATTGCTGATGATTGTTAAGTGAAATACTGAAGTGAACCATAGGGAAAGGCAGTGTCCCACCATACTTAAACACAGGTAGAGACGAGCTGTTGATGGAGATTCAATGACGGAATATGCAATTGGAGGCTGCGGTGGCTGCTACATCAGTCTTCATTTCTAAGATTTATTTGCAGTTAAAAGTTCAACATATTTTCAACACTGGCAGTAGATGCGTATTTACATCTTTATGTAGTATTTTCGGTCTCTGTATACTAACCTAAGGCAATCACAGTATTATCTCCGCCAAAGCAGATGTTATTTTCGGATATGCGTTAAATATGAGTTACCAAGGCAAATCCTTTATACAAGGTTGCCGAGACATAGATGTATTGATTTCAGTTATTGTTACATTCGTTGGGGAGAGCTGATTACTTGTAAATGATCAACGGAGTTAGTTGTGTTCACTGATTTAGTTAAAAAATGGTTCAAATGGCTCTGAGCACTATGGGACTCAATATCTATGGTCATCAGTCCCCTAGAACTTAGAACTACTTAAACCTAACTAACCTAAGGACATCACACAACACCCAGTCATCACGAGGCAGAGAAAATCCATGACCCCGCCGGGAATCGAACCCGGGAACCCGGGCGCGGGAAGCGAGAACGACTGATTTAGTTACCAGATGTGTTCCTTTATCACTCATCATGTCAATGACTATTTACTTGTAGCAAATATTACAGGGCCTAATTCATTTATTTAATTTAAGTACAGCATTTTGGAGCTCGACCCACTCACTAGGCAAAGGACGACAGTAGCTTACAATAGCCTTAAGAAGCAAACAAATGTTGGTTGGATTATTGTTTCGTTAAAGTGAATAAATAAGTCAGCCATTGTGAAACATAAAACCACACGATACCAAAATACATGCAGTGTTCTGTGACCTGTTTTACACCAGCAAGAATACGACGTCTACTGAGCAGAAACAAAGGGAGAGTTCATGCATAGACATGACATCTGAATTCGAAGAACTCCATATCCAAAATCATGCGCTTATTTATGAATGTGGAAAATGCCTTTGCCATGCTGGGCAACACTGCAGAAATGCACGGAGGAATTAAAATCCAGGCCTGGCATTTTCTAAGACGTCCTACAAAAATATGCTCAAATGTGTGTGAATTCCTAAGGGACCAAACTGCTTATGTCATCGGTCCCCAGACTTACACTAACATAAACTAACTTATGCTAAGAACAACACACACACACACACACACACACACACACACACACACACACACACACACACACACCGACGCCCGAGGGAGGACTCGAACCTCTGGCGGGAGGGGCCGAGCAGCCCGTGGCATGACGCCTCAAATCGCTCGGCCACTTTGCGTGGTGACGTCCTCCATTCACTGTCGGAGAAAATAGCAATCCGTCCACATTCCAATGCTCAGGTTGTCGCGATTCGCAGGTTTCATAAACATGTTTATTACTATTTCTATATACCTATGACTAGTAGTTTGCTCCAGAGTATCATCAAGGCTGTCAAAGAATCAGAAATGTACCTTATAGTTGTGACATATGATAAGGGTGTAAAAAACATTAAAGTTTGTATTGATACAGATAAAACCTTTTCTGAATCCAGGAGCATATGAGTTTTCTTCAACACGTCACATCAATTAAAATTGCAAGGGAGCCATTTCATATGGCATTATGCTATGAAATGGACTGAACAAAGACTGCGATAGAGTAACTTTTTAAGCATCATAAGACTGACCTAACAATATATACCACACTGCTGATGTACAATTTCTTGTAACTGGATAAGCAAGTTATAATGTTAAGGAAGGCATCAGTCCATTTTCACAGCCCTTTAAGTATTTTCTACACAAAGGCAAAACACCGAAAGTAATTTCATTGAAGCAATTAATTATGCCTTTGATGTGCTGAACTCCAGACTTCCAAAAGATACATGAAAATATTGACCTCTGCGTAATTGGTTTTGTAATTCAGGAGAAGACACTGAAAGAGACTGTTATATATGTGCAAATACGCTAGTTCATGATGATGACAGGTTGTTGTGTTTCCGAAAATGTTTCAATAGGTCAGTAAAATCTCTCCTTCGTATTTTCGAAAGCCAAATAAGTATGATGGTCAATTACACTTCCAGACTAAATCTAGTCTGCTTTAAATTTTCGTTCCAGCATGCGAGACTTAGGTACTTTTTTATAACAAATTTTCTTAACTAATGGATAAGAGCCTACTTTCTACCATGACACTGTCAGCATATCTCCTGTCATATATTACTACATTACTATATCTTGGCATACACCAACGCTGTGGGCGACAGATACCGCAACAATGTAATGCCTGACATTCCAGCGAATTTAGATAATTTTGTCGATACTGTTTGTGAGAGACCTGTGATTAATACTGCAGCGAACATTTCACAGTGAAAACATTATGATGCAATTCAAATCAAAATTATGTCCAAGACATACACATCCAAACGACAGTTGCTATTACGTAATGAAATCTTTTTCTCCGAAAATACACTAATGGCACTGACCATTGGGTGCCAGCTGATAAATTTAACACTTATACAAGTATTTCGATTGCGCTCTAGTATGAGGTGTTGCACTGCAAAATAATATATTGTCACTAGCATGTAAAACTTCAGACACCTTCCCTAGCTACTCAAGAAGCAAAGGAAAGTAAGTAAAGCCGCGGAGTGGAGTTTCACCTTGTGGAGACTGATAACACTGCAGACTTTATGACCGCACTACTAAACCAATTGCTACATACTGCATGAGCTGGGTGAGTTTAGACACCTGTGCAGCAAAACATCATGGGGAGATGTGTGCCATAATTCTAGTAACCATGCGTGTTTACGTAAGAAACCAGAAGTCAGAAGCAAAAGCAACTATTCAGCACAGTGACCCTACAAAGTACACCATTCAGAGCTCCTGAAATGTGAAATTGGGACATAACGGAGAGGTCAGGAAAGCTGATCACAGGGGAAAAGTGGGCTAAGTTATGCCTTTGATGCATGATGGATGCTGGTCAGTCTCGCACAAATATTACTCATTTGCAGTGCAACCATCTCTGGATGACAGAACCAGATAGGTCCTTGCGGCGGGTTTGTCAACTGCAGACTCATCTATCTGTCTATGAATTACTATGGGATGGCAAGTTCCATCCTGGAGACTTTGACCAGCGGATTATTTGGAGGGCTTTACTGCGACTGCAGCAGAGGATCTCTGGTTCCCAAATGGGGACACAGAGCTGCTCTTCCACCATCACAAGGAAGCAAGCCGTGTCACTTGCGTGCCACCAGCTCACGAGGTCATACCCTACAGCAAACGGCTGTCCTTCCTGTCTGCCATTTACAAGGTGACCATGTGCATTCTGGTCACCCTCTTCTGTAGCCGCTAAGTGCCTAAACAGTGTGGATGAAACCGTGTGTTGGCTGAAGATTCTGACGGCCTTGTAAGGTCACTGGGACTTATGCTGACACTGCACCATGAGCCTCACCTCTTCAGTGTGTACCGAGTGGATACGCTAGGATGCTGAAGATGGTGTAGCGAAATGCCAAAACTGATCATATAAGTAAAATAAAAGTTGAAATGAAGATGTCTGAAGTTGTTTTTGATTTGACACTTTATTTTGGTTTTGGAACAGGTGTTGAAGCTATGGAAGAAAGACAGAAAATTGTCCTTGCTGTGAATCCTGATTCTGAGAATGTAATTACTGTATCTGAACCAGACAAGAGGTTTTAAGTGTTGATTGGGTAAGAAGGAGTTCACCAGAAGGGCCAGAAATTAGTTGGCATAGGATGGTGACATGCAGGTACCCATGGTAGTAACACAGGTTTGTTTGTTGATTTGGCCTTTGAAAGTGAAATAATTGTGGGTCAGGATGTGGTTGGATATGAGGAATAGGAAAGAGCGGGGTTGGTTCTGTATCAGGTTCAAATGGCTCTGAGCACTATGGGACTCAACTGCTGTGGTCATCAGTGTCCTAGAACTTAGAACTACTTAAACCTAACTAACCTAAGGACATCACACACAGCCATGCCTGAGGCAGGATTCGAACCTGTGACCATAGCAGTTGCACGGTTCCAGACTGTGCGCCTAGAACTGCGAGACCACCGCGGCCGGCTCTATATCAGGAAGACATTGGGAAAGACATTCCATGGGAGCAAGGCTACAGACATTGGGATGTTGGTGTAAAAGAATGTTGCATTCACAGTAATTGCCAAGGAGTCTGGTTGTAAACAGACATTTGTGGAGAGGCAGTGAAGTATGTGAACAGTGTCTTTAATGTAGGATGGGAGGTTACAGACAATAATTTGGAGGTGTTGGTCAACAGAGGAAGAGGTTCATTCTGTGAGAGCATTGTACACAGACACAATGGGCGACCACTAAGAAGAAGGGTTAGGTTTGGATTTGTGGAGTTTGGGGAGTAGGTAAAAGGTGTGGGGGATTGCTGATGTGAGGAGAGGGGTGTGTTCATAAGTTAGGTTTTGGGATGAAGCTAAGGCCCCAAGGAGCTGCTGGAGGTCTTGCTGGACTTCTAGAATGGGATCACGATTGAAAAGTTTGTATACAGAGCTTTCAAAAAGTTGGCAGAGGCCCTCAACCACTGTCACTAAGATTCCGAATCATTGGGGTGGTGCCTTAGTCTGTCGGAAGGGTGATAAGATCTGGATTGGTTTTCAGGTTATGGACAGCTGTGTATTGCATGGAACTAATGTTGGACTCAGGGGGAGTGATTTAGGAAAGCAAGGTTGGCCAAGTTGGAAGTGAGAAATTCCTGAAAATTACCAGATGATGCCTGGGTGGAAGTGGAGAAGGATCACGGTTGTAGGGAGGATGGAACTGTTGTAAACGAGGTTTTGTGTGGTATTTTGGTTGTCTATTGTTCAAAACGCACACCGCCCCCCCCTTTCTTTTGTGCAGTATGAACACCCGCTGTTGTAACGGCCCACCACAGTAAATACAGCTGTGCTTCAAGTACCTGCTCTCAAAACGTCAGCCCCGTTTTAACATTTCATTCCAATGCGGTTTTTAACATTTTCTCCTCTAAAGACTCTTGCTGCTCAACATGACTGTTGGCAGATTGCGTAACTTTTTTTTACAATCTCATTAAACGATTGCTCATCTTCGTTTATGATCATTGTTGCACATGTTTCTTACTGTCACGCGTTATCAATTTGTGAGCAAAGTTATTTATTTGGGAGCGTGTCCACTAATTCCTGCTTCTTACATAGCTCTCCAAACTGTCAAAACACTCTGACCACAAATTTTCACTTTCTTATTTTCCACCTTTTTTAACAATTATCTGTTATTCGTTTTGTCCCCCAACCATACAGCCGTGAATTCCTCCTTGTTGTACCTTCAACAATTCCGAAATCTCTCCTTTACCCTTGCAAGACTCCAGTCACATATCCGCTTTCTAAAATCGTGTCAGGTCAGTGTACCCCTCCTAATGGGCTTACCATTAATACTGGCATCTCAAGTTGTCATCTGTCTTACTACGAGAACCTTTACCTTTTCCAGTTCTGCCAGTCCATCACCCTCAGCAATCACACAAAGCTTAAACTGAACTTGCCAGCCTCTTCTGCCAGTCATCTCCTTATAATATGAGGCGTGATCAAAAAATATGGCGAATGAAATTTTTTAGCAGCAATTACTAATGTTACAACCATTTCATGTAATTTGTCCGATGGCCTGATCTGTGGAGAAAGGCAGAGTCACTTTGAGACACGTTCTGAATTGACAGTTAGAGTCGAAAGATGCTAGAGTGGGGATGCGTTTAATTTCAGGTGCTTAGGTTGTCCAAGCTTCCATCTTTCCACTGAGGTCTATTACCACATTTCCTTTGACTTTCGGCTATCATCTTTTCCCTCCAGATGCGCATACCATTCTAGATGTTCCATATCTCTGGTGTCTGTTATTAATTTGTTGACATCTGTGGCCTCTCCTACGTTGGTATTTGGTACACAGTACCGCCTGTAGGTGATGAAACTTCATGTCTGAAAGTCTGTCCCTAGTGAAAGCAACTTGCTTCTCTGGCACTTATTACCCAAGTCTCTGCTCCATATGTAGTAATGTTTTCAACAATTGAAGGATATATCACTTGTTTGACTATTTCTGTTATTTTGTTTTCCCAAATGACTGAGTTCAGTTATCTTATGGCTCTTCTACAATGCACTATTTTGTTATTTGTCATCTTCACTTTTCCTATTTGATGACATCTTAACCATTAATGGCTCCAACCTCCAGATCTTCTATGGTACTGATGCCAACCTTCAGATATTTGGTTTTTGCCATGCTTATTGGAAGGTCCCATCTATCATACTACACTTTTAATTTCTGAAGCATTTACTTAGCATCATTCTGGTCTCCTGCTATGACAACATAGTCACTAGCATAGAGAAGTGTGTATGAGGTTTCATCAGCCACAAAGACTCCCATGCCTCCACATTTGTTCCTCCAGGCCTCAAGTACTCCCTCCACATAGATTTCAAATAGCACTGGCACTGTGCACATCCTTGGTATAGCTGTTTTGTAACAGGAAAGTCCTGTAACACTGAATTTCCTACTTTGAGGTTACTCACATAGTCGCATAGAAATGTTAATTGTTTTGATGTAAATAGTTCATACACCACTGTTCTTGTTTTGCAGTACAGTACCATATGGTTTCTGCAGATTGACTGAGGCTAAATGGGTCTCTATCCCTCTGCATATTCTCTTCTGTCTTTTAGACTCCATAATGTGAATATTCCTTTAATATGTAATTGCCCTAGTCGAAAAATAATAAAGTCAACTCCTCTGGTTGTGAATGATATCTTGGCCCAGTTGTACAATAAGGATTTGGAAAGGGACCAGGTACCCAAGGAATGGAAATAGTCAATTATTACTTCAGTCTGTCAGAAGGGTAATAGGCAAATTACTGGGGTGTAAGTGTGATGCTACTAACAGTATGAGTATATGAGAGAGTCTTAA
Source organism: Schistocerca gregaria (assembly GCF_023897955.1). Classification (NCBI taxonomy): domain Eukaryota; kingdom Metazoa; phylum Arthropoda; class Insecta; order Orthoptera; family Acrididae; genus Schistocerca; species Schistocerca gregaria. Next base: position 82,420,759 of record NC_064931.1, read on the forward strand.
AAGAAAGAATAGACATAGTGGCTACCATATCCAAAGAACAGAGGCATTTACTACCAAATAAAAGGCAAGGATACATGAGAAAGCATCCATGTTATATATCAGCAATGTTGCATCTACTGTACAGCATTATATGTGGGCACAAGATGTATCCGACTGTGTACTTGCATGAATTGCCACTGCCAAACATTCGAACCACAGACTCAACCATCCAGTTGCTGAACATTATATAAACCATGACACAAATGACTTCAACAACTGCTTCATATATGGGCTGTTTGGAAACTCCCTTCCAGCACAAGCTTCTCTGAACTATTCAGATGGGAATTCTCTCCAATATGTCCTGTGCTCTCACAATTCCCTGGCCTAAACCTCTGATAACCAGCTCCCTCTGCCTCACCTTCCTTTTTCCCTTCTGTCTTCTGTCCATGCCACTCTTTATTGGTCCAGATCATCCACTGCCTTATCCCACTGCTGTTCTCCCTCCACTTGCCACCCACATGAGTATTCTCCCTGTCCTCCTCCCCTCTGTTCCTCACCATATCCCCCTTTTCAGTTCTCCCTCTTCTCTTCCTCTTCCCTTTATCCCTCTACATCTTCACATTTCTGCCCTTTCCCCTTCCACTCAGTCCCTGCCTTCCCTGTCTTCCAGCATCTCTCTTTCCCCTATCCTCTGCACTCTTTTTGTCTTGTTGTGTGGCTCTGCAGTCATCTTTCCAAAGACTATCTCTTTCCCAAAACCCCTTCCCAACCTCCATCAGTTCTGGCAACTGCATTCATTAATGGCCACAAGAATGTGTGTTTGGGTGTCTGAGTGGCCACATGTGTGACTGTGTATGCAGTTCTACATTCTCTTCAAAAGCTAAAAGTCACAAAATATAAATGTAACTCTGACTAAATTATATCAAATGTGAGAAAAAATCCAAATGTCCTGCAAAACATTATTTATTTGAACACAAATGCTCTCAGCTCATTATACAATCATCAGATGATAACTGAATGTTGCAACCACAACTATTTGTTTTGCTGTTTATACAGAGACTACTGGATACTAATGATACACAAATGATGATATTTAGAGTGTTCGCAAAAGAAACTATTCCTCTGCTATGTTACACAGAGATTGTTACATTAACAAAAAACCATAAATAAGGTTTTATGAGGAAATCATTGCATTCAACAATAGATGAAAATAAAACTGAATTTGCCATTGAAGTCTGTCACATTGAAGTCCAACATATTTGCATTAGTGTAACTCAGATTAACAGGGTAAATGAGGAAATTGTCTTCTGTGATGTACAACTAAGTTGTTATTCTGTTTCAATACAAGAGAATGAAAGTTGCTACTCACCATATAGCAGATATGCTGAGTCGCAATAGGCACAATAAAGAGATTCACATACTTATAGCTTTCGGCCATTAAGCCTTTGTCAACAGTAGACACACACACACATACATACAAACACACATGCACGCACGCACACACACACACACACACACACAGACAGACACACACACACACACACACACACACACACACACACACACACACACACACACACACACACACACACATGCAAATGCGGCTTGGTCTGGAATGCAACTTTCACAATGAATGAAAGCAGTGTGTGAGGGCAGTAGGTTACTGTTCATTAAGAATGGGGTAATTTTAGGAGAGGAGAATGAGGTATAAGTATAATCCATATTTCTGCAGTTCAGAAAAGTTGGTGGTGGAGGGGAGGATTGGGACAGCCTGGGCTGTTAAGTAGCCATTGAAATCAAACATGTTACGTTCAGCTGCATGTTGTGCCACATTGTGGTCCATTTTTCTCTAGGCTACAGGTTGGTACTGGCCATTCCTCCTGGTTGATAGCTGGGTGGTAGTCATACCAATATGGGAAGCCATGCAGTAACTGTGGCAGGGCTGGTATATGACTTGGCTGCTTTCACAGGTGGCCCAGCATTGTAACAGGACAGAAATAGATGTAGGTACGAAATTGCCAACTTTGGAAATCAGAGATTTCTTCATTAGGAAATTAGCAGCCTGCTCCATTCTTGCAGCTGGTACACGATTGTGTGTCCACTCAACAGACTGCTAGTTTGACATGGACTGCATATTGATAGCAAGGTACAACAGTCAGAAACATTTTAATCTATTAAGAAGGTGTAATGGCTTCACACCACAGCTCTGGCAATCAGGCCGCCCATATTATCTGGATGAAACATTTACAACTTTCTACAGTAATATTGCACAAGGCATGCACACATTTGACATTCAGTGGTATTGGTTTTTAGGGGATTTCTATGAGAATATAATAAATTTCCTAGAGACTGAAAAGCTCATGCAGCAAATCAGCATGGCTTTTGAAAGCATTGCTCATGTGAAACGCAGCTCACTCCCTTCTCACAATATATACTGCAAACGACGAGGGTAACCACAAAAGTAAGGTCTCCATTTTTTATTTGTACATAGACCTGTTTATTTCTACAATGGTTTACATCAGTTTACAGCTTGAACATTTAGCTATTTTTAGACGTAATCACCATTCCTGTCAATGGATTTCTGTAGATGCTGTGGCAGTTTTTGTATGCCCAAGTCATACCAGCTTGCCACCATGCTGTTCAGAAAGTCATGAACCTCTTCTTTCTGAATCGCTTTCCAGCCAAAGGGGTATGTCTAGGTTTCATCACTTGTGACAATTGAGTCCAGGAATTGTCCTGTTTAGCTGCAATACAGTGAAGAGATGCACAGGAAGCATCAAGTCGTTGCTGTATGTGATTCTCAGTCAGCAGGCATGGCACCCATCTTGCACACAGCTTCCAGTAGCTCAATGTTTCCATTAAAATACTGTGAGTGGTGCTTCAGGAAACCTCAGGAACCAACGTAGAAACATCATCCAGGGTGATCCACCAATCTTCATGCATCCTTTGCTCAACCTTCAACACTGTCTCCTCAGAAATTGATGATCTCCCACTCCTTTTTTCGCCATGAATTTTGGTCCGACCAACTGCAAGCTCCCTACACCACTTATGAACATTTTTGACGTCCAAGCACGACTCACCATACACTTCCATCAATTGGTGATGGATTTCAATCTGCACAGTGCCCTTTGCATTCAAAAACCGAATAACTGCATGTAACTCACACTTGGCAGTAACATCCAATGGGAGCTCCATTCTCAATGGCTGCCAAGCCAAGACTGACTGCCTCAGTGTGGTGTGCACATGTTTATACACAGCGTGTGAAGCACTCTTCATAACAGTGTGACCAACTGCCACACAAACAGAGTTCTGCACTTATAAAAATAAATAGGAGACCTTACTTTTGGGATTAACCTCATATGTATGAAGAACAACAGGCAGATTCCATGTTTCTAGATTTTTGAAAAGCATTCAATATTTATAACAGCTCTGATGAATGACAGCTTGATTTTAATGTAGAAAAATGTAAGCTAATGTGCATGAGTAGGAAGAAAACCTAAACTTGACACAGTCACATCATTTAAATATCTGGGCGTAACATTGTGAAGTGATACGAAATGGAATGAGCATGTGAGGATTGTAGTGGGGAAGGCGAATGGTCTACTTGACTTCAGTTTATTGGGAGAAGTTTAGGAAAGGTTTAGGAAAGTGTACTTAATCTGTAAAGTAGACTGCATTTAGGACACTAGTCTGAACTATCCTTGACTACTGCTTACGTCCTTAGGACCCACACCACGTCATATTGTAAGAAGACATTGAAGAAATTCATAGGTGACCTGCTAGATTTGTCACCAGTAGGTTCAATCAGCAACCACGTGTTACAGATATACTTTGGGAGCCCAAGTGTGATTCTGTAGCCATATAGACAGTCATTTTTCACTTGCTGTATCTGCAAGTGGAGTAGGAAAGGAAATGATTACTTGTGGCACAGGGTACCCCTGGCACACACCATATGGTGGCTTGCAGAGTATGTATGTAGATGTAGGTGTATAGTGACACACACTGAAGGTGGTCACACAAGTTTTAATATTTGCAACTGTTGAGGGTATTGGAGGCCCGTACCAACCATTACACCATGTCAATCATAAACTAAAAGAACTAAATGTAACAGCAATAGATGCAGTGGTGTTCACAAATTTTTAGATTTACATAAATTTGAGAGTGTGAAATTAATCAGAAACTCTAACAAGAAATGTTTTATTTCATGAGAAGAAAGAGATCTGACTAAATAATAAGAAATTGTCACATGCATGAGTGAGAAGGATACACACATTTGCAATACAGTATATGTTTTGACAGATTATTTAAACAGGTAACAGGAACTCCTGTGATTATTTAAGATAATACAAAGGCAAAGTTGTGGGTTTGAGTCCTGGTCCTGCACACAGTTGTATTCTGCAAGGAAGTCTACAGTCAGTGAACATACCTCTTCAGAGTGTAGAATGATTCTGGAATACAAATGTTATGGTTCAGATGGCTCTGAGCACTATGGGGCTTAACAGATATGGTCATCAGTCCCCTAGAACTTAGAACTACTTAAACCTAACTAACCTAAGAACATCACACAACACCCAGCCATCACAAGGCAGAGAAAATCCCTGACCCCACCAGGAATCGAACCTGGGAACCCGGGCGTGGGAAGCAAGAACGCTACCGCATGACCACGAGATGTTGGCTACAAAAGTTATGTGAGGAATGTAAATAATTTTAGAGCAGAAGTAACAACTCCCCAAATGGTAGAGATGCTAAGGTGTCAACAGGCCCACAAACAAGAGTAAAAAACTTCACAATCATTAGGATGAACTCTTTTTCAAACCAGAGTACACACACACACACACACACACACACACACACACACACACACACACACACACACACACACATGAACACAGTGCTCAGATAACATATTGAGTACCTTCAGTTTCCATTTTTTGAGAAACTTTTCACTTGCTTTCAATATTTAAACTTTATTTGGAGACGGTGGAAAAGTGTGTGTGAGTGCAGAATGAGCCAAGGCAGGGTCACGGGCAGATGTAGAGGTTAGTGTGGTGTAGGGGCTAGCAGAGATTGAGGCCAGGAAGATTACAGGGTTGAAGGAAGCATGTCTTGCAAGAACAAATCCCATTGTATATTTCAGGAAAGCTGGTGTTGGGAGAAGGATTGAGATGTCATGGATTGTGCAAAGCCATTGGTACTCAGCATGTGTTGTTCAGCAGTGTGTTCTGCCACAGGGTGGTTAACCCTTCCCTTGGTCACAATTAGTCTCTGGCCATTCATTTGGGTGGACAGCTGGTTGGTGGTCATACCCACATAAAATACTGTGTAGAAACTACAGCAGAGCTGGCATATTATGTTACTGCTTTTACAGCTGTCTCTACCTCTGATGTGATAGGATAAGCTTGTGACAGGACTGCCATAGGCTATGCTGGCAGGTGTATTAGACAGGTCTTGCACCTCAGTCTTTAACAAGTTGTACGCATGCAAGACCTGTACTGCACATGCACCCAGCATGTCCTTCTTGATTTCCATCACAAGCTTATCTTACCCCACCAGAGACAGGGCACCTGTGAAATCATTCATCATATTCCAGCTCAGCTATAATTTTGCACAGCATTTTATGTGGGTTTGACCATCAATCAGTTGTCTACCATCAAATTGTGACAAAGAATAGTGATTACTACCTAGTGGGACAACACATAGCTGAGCAAAACATGTTCAGTTTTAATGGCTATTACTCAACATGCATCATCTGGATGATACTAATTCTAAACACCATCTTTTCTGAATTATGAAGATAGGAGCTGTCCTCACAACACACTCTACATTCCAGCAGTTGCCCTGTCTTCAGTCTCCACTAGCTTTCCCACATCCACCTCTAGCCCTGCACAATGATCCTCACCTTGTCTGGCCTACACTCCCACAATCTTCTTCACAGTCTTCTTCTTCTTCTTCTTCTGTTCTGTCTTCCCTGCCCAGTGCACTCCCTGTCTGCCTCAGTAGCTGCAGGGCCACCATGCCAGATTGCCAACAGAAGGGGACCGGGTTTAATTCCTGGCCGAGTCAGAGATTTCCTCTGCTCAGAGACTGGGTGTTCTGTTATCATCATTTCATCACTGATATGCAAGTTGCCTAAATAGTGTAGCATAAAAACACTTACATCTCTTGGAGGAGCCCATTTGATTGAGAGAGAGAATGAGAGGCTGCACTCGCCATTATAACTCCTCCTTCCTACAGCCAGAGCAAACTCATCAGTAGAACACTCCTATCCCATTTGCCTGCTGCTCTCTATCCTTGCTGTCAGACTCCTTTCCCTCCCACTCCTCACATCTTTCTCCACTTGCCCATTAACATGACACAAACCCTCGTCCCACTCAACCTGCAGTGCTTCCACACTGTAGTCATCTGGGTCAAAGTAGCTACACAAATGTATTTGTGGCTATTTATGTCTGTGCATGTAGCTATATCTATGTAAATGGAATTGTCCAAAAGCTATCAACATCATGTTTGTACCTATTGATTACTCACCACCTCAACTATTTGACTGGTTGTTGATTTTACTCCTTAAATTATAGACATACATTAGAAAATTTTATACTTAATATCGCACTCCTAGCAGTTTTCTTTATTAACCACTTTAAAAAATCTAAATCAGTGGCTGTCTTTTCAAACTATCTTATTCCATTTTGCTCAAAATGTATGTAAGTGCTTTTGTGCTAGTGTTAGGAGCATTGTGGTTTTGGTTTCTTAACTTCCAGTTTACTCTTTAGAGTAGAAAAGATCTCAGTACCTCAATTATCTTATAAAATAATAAATTAAAATTGAAAAATATTTTTTTTTACATTCAGAAGAACTGATATTATATTTGAAAAGGAATTACACCCACCAGAGGCACATGAGCATGCACATGCTCTCATGTATTCTGTTTATACATTTACTCAACAATCCAACAGTGTAACTCATTAATTTGACAGGAGTCTCTCTGTACTGTCCAACTTCTAATCCAGGAGTGGTGTGTATAAGTTGGTCATTTTATTGTTTGTATTCTTTTGTGCTCACCTGAGGTCCAATGAAGTTCACCCTCTGTGCTATGATTCCTAAATCCACTACATAGTCTTTCAGGAAGCCTAATTTGCATAGACTATGATCATCTCTATGACCTCTACTTTGCATATCTTTAAAGATTATATACATGATGGTGACTATCAGATCTCCTTCAAAATTAAAACTATTAGTAGTACATCCTAACTTATGTCTCACCACATGCATCCTTGGATCTTTTCATTAAAGAGTGGAAATCACACTTTTAGTTCTTAATACTGCTATTCCTGCTATTTTGCCCACATTTGCACCAATGTTTGTCAAATAGGCAGTTGACTCAGATGATCTACTTTTACTGCAGGAAATTCTTCTTCTAATAAACTAAGTGTGATAGAACTGCTAAACCCATTTCCTCTGCTTATCATAATTAATGACATTTAAAATTAAATTGGGTATGCCAGTAGACCCTCGTTTCATATAAATATGTGAAATATTGTTTCCCATTGATTGATTCATTGCTAGACTGACTAATTGTTATGGCATCAGGCCCTTATTTGGGGTATAAAGACTATTCCACTTCAGTTTGAAAATTTTCATCAGTTTGTCTTCTCAGTATGATACTGCCTCCATTATTTTATAAATGTATTACCCTTTTGATTCAGCTTATTGATTCACATACATCATCAGATTTCTTTCCTGCCTCATTTTCTGCTTGTCCCAGATTCATATTCAGGTTTCTCTTTATCCATTTACCTCTTCTGCTCATTCATGGTAGTTTATGATTTCTGAAGTTATTCTTCAGAACTTCCATTTGCCATGTAAGATTCTTGAGTGTGTTCTTGTTTTGCAGTGCAATGTTTTCTACCTGCTTCCAGGAGCAATTGATTCAAGAAGAAATAACATCTAATTTTTACTTATGTAAAGGGGGAAGTGGAGCAGAAACAAATTTATTTTAAGTGAAGCAAAAGATTACATAATAGGTAATATTGTGTATTAAAAGAATGAGACATTATAGTGAAAGCTATATTATTCAAAACATTTCTGTATTTCTATGATTTTTCAAAGTTTCTTGATTACTAAAATTGTACCTACAGTTATTTGAACCACAAAGAACTGCCATACCATTCTTTTCCTATGATTATCATAGAAGTTACTCCTATAGAGTCTCACAGTTTTGATGAATGTTCTTGCTCCTAATTCGTGGCTTTTCTTTTTTTTACATTAACTCTTTTTATCATTATTTTTTACACACAAATGAAAGCCATGTTATTGGTTCATTTTATAACTAAGTCATATACAAGACACTAGTTGCACTCACTTCTGACATAATGTAAGACACAAGCAGTAGAGAGCCCCCCTAAAAAAATAATTTATTATTCCACAGTCAAGAACACACAAGCATAGGAACAGCACAATAAGCACTAGAACTTATCTGCGGGCCAACACATGCCACACTGTCCTTATATAAGGATAGCTGTGGTAGATGGTGCAGTAGGTGCTGTGCTGTGCTGTGTGCACAAGTGGTGACACCCTCTGGTGGCCATCATTTGATGCAGGTGTCAGTACAACTGTTGACACATCCATGGTGTCTGCAGTGGGCACCACAAGTGATGACAGCAGTGGCAGAAAGAGATTCTAGACCAGAATTAGTGAGTAGGGGCAGAAGTGATGTGGCTGTGGACACCCACAGTGGCTGGCCCTCCTTGAAGTAACAGAATAGAGGAAGGGTGACAACGGCACAGGAAGGATCCTGGCATCCCAAATCTTGATGTAGTGGAACTGCACTGATGGTAAAGGTGCTGGCTGCAAGGTCAGGGGTGCCAGGGACACACAGACTGAGGGACCTGATAGGTCTGGCCTAGCCAGTGGAAGAAGCATAGATGGCAGCAGAGTCCCATGGGAAGGGTTGGCAGCAGGTGTCAGGGTACCAGGCCCCAGAGGAGATACTGGAGGTGGTGACATTCACAAGGAGAGCAGGTCTGCTCTCACAACAGGATCACTCCATGAGAACTGGACTGGCACTGAGGGAGGAGGCGGAGGTGGAGACAGCAGGAGTCTAGGTCTCACAGACCTTGTCCTGGCACAAAGACGCAGCTGATCATGATGGCATGCCACCAGCCCATCACTAGTGCACATCATACAGAAGCCACAGCCATGGCAACTGTGGACCATGGCCTGAAACTATTTCAGTCAGTGGCCAAAGCCCACCCTCAGATCATGGTGTTAGGACCAAACTGTGACAACGGCGCCATCGATGGACATTGGTGGTGTGGCATGAGAAGGTGGAGGAGGGTGAGGTGTTGATGAATGGAGCATCTCAGTTGAACTCTGATCCACCCCATTGGTGTAAACCTGCAGTCACTCAAGAAGTGCATCAGACACCATCTGTGGAAGAGTCCATGATGTACTTCTTCATTTGAACCTTGAAGTTGTAGTTGGGATGATCTGCCTCAGTATCAGATTGAGGGTGTAAAGCAGGAGCAATCATATGGCAAATGGCTTGATGGGCACAGAAATCATGGAAGGTCTGAGACACAAACTGAGGACAGTTATCCATCACAAGTGTATACTGCAATAACTCAATAGCAAAACTTTTGAAAAAGGCCTGAATCATAGCTGTGGTTGACATCAAAGGACAGTGGACAATGTATGGAAATTTATATAAGGCATCAACAACTAACAACCAATAAGGAGTGACATAGGATCCCAAGAAATCATCATGGACACTTTCCGATGGCACGGAGAGAGTGATGAGAATGGCACCACGTGTTGTGTAGCACACTGAGAACAAGCAGCTACAAGACAGATAAGTCAGTATCAATGCTGGGCCAAAACACATGCTGACAGGCCAATAACATGGTACGCAAGATCCCCAATCCCCCTGATGGAGGAGCTGAAGTACATACCTTCAGAGAATGCCTGGGAGACAACCCATCAGCAGCTAACAGAAAAACACCCTCAAACACTGGAAGGTGGTGACAAAGGGCACAACAGTAGTTACCTAAATGATCAGGATCAGGATCCCTGCCAGGAGGCTTGTCCAGCCACCCATACTGAACAAGATAAACAACCAACACAAAACCAGGTCAGCAGCAATATCAGCTGTGATCCAGGAGCCTGTAATAGGAAATCCTTCCACTGTGCATTGCATCTCAACATCTAAGTTAAAAAACAAAGAGCCCATCCTGATCAAAAGTAGAATCCACCCCAGCTGAAGCCAGAACAGCACATTGACACTGACATGTTGTATGGTAGGCCAAAAAGATGTTTTATAGTTATAGTGAGACAGAGACACTGCCAAGCATTGGAGACAATGTGCAAGAAAGCAGAAGTATTAAACAACAAAATCAAAGGCTTTTCGTCAGTAGTGAAGTGGAACTTAGACCCATAAAAAAATACACGAAACTTTTTGAGACCGTAGACAATAGCCAGTGGTTTCCTTTCAACTTGGTAGTAGCTGTGCTGAGCACAATTAACTGTTTTGGGTTCATAAAATTTCAGACATTCAGAATCATCCTCATAGTGAGGTGTAAGAATGGTCCTGAGCCCATACTGAGATGTGCCATAAGCAAGACTAGGTGGTGGCCAGAACGGAAGTTAGCCAAAAAGGGAGCAAAATGTAATTTATATATATGAAGATTGTTCTTTTGGACATGTTTGAAAGAACAGATACCATCAGTGACTATGCAGCTCGTTAAAATTAAATTACAATGAAATTAATACCCTTAGCTGCATACAGGCGTTGATATAAGTGAACGGGGACAGTTGAAAACGTGTGCCCCAACCAAGACTCAAACCTGGGATCTCCTGCTTACATGGCAGATGCTCTATCCATCTGAGCCACCAAGGACACAGAGGATAGTGCGACTGCAAGGACTTATTTCTGGCATGCCTCCCATGGGACCCAATTCCCAATATAATGTCCACACACTACATTCGTAGTGCCTCTGCCCACTACACTCATTACTCATGGCAGACAATCTTACCGAGTCCCCTAAGAGTTTGGGCAATGCATGTGCACCTGCACAGAAGAAGGTCACTAGCCGGTTAGCCTTAACTATTTATATATGAAGATGGCATCTGCTCTTTTGGACATGTCCAAAAGAACAGACACCATATCCATATAAGTATATAGTTCTGGCAATACCGGCCATGACCTTCTTCTTCTGTGCAGATGCACACATATTACCCGAACTCTTACGGGACTTGGTAAGAATGTCTTCAAAAAGTAATGAGTGTGTTGGGTAGGGACACTACAAATGTAGTGTGTTGATGTACAAGGTGAGAATGTGGGTCTCGCAGGAGGCATGCGTGAGATAGTCCCTGCAGTTGCACTATCCTCTGTGGCCCCAGTGGCTCAGATGGATAGAGTGTCTGCCATGCAAGAGGGGATCCCGAGTTCGAGTGCCAGTCCGTGCACAGATTTTCACCTGTCCCCGTTGATATATATCAATGCCCGTCAGCAGCTGAAGGTATTAATATATAATTCTCATTTCATTCTAAACAGCTGCAGGTCATATAAGTATATGATGACAGAAAGGCTTTACACCTTCCTGAGAAACCTCAACCCTAAATAGGCAATTGATGGCCGCAAAATGTGAGATTCTGCCAAGTTGTACTTCAACTCAACAGTCTGTAAGACAGTGAACAATGAGCATAGTTTGGAAAGTATTTGTCTGTGGATGCAAGTGTCACAACAATATTGCACACCAGAATGGACATCAATTCATCCAACAAAAAAAAAACGCTGAAAACTCACAGGGGTGCTAGCCACACTGAATGGGAGGTGCTGTTGTTGGTACAATGTGAAGAGTGTGCTAATCACATGGAGCCATTTCAAGTCCTCATCCAACAGAACCTGTTAACAGGCATAAGATAAATCAGTCTTAGAAAAAAAACTGGGCAGTAATTCACCCTAATGGGTCAAAGGGTATGTTATAATGGTAGATTGAGCATTAATGGACACTTTAAAGTTACCACAGAGTTGAAGCTAACCATTCAGTTTCTTAACAGGCTGAATGACCCCCAAAAATATCAGTCTATCACATTTGGACTGTGTTTGATCACACAAGGCCACTGGAATAGAGAATGCATGGAAGAAACATCGCTATTCTGTAGGTTTCATAATAATTTGGGCCATAAAATTAGTGGCACAACCTAACCCACCAAAGAGAGAGAGAGAGAGAGAGAGAGAGAGAGAGAGAGAGAGAGAGAGAGAGAAAGAGAGAGAGAACACAAGGAATATAACTGCTGGCAAGTTGCATTTTTGTCTCCTTGAAGCTGCGGTATGACTACTAGGGCCTGCGATCTTATTACTTTATGCAGGTCTTAGTGCTTCACACAGCAGCACCTATAACCACCACTGCAAAGGAAGTTTGTGCTATGCAGTTGAGACCATAGGCACTGTTACCCATGCAGCACCATGTGGACTTGGAGCTGCATGGAGTTCTTTTGCCTGCTTTTTGGCATTATTTTTTATTTAGATTCAGCAGTTGTAGTTATTTTTAAAGGAAAATAAATTAATTTGGAAGTAGGGAATTATAAATTTATGGTGTAATTCAAGAATAGAATAAAAAGGAGACAGGGAAGCGTAGATGTAGATGCCCCTTCATCAGCGGTACCATTGGGCCTTCATGGCCTGTTCGGGAGGAGTTTAGTTTTAGTTTATCAGCATTACCCAGGGAAGGTACTTGGTATTGAATTTCAAGTCCAGTGTCTCCATTTGGTGCTACACATTTTAGTATTATTTGCATGAACATCACTCCTCATGAATATTTGATTTATTCAGTCCACGGATTTCTAATCTAATATATGTTGGTGTTGTTTGTTAGCATGCTGTGTGACTTAATGTTTGTTAGGTTACATAAAAACAACTACTACTAGTTTAGTTAATAAACAAACTTTGTATGGCTTTCTAACAATATCCTGCCTCATTGTTATCTAATTAAGTTATGTACAGATTTTATGTGGCCACAGAAAGAAATAACAACCCACAACTGGCCATATTATTAATCTTGTAAAAATATTCCAAGCAACACATACAGTGAATCGACTGATGTGGTGCCGAACACCCCAGACAGTCTGCCGGTAAGGGACCTGGTCATAAATGAGGTATACTGCATCTGCAATAGAAAAACCACAAGCATCAAAAGCATCCAGTCCAAGCAAATTTTTGGCACCAGCATAGTCTGCTACCAAAAAAGTCATGGAATGAACCACCTATTTATACACAATGAGAGCAAAAATTTGCCTCAAAATTGGAATATGCTGCTTATTGTAACTCACCAATTGTTGAGTAACAAGAGACAACACCAGAGATGTTAAGTCCTCATAAATTGGGGAGTTCAGTAGTATCACAGTTGCCACAGCACTTTGTCCACCACTCACACTTCAATAAATAGTATGTTAGTATGAGTTAGCACTGGAAATACACAATTAACATCCCTGCCAATATCCACAGGATAAGGCTGGAAATGACACCCAGATGCTATATGTACTTCATTTCTACAGTTGTAGCAGGTCACCCAGTGCTTGGGGCATGATGCTCTGTCATGTTGCAAGATGCAGTATGGGTAAGATTGGAGCACTGAGCACTGCTGTTGTGGTTTTTGTTGTTATTCATCGTGTTGCTGGCTAGTGCAGCGTGGAGGCAGTGGTTGTACTACTGCTGCGTTATCTACCTCCTGAGAACTAACAGATGCCCATTGATCAGGAACAGCAGCTGCCATCGTGATGTCACACCCAGCCTAAATATGACTGCCAACAGCACACAAAACACCTTGAAAGATTGAACAACATTTAATACTTCATTGAAAGACAGATTTTTGCACTGCAGCATGTGTTGATGAACCTCCTCATTGGGAGGCAACCTAATGGTGGCGTAATGGACCATAGAATCAGCATGAAAATCATGATGGGCATCAGCAACAAAATGACATTTGCAACTGAAGCCATGGAGTTTGGCACGCAAGCCCAGAAGGACTGGTGGGGCTGGTTATGACAATGATAGAATTTCACACATGCCCCAATGTCATTGGTGCATTCACAGCAATAATCAGAAAACAACAACTTACACATTTCATCGAAAAGAAGTGATGCCAGTTCCTGGAGCAGGAACAACTGTTAAATAGAAGGGGACAACCTAGAAAGAAACATAGCCTATCACACACTAGTATCAGTTACACCAAAAGCGAGGAAGTGTTGCTGAAGCACTTCTTGTAAACTTCCTAGTCTTCAGCCACATTGTTGTAAATGGTGACGGACAGTGGGTACAAGAGTGATGTGGAAGACTGCACAGTCAATGTAGTTAACAAATTTGTAATAGCGACCGTAAGAGGCTGTGGCAACTTGAGGAGAGAAGCAGTGAAAGTAGGTGGATTACACCATGAATAAAAATTACTAGTGCCAGAAGAAAGGAATTCTACAATGAGTTAAAATCAAACAGAAATTATGATTTTGTTATGTACGTCAAATGATATCAAGCTGTACTCAGGAAAGTTGTTGTGGCATCTAAAAAAATTACCATTATGCTTCAACCACTAACATATTAATAAGACAAAATCAGTGTAGTCAGCTGTTTAGTCAGAATGACATACCAAAGTTAAAGGTCATGAGATTTAGAAAATTATATTTGAAAACAATATTGTAACAAACACTGTTCAGATGTCAAATTGTTTTAATAAGTTCTTCTGAAATGTAGTAAGGTTGGATGTAGATATTGCCTATCAAGACAATGTAAATTTCATAAGCTTAGAAAATATCCCAAACACATCTTTTAAACAGTTTGAAAAAATCACCCAAATGAATGTGGAAAATGATATTTTATCGCTAAAAAACAAAACCTCATGTGCGTGGGATGAAATAATGACATTTAGAATCAAAAGAGTGTATGATATCATTTCATAACAACTGTCAGTTAACATAAACCAATCCTCTGAGTAGAGTTGTAATCCAAATGTATTAAAGTATGCTGACATAAAACCACTATTCAAAAAGGGATTGATAGAAGATGTGTGGAATTACCACCCTATCTCTCTTCTGTTGGTGCCCTCTGAAGTGTTTGAAAAGAATGCAGTGAAACAGATTCCAAAATTTCTTACTGTAAATGACATAGTTTTTTACTCTGAAGTTATGCTCCTCATTAGATACAAGTAGGAAGGGTCACAGGAATATTCTGTGATCTGATAAAAGCTTTTGATTCAGTGAACCAATCCTTACTTCGACAAAAATTACATATATATGCCATCAGAGACACCACTTCACAGTGATTCACCTCTTACCTAACAGATACAAAACAAAGAGTAATCACAACATATAATTACAGAAATTACTTCTCAAAATAGAAAACAATTGCCAAGGAGTTCTGCAGGCTCTGATATCTGGTTCCTACCTGCTCTGTTTCTACATGAATGACTGCCACTTGCTACTGATGCTCATTCAGTTTTATTTGCTGATGATACATCAACTATAATTAAAAATGAAGGGACTGAAAGAATTCTGGATAGTGTCATAATTACCTTAGAGGAACCTGAATCTTGGTTCCATCACAATGAACTGAAACTAAATGTAACTAAAACCAAAATTATGCAATCAGTAGAATTAGCTAAATCAGTAGAGTGAAGGGAAATAAAGGTAATGTGGAATGATCAGGATATCACAGAAGCAAACCACATGAAGTTCTTAGGTCTAAATCTTCATAAAAATTTAAAATGGAAGGTAGACATTGACTGCTTAACAAACAAACTTAATAGCCTAGTTTTTGCAAAGTATATTTTGTCAGCCGCCACAAGCATAGACATCAGAAAGTTAATCTATCACTCTTGCTTTGAGTCAGTTATTTGTTATGGAATAATGTTCTAGGGAAATTGAGCAAACATCATGAGACTCCTGGTATTTTTATTTAAAGGAGAAACATCTGAGTTGCTAAACAATAGTTATCATGTCAGCCACTGCTAAAAATCTAAAAATACTGTCTATTCTTTCCCTTTACATATATGAGGCATTATTGTTCTTATATAAAAATCAACATACACTTAACTCTTTCCATTTTGACCACCACAGCACTCATCGTAGGGATAATTTTAAACTCCCAACACACTGTTTAACACTCTGTGCCCAAACATAAGAGTCTATGGAGTTAAAAATTTACAATAAAATAAAAGGCAGTAATATATTTAACATGGAGTTAGGTTCACTGAAAAGATTACTTTATACCTGTCTGGTGGAAAAGTGTTACTATTCTACCAAAGAATTCTTTGAGGACAGTCTTACACTTTGAACGAGGAAATTATACATTTACTTTTGTATACTGGGAACTGTAGTATGTAATTGTGCAGCAATATCTCAGAAAAGTATATAAAATATTGTAAAAATCCTGACATGTCCCCAATACCTCAAATCAATACTGATTTGAGAGTGTATGTTAGGAGATGAATAAATCAATCTATCTATTTATCTATCTATCAGTCATATGAGAACTGAGGAAACAGCCAAAGAACCTGAGCACATGGAAGTGAACACCACACTCATTGCCAGTTATGTTGTAATGGAAGATGCAAGAAATAGTGTGGTCACAAAGAACAAGAGTTCATTAATCCATATTCTAGTACAAACAAGCATAAAAACAGCACAATAAGAAGCAGAACATGTATAAGGATCAGCACCTGTCATACTGTCCTTATATAGGGAAGAGCTCTGGAAGAGGCCATACCATCTGCACAAGATGTGGGCAGCCTTTTGTGGTCAACCCATGCAGATACTGATGGCAATGTGTATGAATGTAGTGCACTGACAGCCATATCTGCAGTATTTATACCAAGTCTGATATACAGGGTTATAGGAATTTCCTCAGACACTACTAGTTTTTATTCCTTATTCCATTTTCAACAATTGTGTACATGTATTAATCAGTGTCTTATGATTTGCTCAGTGACTGATGGTATTCCTACTGCTTCTGTGATAATATGCAGATACTTTGGCTGAATTCATAATAATTAGTGCTGTATTCATTACTGTATGATGTGATGATCCAGATGATTTTGTTGAGACAGATATTTATATACAATTTTTTACTGCTGAATTTTCCTGTTACTCGAGATGGGCACTGATTTATTCTGTGCAATGACTGCTGTATATTTTTCCTTCTATTATCATTTTCTCAGGTGGCACTTTAATTCCTTATCATATGACTGAAACTGTCAAAGAATTCCACATTGTTTTTCAATTCCAGACTGAAATTACCACTTCCTATAACTTACAATAGTATTCAGAACAGAAAAGTGCTTGGGAGGAAATGAACATTTTCATTAGAGAGTAAATGACTGGTTTGGTAACACGATGTGGGATCCTGCCTACTCCTGTAATATAGGGTGCCTAGGAAGCTGCTTTTTTGGACAGCTTAACAACAATTTAAGCAAATCTTATTAATGGAGTTTATTACAAATGTGTTAAATTGACAATACTTAACTTGTGTTTCTACAAAGATGGGTTCCAAGCAAATGGCATCATGCAAATAATCAGTGCCCTTCAATACATACAATTTCCACGCAAGCAAATCACACAAGTTCATAAGTCACAGCTATACAGTTTATATCACAGCTCGTCTTTTAGCACTGATCTTCTATTGTGGCTCTTAAAGTGTGACTGAGGCTAGCTCGAGCAGCACTTATATTCTCTTTGCATTGGTGCTGTTTATGGCGTGGTGTCAACGTAGTCAGCATTCTATTGGCTGACATTGTCTCACAGCCTTCTCTGCTGTTACATTTCAGGCTGACGTGCCGACACTTGATGTTACACTGGAACACATTACATGTGAACTATTTATAGCTCATGTTGGTTAAGATTTATGAAACATATTAATGAACTCCATTCCAAGTCAGACATATTAAGAACTATAGTTGTAGAATAAAAATGCACAATTTATAGGCACAGGAAATGTGTAAGAAAGTAGCCATTGAATTCTATTAACTGCTCTAAAACTAAACTCTGTCCAAACAGGCCTTGGAAGGCCAAATGGTACTGACTGACCAAGATGTCATCCTGAGCCTATAGGTGTCACTAGTTGCAGATATTGAGTAACATGTGGTCAGCTCACTGCTCTCCTGGCTGTTGTCAATTTTCATGATCAGAGCTACTATTTCTCAATTTGCCTCACAAGTACTGAGTGCACCCCGCTTGCCAACAGTGCTCAGCAGACTGGACGGTCACCCATCCCAGTGGTATCCAAGCCTGACAGCATTTAACTTTGGTGATCTGACAGGAACCGTTGTGACCACCGTTTCAGAAGGCATTGGCTAACTGCTGTAAATTTTAGTCATAAAATGATTATGTCTCTTGATTACTTAATGTTATCTCCTCTCAATTAGTGTTAGAACTTAGTGCTGGAAACAGTACTCTCATTTAATCTGAAATCTCTTCTTATGTACACATTTCATGTCAATGCAAGGTACGTTTTGTATTCTTTCTGTAGCATTGTATGTAAGATTATGCTAGACTTGAAATAAACTATGGTACTCATTTTACCTTTCATTATTCGTCCCAGTATCTTAAATTCCAGATCCCATGACTCCCAGAGTTGGTAATAAGATAAAAGTGAATTTACATCAGTGTCATTGGCTGTTATATCATGGAACGGTGGTAGGTGTCCAAAAATATCAGTTATGGTATAATAAAAGCTAAAGAAAGAAATGGACACTTCTCTCAAATAATGTCAAAGGGGAGAAAGCAAAATCTGTTATGTAAGGCTTTATACCAGATACCTGGTACTAGTTACACATCACTGCTCACAATAGTATAGCCTCAACACTGTGTTGTTAAATCACATTATTTGCTTTGGTGCTCTCAGTAGTTGATATCTCTTCTTTTTTAGATGTGGCTGGCTTTTGGCAACAGCAGGCTAGTCTCAATAATGTAGCTCGCACACTATTTAAAGTTGGAGATAAATCTCATTCACTTCCAATTTGGTCATATTAATGTGTGTCCATTTCAGATTTCACAAGTCTCTTTTGTAAGTAGGTAAGGTAGAATTACTTATTGTACTTTACAGTTCTGGTTATAGAGCTTTTGTGCAGTAGATTTACAAAATACTTAACTGTAGTTCATTGTGGCAAAGGACAAACAACCTAAATCTCACAGTTGCAGTCGCAATGCTGAGTCACAGAATAATTTCCCCAGATCAACAAAACTAGGCAGAATAGCATCATATCATGATAAAGATGGTGCACACATTTTAGTTATTGTAGAACGTCTGCTTCATAATTACATTATACTTTGAAGAACATTGGCAAATTGATGTGGTGTGTTTGCTTCCTGACTTTAAGACACAAATGTTTTTTCACACATAGTTGTTACGCCATTGACATCACACCAAGGACTTTTTCATACCAAAGGGGATGTATTACCATCATGTTAAAACAGGTACAGACTGTAAAACAGTCTGACATAATTATATTAATGACTGCTCATTGGTTGCAGACTTTTTGATAATGTATTGTTACTCAAGTTAGCTCTAAGGCCTGACTTTAAAGATAAGTTATACACAGATATATAGTGTTTACTTTTTGATAGCAGATTTCTACATAGATAGATATTGTTCAATGTAATTCTCATGGCAGACATTCCAGACTATTTGCACATAGATGTTTAACATTTACTTTCAGACCACAGACTGGTAATTTTGGGGGTAGGGTGGCTACTGAAAGACAGGCATAACAAAATGATCTGGCTTCATATTTTAAAAACTGGTGAAATTAGATTTTGCTGTTATGTGTGAACTACAAGACTTCACTGTTGTCTGCTTCATGAAAAATTTTGAAGGTTAGTCAATTATGAAATTATATAGAACAATATCAAGCTCATATTGTTTGAAATTCTCTACTTATGAGTATGGCAAGCATCTAGAAAATAATCTTTTATGACTGTAAATCTGGAAGCATCTGGAAGTTCAGCCAACAGTGACAAAGGCTACAGAATGTAAATGCTATTTTCCACTTGCAGTTAGCAGAAGCATGATATCATTTAGCACTGTGGTACACAGGCACCATAAATGTCCTCTGGGTACAACATGACCGGCCACATTGGTATCATTCACTGATCATTATCAGAGTGAGTAAAAGAAGATTTCTTTCCAATGTGTCATGGTGGAAAGCATCCCAGTGGAGGCTCATTTTTCTGCAGATGAGACTCAGTTCAGTTTCCGTGCTGTCAGCATACATTTTGGTTCAGGTACAAACCATAACATGTCATGATCCATAAAAGTAGTGTCTTTGATGGGACATATCAGTGTATGGAGTATTTATTAACATATATAAGTGGGTAGATCAGAACTTAATAAACAGAGAATTTGCTAAACTACAGACAGGGATGTAAAATTGGCAGGAAATCCTTAGCATTCAGGCAAAGTCCTTCATCAGGGTTCACAAATGCTCTAAACACTTCCATGTCTGTAATATGAAACAGTGGGTACACAGGACTGTAAAGGTGACATTCTAGATCCACACTTGCATCATTGTGATGGTACAGTCGCTAAGCACTGCATCATGCAAGATGACAAGAACAATTCAGCACTTAGATCAATCAGCTGTCTTTAATGTAAATTCCTTTAAAAACTTCCAGTGGACATGTTAATGCTACAGTCCTCGAGACCACACCTTCACTGTGATGACAGCAGGTCTGCAACAACAGTGGCATTTGCATTGTATGGATCTTCTAGACACTGTCAAGAACAGCATTCCTCAACTCTCTATGCAATATTGCTGCTTAGGATAATCACACTATCCAGATACATAAAAGAATCACCATCGTGCAGCCACGTCTCGATCCCGGAGTCAACAGATGGGGAAGTTTGCAAGGTAATAACCATCTGCATGAATAGTTCAACGATGTTTACAGCAGCATGGACTATCAGCTCGGAGGCCATGGCTGCAGTTACCCTTGACACTGTATCACAGACAGGAGTGCTTGCGATGGTGTACTCAAAGACGAACCTGTGTGCACGAATGGCAAAACATAATTTTTTCGAATGAATCCAGGTTCTGTTTACAGCATCATGATGGTCGCATCCGTGTTTGGCGACGTCGTGGAGAACACGCATTGGAAGCGTGTATTTGTCATCGCCATACTGACGTATCACCCAGCGTGATGGTATGGGGTGCCATTGGTTACACGTCTCGGTCACTTCTTGTTCACATTGACGGCACTTTGAATAGTGGACGTTACATTTCAGATGTGTTACGACCCGTGGCTCTACCCTTCATTTGATCCCTGCGAAACCCCACATTTCAGCAGGATAATGCACGACCCCATTTTACAGGTCCTGACCGGGCCTTTCTGGATACAGAAAATGTTCGACTGCTGCCCTGGCCAGCACATTCTCCAGATCTCTCACCATTGAAAAGGTCTGCTCAATGGTGGCCGAGCAACTGGCTTGTCAAAATATGCCAGTCACTACTGTTGATGAACTGTGGTATCGTGTTGAAGCTGCATCTGCAGCTGTACCTGTACACGCCATCCACTCAATGCCCATTGTAATTCTGTCAGAGACAGTAAAGGACCTGGAAGAACAGTTGATTGGAATGGACAGTGTCTTGAAAGGAAGGTGAGTACACATCAACAGAGCAAAACAAGGAAAATGGAATGTATTCTAATTAAATCATGTGATTCTGAGGGAATTAGATTAGGAAATGAGACACTTAAAGTAGTAAATGAATTTTGCTATTTCGGGAGCAAAATAACTGAAGACGCTCGAAGTAGAGAGGATATAAAATGTAGACTGGCAATTGCAAGGAAAGCATTTCTGAAGAAGAGAAATTTGTTAACATCGAGTATAGATTTAAGTGTCAGGAAGTCGTTTCTGAAAGTATTTGTGTGGAGTGTAGGCGTGTATGGAAGTGAAACATGAACGGTAACTAGTTTGGACAAGAAGAGAATAGAAGCCTTCGAAATGTGGTGCTACAGAAGAATGGTGCAGATTAGGTGGGTGGGCCACATAATTACTGAGGAGGTATTGAAAAGAATTGGGGAGAAGAGAAGTTTGTGGCACAACTTGACTAGGAGAAGGGATCGCTTGATAGCACCTATTCTGAGGCATTAAGGAATCATCAATTTAGTACTGGAGGGCCGCGTGGAGGGTAAAAATCGTAGATGAAGATCAAGAGATGAATACACTAAACAGATTCAGAAGGATGTAGGTTGCAGTAGGTTCTGGGAGATGAAGAAGCCTGCACAGGATAGAGTAGCATGGAGAGCTGCATCAAACCAGTCTCTGGACTGAAGACCACAACAACAACAACAACGACATATACTCTCAGACCCACTCCCATGTCTTATTCTTGCGTAGATACCTTTGTGTAATTCCACTCTCACAAAATATTGCGTAGTATATTCGATCCTACAACATTCAAATCCTATCATAAACCCAGGAAGATCCTGTCAGATTATGACACCCCTCGCAAATGCTCGCTCTTCTGTACCGATACCCATACCCCTAAAATTATTTCTCTTTTCACACCCAGCTTACACCATATTTGTCACATTCTCATTCCAGACACTTAATTTACACAGATATGCTTGACGAACAACAGTACCAATGTCAATACTGTCAACATCAACATCATCCACATCACGACGGACACAAATGAAGTCTTCATCACCACATCATGATCATCAGGTCATAATTATTTAGGCCAGTGTTTACTATATTTTACTGTTTTAAAACGCGAATTTTAGTTAGTGTAACGTGTGTGGATCTAGAAGTGGCACTAAACGAGTGGCGGCCGTCCCATCATCGCAAGAATTATAATAATGGGGTAAAAAGGAGGCGCATAATGGACTGGAGCTAGTGCCTTTCGTACGTATTGTTAGATACGTTTTTTAGGTGACACAGCTTGCACATGACTTTAATGACGTATTGTTCATTCAAGTCCACGCGGAGTGGCTCGCGGTTAGAGGCGCCATGTCACGGATCTCACGGCTCTTCCCACCAGAGGTTCGAGTCCTTCCTCGGGCATGAGTGTGTGTGTTGTTGATAGCATAAGTTAGTTTAAATAGTGTGTAGGTCTAGGGAGCAATGGCCTCAGCAGTTTGGTCCCTTAGTAATTCAGACATATTTGAACAGTTATTCAGGGTCTGTAAACAATATATTCATATAAAAATATTTTAAAAAAAACACAATTTTGCACAAAACTTCGTTTTTAAGAGGAGTTCGGAAAATTAAAATCGCCAAGAAGCCCTTTTTTTAACTCTCTCTCTCACACACACACACACACACACACACACACACACACACACACACACACACATGTGATTGACAAACAGAATTCAAAACTAACTAAAATTGGAAACATTCCTTGTCAGGTAAGTCTAACCAGTATGTTAATAGTAAAGTCGGCTGTTTTTTCCTGAAAGAATGCTGTAAATAGGGGTTCGACAAAAAAATGCAAACACCAAAAGAAATGCACCCTTGAACGTACTCAAGCCTGCGGATGGTGCTGTTGCATTTGACGACCAACGACACCTTTGCAATAATCTCAGCGTGTTCGAAGTGTCAGTCGAGGTTACAACCGTATTCTGCATGGCTGTGAGAGCCTTATGTCGTAGCTAAGTGTATTCCAATGTAGGAAAATTGTTGGTACTCGTATGCTAGGCGCATCTGTAGCCAAGGCAGTCCAATTGTTCGGTGTTCCAACAGGCACCGTATCAAAGATCTCTACCACGTCAGGGAAAGCGGGAAAACGTCATCTGCTAAATCAAAATGCGAACGAAAGTGTGGGTTGGGTGATCGTGACAGTCAGTGAAAAGTGTTTTCAGAAAAAATAAGGAGAAGACAGCTGCAAAAGTCACGGTAGAACTGAACGCCGCACTCGCAAATCCTGTCAGCACCAAACCAACGAGAAGGGAGCTTCGTAATCAGGGGATTGCAGGGTGAGCTGGAATTTCAAAATCACACAGCAGTGAAGCAAGTGCACGCATCAGGAATACTTGGTGCTGAAGGTATGAAATGATTATGTGGCATTGGTGGGCGGCAGGCCCCATCCAGGGAAGTTGGACCGCCGAGTTTTAAGTAGTCAGGGACTACTTACGTAACGGTAATGATGAAGATAACACTACAGCCCACGAGCGGAGAAAATCTCCACCCCCGTCAGGAATCGAACCCGGGCCAGCGGCATGTGAGGCAATATTCTATTAACCTATTATATTGCTAGTGTTGGTTAACATTACTGTCATTTTTTAGGGTTTTTTTCGTTTTTCTCTTATTGTTGTTCCTTAAACCCCTTTACATGGCCATTTGTCATCCTTTTTTTAAATTTATATGTAGCATCGACACATTGATTTTGAGTTCATGTTCCTTTATGTCATGCACTTGTGATGCTACAGGCACATTGTGCATTCTGGTTTGATCTCTTCCTCTAGTTTGCACTGTTAGGTGGGACAGTATGAGGGAAACATCAGCATGATAGATGGAGCAGAAGTGGAATTAACTTTTTTTCATATACTACATGTTGTTGTTGTTCTTGTCTTCAGTCCTGAGACTGGTTTGATGCAGCTCTCCATGCCACTCTATCCTGTGCAAGCCTCTTCATCTCCCAGTACCTACTGCAACCTACATCCTTCTGAATCTGCTTAGTGTATTCATCTCTTGGTCTCCCTCTACGATTTTTACCCTCCACGCTGCTCTCCAATGCTAAATTTGTGATCCCTTGATGCCTCAGAACATGTCCCACCAACCGATCCCTTCTTCTAGTCAAGTTGTGCCACAAACTTCTCTTCTCCCCAATCCTATTCAATACCTCCTCGTTAGTTATGTGATCTACCCATCTAATCTTCAGCATTCTTCTGTACCACATTTCGAAGGCTTCTATTCTCATCTTGTCCAAACTATTTATCGTCCATGTTTCACTTCCATACATGGCTACACTCCATACAAATACTTTCAGAAACGACTTCCTGATACATAAATCTATATTCGATGTTAACAAATTTCTCTTCTTCATAAACGCTTTTATTGCCATTGCCAGTCTACATTTTATATCCTCTCTACTTCGGCCATCATCAGTTATTTTGCTCCCCAAATAGCAAAACTCCTTTACTACTTTAAGTGCCTCATTTCCTAATCTAATTCCCTCAGCATCACCCGATTTAATTTGACTACATTCCATTATCCTCGTTTTGCTTTTGCTGATGTTCATCTTATATCCACCTTTCAAGACACTGTCCATTTCGTTCAACTGCTCTTCCAAGTCCTTTGCTGTCTCTGACAGAATTACAATGTCATCGGCGAACCTCAAAGTTTTTACCTCTTCTCCATGAATTTTAATACCTACTCCAAATTTTTCTTTTGTTTCCTTTACTGCTTGCTCAATATACAGATTGAATAACATCGGGGAGAGGCTACAACCCTGTCTCACTCCTTTCCCAACCACTGCTTCCCTTTCATGCCCCTCGACTCTTATGACTGCCATCTGGTTTCTGTACAAATTGTAAATAGCCTTTCGCTCCCTGTATTTTACCCCTGCCACCTTCAGAATTTGAAAGAGAGTATTCCAGTCAACATTGTCAAAAGCTTTCTCTAAGTCTACAAATGCTAGAAACGTAGGTTTGCCTTTTCTTAATCTTTCTCCTAAGATAAGTCGTAAGGTCAGTATTGCCTCATGTGTTCCAATATTTCTACGGAATCCAAACTGATCCTCCCCGAGGTCCGCATCTACCAGTATTTCCATTCGTCTGTAAAGAATTCGCGTTATTATTTTGCAGCTGTGACTTATTAAACTGATAGTTCGGTAATTTTCACATCTGTCAGCACCTGCTTTCTTTGGGATTGGAATTTTTATATTCTTCTTGAAGTCTGAGGGTATTTCGCCTGTCTCATACATCTTGCTCACCAGATGGTAGAGTTTTGTCAGGACTGGCTCTCCCAAGGCCGTCAGTAGCTCTAATGGAATGTTGTCTACTCCGGAGGCCTTGTTTCGCCTCAGGTCTTTCAGTGATCTGTCAAACTCTTCACGCAGTATCTTATCTCCCATTTCGTCTTCATTTACATCCTCTTCCATTTCCATAATATTGTCCTCAAGTACATCGCCCTTGTATAAACCTTCTATATACTCCTTCCACCTTTCTGCTTTCCTTTCTTTGCTTAGAGCTGGGTTGACATCTGAGCTCTTGATATTCATACACGTGGTTCTCTTCTCTCCAAAGGTCTCTTTAATTTTCCTGTAGGCAGTATCTATCTTACAACTAGTGAGATAAGCTTCTACATCCTTACATTTGTCCTCTAGCCATCCCTGCTTAGCCATTTTGCACTTCCTGTCAATCTCATTTTTGAGACGTTTGTATTCCTTTTTGCCTGCTTCATTAACTAAATTTTTATATTTTCTCGTTTCATCAATTAAATTCAATATTTCTTCTGTTACCCAAGGATTTCTAGCAGCCCTCGTCTTTTTACCTACTTTATCCTCTGCTGCCTTCACTACTTCATCCCTCAGAGCTACCCATTCTTCTTCTACTGTGTTTCTTTCCCCCATTCCTGTCAATTGTTCCCTTATGCTCTCCTTGAAACTATGTACAACCTCTGGTTCTTTCAGCTTATCCAAACCCCATGTCCTTAAATTCCCACCTTTTTGCAGTTTCAACAGTTTTAACCTACAGGTCATAACCAATAGATTGTGGTCAGAGTCCACATCTGCCCCTGGAAATGTCCTACAATCTAAAACCTGATTCCTAAATCTCTGTCTTACTGTTATACACTCCTGGAAATGGAAAAAAGAACACATTGACACCGGTGTGTCAGACCCACCATACTTGCTCCGGACACTGCGAGAGGGCTGTACAAGCAATGATCACACGCACCCGACAGCGGACACACCAGGAACCGCGGTGTTGGCCGTCGAATGGCGCTAGCTGCGCAGCATTTGTGCACCGCCGCCGTCAGTGTCAGCCAGTTTGCCGTGGCTTACGGAGCTCCATCGCAGTCTTTAACACTGGTAGCATGCCGCGACAGCGTGGACGTGAACCGTACGTGCAGTTGACGGACTTGAGCGAGGGCGTATAGTGGGCATGCGGGAGGCCGGGTGGACGTACCGCCGAATTGCTCAACACGTGGGGCGTGAGGTCTCCACAGTACATCGATGTTGTCGCCAGTGGTCGGCGGAAGGTGCACGTGCCCGTCGACCTGGGACCGGACCGCAGCGACGCACGGATGCACGCCAAGACCGTAGGATCCTACGCAGTGCCAAAGGGGACCGCACCGCCACTTCCCAGCAAATTAGGGACACTGTTGCTCCTGGGGTATCGGCGAGGACCATTCGCAACCGTCTCCATGAAGCTGGGCTACGGTCCCGCACACCGTTAGGCCGTCTTCCGCTCAAGCCCCAACATCGTGCAGTCCGCCTCCAGTGGTGTCGCGACAGGCGTGAATGGAGGGACGAATGGAGAAGTGTCGTCTTCAGCGATGAGAGTCGCTTCTGCCTTGGTGCCAATGATGGTCGTATGCGTGTTTGGCGCCGTGCAGGTGAGCGCCACAATCAGGACTGCATACGACCGAGGCACACAGGGCCAACACCCAGCATCATGGTGTGGGGAGCGATCTCCTACGCTGGCCGTACATCTCTGGTGATCGTCGAGGGGACACTGAATAGTGCACGGTACATCCAAACCGTCATCGAACCCATCGTTCTACCATTCCTAGACCGGCAAGGGAACTTGCTGTTCCAACAGGACAATGCACCTCCGCATGTATCCCGTGCCACCCAACGTGCTCTAGAAGGTGTAAGTCAACTACCCTGGCCAGCAAGATCTCCGGATCTGTCCCCCATTGAGCATGTTTGGGACTGGATAAAGCGTCGTGTCACGCGGTCTGCACGTCTAGCACGAACGCTGGTCCAACTGAGGCGCCAGGTGGAAATGGTATGGCAAGCCGTTCCACAGGACTACATCCAGCATCTCTACGATCGTCTCCATGGGAGAATAGCAGCCTGCATTGCTGCGAAAGGTGGATATACACTGTACTAGTGCCGACATTGTGCATGCTCTGTTGCCTGTGTCTATGTGCCTGTGGTTCTGTCAGTGTGATCATGTGATGTATCTGACCCTAGGAATGTGTTAATAAAGTTTCCCCTTCCTGGGACAATGAATTCACGGTGTTCTTATTTCAATTTCCAGGAGTGTATAATCTATCTGATACCTTTTAGTATCTCCAGGATTCTTCCATGTATACAACCTTCTTTTATGATTCTAGCTATGATTAAGTTATGCTCTGTGCAAAATTCTACCAGACGTCTTCCTCTTTCATTTCTTAGCCCCAGTCCATAATCACCTACTATGTTTCCTTCTCTCCCTTTTCCTACTGACGAATTCCAGTCACCCATGACTATTAAATTTTCGTCTCCCTTCACTACCTGAATAATTTCTTTTATCTCATCATACATTTCATCAATTTCTTCATCATCTGCAGAGCTAGTTGCCATATAAACTTGTACTACTGTAGTAGGCATGGGCTTTGTGTCTATCTTAGCCACAATAATGCGTTCACTATGCTGCTTGTAGTAGCTTACCCGCACTCCTATTTTTTTATTCATTATTAAACCTACTCCTGCATTACCCCTATTTGATTTTGTATTATAACCCTGTATTCACCTGAACAAAAGTATTGTTCCTCCTGCCACCGAACTTCGCTAATTCCCACTATATCTAACTTTAACCTATCCATTTCCCTTTTTAAATTTTCTAACCTACCTGCCCGATTAAGGGATCTGACATTCCACGCTCCGATCCGTAGAACGCCAGTTTTTTTTCTCCTGATAATGACGTCCTCCTGAGTAGTCCCCGCCCGGAGATCCGAATGGGGACTGTTTTACCTCCGGAATATTTTACCCAAGAGGACGCCATCATCATTTAATCATACAGTAAAGCTGCATGTCCTCGGGAAAAATTACGGCTGTAGTTTCCCCTTGATTTCAGCCGTTCGCAGTACCAGCACAGCAAGGCCGTTTTGGTTAATGTTGCAAGGCCAGATCAGTCAATCATCCAGACTGTTGCCCCTGCAACTACTGAAAATGCTGCTGCCCCTTTTCAGGAACCACATGTTTGTCGGGCCTCTCAACAGATACCCCTCCGTTGTGGTTGCACCTACGGTACGGCCATCTGTATCGCTGAGGCACGCAAGCCTCCTCACCAACGGCAAGGTCCATGGTTCATGGGGGGATATACTACATATTATACATAAATTGAAGAAGAGAACATTATGTCGTATTATATAAGGGAAGCAGAGAGGAAAGTGTGAGTAAACAATATAAATTTTATATGGCACATAGTGGGGAAATCATTTAAAAAAGTAAAAAAAAAAAACGAGTAGTTGGCACTTTCGACTAAGTAATGCTTGTATCCTAGACAATATAATACAAATAATGAAAAAAGAGACTGGTAGTACTGCTGGGCATAATTTTGACACTGATTTGGCTGCGAGCATGACAGATGTATGGTGAGAAGCACTTTGTATCACTGATTTCACTAAGAAGAAACACTTTATACTACTATACTTCACTATTTGAGGCGAGAGGAGAAAGCACTTTATCTTTTGTGTTGTACTTACTCACTATCACTGCACACGTTCTTCCTGTGGTGAGGGTGTTGAGGTGGCTGGTGGCGGTGCTGGGGGTCACAGGCTGGGGAGGATTCTGGCGATCGCTGTCTGCAGTGGAATCTGCAGGAAGTTATTAAGTTCTCGCGGTAACGTCTGTGCTGCTGGGCCGTCTTGTTCTCCTCGCAGGGGTCCATCAGGAAGGCGAGCTGGCACTCTTCCCATATGTTGGTGCCATTCTCGCAGGTGAATCGGTGCTCGAGGGTGTCGGTCATGGCACATACGTCGCACTTGTCACTTGCGACGAGTTTCATCTCCGACAGTCTTTGGGTACTTGGTACCGTTCTATTAACTGTGTTGTACCATGTCTCCTTCGAATGTTTAGGCAACACGTTTTCCGATACTTTTTCCCATATTTGTTTCCAATTTCACTGCGGGAGTTTGTGTTCAATTTTGTTTTTTGCCGGCTTCCCCCTGAGGGCCCAGTATATTCTCTTCGCTGCTCTGTGGCTGGGGTTCGCCACGGTGTCCACAGATTAACTTTTGTTGGCGTAGTGCAGCCGGACGTGTTGCATTCTGAAGAGAATGTGCCTCGTGTCGACCGGCGCTTTTTCTGATGCGGGCATGTATCCTCTAATTATCTTGGCTGTGACACTGTCAGCGTTTTTGTCCTGGATGGCGAGCGTTTGTTTTAGTAGAAGGGCTGCACAGTTGGTCTTTATATCAACCAGACCTAGTCCCCCTTCTTTCGTTGGCAGCGAGCATGTTGCCTGAGCCACTTTGAATATATTTCGACGCCACAACAAGTAGTACACTGCGCTCGTAAGTTCTCGCCCAATTTCGGTCGGGATACTTAGGATTTGCGCCAGGTACCATGCTTTCAAGAGGATCGTCGTGTTTATCAGGTCTATTTTCTGGTGGATTGTTAGTTTCCGGTTTGCGTGCTGTCTGGAGAGACCTCTTATGGTGTGTAGCACGTCTCTCCAGTTGTATGCGGCCATTCTAAGTGGACAAGACTGTATAAATATTCCAAGAACTTTATGGCTTTCTGCTATTTTGTACCACTGCCTGTCTTGTTTCAGTCGCTGATTCCCTATCGGCAGTAGCACTGTTTTAGGTGGAATATGGAGCCGCAGAAGAAAGTCATTTGGCCGAATGAGTCTCGTTTCACACTGTTCCCAACTTCCGGCCGAGTTTACGTGGCACGTATGCAGTCCCAAGACTAAGATGTACACTGCTTGCTGCCAAGAGTGCAATATGGTGAGGGTTCGGTGATGATTGAGGCAGTGATATAAGGGTATTCCACGGACCCGTGGTTACTCTATAAGGTCGCATTACGGACAAGGATTATGTGACCGTACTGGCTGATCAGGTCCATCCGATGGTACAGTGTTTGTTCCCCAATGGTGATGCCGTATTCCAAGAAAACAGGACTCCCGTTCACACAGCTCGAATGGTCCAGTAGTGGTTTTGTGAGCACGAGGACGGATTGTCACATCTCCCTCAGCAACAACAGTCACCATATCTCAATATTATTGAGCCATTGTGGTCTACTTTTGAGGAAAGTAGTTGTAACCGCTATCAACTTCTATCATCGTTCCCTGAACTTAGCACTATTTTGCAGGGAAAATGGTATAATATTCCCTTGGAAACCATACAGGGCCTGTATTTATCCGTTCAGAGAGTACTGGAGGCTGTTTTGAACGCCAACGGTTGTCTTATACCGTAGTATGTTGGCTGGTTGATTTCGGGGAGGGGACCAAACAGCGAGGTCATCGTCGCATCGGGTTAGGGAAGGATGGGGAAAAAAGGCAGCTCTGCGCTCTCAAAGGAACTCTCCCGGCGTTAGCCTGAAGCGATTTAGGGAAATAGCGGAAATTCTAAATCAGGATGGTCGGACGCAAGTTTGAACTGTCGTCCTCCCGAAAGCGTGTCCACTATGATAACCACTGCCCCACCTCGCTCGGTGCCGTATTAGGCATGCTAATGTGGTGTATTTTGCGTGCATCCACATTTTTGGCCACGCCCTGTATTTCTAACTCTCACTCTGTACATGAGCAACCAAAGTACATTAACACTAGAAATATAGAACAACAGTTCCGTTGTGTTTTGAACTGGAAGTAGCGATTTCCGTAAACTATGTGTAGTTACTGAATTATGCGATAGATAAAATAAACAAAAAATCCAGTACTATTTTTACAAAAGTTTCATAAATCAGAGACGAATGATGTTCCGTATGTGACTGCATAATATTGTCAGCATTCTGAATATAAATTGGCTTTAAGCCACATTTCTGACGCTGTTCCTCATTAGAAGGAGAAGGTAAAGGCGAAAGAGAAAGTTTTTATGATTTTACTCCTTTTCGTTCAATATAGTCGCGCCGTGTCAGTGTTCGAAGTTTTATTGGTTTCTGATGTCATTCCAGAATAGTTAGGTAAGTGCTTCTCTCGCCCATCATCGCTTTGTCTGAGAAAATAGCTGCTTCAAAGGGCAGCGTGTTTGAGAGTACGAACGGGCAGCAATTTCTCGGCAACCCAGTTACGGAGTGACAAAGCAGGGAGCAGAACAGTCGGAAGCAGCACAGTTCTCAGTATGAATCATTCCGCCTCGTTACACCGGCCCTGCCACACGGCTGCCGAGAAGCTTGGCTGTGAATCATCGAAGCTGTAGAAACACTGATGTTGCTGCGCGTGACATTCCAACGAATTCCTCGAGTACGGTACCCGTCGTTCTCTAGACCTGCGAGTAAATGACGCAAGAAGTCGGGAGCTACGATCCTAACCACGCTTGTCAGTTGACGAGTCTTTTGTTGCTGTCAGTGTAACGATCCGTCTCACGCACCGTATCTTTGATACAATTTAGCGACTTATTTTATCAATAAGCAGTACTCTAGATTACATAATATTTTATCACCAAGCAAAATAATGTGATTATAAGAGTACTGAAACTCATGTTACTTCATTGCGTTTGAGCTCAGTGTAGGTGGGAAATGGTCATGGAATATGTCAGTTTGTACCTAGAACTTAAAAAAAGAAAAATATCAGAATAATTAAATTTTTTATTACTTAATGCTAAAGGATAAAAAGCATGTGACTAAATTAACAATCATATTCAGTGAGAACATTATGATATGTTTCACTTTCCAGAGATTACCAATGACCAAGGTAGGACGAATGTATCGATCGCGGTCTATCAGCAGCAGCTATGTTCTCATTTTGCTGGAATTATCTGTGGGAATCTTCCTACACGTCGGCCAAGCTCATGCTATACTTTGTCTTACCCTGCTTAAGGGCGACATAACATACAGAGAGGCATGAAGATGACGTAATATATCGCCGGAACTGGAAGCCAACTAAAATAACAATATGGAAATTTAGACGGTTGAAAGGTGTTTGACTTGACGTTCTAATCACTGAAAAAGCCAACTGTCCCTCCACTGAGAGGACTGGCGTCGAGCCCGATGTCTCCAACCAACAATTTAGACACCAGAGTCAATCAGGAACGTGCCTTCACAGCTGGGATAGAACCGAAACCACATTCTCATGGAAACGCAAGTAATCTGGGGTTTCTTGTGAATTAAGGTATTTTTCGAACTGTTCTAACACACGGAAAAGTGAAGCGGAAATATTTTCAGGTGCAGCTGTGGCGATATATCAGAATTTGGAAGGCTATCCAGCAACAGGACGAAACAGTAGTTTCAGCAAGTCGTCGCCCTGCTCTCTGAGTGAATGGACCGACGATGAACCTGAAAGGGTTTTATGGGACGTCCGTCCTGAACAAATGCAATGAATAATAACGAAAAAACGAAGTAAAAAAAGAGCTTAGATTTCGAGTCTCGCATAACAAACATGTATGAAGCGTCGGTTCAACCCCCGCTCAACACTATTTTTTAATTTATATTTATTTCATCACTGATCATATTATTTAATTCATATGACATTTTAGAGGTAATATAACTAAAAAAAACTCGTGCATTTGCATGAAGTTTTAGTGAATTTCATTTTATTTGACTACTTACTATCTTCAATTAAATTTAGTTATTAAAACAAACAGATTTACAACTATCGACAAGTAAACGAAGAAAGGCATAGAGTTTTCCTGAAAACGTGTGCATGTCGTGATTTGTGGCGTCCCTCATATATGCAATCTGATAAGGTATCCGGAACGACTTTGCACCTCGACGCTTCGAGCTGCAGACAGAGGTGCAGGTCCCATATGTCAGTTAACCTCCGTTGCCGTGAGACGGTGCTAATGTAGCAGGAACGAATAGCGTAGGTGCAATTTTTTGAATATCACAGGAGTAAAAATTGTACCACGAAAATGAGGGGTTGAGTGGGACTCTAACAGTCACCTCACACCCATTCGTATCACGTAGCTCGGACGCTAACCACTTGACCACCATGGATTGTAAGCTACGACATCTACGCACAGGTATATCAGTTACATAACAGACGGCGAAAACTTGCAATTTTCTCGTAATTGCCAGAGTAGTGCACCTAATTCCTTGCACATTGTTGATTTAATGGCCTGCTAAAGATGTACAAAGTCTGAAGTAAATCTATGATCCGAACGTCGTGGTCTCTCCTTGTTAGTGTGTATAGGCGTAGCCAACGACGCGGTCTCCTCGCGGTAACATCAAAATGTTTGTGGCTAGTTGGCGTTAGGGCTCCTCCCCTACTGTGGACGCCATGTCTAATGTTCGTTGGTTCAGCAGCGATTTGTTGTGTCCCTAGAACGGATGTGTGTTTAAGTTTCTCAGAACAGCTACAGGTCGCACTTAGTACGTTTTATTGACCGGTTTCGCTCTTAATTTAACAGGAGCATCATCAGAAACTCTTGAATTTATGAAGTACAGTAGTCGGCTGTTAAAGAGCGAAAGAAGTCAGTAAAACATAATGAGTGCCACTTGTGGCTGTCCTGAGAAACTTAATTTCAACAGTCGCTGTTTCCCCTGTAGGCAATGCCTGCTCTCACTTAGGGTGTGTCTTGTATTTAAAAATACTGGAGTGCAGAGTGGAATATGGAGCGAGCATTAAAGTTGATAGAGTTTTGTCGTGAACGGAAATGTTTATGCACCCCTACGAACTGCGATTACAAAAAGAAACTGAAAAGACACTGTTAGAAAATGGCGTCTTTATTGACATCCTTTCACTGTGAACGACAAAGAGACAGAGCTGCAGATACAGCTCTCCTAAAAGAGGGGTTATCTTTGTAAATATTAGGGCCAATGCAGTTCAGTAATAATTCGAAGTCTGTATGTTTCATTCGAAAAAAAATTGTGAAATAGCCCATATTCCAAGTATCAACTTTAAGGCAGACAGTAATTTTGTCCCACCACACCGTTCCTTACTTTTTGACAGAGAGATCGTTCACCATTGCCGTTTCTTCTTCTTTTTCTGATGTTCAGCTTCTTGCAGTAAAATAAATGCTGCACATGCGACGACTGCTAAATCCTCTTCTTCCCTCTCAATATCAGCCGGTGAAACTGTAATTAAAACGCTACCTTTATAATAATAACAAAACGGGAGCAACGTCGGCAAGTTATCATAGCCAACTGTGACTCCACATGGTCCAATCCCTTGGCCCCAAGCCCATCGTTTGGTGTGGATGAGAAATCGAAAGCCATTGCATTGGCGACGAACTTTCTGCCGAATCCTGTCTCTACAATTCGTTGGCCTTCGTTGGCCTAGTCTGTATGCATCTTAACAGCTGCCATTTGCAACCCATGCACCAGAAATCTGTTCTCTTCTCATATCTAGCTTACACTATCTTTGCCACATTCTCATTACACACAGCTATACTACACGGAGAAATGCTTTTATCGCACGTCACCGCTTTGTATGAGAAAGTATCTGCTTCCGAAGGTCAGTGAGGTTGATAATGCGAAGATAACAGAAAGTCTTACGGCTACCAAATGACGGAGTGACAAAGCAGAGAAAGGGACAGAGGAAGCCACGTAACTCAGAGTATGAAGTCATTCTTCCGTATCAGCACAGACTGTTCCGGCCCAAATACGCAGCAACCCAACAGCTCAGCTGTGATTGGTCGAATTTGTGGTAACCCTGCTGTTACAGCACTCGGCGTTCCAATGAATGTGTCATGTGCCTCTCGTTCTCCACATACACTCGTAAATCACGCAGGAGGTGGGGAGCTACGATCCTATGCCAAGCAAGTCAGCTAACGAGTTCGTTGTTGTGCTCACTGTTAACTGCCCTAGTGACCTGCGGTGTGTGGGAGTCATTTCGTAGATCATTTTCTGACTTAAGCCAGTGATAAGTTGTATCCTTGATTCAATAAAAACGCAGAAAATCTTAAATGGGTAGTGAATTCGACTCTTATTTTACTACCGAGATAAGTAACGCAGTTATAAAATAATTGAAGCTGGCGTTATTTATTTTACTCCATCGCAGCTCAGTGACAGTACTGGTCATAGAATACTTGAATAATGATAACAAAACCAGAGGCTGCATTTCAGTCTACCGCCGTTTATTCTTTTTAATATATAATGTCATCTTCAAGCCCCGAACGTAACCTGCCATCCACAACCGTTTTCATGTGCATTGAACAGAATCTTATGCAGTGGGCCAAAACTAACTGGATACTGTATCTTTCTTGGTAGAAAGGTACGGAATTCAGTTAGTTCTGGACCCTGGATGCGATTCTGTTCGCTGCACATGAAAACTGTTTTGGATGGCAGGTTACGTTCGGGGCCTGAAGATCACACCATGTGGTATCGAAACTGTTAGCATATATTAAAAAGAATATACGATGGCAAATTCAAATATAGCCGCTGGTTTTGTTATCGTCATTCATGTACTAGGTGACCAGCTGCCGTCTCACTTTCTTTCATGGATTACCAGAGGGTCATAGAATACGTCGTTTTATATCGTGATCTTATGACAACTGTAATACCAGAAAAATTAAATTTTGGACCACTTAACCCTAAAAAGTAACTATTAGAACAAATTAATAATATTATCAGATGCTCACCTTAAGATACTTTCATTTTTGCAAAGCTTAACAAAGAGCAGAGAAAGGGGTATTGGTCACTGCCTCTCAGAAGGGATAATGCCACCACTTTCCTGGAACGATTTTGGAAACCATACAAATATCCGTATAAGAAACAGTGATCAGAAAACCGTTTCTTTAATATTTTTTTATCAACATCATATTTCCCTATTTTTATTCATTTTAGTAAATACAAAAAATTTATCACCATCAAACGGACATGAGAATTCGCAAATACACAACAGTTTCCCCTTCGATTCATTCCATCGAATGATAGTGATGTTACAAAATTTATGGACCTAAAGTGTTACTTAATGGAAAAGAGGGATTTTGTGGCATAAGGTTGTCTCTAACAGAATTCATATTTTGTGGGCACCTGTCGAATCTGAGTATTTTAGAGAGCAGTGTACATTTTTGATTCGTACTTTAGGACACTCACGAAACAAAGGTTCTTCATCTGCGTCGGACCCTCTGAATGCGTGCTGCTGCTCCTTTGAAACAAATTCTTGTTTTCTGTCACGAATCTCCCAAGTAATCAGATGTGCTTTCACGTCAGTTCTGCTTGTTAAATCAAGACCTACGTCAGCATTATGAATCAACTCCACGTACGGCCCAGGGTGGGCACTTGGTGACTGTAAATATTCTTTGCGCGTATCTTGAGTTGCTGCGAAATATAAAAAGGCATCATGAGAGTGGTATCGCCTGTTTTGCCAGTCACAGTTTTCATGAAATTACAGACAGCGCGCGAAATCCGCACCTGTGATACATACCAAATTACGGAATAATGTAGATAGAGAGGTAAAAATTGACACACATGCTTGGAATGACATGGGGTTTTATTAGAAGTAAAAACAAAACAGCCGGCCGCGGTGGTCTCGCGGTTCTAGGCGCGCAGTCCGGAACCGTGCGACTGCTACGGTCGCAGGTTCGAATCCTGCCTCGGGCATGGATGTGTGTGATGTCCTTAGGTTAGTTAGGTTTAAGTAGTTCTAAGTTCTAGGGGACTGATAACCACAGCAGTTGAGTCCCATAGTGCTCAGAGCCATTTGAGCCATTTGAAAAACAAAACAAAGTTCACAAAATGTCCGACAAATGGCACTGGACAGCAAAACGTCAGTGACTACGCATGACACTCGTATATAAAAGGAGCTGTAATGAGAGAGAGAATCAGATGCGCCAGCAGTCGCAGCATGTTGACGTTACCTGAATAGGCGCTTTTAGTGAAGCTGTATTATCAGAATGGGGAATGTGCTAGTTCAGCGTTACGATCCTATCGCCTTAGGAAGGGGATTCGAACGGGTAAAGGTCCGTTGACAAATGCAGCTGTGGCGAGAATGATTTCGAAGTTCGAAGCCACGGGTTGTTTAGACGATAGACCCCGTAGTGGCCGACCGAGCACATGGCGTAATGCTGCCGAGACAGTTCAGGAAAAAATGGAGACCGTAGCGGGTTCGTCTATGCACGGGGAAGTCAGCACTCGTGCAGTCGCTCGTCTCACCGGCATTCCATACTGTTTGGTTGGCACTTAGGCGTACCCTCCGATGCTATCCATACAAAATCCATCGACATCGTGGACTGTTATCTGGAGATTTAGTGAAGCGGAAGGTATTTGCGGTGTGGGCGTTTCAGAAGATGGCGGAAGATGACGGTTGGTTGAGTAACGTGTTGTGGACCGACGAAGCTCATTTCAAGCTCCGAGGGTCTGTCAACGCCCACAACTGCAGAATTTAGGCTACCGAAAATCTTAGAACTGTCGTGGAAACTCTATTGAACGACGAGAAAGTCACGTCATGGGTTGGATTTACCACATCTACCGTTATCGGGCCTTTTTTCTTCGAGGAAATGCGTGATTCTGGTTTTTTAACTGCTACCGTGACAGGTGAGAGGTACGCCGATATGTTACAGAATCGCATCATCCTCAGCCTGGCTGATAAACACCTGTTGGAACGTACGATGTTTATGCAGTATGGCGCTCCACCCCATATTGCTAGACGCGTGAAAGATCTCTTGCGCGCGTCGTTTGGTGATGATCGTGTGCTCGGTCGCCACTTTCGTCATGCTTGGCCCTCAGGTCCCGAGACCTCAGTCCGTACAATTATTGGCTTTGGAGTTACCTGAGGTCGCAAGTGTATCGTGATCGACCGACACCTCCAGGTATGCTGAAAGACAACATCCGACGCCAATGCCTCACCATAACTCCGGACATGCTTTACAGTGCTGTTCAAAACATTATTCCTCGGCTACAGCTATTGTTGAGGAATGATGGGGGACAGATTGAGCATTTCCTGTAAAGAACATCATCTTTGCTTTGTGTTACTTTGTTATGCTAATTATTGCTATTCTGATCAGATGAAGCGCTATCTGTCGGACATTTTTGAACTTTTTTTTTTTTTTTTTTTTTTTTTTTTTTTTTTTTTTTTTTTTTGTTCTAATGAAACCCCATGTCATTCCAAGCATGTGTGTCAATTTGTACCTCTCTATCTACATTATTCCGTGATTTACGCAGTTTTCAAATTTATACTGACTTTTTGATCACCTGGTTTACTGACGGTGGAGGGGGCAGAAAAGAAAGAAGAGGGAAGGAACTAATGATAACAGCTGCATCGGGGGTGTATACGGAATCAGCAGCAACGAGTGAAAATGTGTGATAGATCGGGACTCAAACCGGGGATCGCCTGCTTACTATTGAATTATGTTAACCACTCCGCTGCTCAGACACAGTGTATACTGTAAATGCGCCGACTGCTTTGGCACGCTCCCCAGCCGACTCATTCCCACCTATCCGCAGTCACCGTCCACGTCCTCCATGCCTGCTAATTTTAGGTTCCGACTGGAAGTCGAACGTGAATGTACATCCGCACTGAAGACTCTGTACTCATACCGATGTAGGTAAAGGTCTGTGCGAGTGGGTTTTCGTAACACCACCCACAACAAAAGCGAGGCATTAAAACCGTTGGCGGATAGAGCAAGGAAAATTTGCGAACCAGAGCTGCTTGACGCAGAGTTAAAACATCTCACCAATGCATTGCCCAAGAATGGTTATTCTTTCTCTGAGGTGAAAAGAGCGTTAAGACCCTCACGCAGAATTTATAGCGATGCTCAAGAGCCGGTGAAATCGAAAATTTTCATGCCATTCATTAAGTACGTGACTGACGGCATAGGACAAATCTTCAAAAAGCGGAACATCGCGGTAATCTACACACCTACACGGAAGATACAAGATCACCTAAAATCGGGCAAGGATGCTCGCCAACCGCTGGAAAAAGCTGGAATTTATAGGATTCCATGTAGTTGTGGGGAGGTGTACGTGAGTACTACAAAAAGAACTGTCAAAAACGACTCTAACAGCACAAATTCAAGTGCAAAAGACGGGAGATTGACAGATCACATGTTGCGGAACATGCCTTACAACCAGGAGACCACCACATTTATTTTCATAGGACTCAAATAAAGACATCCACAAGCGGATACCATGAGATGCTATACACAGAGGCCATAGAGATTGCAAAACACCCCAGGATTTCCATAGGAAGGAGGTGGGTGTGAAACTGAATGTCATTGGGATTCCGGTGCTGAAGATGTGTACCAGTCTTCCAGCAGGATGATAGCAACAGCGGACGACGGCAGTCCACACTGACCAATTGCGCTCACGTATTCAAAACGGGACGTCACGCCACTGCGCGGAAGTTCGCGGAAGTGGAATTTTGCGCTAATCAGTAGCGACCCAGGGTTGATTCGGACATTCAACAAAGCAACGCTCACCGATGAAAATGTCCTCCGCAGACGGGGACGAAATGTCGGGTTTTGAGGTGAAATCCATTTGACCACGGCATAATAGCCCGGAAGATTTTATTAATTGGTGAATATTACATAACCTGATTTTAACACACCTTTTCGTATACAATCATAAGTCGCAACAGGTCCGTAAAATTTTGCGCAAGGAAATCGGCACTACATGGCGCCATTTAACGTACACTCCTGGAAATTGAAATAAGAACACCGTGAATTCATTGTCCCATGAAGGGGAAACTTTATTGACACATTCCTGGGGTCAGATACATCACATGATCACACTGACAGAACCACAGGCACATAGACACAGGCAACAGAGCATGCACAATGTCGGCACTAGTACAGTGTATATCCACCTTTCGAAGCAATGCAGGCTACAATTCTCCCATGGAGACGATCGTAGAGATGCTGGATGTAGTCCTGTGGAACGGCTTGCCATGCGATTTCCACATGGCGCCTCAGTTGGACCAGCGTTCGTGCTGGACGTGCAGACCGCGTGAGACGACGCTTCATCCAGTCCCAAACATGCTCAATGGGGGACAGATCCGGAGATCTTGCTGGCCAGGGTAGTTGACTTACACCTTCTAGAGCACGTTGGGTGGCACGGGATTCATTCGGACGTGCATTGTCCTGTTGGAACAGCAAGTTCCCTTGCCGGTCTAGGACTGGTAGAACGATGATTTCGATGACGGTTTGGATGTACCGTGCACTATTCAGTGTCCCCTCGACGATCACCAGAGGTGTACGGCCAGTGTAGGAGATCGCTCCCCACACCATGATGTCGGGTGTAGGCCCTGTGTGCCTCGGTCGTATGCAGTCCTGATTGTGGCGCTCACCTGCACGGCGCCAAACACGCATACGACCATCATTGGCACCAAGGCAGAAGCGACTCTCATCGCTGAAGACGACACGTCTCCATTCGTCCCTCTAGTCACGCCTGTCGCGACACCTCTGGAGGCGGGCTGCACGATGTTGGGGCGTGAGCGGAAGACGGCCTAACAGTGTGCGGGACCGTAGCCCAGCTTCATGGAGACGGTTGCGAATGGTCCTCGCCGATACCCCAGGAGCAACAGTGTCCCTAATTTGCTGGGAAGTGGCGGTGCGGTCCCCTACGGCACTGCGTAGGATCCTACGGTCTTGGCGTGCATCCGTGCGTCGCTGCGGTCCGGTCCCAGGTCGACGGGCACGTGCACCTTCCGCCGACCACTGGCGACAACATCGATGTACTGTGGAGACATCACGCCCCACGTTGAGCAATTCGGCGGTACGTCCACCCGGCCTCCCGCATGCCCACTATACGCCCTCGCTCAAAGTCCGTCAACTGCACATACGGTTCACGTCCACGCTGTCGCGGCATGCTACCAGTGTTAAAGACTGCGATGGAGCTCCGTATGCCACGGCAAACTGGCTGACACTGACGGCGGCGGTGCACAAATGCTGCGCAGCTAGCGCTATTCGACGGCCAACACCGCGGTTCCTGGTGTGTCCGCTGTGCCGTGCGTGTGATCATTGCTTGTACAGCCCTCTCGCAGTGTCCGGAGCAAGTATGGTGGGTCTGACACACCGGTGTCAATGTGTTCTTTTTTCCATTTCCAGGAGTGTATATTGATGTAAGTTCACCTCCCTGCAGGACATGCTAAACACCCAACTGAGAGCATACAGCTGTAAAACTTCTGGTGTATGAGTGTCCAAAGCAACCACGGCTGTCAATGTATACCCGGTTCACGGAACCGAACATTTGTTTATATAAATAAATCTGAAATGATAATGCATACGCATCTAACAATACTCGTAATAGGTAGTGTCCGTACTGAAACACTTTTCAGTGCATTAAAATCATTGTGACGCCGGATTTGGGCGTCTCCTGATGTTATAGACTAACAGAAGTATAACCAAACGGCTGACACGAGTAAAGCTTGTGACCGGCAAAGAACGGAGAGTTAGCTTTTGCATCAATTTGCTTGATTACGATCTCAAAGTTCTATCGTAAGCGACATTGTTTTGCCAAATATACCATGGATAGGAGAACTAGGCCTTTTTTTAGGGTAAACAATGAGAACAGGCTCCCCTATCTAAAAAGGATGTCAACCAGTTTAGAGATTTCTTCTCACACGCACACACGACAGAAATTTGTACGTAGTCAACTATTCTTCATCAAAATGTGCAGTCTGTTAAAATTATAACACAAGAGTTTGAAGCTGAATTACAATCTTTGAACAGCACGAACAGCAATACTGAGCTTCAAACGCCACTCTCACACTCAGCCCCACTGATCAGGATTTCTAGTATGTTACTCATGGCACTCCTTCCCATCACTGTACACGATGCGTTCCCGATATTCCGCCTTTTTTCGTCTCAGTAGTTTGGACTATTACACTACCAGCATAGTGGGCTATTTCGTTAACGTTAATAATGATAAATTTATAAACTGTGCAACAAACACAAGTTTGTAGCGATGAATATTAACTGTCTAATGGCATGAAATGAACACACAAAGAGGCTAGGAAAATGAATTTCGTCGGTATGTTTTGCTCTTAAGTCTCTCTCATCAGTTTGTAACAGTCTTTTCCTTGTATTTACGTGTTATTCCTATGTACACTCAGTCCTTAGTTATGGGATTCTTTTCTGGGGATCGAAGGTGCAAAACCCGGCTACAGTTTTAAACTGGCGAAAAGGGCCGCAAGAATAGTAGCTTAAAGTTGGGCTCATTGTAAAAATTGTATCTTTATTGCAACAAGTGAGTACATCTTCCAATCTAATCTGCATATCAAGGAAAACAATACTACGTATTTCACTAACAGCTCTACACATACTCGTGGATGAAGAGCCAGTTTGGACTTACATTTACCAAGGAAAAATAAACAGAAATTACCAAACAACAAACAGTGAAACTGTATAATAATTTTCCGGAAGAGATGGAACCACTGCTAAAATACATCTGTTTAAAAAGGCAGCTGAAACTTTCTTCGTATGTAAAGCATACTGCTCGTAAATAATCAGACATTAGGTAGAAGGTGCAGAGTGGTTGGTACGAATGTAAAAGGATAACTACAACACCCTGTTATATTACCATATCATAATGCTTTTGCAAGAAAATCATTTGCCACAGATATGGTGCATGACAGCAATGTCTTGTCATTCTGTTGAGTTCAACATGTCACTCTTCATGCGGGGAAGCTGGTTAATTTTTCAGGCGGATTCACGGGAGAACATGAAACGAGCTTATGGAATAATGGCATATATAAGGGCATAGAGTCAGCTTTCCGAACGGATTGGGTTTTGTGTAAGGGGTATAGCAGCAAACTCATGATTCCGGAGCTACCAGCGAATGCCATTGATGTGTGCACCGATGAAGAGAAAAACGGTGTTTATATCAAAGAATATAGTAGAATTGGTACCAACCGAATTAGACAATGTAGTTGTTCAGACACTGAGCTAATATTCGAAACGATGGAATTTGATTTCTCTGGCCATCATAATTTAGGTTTCCCGAGGATTCCTTAAATGTTTTCAGGCAAATGCTGGGATATTTCCTTCACCAGGACTCGGCCGACCATCTGTCCTCTCTACCATCCGTATATTTATATATTCTGTGTGTATGTATATTTTTGAGCTATTTTTTTCATTCTGTTTTGTTGTAAGATAATTCCTAGATGAATAAACAAGTAAATAAAACAATTAAAATATCAGCTTGGTATTATTTACGATTCCTAAGAAATTTTTTCTCCTTGTTTCAAATTGTTTCTCATGAACTGCTACAAAAT
The DNA here is from genome assembly GCF_023897955.1 of Schistocerca gregaria. NCBI lineage: Eukaryota > Metazoa > Arthropoda > Insecta > Orthoptera > Acrididae > Schistocerca > Schistocerca gregaria. The sequence continues at coordinate 82,464,907 of NC_064931.1, forward strand.
GATGCAGAACAATTGGTGTTTGTATATGAGGGCCTTTTGTGTAACTGTCATTTGACGTGAAATCTCAATAATAACATGCGGCAGATACAGGAAAGCAAAAAAAGAAAAATTCGAATCACTTTACCGCTAATTCATCAGTCGATTAAAGGAAGTATTTTCAAAATAACCGCAGTCTTTTAATTTCAGGGCTCCGCCACACTCGTCTGAGAATTACGAATTTTTCACCTGAGCACTTTGATGTTGCTGCAACACTAAAATCCCAAAGCTCCAGCAAAATTCCAGTGGTCCAGTGGTCTTTCGAACATTGACTCCTAACGTTGCTTCGAAGTTACGTTTCTCAGCTAAATACAAACATACTTGAAAAATTATCAGACAAAAACAAAGAGTGACGCGTTTGCTACTGAAGATTGTATGGGGTCACGTTTAGCACAGGTACCCAACCAGATTTGCCTCGAACTTTGCAGAAAGGTACAGTCTCTTTTACAGGGGCCGTGGAATTGCAACCATCGGTGGCCACTGAAAAGGCGCAGAGCTACTTTTGGGATTTGGAGTTCTGGATCGCGTAAAAGTCTTTCTGTTGCACAGGAACAGCTATTAAATTCATTTTTTGCGTAAGCTCACTACTGCGCTGCACAAGGTAGTCTAGTCAATCTGCGTCTTCGAGCAGTGTACAGGGAGGAGATCGGTCTCTGAAATGTCGTTGGATGCATAAGGACACAGATTTATATAGATGTAACTGCTTCATTGTGTGTCATTATTAACGCAGCGAGAGAAAACATTATTGCCATGCATTTGTCAAAAGGAGCTCTAGCATTCCAGAATCAATTGTGTATCTTTCTATGGATATCCGCCCGCAATAGCCTCCATCGGTGCCAATGACAATGTACAGTCATAATCAAAAGTATCCGAACGAACCGAATTGCATTTCGCCTGATTCGCATGCAACCCACATAACGCAGCTGTCTAGCAGGTCCTCAAATCGCTCCTCGGTACAGTCATTTGACTATCAACAATGGTTCCAACAAGTCACCACTAGAAGACACTGCTTTGTAGCGTAATAACTCAAGATGTAAAGTGATACCAAGGTACTACAAATATCAGGGAACAACTTATCACAGATAGACTGTCCTTAAGGCTTGTAAGCTCACATTTATTACAATAAATGATATACGTGAAATGTTACCACTCTCATTATTACGTCAGATAGGTAATGCACATAGTAAGTTCGTCGTATTCATGATTTCCTCTTTAAAATATCATACCGTACTTATTATTTAACACAAATTCACATTAAAAATTTAAGTTATTCACGAGCAGGTAGTTGAGAATATGTATGAACTTTAAATGACACGCAAAACCGTCTCGTTCTGCATATGGATTCAAACCCAGGTCATGCAGACTAAGCAAAGACTTCGTGACTGACGGAAACTAACAGTCATCCCTGACTAGGGATACAGAGAGTGATATACCTCGATTTTAGACAGTATCAGTTCGCAAATATCAACTTTCAATTACATACCGTATACATTTTTAACGGACGTGAATTCCAACCCAGCATCTATTGTCCTTGTTAACGAACTACGAGAGATATTAAATATTGCTTCTTCACAAGTAACTTACTTGAAATGCCGTGAGGTAAAGCTTTGTGTTGGACAGGGATTCGAACCCAGAACCAAATCGGATTGTTATCGAAACACAATCAACGGTGACATATCGGATTTTCTCGCCAGTAGGTAGATGTTTTAACTGAAATGAAGAGACGAAACATTAATTCTTTCCTTCCCAGGACTCCAATCTGGCATCTATCGCTGTTACATTCTAGAAAAAACGAACGTTTTTATGGGTCTGTTACACCAGCAGCGACATGTGAGCATGTTTGAACTAGAAATAATATGACGAAGAGTTCAGTCCTGACGGGGAATCGAACCCCACACATATCCATGTTGACTGCACACAAAGAGATGCCAGCTATCGAATTTTTCTCCACCAGCGACTCGGAATAACATCCTTGAACTTACAGTGATCTGGCAAATAGCTCTGTGTCTCACTGGGCGTCAGAAACGTCAGATATCGTTAGTGTTGACAACGAATGAAAATACATTAAAAATCAAAATTATTATCCACCTGAAGTTAGGTGTTCTCATGCTAAAGCTTGATAATACATAATGAAAACTTTTGTGCCGGGCTAGGATTCGAACCCATTCACGCGCAATATGTGGAGATGTTGAGGAATCTGCAGTTTTGAACAAACAACAAATTGTAGTCGAATTGTATTGTCACGAAGGGATCAAATTCCGCGTTAAGGGCGGTCTGGATTGCATTCCCAGTTCAGAACCAATTTTATCGACATACAGAAGCTCAAATAAAAGATGGAATAATTGTCCTGTGGCCCTACATAGCGTTTGTTTCGTTACTAGAAATAAATAACTAGTATAAGAAAGGTTACTGCTGATAGAGTTTCTACGCGTTGCGACTCCTGTCTTTATTGTGGTTCAACCTAACGTCTTACTTGGTAGAGAAGATATATCATGTTTAACGTGAATTTCAGACCACAATGCCATTATACCTTCTTCACTTGGCGTAGCCAGAAGAAAACAGAATCTGTCTCTCCTTATCAAAAACCATCAGCAGAAGTTGGATTCGAACCCAGAAAATAAATATATAAAGCCATCATCAAAGCAACAGACCAAGAAATCCTCTTCCTACCACTCATTTTTCTATCATAACAATCGCCATGAACTAGCTGCCTCGGCTACCCAGTGCATACATTCGATTCTGTTTTGTAATCACCGAAATAAAATCACGTAACTGCCACCCGCACAGATCTGCCAACAGTGTAGGCTGCAGAAATTTAAATAGGAAGTGTTCCTTTCCACTTGAACTACCCTATTGCACTATCGTCTGTGGAAAAAAGTCTAACTTCTGCGATATTTTGTTCTTTTCGAGTTTAATAGATGGCCAGTCAGCAGATGCATCTCGATACTTTTGTATTATATATGGGGAGAGTCAAAATACTTAAGAAAAGTGTTTTCTGCATTAGCTGTCGAGTGGTAGTGGCATTTTACTCTTCATCAAAACCTTGTTTGACAACTTTAACTCAGAACAAGTTTTCTACATGCATGTAATCAACAAACTGAATGTGCATTGTCAGACTGTTATAGATAACTTCAGAGAATTCGCATATATCGCTGATGATTAATTTCTCTCTCATGTTTACTATTATTTTAACAACACCAAAAGAAACCTTACGAAAATTGTGCACTCTGTTATAAGAAATGACATAAAACTACCCACGATAACCTTACGATGAAAGTCTGTTTCAATAAAACTGAGTATCTGTACACAAGCATGCTTCTATCGGCACGAATTAGTAAAATACTACTCACTTAGATTTCGATTGGGTCTGTGTTTAATTGGTATGCTGTGTCATACTCCAGAGGTATGGAAATGTGGCATTTCAGAAATAAAGTTACGTATACCCAAAATTTGGTTGTCAGTAGAGGAAAGAGTCGTTACCTGTTGTGTTCTTTGCACAGCTGAGAATTGGCAACATCATCACAAACATTTAGCAACACTGTTATAGTGCAATCACTTCTGCGTAAGGTACTGAACTGACTCGCTAAAATCACTTGACATTCCACTGACTCGCTAAAATCACTTGACATTCCCTCTCCATTTGATTGACTCGTGCTATAGAATCCTCATGTAAACTAAGACACTGAGACTAAAAATTCAATTTTTTGGCTAAATAAATTCTATTCTTCACGTAAGTGACAACTTTTATTATCTTTCACGATGCATTATGAGGCTGAGCGACCAATACCATGATGAGAGTGGCGTTCTGACAGTAAGGTGTCCGTAGCCCCGTGGTACCTCCCATGCGTAGTGTCGCAGCGGCCTATGAATCGTCAGTTCTAACCATGGTAGCGTGTGTGACCTTTTTTTCTGATTTATTTTATGGAGCTACGAATTTATAGAAATAATTCTGTAACTAAATCGGAAGAAAACCTTTACACATCAAGTCCTCTTCGTAGCTCGACTCAGTAAGTTGTGTTAATGGTCATAGATCTCGGCTTTCTGACTGCCAAGCTGTTTCACAATATAAGCGTCTCTGAAGAAATTCGAATCTACCTTCAAAGACACGAATTTCAATATTGTTCTTCACTTAAGACTCACATGCCAGGATGATAAGTATGAAGGAAATGAAACTCTCGATTATTGAAGGACCTCTATGATAAATTTCCACAGTAGCAATTAGGAACTCTCTGCAGAAATTTGCTAACAGCAGCTCTAGCAAATTACTTTTTCTCTGGGTAGCTACAAATATGGGCAATTTTGTCACCTTAAATCCAATTGAATGTTTTAAATATGACTTTTGAACACCGTTCACTTCTCCATTACTTAATATATGGACCTCAAAACACGCAATTTGTCTGAGTAGCTATAGAGCGGGATCTGAAAAGTATTGGGACAATGTTTCGCATCCATTTACCATAGGAAATCAAAGAAAGAAACCAAACACATTACATTGCATTTACTCTCTGTGCCTTGACTAACACATTATAATCCACGACAAAAATAAATTATTTGAAGAATCTCCTGTGAAAGGAAAAAGAACATGATTTGACGCTTTAGGTGTAGCGCACTGGATCAGAAACAATGAAATTAATGCTGTGCCACAGTGACGTATTGCATACTAGTTTAATAAAATACCGAGCAAATAAAAACGGTTTTGTGCCTCTGTTGCTATCGAGTGTGAAACACAAATCGTAGACAGATTTTATGGGTCACCACTCAACAACATTAAAGCATTTTACACTGTCGAGAGTGAGGAGTGGAGCAGACATTGTCGGCAGATGGCGAGGCAGCGCAGTGCCTCAGCGCCCGCCAGTAGGCAGCAAACAGGTCCCGGAGACTCAGATGCATGGGGTGTTCAGAGGCAGATGGTCGGCCAAGAAATCTGTCTCTAAAATATTGTTGAACCAAACTGTTATTACCAATGTGAGAGAAAGCGAACTATTTTGTAGATTCGCATGAAATACACTCCTGGAAATGGAAAAAGAACACATTGACACCGGTGTGTCAGACCCACCATACTTGCTCCGGACACTGCGAGAGGGCTGTACAAGCAATGATCACACGCACGGCACAGCGGACACACCAGGAACCGCGGTGTTGGCCGTCGAATGGCGCTAGCTGCGCAGCATTTGTGCACCGCCGCCGTCAGTGTCAGCCAGTTTGCCGTGGCATACGGAGCTCCATCGCAGTCTTTAACACTGGTAGCATGCCGCGACAGCGTGGACGTGAACCGTATGTGCAGTTGACGGACTTTGAGCGAGGGCGTATAGTGGGCATGCGGGAGGCCGGGTGGACGTACCGCCGAATTGCTCAACACGTGGGGCGTGAGGTCTCCACAGTACATCGATGTTGTCGCCAGTGGTCGTCGGAAGGTGCACGTGCCCGTCGACCTGGGACCGGACCACAGCGACGCACGGATGCACGCCAAGACCGTAGGATCCTACGCAGTGCCGTAGGGGACCGCACCGCCACTTCCCAGCAAATTAGGGACACTGTTGCTCCTGGGGTATCGGCGAGGACCATTCGCAACCGTCTCCATGAAGCTGGGCTACGGTCCCGCACACCGTTAGGCCGTCTTCCGCTCACGCCCCAACATCGTGCAGCCCGCCTCCAGAGGTGTCGCGACAGGCGTGAATGGAGGGACGAATGGAGACGTGTCGTCTTCAGCGATGAGAGTCGCTTCTGCCTTGGTGCCAATGATGGTTGTATGCGTGTCTGGCGCCGTGCAGGTAAGCGCTACAATCAGGACTGCATACGACCGAGGCACACAGGGCCAACACCCGGCATCATGGTGTGAGGAGCGATCTCCTACACTGGCCGTACACCTCTGGTGATCGTCGAGGGGACACTGAATAGTGCACGGTACATCCAAACCGTCATCGAACCCATCGTTCTACCATTCCTAGACCGGCAAGGGAACTTGCTGTTCCAACAGGACAATGCACGTCCGCATGTATCCCGTGCCACCCAACGTGCTCTAGAAGGTGTAAGTCAACTACCCTGGCCAGCAAGATCTCCGGATCTGTCCCCCATTGAGCATGTTTGGGACTGGATGAAGCGTCGTCTCACGCCGTCTGCACGTCCAGCACGAACGCTGGTCCAACTGAGGCGCCAGGTGGAAATGGCATGGCAAGCCGTTCCACAGGACTACATCCAGCATCTCTACGATCGTCTCCATGGGAGAATAGCAGCCTGCATTGTTGCGAAAGGTGGATATACACTGTACTAGTGCCGACATTGTGCATCCTCTGTTGCCTGTGTCTATGTGCCTGTGGTTCTGTCAGTGTGATCATGTGATGTATCTGACCCTAGGAATGTGTCAATAAAGTTTCCCCTTCCCGGGATAATGAATTCACGGTGTTCTTATTTCAATTTCCAGGAGTGTAAACTCATAGCTTCAGCACCGAGAGGAAAGGGGCGATAAAAATTTGTCGACGTATGCTTTCGGTTGCCAGACGTCGTATTAGCTAGTCTCGCGTTTTACCTCAAGACTACGGTCGTAGTCAACAGTGATGTTCTCAGACTGCCGTCAAGACGTCCTCTGGGAAGTGCCGCAGTCTACAATGTTGCCAGATCGAGTGTATTGCTGGACACAGAATTCTGATGGGAGCACGACTGTATTGCCCACCTTACGTGAACGACTAGGCGGTCAATATTTTTGTCTAAGACTGTATCTGCAACATGTTGCACGCTGAAGACCCAGAAGAATTAACAAAACAATATTAGTTGATGAGAGCAACGTTAGCTACAGCGTTCGAAGTATTCATGGTATTGTATACATGTGTGTTAATTCCTTCCAATGTCCTCTCAAGGAAGACAGGGACACACAGTCTAACTTCAATATTATAAATATGCCTCAGTTTGTGGATGAACTGACTTAGGTTGATAATCACTTTGTATACTTAGGAGTACTGTACGCATTGGTGTTAAACTCACTTTCAACCAACGATTCCCACAGCTACAAGAACACTACTTGTGATACCTCTTACACAAAGTACTTGTGCAGTACTATCAGACGAAAATATCAACCTGAGAAAAACTGTGGGAAGTTTGTTTTACAATCTTTGTACCTGGATGAAGAGCTTTTCCTATTTGAGATATCTGTGAACATTGCTGCATAAGACGATTTAAGAAGAAAAGAAATTCCTTCAGCTACGACAATGTTTAAAGAAATCGTCTTAACGGCACTAAATCGTGGTTTTTGAATAGTTTTCTGGCCGTACCCTGCCACATTTCGCTGGTTGTAAGGCAAAAATCTTACTGACAAATTTCACAGAAGGAAAAGGGGGACTAAATGTCTCCCACTGGAAGGTCATGTTGTTTTCTTTAAATGATTGCAAAATCAGCTGAAACGAACAGTGAGGTTGTCAGTATAAGAACATTACTGTCGTCAGTATGATGTTGCACTTCCCAGCGCCTGTAACGATAAAGTAACCGTTTAGGCCAGGCATATTGTATACAGAAGTGGAATAGAGAGCACCACTAAATTAAACAATCCGTATGCATTGCATAGACACAGAAATTACTGTCGCAGCTTACATATGGAGTCCATGAGTGAACTGCGCATTTTCCAGTGAGAAAGAGCACTGGCAAACAGTCTTCGCTACATTACGTTACTTAAACTGGTGTCACTCTGAACTAGAATTTATGGTCAGCGACTAAGTGTATGGTCAATGAGCCGGACGCGGGTTTTGGTTCAAAATGGTTCAAATGGCTCTGAGCACTATGGGACTTAACATCTTAGGTCATCAGTCCCCTAGAACATAGAACTACTTAAACCTAACTAACCTAAGGACATCACACACATCCAAGCCCGAGACAGGATTCGAACCTGCTACCGTAGCGGTCAGGCGGTTCCAGACTGAAGCGCCTAGAACCGCACGGCCACACCGGCCGGCCGATGGTTTTGCAACTGTGAAATACTTTCCTACATTATACTAGCGAATATTAAATTTGAAATAATATTGCGAAAATTTTGAACTTGGATAGCTTAGGAAGGAAATCTTTCTGTTTATTGCAAAGGAAAACAATTGATTTTCTAAAACATTCTCTGTCATATACAACTTGAAACAGGTCACGTCGACCAGATCACATGGAAGAACTGACAGCAACGTATATCGGAAGGTAGTAAGATCCCTTGGTTTTTGGTTTAGCCGTATTCGACAGCCATTTCTAGGTGCAAGTAAATGTAGAAAGGCAACGCGTTTTTGTTATCAAGTAATGTCTTCATCAATAACTTTAGTTTCAATGTAATCTACGCGTAATTGCTGATGTTTGATATTAACATGGAAAGGATTCCTTAGATAGAGAAAGAACCTCTTCTTGGGCAACTACTTCTATAATGACCAAAAGGCATTAAATGATCTTCAAGCACATGTGTTAAAGCAGCGGTATAAAGAAAATGATTGTAATAATGACGGTAATAATCGAATTATCCGGTAACTTCACACTTCACAATCGATTTTCTCGAACTAAGAAAATTGCTGAATTAGTGAAAATTTCAAAATGGCTTCACATGGAGGCTATGATGCCTAGAAGAGTCTTTACATCCTGCTGACATGAGAATAGCATAATCTTGCTTCTACTTAACCATTTAATAGACTCTCATTTTTTCCACAGTGACTAATTTTGTAAGATAAGCACATTATCCGTTACAGCACACTCCTGGGGCTGGGAAATGTGGCCACAGTGTTCTGGTGGAACGAACTATCACCGATGCAAAGCTTGGGTTCAAGCATTTACTTTTAAGAGGCACAAACAAATTAACTTTACCTCTGGTAACCTCGAGAGAAAGACGTTATAATCCAGAATCCGCATTAAACATCACGTTCCTTCATTACCAACTGGGCAGAGCCGGTTTACGTTGGGAAATGACATAGGCGGAACTCATGGTAAACTTACGTACATTATAAAATTTTATTTTATTTGATGAACCGATAGCCATTTAAAGAAACAGGGCTCTTATTTTACTTGTACTTGATTGAACTAGAGACGTTGAAAAATTTGGTGCTGGACTGTTATTCCAATTCGTATCTCCTCCTTCGAGGATTTGAATCTCTCGGAAGAGTATAGTTCAATCATTTCGTTCCTTTTCCCAAGACTGCAATCTAGGTCTCCTCCAAAGGTAAGTATGTGGGTCCGAATCCTAATCCAGTACAAGAATATTCATAATTTCATTTCAAGCCCTATCACGTGCACACAGGCCTGCTAGTGAAAATTAACGTGCATTTTTAATGTCTGTTCATGTGTTACCAACAGTCGCAATAGGAGTCATTATTTCTGGTCAAATACACACACACACATTTTACTGTTGGTGAGTAAGGAATTGATACTTAAGTTATATTCGTGGATGGTACAGAAGAATGGTAGCTGTGCGGTTCGATTGTCGCTCAGGCACAAAAATTCGTTTTGTATCCCCCCTCGGAGGCGGCGCGTGGGTAGGAACGGGAAAACGTAATACAAGTCGGTACTGCTAGAATGTGATTTACTGGTGCAATAACGGTTACATAACTTTGTACATAGGTGCGATGCTGAAGAGAAGTTTCCTGGCTGACTGCACCTGATCAAATGGGGAGAATATTGTACCGACGCTCGTAGAGCTCTCCAGCGCCGGCTAGAGGGCGCCGTCATCGCTGTCGGTGTTGCAGTGCCAACTTAACTGGTACCTAAGCCGTGGCATAGTAGCTATCGATACCACAATTTGTATCCTTATTTTAGATTCAAACACCTCGCAGCAGGTTAGAAAAACCGATACGTAACATTTGATTTTACTTAGTTAACAATCTTTAAATGGATGCAAACTTTCTTACTTATGAATGGAGGTATATCAGACATCTTTCGTGGTTAGTTAACAGGAACAAAAGGGTCTTGATAGGAGCCCCGGTTTATTATAAAAACTGTTCTCTTTTATTTTCAAGCTTAGATTTGGTTAGTGATGTTGGAGAAAATTTCGGTAATTCATGACTCTTCATGGATAGTCACCAATATAATATCATTAGATTAGATTAGATTTAATTAGATTAACACTTGTTGCATAGATCATGAATACGATGCTTTGAAATGATGTGAAACGTGTCATTTTAATGAAACATTTCTTTACATACTATGATTCAATTTCTTTACAACAATTTTGTACTCTCTCTCTCTCTCCCATTCTTTTTTATTTCTATCTCTCTCTCTCTCTCTCTCTCTCTCTCTCTCACACACACACACACACACACACACACATACACACATGCACACACACACACACGGCGAGGCACGAAAACGTTCATTAATGAGTTCCTAAGTTTGACTACAATTACGAAAGAAATATAAAAACAACTATGAAAGTTGCTGATTTATGACGCTTAGTTTGCAGTCAGTTCTGAGTATAATTAGTAACTACGCTCCACTCCCACTTCCCAGCCCGCTGTAAGATCACATCAGTTCGTCTTCTTCCTGCAGGAATGTAACTGGGATTTGGCAACAAGGCAAAGTATGTTTGGCAACACTGTGATCGACGAGTTACTTCCTGGTGTGCACGGAATTAAGCCTCAAAGTTCACTTGATTTTTCCTGTCATTTCCATTGAATAATGTGAGTTATTATCGCTTGAGGTGTAATAAAAGATTGTTAATTTACGGTTTTCAGCACACGAAAGTCGTTGCACGTGGAAATAGCAAATAATCTCGTCCTTTAAATAGCGATTTTCGAGTTCTACGCAATACTGGCCTCGTAAGAGGAGGCGAAAACACATGCCTCTTCCTTAGCTCTGTGGTAACATGCTGACCTGTGAAAAAGCGTCTGTTACGGTTTGCGGTTCCAGTCATGCTGACTGTGACGTTTTCATCCCTTCTATGAAAGAGCTGCAAGCAGTCAGGTCAAACATCGATAAGGATATCGCAAGAAAATGCTTTCGACCCATAGTGCAATGGTGAAAAACTTACAATGCTGCTCAACAGGTAACGCCTCTTTCCGCTGCTAAGAAGCAAATTTTGGGTTTCTAGCAATACATAACTTTATTTCTGAAATGCCACATTTGCATACCTCTTGAGTATAACACAGCATACCAATTAAACACAGACCCAATCGAAATCTAAGTGAGTAGTATTTTACTAATTCATGCCGATAGAAGCACGCTTGTGTACAGATACTCAGTTTTACTGAAACAGACTTTCGTCGTAAGTTTATCGTGGGTAGTTTTATGTCATTTCTTATAACACAGTGCACAATTTTCGTAAGGTTTCTTTTAGTGTTGCTAACAATAGTAAACATGAGAGAGAAATTAATCATCAACGACATATGCGAATTCTCTGATGTTATCTATAGCAGTCTGACAATGCACATGCAGTTTACTGATTACATGTATGTAGAAAACTTGTTCTGGGTTAAAGCTGTCAAATAAGCTGAAATGGCTCTGAGCAGTATGGGACTTAACTGCTAAGGTCATCAGCCCCTAGAACTTAGAACTACTTAACCCTAACTAACCTAAGGACATCACACACATCCATGCCTGAGGCAGGATTCGAACCTGCGACCGTAGCGATCGCGCGGTTCCAGACTGTAGCGCCTAGAACCGCTCGGCCACTCTGGCCGGCTGTCAAATAAGGTTTGATGAAGAGTAAAATGCCACTACCACGCGACAGTTAATGTAGAAAATACTTCCCTGACGTATTTTGGCACGATGTGCTCTCCCCATATATAATACAAAAGTTTCCAAATGCATCTGCTGACTGGCCGTCTATTAAACCTGAAAAGAACAAAATGTCGCAGAAGTTAGACTTTTTTCCACATGCGACTATTTTGGGTTGAGAAGTGAATGGAGTTATGTTCAAAGTTTCATTAGATTGATAACTTCAGCAGACAGCAGAATTGCGTTTTAAAATATGTAGCAGTGACCGATGGTCATCAGTCCCCTAGAACTTAGAACTTATTGAACCTAACTAACCTAACGACATCACACACATCCATGCCCGAGGTAGGATTCGAACCTGCGAACGTAGCGGTCAAGCGGTACCAGACTGAAGCGCCTAGAACCGCACAGCCACACCGAAGGGCGTGTAGCAGTGATGTACTCGAATTCAAAAGTCAACAGCAATTCCTGCAGAAATTCCGCAACCCAGAGTGCTGTGAGATAAAGCATATAGCCGGATCTAGACTTCTGAGATACAAACAGTTACATCTTTTCATTTGCACTGCACGACGTTTCCAACAAACAGATAGCGTAGTAGAGTAGATCAAGTGGAAAGGAAGACTTCCTATTTAAATTTCTGCAGCCTACAATGTTGGCAGTTCTGTGTGGGTGGCAGTTACGTGATTTTGATTCGGTGATTACAAAACAGAGTCGAATATATGCACTGGGTAGCCGAGACAGCTAGTTCATCGCGATTCGGTCAACCAAGTAAATGAATGTACTGAACATGCTGCAAACCCCTACAGGGAGCCTGTGTGTCAGAATTCTCATACGGTGTGGCGCTACGTTGTTATGATTGATAAATGAGTCGCAGAGAAGAGGATTTCTTGGTCTGTTGATTTGATGATACGTTTGTATATTTATTTTCTGGGTTGGATTCCAACTTCTGCTGATGGTTTTTGATAAGGAAAAACAGATTCTGTTCTCTTCTGGCTACGACAAGTAAAGAAGGTATAATGGCATTGTGATCCGAAATTGACGTTAAACATGATATATCTTCTCTCCCAAGTAAGACGTTAGGTTGAACCACAATAAAGACAGGAGTCGCAACGCGTAGAAACTCTATCAGCAGTAACCTTTCTTATACTAGTTATTTATTTCTAGTGACGAAACAAACGCTATGTAGGGTCACAGGACAATTATTCCATCTTTTATTTGAGTTTCTGTATGTCGATAAAATTAGCTCTGAACTGGGAATGCAACCCAGACCGCCCTTAAAGCGGAATTTGATCCCTTCGTGACAATACGATTCGACTACAATTTGTTGTTTGTTCAAAACTGCAGATTCCTCAACATCTCCACATATTGCGCGTGAATGGGTTCGAATCCTAGCCCGGCACAAAAGTTTTCATTATGTATTATCAAGCTTTAGCATGAGAACACCTATCTGCAGGTGGATAATAATTTTGATTTTTAATGTATTTTCATTCGTTGTCAACACTAACGATATCTGACGTTTTTGACGCCCAGTGAGACACAGAGCTATTTGCGAGATCACTGTAAGTTCAAGGATGTTATTCCGAGTCGCTGGTGGAGAAAAATTCGATAGCTGCCGTCTCTTTGTGTGCTGTCAACATCGATATGTGTGGGGTTCGATTCCCCCGTCAGGACTGAACTCTTTGTCATATTATTTCTAGTTCAAACATGCTCACATGTCGCTGCTGGTGTAACAGACCCATAAAAAACGTTCGTTTTTTCTAGAATGCAAGAGCGATAGATGCCAGGTTGGAGTCCTGGGAAGGAAAGAATTAATGTTTCGTCTCTTCATTTCAGTTAAAACATCTACCTACTGCCGAGAAAATCCGATATGTCACAGTTGATTGTGTTTCGATAACAATCCGATTTGGTTCTGGGTGCGAATCCCTGTCCAACACAAAGCTTTACCTCACGGCATTTCAAGTAAGTTACTTGTGAAGAAGCAATATTTAACATCTCTCGTAGTTCGTTAACAAGGACAATAGGTTGCTGGTGTTAGGACAGCAACCAGCCACAAATTTACTTTCAAATTCTTTATTAAAAGGATTGTAAAGTAAATTTAAGGCTGGTTTCTGCCCTAACACCATCAACATTTGTCTTCAAACAACAGCCACGGTCTCCATCATGTCATCATATGACAAAATTGCAGGACAATAGGTGCTGGGTAGGAATTGCCACGCGCTATTAGCCAAGCGGTCTAAGGCGCTGCAGTCATGAACTGTGCGGCTGGTCCCGGCGGAGGTTCGAGTCCTCCTTCGGGCATGTGTGTGTGTGTTTGTCCTTAGGATAATTAAGGTTAAGTATTGTGTAAGCTTAGGGACTGATGACCTCAGCAGTTAAGTCCTATAAGATTTCACACTCACATTTTGGGAAGGAATTCGCGTCCGTTAAAAATGTTTACGTTATGTAATTTAAAGTTGATATTTGCTAACTGATACTGTCTAAAATCGAGGTATATCACTCTCTGTATGCCTAGTCAGGAATGACTGTTAGTTTCCTTCAGTCACGAAGTCATTGCTTAGTCTGAATGACCTGGGTTTGAATCCATATGCAGAACGAGACGGTTCGTCGAGTCATTTGAAGTTCATACATATCCTCCACTAGCTGCTCGTGAATAACTTAAATTTTTAATGTGATTTTGTGTTAAATAGTAAGTACGGTATGTTACTTTGAAGAGGAAATCATGAATACGACGAACTTACTACGTGCATTACCTATTTGAGGTAATAATGAGGTCGTAACATTTCAGGTATATCATTTATTGTAGTAAATGTGAGCTTACAAGCCTTAAGGACAGTCTTATCTGTGATAAGGTGTTCCCTGATATTTGTAGTACTTTGGTATCACTTTACATCTTGAGTTATTGCGACACCGAGCAGTGTTTTCTAGTGGTGACTTGTCGGAACGATTTTCAATAGGCAAACGACTGTACCGAGCGAGGTGGCGCAGTGGTTAGCACACTGGACTCGCATTCGGGAGGACGACGGTTCAATCCCGTCTCCGGCCATCCTGATTTAGGGTTTCCGTGATTTTCCTATATCGCTTCAGGCAAATGCCGGGATGGTTCCTTTGAAAGGGCACGGCCGATTTCCTTCCAAATCCTTCCCTAACCCGGGCTTGCGCTCCGTCTCTAATGACCTCGTTGTCGACGGGACATTAAATACTAACCACCACCACCACCACCACAAACGACTGTACTGAGGAACGATTAGAGGACCTGCTAGACAGCTGCGTTATGTGGGTTGCATGCGAATCAGGGGAAATGCAATTCAGGTCGTTCGGATACTTTTGAGCACGACTGTATATGTAAGCGGTGCGGCTGGTGTGCACAGATGCCGCTCCCATGCTGCAGTCCAATGCGCCCGCGAGCTCAGCCGCCGACGACGCCATGACGCCACATGACGAGACGCGCTTGAAAGACACAAAGCCCGCCACCACCACCATCACCACCGTCGTCGTACCAGAGGCGTCGCTTCTGGACGCCGGCCGCTTGGTCGCAGGTACTGATCCCAGCCCTTCGACGGGAGCAGTCACATGGACGTGGAAACAACGGTCGCCGAAGCGTCATAAGAAACACCGTCTTTCGATGGAAGACGACCAACAGGGCAGAGACAGGGAGCAAGCTGCCGATGCTGGCTCTGACGCGTCGTTGCCAGTGGAATCGACCAGCACCGCCTCAAGGTAGGCATTCGACACTATCGACGTTCCTATGACTGAAGCCCCTCAGGACAAAGATCAGGTGATGGAGCCCAATACCCATGACGAATCACCATCACCGACACCTTCCCCTCACGGTGACTGGGCTGCTGAAATGGAAGCAGAAGACGAACCAGTAAACCTTGTCACCCTTCGCCACTTGGGACCAACGCCTAACACCTGCAGAAGGGCCGCTGCCGCAAAATGGGTAGTCAAGCGGCCCCATTATCACTGTGAGGCCGCCATTTGCCTCTACACAGTCCGCATTTAGATGTCCCAATCCTACCATGTGGGCACAGTCAACATTGCGGCATATGGTTCAAATGGCTCTGAGCACTATGGGACTTAACATCTGTGGTCATCAGTCTCCTAGAACTTGGAACTACTTAAACCTCGCTAACCTAAGGACATCACACAACACCCAGTCATCACGAAGCAGAGAAAATCCCTGACCCCGCCGGGAATCGAACCCGAACATGGGAAGCGAGAACGCTACTGCACGACCATGAGCTGCGGACATTTCAAAACGCCCCATGTTCCATGATATGCTCCGGGCGGCTGACCTGGATATCACCCTCCTTCAAGAAGTACATTGCGAGATGCAATTAAACATTTATGGATACATAGCCTACAGCATCATGCGATGGGCATCGAGGCATCGGAAGTTATGTGTCTGCCATCTGTACGAGGTGTTGCCGTGATGGTGGGAGCAGTTTGCTGTGCTCGACCGCATAGGCCTCTCAGGCGTCAGTAAGGGTGATCCACGGGGAGCGCTACCGGATTATTGTCAACGGCCACCAGACTGAAGGCATCACCCTTGGACGGTCGGTGCGACAGGGATGTCCTTTATCAGGAGTATTATTCGCGGCAGCCCTCGAACCTGCACTGCACGGCCTTTGCCAACGACTGGAGGGCATCTGCATTCGAGACGTGATCTTCCGATATGCTGCCTTCGCTGATGACGTGGTTATATCGCTACGGTGCGGTATCGGGCAGTGTCGTCAACATGCGCAAGACGACGTGTATGGACGTCGGAAGAGGTCTTTTCTACCCGACGGAGATCACCCTCCAAAAGGTTCACTCACTGAACGCAATGGGGGTGCAGTTCTCAAAAATAGTTCAAATGGCTCTGAGCACTATGGGACTTAACTTCTGAGGTCATCAGTCCCCTAGAATTTAGAACTAGTTAAACCTAACTAACCTAAGGACATCACACACATCCATGCCCGAGGCAGGATTCGAACCTGCGACCGTAGCAGCCGCGCGGTTCCGGACTGTGCGCCTAGAACCGCGAGACCACCGCCGCCGGCGGTGCATTTCTCCAGTACAGTTCGCCGATCTGCGACAGGCACATATGGCCGGTTACTACAAAGGACACGGGCGCTGCTCTGTGAGAGTATATCCTCCAAGATAGATACGAATCTCTGGACGTCTGACGTCAACACTTACCTAGCGTCCAAACTTAATTATTTAGCTCACATTCTTCCGCTAACAGTCACCATGGCCCACAGTTTCCTGGCTGCGTGTGGTCAATTTGTGAGTGCAGGCCATATATTCAAAGTTCGTTACACTACTTTAACGAGGCCTCCACTGGCAGGGGGCCTAGGGTTGACTCACGTTCACAACCTCGCGCGGGCATTATACCTACGGACGATGCGGCTCGCCTGGACTGCGACCAACAACAGCTTGACAGGAACGTTGCTACAGATCGTCGCGCCGAGAGATCTTCGTCCCCAGGATGGAGTGGCCTAGCGGTTCTAGGCGCTACAGTCTGGAACCGCGCGACCGCTACGGTCGCAGGTTCGAATCCTGCCTCGGGCATGGATGTGTATGATGTCCTTAGGTTAATTAAGTTTAAGTAGTTCTAAGTTCTAGGGGACTGATGACCTCAGAAGTTAAGTCCCATAGTGCTCAGAGTCATCTGAACCAAGACCTTCGTCCACTGGTCGCCGTGGGCCACATAGCTCTGTCTCTTGCCCACATCCGCGATTTCCTGGTCGAACTGAGCTACATGACCGAGAATCTACCGGGGACAAGGGTGCTGAGCACGGGAGATTACTATCGCATACCAGGCTCGACAACCCTGTAACAACAAATCGAGCAGCAACATTCAGCCATACCCTGGACCAGGTTGTGGTGAGTCGTCCACACTCCATACCTGCCTACGTACGCTCGTTCCTTGTGGTATGTGGTGGTGAACGGTAAATTATCCACACGTCAGCGCCTCCATTCCATCCATCTCACTGACGACCCTTCGTGTCTGCATTGCGCGGTCGTCCATTCGAACGCGCACTGCTTGACATGTGCTGTGACAGGCAACTGCTTGTACAACGTATGCTGACGCTCTTGTTGTGACGACAGCCAGAGTCTGTCACGCTGGACGAACTCCTACACTCAGATACCGTTTACTTTCCCACTACCAGAACGAACGCCGTCAACTGGCTGAAAGGCACAGAGTTGTATTCCATTTTGCAAGCTGCGCCCAACAGTGCTCTAGACTTGTAGTTCCGCCTGACGACGACTCATGAGGCGTTCTGCCACCATGCATTGTACCGCACACGACTATCAAATTACACTCCTGGAAATTGAAATAAAAACACCGTGAATTCATTGTCCCAGGAAGGGGAAACTTTATTGACACATTCCTGGGGTCAGATACATCACATGATCACACTGACAGAACCACAGGCACATAGACACAGGCAACGGAGCATGCACAATGTCGGCACTAGTACAGTGCATATCCACCTTTCGCAGCAATGCAGGCTGCTATTCTCCCATGGAGACGATCGTAGAGATGCTGGATGTAGTCCTGTGGAACGGCTTGCCATGCCATTTCCACCTGGCGCCTCAGTTGGACCAGCGTTCGTGCTGGACGTGCAGACGGCGTGAGACGACGCTTCATCCAGTCCCAAACATGCTCAATGGGGGACAGATCCGGAGATCTTGCTGGCCAGGGTAGTTGACTTACACCTTCTAGAGCACTTTGGGTGGCACGGGATACATGCGGACGTGCATTGTCCTGTTGGAACAGCAAGTTCCCTTGCCGGTCTAGGAATGATAGAACGATGGATTCGACGACGGTTTGGATGTACCGTGCACTATTCAGTGTCCCCTCGACGATCACCAGAGGTGTACGGCCAGTGTAGGAGATCGCTCCCCACACCATGATGCTGGGTGTTGGCCCTGTGTGCCTCGGTCGTATGCAGTCCTGATTGTGGCGCTTACCTGCACGGCACCAAACACGCATACGACCATCATTGGCACCAAGGCAGAAGCGACTCTCATCGCTGAAGACGACACGTCTCCATTCGTCGCTCCATTCACGCCTGTCGCGACACCACTGGAGGCGGGCTGCACGATGTTGGGGCGTGAGTGGAAGACGGCCTAACGGTGTGCGGGACCGTAGCCCATCTTCATGGAGACGGTTGCGAATGGTCCTCGCCGATACCCCAGGAGCAACAGTGTCCCTAATTTGCTGGGAAGTAGCGGTGCGGTCCCCTACGGCACTGCGTAGGATCCTACGGTCTTGGCGTGCATCCGTATGTCGCTGCGGTCCGGTCCCAGGTCGACGGACACGTGCACCTTCCGCCGACCACTGGCGACAACATCGATGTACTGTGGAGACCTCACGCCCCACGTGTTGAGCAATTCGGCGGTACGTCCACCCGGCCTCCCGCATGCCCACTATACGCCCTCGCTCAAAGTCCGTCAACTGCACATACGGTTGACGTCCACGCTGTCGCGGCATGCTACCAGTGTTAAAGACTGCGATGGAGCTCCGTATGCCACGGCAAACTGGCTGACACTGACGGCGGCGGTGCACAAATGCTGCGCAGCTAGCGCCATTCGACTGCTAACACCGCGGTTCCTGGTGTGTCCGCTGTGCCGTGCGTGTGATCATTGCTTGTACAGCCCTCTCGCAGTGTCCGGAGCAAGTATGGTGGGTCTGACACACCGGTGTCAATGTGTTCTTTTTTCCATTTCCAGGAGTGTATTTAGGCACACGATTGAGGGAGTCTCCCTTATATTCATTATACGAATCGGAAGCTTCTGGTGACGGTTGTAGGATCCAGTTAAAAATTACATAAAACAAGAATTATATATATATATATATATATATATATATATATATATATATATATATATGTGTGTGTGTGTGTTTGTGTGTGTCTGTGTGTGTGTGTGTGTGTGTATGTGTGTGTGTGTGTGTGTGTGTGTGCCACCTAAATAGTGGCAACTATTTATTCACAACCGGTACAAAAGAGTTACATGCTTGCAGCTGTTACTGTCCTTCAAAGTAGTCACCTGCGTTGTGTAGAACCCGTTTTAGCTATATGGACGGCGAAGTATACCGTTAGCAGAGCCTGTTCTGCTGATGGTGCGAATGGAGCGGTCTAAAGTTATGGTGATTCTCGTGTACGACTGTGATGGTGTTACCCTAACGCATTACGTTCCTCCACGGCAGACCGTCAATGCACAGTATTACTGTTCGTTTTTGGGGCACCCCCTGCGACCGGCTTTGCGAAAGAAGCGGTGACACTTTCTGCGGAACCCGCCCGTCATTTTGCGCGACAATGCGCGGGCGCATACAGCGAAAGCTTCTCTGTTCGGTCGATGGGACTGGGAAGTACTGTACCATGCACCATACTCCTCCGACTTAAGTCCTTGTGGCTTTGATTTGATTCCAAAGACGAAGGAAGCACATCGTGGCATTCGCTTCAGAACTGTTCCATAGATTGGACAGGTAGTAGACCGCTCCGTTCGCACCATCAACAGAACAGGCTCTGCTAACGGTATACTACGCCTTCCACATCGCTTGCAACGGGTTCTACACAACGCTGGTGACTACTTTGCGGAACAGTAACAGGTACAAACATGTAACTAAATAGTGGGTAAGACAAGTTCGTAAGCTCAAAGAGGGACATCAAATGATACTACTCATGACCTCCAATGACCGCCCCCTTGGGTGGGGTGGGGGAAACTTTTAAAACTTAAATGGAAACACCCCTTTTTATTGCAGATTCGGATTCTCCATAAAAAAAGTAATCAAGTTTCGTCTGAAACATTTTTAAACCATTGACAGATGGCGCTGATATCGAGAAAACTGTAAAATTGCGGAAGAACTCTGATTTATTTATAATTATCCGAGAAAGACGCATCAAATCGATGAAAAAGTGTACCAATTCTTACGTTACGCCAAATTAACAACTACATGGACGTAGTAGAATTATGTTCCCATGGGGTGCTTCATTAGTGTGAGTCCCCTTGCATCTCACAATTTGGGGTGCTTAATTAATGAAATTAGCCATGAAGAAATAGTTCAAAGTTATCCCCATTTGCTTCAATGCCTAAAGTCAATCATCTGCGAAAGTTGTCCACAGTTTTGAGCAGCACATCCTGTGGGATGGCTGCACACGCTCTTCGAATGAGTTGCTCCATATCGTTCCGGATTGTGGGCTCTCTTTCATAAACAATATTTTTTCTAAATAACCTCACAAAAAAATCAGGAGATATTAGGTCTGGTGAACATGGAGGCCACTGAATTGGTGCGCCGCGTCCTATCCACCGATCAGGGTACCGTAAATTTATAACGTTCCGCACATTTTTAGCATAATGGGCAGGTGCTCCATCCTGTTGGAACCACATTCGTTGCCTAGTTTCTAAATCAACATCTTCCATTAGCTGCAACAAATCATCGTGGGGAAGTTGTAAATAAGATTCCGCAGTAATAAGATTACGGCCAAAAAAAAAAAAAAACACGCTCCTATCAAGTAACCGTTTAAAATTCCACACCAGACCATTAACGACCATTTGTGTTGTTTGTCAACGGGTCTGTGCCAGTGTTTAGTGACAGGGAACCAGTAATGACAATCATGACGATTTAATTCGCCATTGTTTTTGAATGTGGCTTCATCGGTGATCATACCGTACCTAAAAAAAAATCATTGTCACCTCTTATCATTTCCTAGGCCCATTGGCAGATATTAACGCGTATCTGCATATCTTTCAGCGTTAATGCCTGTGTCAGTGTGGTATGATACACATGATAAATATGTGCCTTCAAAATCCTCAAAACAGTTGATAGCTTAATTTGGCGTAATGAAAGAATTGGTGCACATTTTGTATTGATTTGATGCGTCCTTCTCGGATCATTCTAAATAAATCGGAGCTCCTCCCCAACTTTAATTTTTCTCGATTTGAGCGCAATCTGTCAATGGTTTAAAAAAATGTTTCAGACAAAACTTGATTACTTTTTATGTAGAATCCGAATCTGCAATAAAAAATGGGGGTTTCCATTTAAGATTTAAAAGTTGCCCCCTCCCCACCCAAGGGAGCGGGGACTGGAGGTAACGTGTAGTATCATTTGATGTCCCCCTCTGAGCTTACAAACTTGTCTTACCCGCTATTTTTACCCGATGTGTAGTTTTAGAGATAATCTCATCCGAAACTTCAGATGGACCATAAAATTTGATCCAATAAAGTTCTATTGATCCCATCGAACCCATTTCCTTCCTTGGCTCTAGGAAGGCGGGAATGGGACATTGAGCCCAGGCCTCGGTTCAAATGGCTCTGAGCACTATGGGACTTAACTGCTGTGGTCATCAGTCCCCTAGAACTTAGAACTACTTAAACCTAACTAACCTAAGGACATCACACACATCCATACCCGAGCAGGATTCGAACCTGCGACCGTAGCAGTCGTGCGGTTCCGGACTGAGCGCCTTAACCGCTAGACCGCCTCGGCCGGCCCAGGCCTCGGAAGACGACCCGTGCCCTCTTAGCTCCCGACCCCGAAAGAGACTCCTCCAGGTCCAAATATTTTTGTGCTCCTTGTCAATGCGTACACTACTGACATCACAATTAACCGCAACATCATATAGGTTATTTTATTAATTTATATAAGCACAAAAAGTATAGGCATAAGATGAAATGCGGGACTGCAAACATTTAAAAAAGTATTGTAGTTTACATATACACGGGAACGTCGTGTATGTAAATCGATACTTCCATTCTTTTGCAATTTCCTCAATTGAGAATGAGACTGCGGTCGGATGATACCGATGGGCCACTTGTGGCCTGAAGACGGAGTGCATTCTTTTGCAACTGATCAATTACATGTACCTGATGATATTCATCAAAGAAACAGGATAAGCATTAATTTTGACCACTTCTTGCTCACGTTATAAGCGCTGCCTTTTTGCAGTGACCTGGTTTTTTTAGTGTCTCCATAGAAAAACAAACTTGATTGGCATTCTGAAAGCAGCTTCTTTCATAGGACAGTCCAGAAGCGAACCACGCGTAACGCAGCATATCGCTGAATACGTGCGAGGATAGCTGGTGATGTATAATGGTATGTAGTTTGATGCAAGGGAAGTGATTTCTTCTTCTTTCTCGATGACGTAAGCGCAGTTTTGACATTATTTATTACATTTTTATCTAACGATGAAAATATACGTCGCAGAGTAGCACTAGTGGCGAATATTTGGGGGAATTACTTTAATACTACACGTTGGCAATCCGTCTTGATTTTGGAACAGTTCGTCATATATTTGTGGATTTGTTTGTCCACCCCACGAGTCAATCACATAGCTCTGAGCACTATGTGACTCAATTGCTGAGGTCGTAAGTCCCCTAGAACTACTTAAACCTAACTAACCTAAGGACATCACACACATCCATGTCCGAGGCAGGATTCGAATCTGCGATGGTAGCGGTCTCGCGGCTCTAGACTGTAACACTTAGAACCGCTCGGTCACTCCAGCCGGCCACGAGTCAATCAACAGAAGACATTTATTCTATTGCACGTAGGGCTTCATCACATCAGTTAAATATATATTGTACAAGTCTGTTGTCAGCTTACCAAATTTTGAAGAAGTGATGGTAATATTTGTATATTTTGCTGCGTACGCATCTACCGATTTCTTAACCCTCTGTCCAAAAGCGCAAAGCATTTTGTGCTGTATAGGAGTGTGTTACTTTGTTCATACCCTTTCTTCTAACACACATCACTTTTGAACCTTGGTGTTCTAGGGTATGGCCATATATCGACTCATACTGGCAACCAGCAAAGACAAGATACAAATGTAAAACTGTTATACACGACAGTGCAAAGAGTATGTCGATTGACGGAGACAAGTAAAGCCTCTGGCTTACCTGCCTGATCGGTGTTGATAACTTGTCGTAGTTGAGGATAAGAGCTAGAGTCTGGCGACGAAAATTCTCTGCCACAGCAAGGGTTTCCTCAATAGTAGTAGTCTATCTTTCCAATACAAATTTTGTAACATTTCTCTCTCGGATTTTATGCTTTGTTTAAACCCCTTGACCCATGTTGCTGAAGCTTTGAATTCCAAATCTGGAAACTGTTTCGCAGCAGCTAGTGCCCATTGTTGGAAGTTTCTAGTAGTGACTTGCTGGCTACAGCTGCATGCTTCTACGAAGCAATCACATGTCCAGGAATCAATTGCGTAATATTTTCGTTCCGAGTTCCACCCTGTTTAATATGTTCTTCTCAAATTTTCAAATCTCACATATGCAAAGCGAGATGCACCTTTTGTTTGCAGACTCTTCAACTTCCACTTCGGATGTGTTTTGCACGATTAACTGCCATTATTCTGTAATCCAGTGAAACGGTTTCTGGATCTTCTTTCGTTTTTGGCATCGGATTCGTAGTCATCACGTGACGAAATGCCAAGTTCACGTCTGTATATTCACATTTTCGGCGACGTCGTCGAACCGAATCAAGTCCTCGTTGCACACTGACGATGTCGTTGGATTAACACAGGAACATGTAGGAGTTGTGTGATGTGGAGCTTCATGTTCAACAATGACCTTTGAACGGTGTGCTCCGAAAGACTTGTGCCTGCACCACCATTTTAGTCTGTCACCAGAACTGCTACAGACCACTGCATATCTTCTGTTAAACAGCGGGGCATCCTCAGACCTCTACGTTACGTGGTGAGACGTGGTCGTGCAATACCATAAGACGGTTTCAGAGATTCTCGTTTCCAGGCACAGGGCCACAACAATGTGTCCTTAGTCAAAAAACGCTTATATCAGTGGATTTCCGCGATTGTGGCCCGTATTTTCGCTATAATGACTGCCCTTCCGCCTCTCTTCCGGTTACATTCTTTTCTTACTGCGTCATGTGCCCGCAACACCACCAGGGGGCATTCAACATAGCGGTGGGCTGTGGTCATAATGTTTCGCTTCATCAGTTTATAGTTCTTGTGTCTGCCAGTGTTCGTACTGTTTACGGACACCGCCACTGCTGGTTAGTAGAAGCTGCCAGTGTCCATACTGCGATGGTCTTTAAACACAACAGCAACTGCCACTTTCCAACGGTGACTACTGGATAGTATCTGATCACGTTGGGCGGTTCCCTCGAACAAATAGGAATAAGCCATTATCCATAAAAGGAACAGTTCAGTTTCTTTGGCCCTACTTAATGATGCCAACTACGTAGCACATCATAATCAAACACACAGTCTGCTGTTCTACAGCATTGCTTTCCAATCAAAGTGTGTGTTCAGCTACTGTGAACTTAACTTTGGACGAGGCATGAAACACTTACCTTCCATCATCACTCTCTTACTTCTTCAGGATTCACATTACAAGTAAGTTTACAGTGTTGAAAAATGTGGGCACTGGGACAAGTGAGGGGTAACAGAGGTAAGAAGTCAACCACAAGCTTAATTTCGGTTTCTGCCTCGCATCTCAATTAAAGAACTATTAAGCAGAGAGGGCTTTATAAACCAGTCAGACCTTCCTTCCTTGCTGCAAATTATTGGGGGATGAATATCTGTATATACTGATGATCCAAAACAATATGACCACGTGCTTAATATCGTGTTAATATACACCTGGAACGCAATACAGCATTCATTCTGTGTCGAATGAGTTCGAAAACACCTTGGTACGTTTCCTGAGGTATGTGTTACTAAAGGTCTACCCAGAATTCACGCAATTCCCTTGAATTATGGGTTGGTGGACCGTTTGGCGGAGCACGCACGCGATACTGCTCCAGATGTGCCCAATTAGGATTAGATCAGGTGTATCTGGTGGTCAGGACATCATAGTGAGTTTACTATCATGCTCCTCAAGCCACTCTAATACTATTACTGCCTTGTGGCATGGACCGTTGTTCTCCAGGAGGCTGCCATCGCCATCGCCGTCGTGGAAGATGTAGGGATGCAGGTGGTCTACAATAATGTTCACATACAGGTAGCCCACAGCTGCCATGGTTTCTTTAGAGTATTACCACTGATCCCACGGTAGCCAAGGTGAATGTCCCCCATTTCATGATACTGCCTCCACTATCCTTCGCCTGTGATTCGGTACATGTTTCTAGCTGCTCTTCTCCTGGACACGACCATCGACGTAGTGCAGCATGAAACGTGATTCAGCGGATCAGGCAACACATTTCCATTGATCCAAGATCCAATCTCGATGATCCCGTACCAAAAGAAGTCGTATTTAACGATGTCGAAGGGTCAGCATGGATAAACGTAGGGGTCATCTGCTATGGAACCCCATGTTCAACAATGCGTTCTGGATCATTGGCAGCGAAACGCTTCTGCCTGCACCAGCACTGTATGCTATCGTCAGATCTGCCAAAGATCGCCATCTATCCTGCTTTGCAGAACGGCGAGGCCTCCGACCTCCGTGTTCTGTGATAAGGCGTGGAGATCAATCGCCTTGTCACCTACGCATGTTTCACCTTCTGTCAACCACTTTCCATAGATGCTCGCGACAGTAGCAGGCCAACAGCAGAACAGCTTCGCCATTTCCCTGACGCCGAGCATTAACAATTTTTCCTGTATGTATGTGTGTGTGTGTGTGTGAGAGAGAGAGAGAGAGTGTGTGAGTGTGAGTGGGTTTCCAACACAGATCTGCAATCTGGACAGCAAATTAAATCAGTCATGGTACATACGTGCCTAACTACCACGAGATAATTATCACTTGGGTAAGACACCCTTAGCATTTTTGTTTGCGGAGGTGGCTATGAGAAACGCGTGACGTGTTATCATTGCTCTGGAGCGCCTTGCGCAATTCAAACAAAACTTGTTACACATGAGATATGCAGCCCTAGCAGCCCTAACACCTCATGGGACGGTGAAGAGGATGACTATTAAAAATATATGGAAACGTGCGATATTAGTATCCAGTCATGCAGAGTCCATTTTACAAATGATCTCGGGTATCTTGCATATCCTTACCAGTATATTTGCGCTTTAACAGCTTTTGTATCCCATAATAAAAATGCGTTTAAGGCAAACTGTGAGCTATGCAGTTAGGATACAATGCAGAACAATAATTTTCATGTAGAGTTTGCCTCGTTGTGTGCACTTCAGAGAAGAGCTATGTACTCTTCCTGTAAGATATGTTAATAGTTAGAACAAAAAATTGAAAAACTATATTAGATAGCATGATGAGATGAAAGTAATTATTTAGGTAGTTAAGTGAGACGAAAAATTATTTGTGGTAGGAGACTGGAATTCGATAGCTGGAAAAGCAAGACAAGAAAACAATAGTGGGTGAATGCGGAATGGGGGAAAGGAATGAAAAAGGAAGCCGCCTTATTGAATTTTGCATAGAGCTTTATTTAAACACTGCTAACACTTGGTTTAAGAATCATGAAATAAGGTTATACACATGGAAGAGATCTCGAGACGCTGGAAGGTTTCAGCTTGGCTATAAACAGGTAAGACAGAGATTTCAGAACCAGATTTTAAGTTGTACATTTCCAGATGCAGATGTTGACTCTGACCACAAGTTATTGGTTATGAACTGTAGATTAAAACTGAAGAAATTGCAAACATGTAGGAAATTAAGGAGACGGAACTTGGATCAAAGGTTTTTGAGATTTTCAAAGGGAGCATTTGGCAACGATTGACCAGAACAGGGGAAAGGATGAGTAGCTTTGAGAGATGAAATAGCGAAGGCAGCAAATGATCAAAGGGGTAAAAAGCAAGACCTGGTAGAAATCCTTGAATAAGACAATAGATAGTGAATTTAATTGATGAAAGGAGAACACTACGGTCTAAGAAATGAGACTGATAGGAAATGCAATATGGTTAAGCAGAAATGGTTAGAGGACAAATGTAAAGTTTTAGAACCATACACTGATCAGCCAGAACATTATGAGCACCTACATACTAGCCGGTATTTCCGCCCTTGACACGGATAACAGCGGCGACCCGTCGTGTCGTGGAAGCATTGTGGGCTCTGAAGGTCGCTGGAGGGAGCTGGCAAAACATCTGCACACACAAGTCACCTAATTCCCGTAAATTCCGGCGAGACTGGCGATGAGCTCTGACGCCACGTTCAATCACACCCCAGATGTGTTAGATCGAGTTCAGATCTGGCGAGTTCTGGGTCCAGCACACCAACTGAAACTCGCCACTGTTTTTCTCCAACCACTCGATCACACTCCTGGCCTCATGACATGGCGCAATATCTTGTTGGAAAACGCCACTGCTGTCAGGAAACATTGTCGTCATGAAAGGGTGCACGTGGTCTGTAACCAGTTTACGATACTTCTTGGCCGTCATGGTGCCTCGCACGAGCTGCACGAGATCCATGGCTGCTTACGTGGATGTTCCCCAGAGCATAAGGGTAGCCGCCGCCAGCTTGTCTCCGTCCCGCAGTACAGGTGTCAAGGAGATGTTCCCCTGGAAGACGACCGATTCGCGCTCTCCTGTCGGCATGATGAAGCAGGCATCGGAATTCATCAGACCATCCACCGCTCTGCTGCGGCGCCAATGTTCATTGCCATTGGTGACTCGCCCATTTCAGTCGCAGTTGCTGATGCCGTTGCGTTAACATTGGTGCATGCATGGGTCGTCGGCTGTGGAGGCCCATCTTTAGGACTGTTCGGTGCACTGTGTGTTTAGACACACTTGTACTTAAGTCTGTTGTTCTGTTGTTAGTTCCGCCATAGTTCGCCACTTGTTTTGTTTTATGAGTATGTCCAGTCTACTACGTCTGACATCTGTAATGAGGAGTGGCTGCCAAATCTCGCTAAGTCTGGACCTGGTTTCACCTTTGTTTCACGATGTGCTGAAGACACTCGCCACAGCACTCGTATAACATCCAACAACGCGTGTTTCCAAATTGCTCGTGCCGAGCCTCCTGGCCATCTCATTCTACCCTCGGTCAAACTCAGACTCAGATAGATCGTGCGCCCTTCCCATTCTATACATGTATACCACGCTCACTGATAATACATGCACCATGTGTACGACTGACTAGCAATAATTCCTCGCCAGGTGACGCTGCTATCCTCAGGATGGGTTTATATCGATAGTAGGTCGGTGGTCATAATGTTCTGGCTGACCAGTGTATTTCACTACGGGAATGGTATATATCACCTACAGGAAAATCAGTGAGGCTTTTGCAGAAAAGAGAAGCAGCTGTATGAATGTCAATAGCTCAGATGTAAGACGGAGGAAAGAAGGGAAAGCCGAAAAGTGGAAGGGTCTATATAACTGAGGTGAAACTGAAAGCAATATTATAGAAACGGATGTGGACTTAGATGAAGATGAGGTGGGAGGTACGATACTGCGAGAAGAATTTGGCAGAGCAGTTTAGACCCAGGGAGTAAACGACGCAACGTCGTAACTACTGATAGCCATGAGTCAGCTATTAGCAAACTCTTCCATCTGGTGTGCAAGATGTATGAGACAGGCGAAATACCCTCAGACTTCAAGAAGAATATAATGATTCCAATTGCAAAGAAAGCGGGTGCTGAGAGGTGTGAATATTAGCAAACTGTCACTTTAATAAGATATGGTTTAAAGTACTATCACGAATTCCTTACAGAAGAATGGAAGAATTAGTAGAAGTCAATCTTGGCGAAGATCAGTTTGGATTCCTGAGAATCGTAGCAACAGATGAGGCAATACTGACCCTAAGACTTATCTTAGAAGATAGGTTCAGCAAGGGCACAGCTACGTTTACAGCATTTGTGGACGTCGAAAAAATTTGGACAATGTTGACTGGTCGTCTCTTTGAAATTCTGAAGGTAGCATGGATAAAAAAAAAACAGGGAACGAAAGGCTATTTGTACAGAAACCAGACGGTAGTTATAAGAGACCAGGGGCATGAAAGGAAATCAGCGGTTGAGAAGAGATTAAAATAAGGTCATAGCCTGTCCCCAATGTTATTCAGTCTGTAAATTGAGCAAGCAGTAAGGGAGACCAAAGAAAAATCTGGAGAAGAATTTTAACTTCAGGGATAAGAAATAAAAACTTTCAGGTTTGCCAGTGACATTATTATTCTGTCAGACAGCAAAGGACTCGGAAGAGCTCTTGGACGGAATGGACAGTGACTTGAAAGGGGGATATAAGATGAACATTATCAAAAGCAAAACAAGGATAATGGAATGTAGTCGAATTACATCAGGCCGTGCAAAGCGAATTAGATTATGAAACGAGACACTTAAAGTAGTAGATCAGTTTTGCTATTTAGGCAGCAAAATAACTGCTTATGGCCTAAGTGCAGGGGATGTAAAATATAGACTGGCAGTGGCAAGAAGAGCGTTTCTGAAGAAGAGAACATTGTTCATATCGAATATAGATTTAAGTCTTAGGAAGTCTTTTCTGAAACTATTTGTATGGAGTCTAGCCATGTATGGAAGTGAGGAGTAAAACTGAAGCTTCTGAATTGTGGTTCTACAGAAGAATGCTGATCAGACGGGGGGTGGGGGTACTGAACAGGATAAGGGAGAAAAGATATTTGTGACGTAACCTGACTAGACGAAAGGATCGTTAGGTAGGACAAAGTCTGAGACATCAAGGGATCACCAATTTAGGATTGGAGGGAAGTATAGGGAGGGGGGAGGGGAGGGGGAGGGGGTAAAAATCGTAGATGGAGATCAAGAGATAAATACAGTAAGCTGATTCAGAAGAATGTAGAGGGCAGTAAATATTCGGAGATGAAGAAGCTTGCACAGGATACAGTAGCATGGAGAGCTGCATCAAACCAGTATTCTGTCTGAAGACCAGCACAGCGGCAACATTATATAGCAAGTAAAAGTATTCATTCGAATGTTATAAGGCTACATTTAATGCATAGTAAGGAGTTCTCTGTATTTATGTATCTAGTTAACTATTTAAAAATACCACTTTAATTAAGTTAATATTTTACTGCAAAAACATTGATTATTTTGAGCGCAAACAGATGTATTTGTCTTCTGCAGCTGGAAGTCATTTTACCGGATGCTTATAATACACAGGCTGCCGTAGGCATTTACAGAATTAATTATGGTGTGAAAACTGAGACTGGTGCAGAAACTATGATATTAGATGTGGATTCAGAGGTGAACTGTCCTCCAGAAAGAGAATATACCGTTCTCGTAACAGGAAAAAATGATTTGATTTCTTGACCATTGTAATTACTTGATTGCACTGGGTTTGCAAGAGGAAGGCAATGCGGATGACGTTTAAAC
This sequence comes from Schistocerca gregaria, assembly GCF_023897955.1. Taxonomy (NCBI): domain Eukaryota; kingdom Metazoa; phylum Arthropoda; class Insecta; order Orthoptera; family Acrididae; genus Schistocerca; species Schistocerca gregaria. The sequence goes on from NC_064931.1 coordinate 82,495,781, forward strand.
TACTTGTCTTAAATACAAAACTGTAATAATAATTTGCTGATGCACAAGATTCACTTCCATTTCTGTGTAAAGTCTGATTCTGGCAAACAAATCTTGATATTGTGTTTCTTTATTGGATTATTAACAGTTCATTTTTGCTGTGCCAATTAACTCATCATTAACTAAAATGAACTCTTTTATTTATCTTCATCTTCCTGTATCCTGTTTGACACATTGCGTCGCCCTCAGTGGACAGTCATTCTGGTATTTAATGTAATAAGAATGAGACAGTACGACTAGTGCACGGTGAGTATGGCTTACTATCAGGCATGATGGATCAGTTTAAGAAAGCAGTCCGCAAATGAGACTATTATGTACGTCATCCTGTCTTTCATCAAATATTAGTATTATTTCCTGTGTGCGCTAAACTGAGGACTGAGACCTGCGTGAGTATATCAGATACACAGCTATGCACGCATCCATACGAGAAATTGTATTCGGAGTGTCTGGTATTAAATCAAGAGCAAACTCGAAGTATTGTGAGCTTTATGCTCTGTGCTATTGAAACGTAACTGAAACATTACTCAAATTTAGGGTATGTCCCAAAGACATTACAGTCTGTAGGCGTCTCTCAGTTATTGATTATGTATAGGTAATCGCTGAATCAGCAGACATTATGAGATATATGGTTTTCGTGTTCTCCTAAATATTTCCACGCAAATGTGATAAGCTGAGCAGCTGCTGTCTCTTTAATGACCACACCATCGACGGCACGGTTAACTCTAGCCTTCCTCCGCCTTGTGTGGTGCCTGAGGTCCGTAAAGCATTTTGTTTGAGGCCTTATAAGGGTTTTGGAGAGATGCTGGTTTTTGCTCTTCTACTCTAGTGATGAGGCAGTTTGCTGGTCTGGAACAGCAGTTTGACCATTTCTGCTTACCTTCGTTTTATAGAACGGATTCAGCCACTGTCCCCTGTTGGTATTTTAGTATTGCCGGCAAGGACCATTGTCTCCGTGTGCCCAGGCGTGTCTGTAGTCATCATTGTCATCATGGATGTCGCTGTCATTGTGGTCTTCATATTCTGGAACAGAAATGTGTGAAAAAAAGAAGTAAGAGTACTCAAGGAGGGAGACAAATCACTTTCTTTTACCCAAGTTAGGAGAATTAAAGATGTGACGATTTCGTTATAAAACTCCCTTAAATGAGGTCATATCTTATAAAACCGTAGCTATATTTTTCAAACTTACATGGAAGCGAATATGTTCCGTAATAATAGCAGTATGAAGTAAATAAAAAAGACTATCAAGGATCCCTCGCGTCCCGTGATAATATTGTGTTAATGCTATGTCGTTGTCGTGTGTTAATCTAAGAACTACGTACTGTATTCCTAAAGTGCCCCTTCAAGAAACATTTGATGCCGCATGAACGTTACTACTGAAGAATGACGAGGTCTGTTTCAGTTCGGCACAAAATTGTTAACAGTTCCGGGCAGAAGAATATTGATTCAAACTGTTGGCATTTCTCAAGAAATGGCATGCCGAACACCCGATTAATAGCAGCCCAATGTCTATGCATTCCTCACATTCAAACGAGCATGAGGGCTATGTCACCGCCGTTATAAGGCGCGCCTCAGTTCTTACAGAACAAATATACGATATCACAAGAAAATGAGTCAGCTGTATTTCATTTCCTTATTGTGCTGACAGTAGGAGACAGGGAACACAATATTTACAAGTCTAGAAGGTTGGAGACGAGGGACTGGCGGAAATACAGATGTGATGAGAGCTCGTGAGTCCTGCTTGGGTAGCTCAGCCAGTAGAGTACTTGCCCACGAAAGTCAAAGATCTCGATTTCGGCACGCAGTCTTAATCTGCCAGAAAGTTTCAATATTTCTTACTTTATGTGCTAAAAGAATTTCTCTCATGAAAAACTAAAGACAGGTATTTCCGAACAATTCTAAACAAATTACGCAATATATTAATGGCTTGACTTTTTCTCACACACATCCCACGCGAAAGATGTCATCTTTAAGATTCAGTGCTGGGAACTATGGTAAAATACAATAGACTAGAGTATAAATGAAAATTACATAGTCGAAGATGAATGAACGGTGTACATGTAAATGTATGGTCTCAGTACATGAGAAACTCTTTGTGAACTGACACCAGAATATTGTACGTACATAGATCTGGAGTCGTCGTTTGTTGTTCTTAATTTTGCTTTTATGCATCACCTTCATAAGTTTCTGTGACATCTTGCCTGCCGGCTTTGTGGCCGAGCGGTTCTAGGCGCTACAGTATGCAGCCGCACGACCGCTACGGCGGCAGGTTCGAATCCTGCCTCGGGCATGGATGTGTGTGATGTCCTTAGGATAGTTAGGTTTAAGTAGTTCTACGTTCTAGGGGACTGATGACCTAAGATGTTACGTCCCATAGTGCTCAGAGCCATTTGAACCATTTGAACATCTTGCCTATTTTTGCAGGATGCAAATCATTTTCAGTTGCCACTTGTGTAATTATTCCAATTAGAATTTGATGGATTTTATTGTATTTTGTATGCTGTGTATAACATGAGTCTATACGCTCCTTGTTGGTGTGTGTATGAAGCTGGTATGAAGAGGAACGGATGTTTATATTTTTGGTAGTAAGTTTTCTGGAGTATGTTTAGTGTTTTTTCTGAAGGCAGAGAAGTCAAGAAAGTTTATTGACTTTCAACTTCGTGTTCACACGTCAAGTGAATTTCTTTATGCGCGCTACTGAATAGTTCAAGTAGTGTGTGCACTTCTTGCTGCTGCCCTGTCGGTTGTTAATATTGTTTCATTAACGTGTCTTTCACAGAATTCAATGATTTGTAAGCATCATGTACCAGTTTTAAACATTTTTGTTCATGGTCGTTTGAGATGATGTCAGCTATGGCCCCAGATAAGTTGTAGTCAAATATTAGGATATTGAGCTTTTTGTACAATGTATCACTAAAAGTGAAATAATATTTAGCGCCATTTCAAGCAAGTCAAAGAATTCAGTTGCTTCAGCCACTGAAAGCTTTTTATGTTCTATAAAATGGCCGTTGATAAATTCCAGTTCTTCACCAATGGGATGTTGGTATACGAACCAGTGACCTTTAGTCATAACAAAAAGCACTTGGCGGAGACAGAAATCTTTTGTAGCTCTCGTGCTACTGTCCACCTGTTTTCTACAAAGTAGTTTTCATCGAATGCCTGTTTGTTCCTTGTATCTCATTTACTTTGTGCATCAACTTATAGACAGGAACATGGAATAATTAGACCGTGGTCTTTTAGGTTAAAACCTATTGTTTTCCTGAGTTCGTAATTGCTAATGAACTTTCACTTACGACTTTCATGACTAATGAAACTCGAAACGGGTAATTTTATAGCACCTAAAACATCCTATTTGGACGCTAACACCTAAGTCTGCCTCTTTTAGCCCCACAATTCTGAAATGTGTCTATTTCTGTAATGTGACATAAAATTCTTTTATTTTCTTAAGATTAGAATTACTTACAAGAATCGAAGGTGGGAGAACTGAAGGCGACATTCGAAGAAAAGGTCTGTAGCTCAAAGAAGCCTGGCTAATTGCCTATTTTCACAAATAAAAATATTCATAGCTTTTGAACTCACATCAGACGAAAAAACACACACACACAAAGGGAGAGTGAAGGCTGCGCAGCCACTGCAGCGAAGAAAAATTCACCTCTCTCCTTGGTTATCGACGGGCTTTCATTGTAGTAAGGCAATGCCATTGTCGATTTTTTGTTATCCACCAGCCAAACTAAACTAGTACGTAGTGTACGGATGAATGTATGAAGTATAACATGTTCATTGTTCTAAATCCATTCTAGTTTCAGTGCGCGAATAGTTCAACAAAAGATAACACCGAAGACAGCTAGCTCAGAATCTAGTCCTATGACACTAGCTAACAGATGAAAGAAATATGTTCTTAGTTTGAAGCACATTATTTCATGAATATTGCTTAAAAGTATGCTAAGAGAACACCAGAACTCAACTGTTCATTTTTATTATAATTTTTAAGTTACTGAGTTCAATTTTGATATAAAGCAAAAGCGAGCAGTGTGGAAACGTCAGACCTATAGGTCAAACCATAAAATGATGCACCAAGTTTTGAGTTCCTTAAAATTTTGAGTTAACATAAATCTGTAACAGGATAGTTGGAAAATTAAAATTGCTTAACTTTACTGTACGTTTTCTATTTTATTTTCATAATTTTTCTAAGATTAAGTACGAGTGTCTCTTAACTATACCAAATTCTTTTTATATGCACTTCTGTATAGCATCTTGTTTCCTTCTTGTATTAGGTTTATTCATAAAAAGTCCCACTTAACACTCGCTGTACCAACGGGGAGCGGGTTGTACTTTATGCCCACCTTGTGAAAAAGCTGTAATCGAATCAGTTTAAAATTTTGAAGAAAATATTTATTGTTGCTAATGAGTTATTGTGCCAGATTTCATGTACCTATTAAATTTTTCAGTTCAACTTAACCGGAAAATTTAAGTCAGAGTAGTAGTTCTCACTTCTCCAATGAATATCATATTCAATATTTCATGGTTCAGGGCCTTATTTACACGCCGTTTTTCTTCAAAAAGTATGTTGAGAGCAAAAGTCAAAAACAATGAACGAAATTTACATTTTCATATTTTTTGTGGTGGTCATGAAGTCGTAGTACACGTTATTGAAAGTGCGTTGATATTACAAAGATTGTGCTAAAAGGTATTTTCAGGTTCTGTATCATAAATACAAATCAGTATTTTTTACAAAGTTTGTTGTAAACATAATTCAACAAATATAGCGAATCTTGTTTTTTAAATTTTTTCGGGTAGGCACGAAGTACCACCTCCCACCTTAGTACGGCGCGTTCTGAAAAATGCCATGGTATGCAGACTGACAGATGGAGCGTTACATAAGCCAACTGCTGAACTAAAATCAAAATTGAAGCAAACGCTTTTAACAAAGACGTCTGATGAATCAAGCAAAAAGAACCATTCCTGCAGTTAATTGCTGCCACAATAGCATGACACAAACATGCTTGAGAGATACTGTCATCAATCTGCTGCTGCAAAGACAACCTTGCGTAAAAATTATGTGGATTCAGTTTACACTGACACACTACTTTGAATCCAAGAAGATGTTGGGGAACCCTGCACATGGATTTACGCTGATGGAATTACTGACAGTCTTGGCCTGTACACTGCAAATCTGATTGTTCATAAGTAGGACCCAGATGCAGCACCTGGGATTTATTTGATTTGTTCAACACAACTCACAAAGACTAACCAGAAAACAGTTGCACACTTTGTGAACAATTAGCTGAAGATGCTACATCCAAATGGCGTGGATGAAAACAAGGTGCTTCTGGCCTTCACAGATCCCGCTGTATATGTTTGCAACGTTTCAATTGCTTCGTGTGCTACCATTTGATACTGCATATAACTTGGGTCGTACATTGTACCAACAGTATTGCAGAGCAAGTAAGGCTATAATTCTCTAAAAACATATATATTATACACTAAACTAAATAAAGTTTTTGTTAAAGCACCGTCAAGGTTACAGGCATTGAAAGAGCAACTTCCAGATGTACCCTAGCGACCTGAACCTGTTATTAATCGCTGAGACACGTGATAAGCAGCAGCGGAATACTACAACAAACGCCGGCCGGAGTGGCCGTGCGGTCCTGGGCGCTGCAGTCTGGAGCCGAGCGACCGTTACGGTCGCAAGTTCGAATCCTGCCTCGGGCATGGATGTGTGTCATGTCCTTAGGTTAGTTAGGTTTAATTAGTTCTAAGTTCTAGGCGACTGATGACCTCAGAAGTGAAATCGCATAGTGCTCAGAGCCATTTGAACCAACTACAACAAACATCTCCCAGCAGTGCAAAAGGAAACTGAAAAATCTACTGTACGATGCCGCTTCCGTAACTTTAGGAAAACAATTTTTCAAAGATCCCTCAATCCAACGGAGCCAGCTACTCATTTACGTCAAGCATTGTTTCTGAATTAGAAGGTTCACGAAGACCAATCTACGAGAACACATCTGTACTGCCATAAGTTAAAAAGAAAGTTAATAAAGGGCCAGGTGAAGTGGGAGAAAAAGTATGGACAAAAGTGCACGAGGTTTTGCAGGAAAACACCTGCCTGAATGACTTAAGTACAGCACCATACATACTTAATGGAAAATGCAGCTCCCCTGATTGCAGCATTCCTGTCCTACATGAGACGAAAGTGAAATACACCCTAGTCACATCTTTGTTGTAGAGCTTTCTTTCGGTCATAGGTTAATACTAACTGACTCCATAGTGCGATACCTAGATAAGGTTTTAGTTATTTACTCTGAAGGCAACTATACTGAATTATACTTTTAGCCCTATTTTAGATTTTATGTAGCCAAAATGAGGTTCTAAAAGAGCCTATTTTAAGCGCCTGAAATGCACATTTACGACCTAAAAATCCACTGCCTAGTAGTAATCAGTTGTACAAATGTGTGCACATAAGATACAGTGTGCTTTTTGATGGTTCTTCTTGTAACAAGCTTTGTCATCGTCTATACTGTATGGCCTCTGTGCCATATTACAACACCAAGTGACACATAATAAATCATTTCATGGGGGGAAGTAATGTGAAATATAAACATTTATTTAAAAAAATCATATCATATCATCTATTTATCAATGTACAAATCTAAAATTTTGTATGTGTAAAGCAAAAGAGCTGTGTTTTAACACAAAAATATAATAAAATATGCAGGATCAATATTTTGCCAAAACTTTGAATTTTTTATTTTCTTTTATGAAAAGTCATAACTCAGATTCTAATCATGCAATTAATCTGAAAATTTTATTGTTGTGTCCCGAGAAGGTTATAAGACCACTGAACTACAGTTATTAATTTATGGTAAAATTGCATCATTAACAGAGTTTTTAATTTTGCACATCCAGAATGAACATTTTTTCTACAGTCTTCTAAAAATCAGAATGTAATTACAGGATATCGTATTTTATACTTCTAGGGAGTCAGCAACACGTTGCGAACAGTTCCAGAAAATTTCATAGCATTAGCGCATATACGTTTTGAGAAAATGCTTCTAATGTATTAAAAAAATGTAAAACAGAGAAAATGAGATTTAAAGATTTTCTTCTCATTCTTCTACATGTACTAAGCTTACCTCAACTTTAAAATCCTCCATACTGATACTCCTCATCCTCCAGGTTTCTCTTCTCTCCTCTACGAATCTGCCTGGCCTGACTTTGCAGATAAGACACTGATCTGTTAGCTTTCTTGAGCCTTCTCTCGTCGATGGTGTACAATGCTTTTCTTACAAACACACCAGGATCCATCCCAGCTCTCGTCAGCACTTCCGTTCTGCCATTATTTCCGTTATTGTAACATCACACTGCATCATAGACACCTATTTTGAGTACTTAAAGTCCACAGAATGTTCTTTTTGAGCCTGTAATCCAAATTAAATTATTGAGGTTTTCATTTGCATTCTGCGTATTTCCGTGAAGACACTTCCTCAATAAAGCAGGGTTTGCAAGACACCTGGATGTGGTCTTAAATGCATTCGTAAGTGATTCTGGTAAGGATTGTTTATGTGTATACGTATCATTTCTGTTGCTGAACTTACACCAATCGCCTTTCGGACGCAGTTGTGCTTTGGTGTTTGGTTAGTGAACAGTTTGTGGAAAAAAATTGCCCACAAAGCACGCCTCATTGACTCTAAATTATGTGTGTTTTTCCTGATAGCTCTCTAACAAAATAACTAAATCAGTTTCTTTCAGAGTAAGCCTGCCTTTTTCTCCTAGTGGTTTTCCGCCCACAACTACTTCACCTTTCTTCTCTTTCATAAAGCGACGAAGCCTACCACCAAGCCTCTTTTGGGTATGGTCAACGCATTCGGAACTTTCCTACTGTTATATTGTGCGGATTTTCATCTGTTACACATTTACGGATTTTTATCTGTAATAGCTTTGAACGAAGAGGAGTCCCCATCTTCAAGGTATTTAGTATGTCAAACACCATACTAGTCCTCAGATCTGGAGAACATCCTTGCAACTGCAGCAGGCTCGATGACCTCATTTGAGGCAACACAATTTTTAGAGCATGCTTTTCTTGCCACTGTTTCCCACTGTCTTCATTGTTGGGCATTTCCCTTGATGCACACTGGTGGGAGTATTGAGACATAATTTCTACATCCAAAACTTTACATGAGTCAATACCGGTAACAGACGCAACTCCATACAGAGATGTGTGACCCCTTTTCATCTAGGTCCCATCTACAGACACACACGTCAGTAACATTTGTAGGAGATTCACTGTCATGAATATCTACCTCCGGATCTATTTATTTTTGGTTTGTTTACACCAATTCCTCGGCCGCTTTCTTCATACAGACTTCGGCAGTATCGCATACAGCATCAGACATGTCTTTATTCATTTTCTCAAATCTTGCACAAGGTGGAGACATGTTCAGAAAACCCCACAATAAATTACCTCCTTCCCTGCCCTGCCCAAGGCATCTCAGAGCATATGCTAACATAAATTTGCTTTCATAGGTATCAGTGTCAGTTTTTTTGGAGGAGGAAAATGAAAATTCATAGCCACTCGAATTACAAATTAATTTAAAATCACAAGCTATTCCCACTCTTCTTTCTTCAATAACAATCATGCATTCCGTATTTTTGCAGCTAACACATGAACATGAAAACTTTATAGCCTGACAGAGAAGCTTTAAATTAATAAGTCTGAATCCAGTGGAGTCCATATCAACATCAATCACGCACCTATACAATTATCCTGTCCATGAAAGCTCCGTTTCCTATACACAGTTTTTCCACCATCCCTTATGTATAAATCTTGACTTCTCAAAACGTATATAAGCCACACGCAAGAAAGCTTTCAGCCAAAGATATAGAAGTCAGCCAGAGATATAGGCGTCAGCCGAAGATGTCGAAAGAAAATAGCCTTCACACTGACAAAAATTCCGCTGAAGCAAGCTGTTTCCCAAATGTCGGAAGAGGAGGGAGTGGCTGCCAGTGCAGAGTTAATCAGTTTAACAATTTAAAGTCATTTCTAAAGATGCTATTACGATAAAATTCACATACAACATAGATTAAACCGTGTAGATCAAAAAATTAATGTTCTTGAAAAAATCGATTTTTGGGACCAAACTCGATTACGTCCTCCCTTATCGAAAAGAAGCAAAGGCAAAAACCTAGCTACAGCCATGAAAAAAAATACTACTATAAGCCACGTAACTACCAGAAAATGAAGGTGTAAATCCTCCAAATGATCGTGGAAGAATGTAACATTTACTGGCGCAGATAAAAGTTTTAATTTGCCTTATATATAATAAATAGTTTCAGTTTACAAATAAAAATCCAATACGGAAGAAGTAACATTAATACAGGATGGAGCAATGAGCCTGAAATGCTATATGATGTGTTAAAGAAGAGAAAACAGTGACTTCTAAGGTTTGTTTTTTCTTTCGTTATCAGTTAATATCTGCTGTCAAATAAAAAATAAGCAACAGATGAGCAAGAGGATATTAGACAGATCTTATATACTGCAGAAATTACGATATGCAACTTATCGAAAGAAGAAACTGCCGAAGAACCACCAAAATGCGGAATTATATATCAACAATCAGAAATTTCGAGCTATTCGGACCGGAGGCAACCATGCTAGGCAAGGGAATCCGCATACGGCTGGAGAAAATGGTCTACACATTTGAAGAGACATTTGGGGAACGAAAGGACAGGGTGAATTTTGGATACAGGGAGCAAGGAAAAAGTTGTTTCAAGCATATTACGGAAGAGAAGATTGAGATTTTCGAGCACATTTTGATTGTGAACGACAAGACTTTGACTAAAAGACGTAGTTTGAAACATGCTTAACCGGAAAGAACTGAGCGAAAGAGGTCGGGAAGGAATTGAAAGCAACTGCGGTAATGGAAAAAAATTCATACATAGCAGTAGATGGCAGGTTCTGTCGCAGAAAAAAAGGTAGCATATCCCAGACGGACAAGTACTGGGCTCAAAAACAAGATACGAGCAGGGAGAACCAAGAGGAATGACAGGTATTGTTTAGAAGGATGAAGTGATGAATAGTTCATTCGATAATCTAAACGATTGATACGAACCAAGCCGGCCGCTGTGGACGAGCGGTTCTAGGCGCTTCAGGCTAGAACTGCACTGCTGCCACGGTCGCAGGTTCGAATCCTGCCTCGGGCATGGATGTGTGTGATGTCCTTAGGTTAGTTAGGTTTAAGTAGTTCTAAGTCTAGGGGACTGATGACCTCAGATGTTAAGTCCCATAGTGCTCAGAGCCATTTGAACCATTTTGATACGAACCAAAGAAATAATTATACTGTCAGTGACAGGCAATTTATAGCAAAAATAACTTTCTTCACCTCGTAATTTTTGTTTTGGTTTTGAAATTGCATAATGGTAGTAGAATCGTTCAAATTATTCACTTTTGCCTGTCTTCCGTTACTTTCTATCCTTTGGTATTCCGCTTAAGCCTCCTGGATATAAGGAAGAATGAAGTTAGATCCAGAACATAAAACATCTTTAAAAACATAAATCGAAATGACATAGCGTTCATATACGTATTCCCTCCAAACCCTTAACTGCATCACGCTCAATACAGTCGTGCACCACGATAAGTGGTCGAGTCTGTGGCGTCATGATATCAGTATATATTTGTTGAGTATTCCTGGTGTTGAAGGTAAGATGAAGCATACAACAGCGAAGGAAGAAAAGTCAAGCTTGAGTTATAAAATTTTATTTAAGATGCAAGATAAATTTCTAGCCCTGGAAATTCATCATTGCCGGCCGCGGTGGTCTCGCGGTTCTAGGCGCGCAGTCCGGAACCGTGAGACTGCTACGGTCACAGGTTCGAATCCTGCCTCGGGCATGGATGTGTGTGATGTCCTTAGGTTAGTTAAGTTTAAGTAGTTCTAAGTTCTAGGGGACTAATGACCACAGCAGTTGAGTCCCATAGTGCTCAGAGCCATTTGAACCATTTGAATTCATCATTAAGTAATTACTTTTGAATACATTATGGGAGTGGCAGTGATCAATGTCTTACAAATATTTACTATTAAAAACAGTCTTGATAACGATTTATTTATCAAGGTGACGGGTTTCGACCACTACTGTGGTCATCTTCAGACCATTGAGTAGGAACCTCTTTCTGTTGGAGAACCACTACTTAAACAACAGAGAGAGGTTCCTACTCAATGGTCTGAAGATGACCACAGTAGTTGTCGAAACCGGTCACCTTGATAAATAAATCGTGATCAAGACTGTTTTTAATAGTAAATCATCATTAAGTGCCAAGCATATGTATTCCTCGTTGTTTCTACTTAGTAGTTTACAGCCTGTTGTTTTAATAGTGGTTGTGTAGGGTTGAGGCACAGCTCATTTACATTTTTAAGCAGAATTCTTCACATTACAGTAGCTTCTTCGGTCATGGTTATATTTTAGTTACCTACCTTATGAGAATATAGTACGAACTTTCGGTGGAGTGTCTACCACTGTAATTCAAGACAGGTTTCTGCGTAACAGAACTAAGCAGAAACCATAGATGGTTACATCATGACGTAAGTAAAGTCCCACGTATGATAGCAGGTCCAATTGATGCTCGTGTTCCGCGTGATCTACGAAATAGCTTCAGAGCGCTCACCAGCTGTCAGAAATTCAGCTGTGGGAAAGGCACTTAGCACATGTCAGCTACGTCATGAGTAGATATCTTAATAAGGTGAGCCGTCAACGTTCCAGACCCTGGTTTAAACTCCGCTGTGCGTTACAGAGCGTGATCCTACTGCACGTGGTACGCCCTTGGCCTCCTCCTACCTTTGAACTGACTGACACAGCCAACTATAAGGACGCCAATAAGTCAATATGAACTCCGAACTACAGTGCAACAACACATTTTTTACATACCAAATCACTGACGGGGGGTGAAACAAGAAACAAACTTATCCAGAAACTCTATAGTACTGAGTGGAGAGTATTAGCAGATAGACTTCGAACTTCTGCGCTCAGTTTAGTGTTTTCCACTGTAGAATATTGTGCTCCGGTGTGCTCCAACAGCTATCACAAGAGATTAACAAGAGCATATTAGATAGGTCTTAAATACTACAGAAATTACGATATACACTCAGCTCCATACACTCAGCTCAATACAGCCACGAAAATAATTTGTAGGTGGACAAGAACTACTCCACAACACCGGCTTCCAACACTCAACCACGCAGCCCCTTCTCTGGTAAGAAGGCAAGAAGCACTGTTAAAAGAATATTGCAAAACAATGACTGATCTTCAGCTTCTCACCAGGAAGATATTCCTGGGTTGACGATAAACCGACTTGGTTACAGAAATCCATTCCTGCTACTGGCACAAAGACTTGCTGATAGCAGCTTCACCATTAACAGCAATGGCATGAAACCTGGACTATGAATGATCCACATGAAGTGCGACATATTATTTACCCTCTACAGAGACAGAAGGGGTTTAAACTCCCACAGCATTAGTGGAAGTATACGAATCGCATCCGAACAGGACACAGTGTGCCCATACAGCTTGGGCTGGACTGCTTACCTCATTTGTACGGGCTGTGATTGTGGAGCACCGAAGCGGCACGTAGTCGAGGTATGTAGACTGATAGGCTGCCTGTAGGATCCAAACATCCATTTGGAACTACACCATCAAGTCTCGACTGGGTAAGGAGACTAGACATTAGCACATAAAAGCTGATTGCCAGTTTTACGTATCATTTGCGCTTTGTCTTGTATTTTTGTTGGTATTTTGTGTGTTCTTAAACCTAATGCAACGTTTATTACATGTGATATGCCTTTTATTCCGTAGATCCATAGTGAGGAGGCACTCTAAGGTGTAGAAAGTCCTGAAAGAAGAATGCATAATAAATATTTACGATGGCAAGAAGAGCTATGCCACTTTTTATTCCTTAGATCCTGTGTGGACACTACTCTGTCCGCTACCTTACTTAATTGGAATACCGCGTTGATTTCCTTCGTAGGTTAACTGAAACTATTTTCCACCACCCAACGAATTAAAGTACGCCAAACACTTCAGTGCTAAATTAATAAGCTGTTAAGTACCAGAAACCGAGACTCTTCGTATTAAAATATACACCAGATATCGACAATCGTTATTGGGAAATCGGCCATGAGAGTTTGCTTCCGATATGTAGATTGCGAGCGTTGTTTGATATCGAGCAGTGATACATGTCGATTCTTGGTACGGACGGCGCCACAGTCCATACACGTGGTGTCCCAGTACCTGTGCAAACTGTGATACCCCATTAACTCCACTGGCGTTTAATGCTGCAGTCCGTCCTGTGTGGCTCTAGTTAGCCGCGTACATCTCAGCAGCGATCCCCAGGGCAAGACGTTGCGGTGGTGAGGCGGTTGTCCGTACCTCGTTGCAGTTCTCTGTTCGACGCTGCAGTCCTTGGTGAGTACAGGAACATATTTTGATGTCCTGCACGTTTAGACTTTGATGAAACGAAAAACTATTACGCGGCCACTAGAACGTGTCAGTTAAAGGTCGCTAACTTACTGGTCGGTTGACCCAACGACCAATTTCGTGGCTCCCTACTCATGTCCCGACTGACTGCACGTGTTACACAGCCGCCTTGTTGTGCTTTAAATTCCTTGAATTAGTTCTAAAAGATCCCCCTTTGTTTTACACAAAAACAAGAATTTGTATTGGCTACTTTAGAGATAAAATTCTGAGAAAAAAGAGGAAGTTGTGGGCAAAGAAGCGGCTACAGCAAGGAAAGAAATTCATTAAAGTTCTACTTAAGCAACTGGAAGCAGACGATTTTCGTAATTATCTAAGAATGGTTTAATCGTGCGTTTAGGAGCTGCTGACATCAAACCATTCGTGACGGTAAAGGATAGTAAAGAGGATTTGTTACGTTAAGTTCTACCCAGTATTAGAAATAGATCTCATATTCAGAGCTGTTGTATCCCCACAGTTAACTAAAATAATTCTATAAACCTGCAACTTATTTGTACTTGACTAACAAAATGCATCATGACAATGCAAAAACAAAGGGCATCCATGTAAACGTTATTGAGATATATAAGGTAAAATTACATTTAAGCTTAAGAATTTTATTTCAAATTCGAAGAAGAAAATCTGCGTAGGATGGCGCATATGACCTAACAAATGCAGAAGATAAACCAATTAGCAAATGTTAGAGCTGAAAAAATCCCACACCTTGGTCTTCCATAATCTGAAATATGGGAAGGTAGTACGGCACGAAGGTTAACTGAAAGAATATTTAAAAACATTAAGTTTGTATGTAGTTTTCGTGACATAGGCTACTGAAACTGAGTGCTTGGGTTTATCGTCAAACAGACCTGTGGAAAGCTGTATGTCGTCCTTACTCGGTTATGTTGCTCGTTAGATTACTTTGACTTGCAAAAAATTCAAACTTTCCGTTGCTCTTAGTTTTAGCGGGAAATTGGTCTTCACACCATTTCTCTTCAATATACTGCTTGGACGTCAGCTAGTTCCCCTCATGCTGTCAATATCAAAATAAGTTTTTGTGCAAATATGCCAACGCAAGTTTTCTATAATACCGTAGTATTTAATTCTGGTGCAAAAGTTAACCTCGCATTGAAATAGCTAACTTACTTATTGTTTAGAGCTGGGTGCCGTCATCTTATGCGGAGAGTTCCGTTGCGTAGCCTTTAACACAGCAATATTTTCGGATTAGCCGTTTTCAGGATGTTACCAATAAAATTTGCTTCCAGGACACAGCTACTAGTCTAGGGTTTTCTGTTGGCGGTGAAATATTCAGATTCGCTGTTACATTCTAGTTAAAGTACACTTGGCTATTGTTGCGACTTTGCAAAAGTACTAGTGTAGCGGACGTGAGGTGATTAGCCTTTACTCTCACATTGCGTGCATTAACTGAAGTGACAATCTGTAAATATTAAAGTGAAGAAAATAAAATCGAAATTGCCTAATAGGTTAGCTATTGAAGTTCGAGAAAGCTTTACTAAACTAATACCTTTTGAAGATGTATTGTAGTGAACCGGAGAACAAACAATTTTACCCATGCTACAGAATAGACTTACTCCAGAAATCGTAGTAGTAGTTGCAGTTGGTGCGTAATAATTCCAGTTACAGAAAGTGCAGTGTTTTGTCAAAGGAGAAAACAAGTGAATATACGTATTACGACTTTGACATTACTTACCTATGTTTGCTAATGTACCGTACAGCGTGAACAGGCTGTTGACTCGTGCATGCAAAAACGTTTTCGTGCGATGTGCTTAGAATGTCTTAATAGGTCTGTGGGGCACGCGTGCACTTTATATACAGGTTGTGAGAAACAATGTTTTTGCTTGGAGGCCCGTAGTAAGGTTAGTTGTGCTTGTCAAGAAAAATTAGATTGCGCTGTTTCCGAGTTAATTAACACTGAAGTTCAGCATGCCGTTGCGCATGCAAATTCAAATTCTCGCTAGGTAGTTGATACCATAGCGTAGATAACAGCGTACGAGACTGCTCAGCTTCTGGCTCGGGTTCGAGCCCTGCTATGGTCCCATGTTCAATTTTCTGATCTTGTTTGGTTTTAGGAAACCGAACGGAGGAAAAGTTTCGCGACACCGTCCTTGGCGGAAGCTTGAATTTCGCGCGGATCGCCCTGGTAGTCTAACTTAATGCTAATTAACTCAATCGCCGCAACGTATCGAATTTTCTCCTTCACGATTATTGGCACTATTTACTCTGCAATACCCTTGAAAGTGTTTGACTGATTATGACCGCTCTATACAGCAGTCCAATAAACGATACACGTGCTTTGTATGGACAGGTTTCAGTATCTTTTGTTTTCGCAGCTTCTGTGAGTTGCCCTAAAGGCTCTTACATGCAAATTTATCGATCGAGTGACCAATTTAGTTGCAGCGAACACACGTGCCGAACGATTGCACTCAGCGATTACAGCGCCGCTGTGTTATGATTAAAGTTCATTGTAGTACTGTCAGATGCTACTTGATTTCACACAGAAACAAAAGGTTTCCCTCGTCTGTTTCATAGGTAACAAGACCGAGAAAAACCTGTGCAAGAAGTGGGTGACTTAAATACAGAAATTCACTTTTCTTTTTATAGAAACAGGTGGATCCGATGACTTTTTGTAACAGATTGGATGAATCGCCAATTTCAGAGATATTCATCAAACCGTTCTCAACGAAAAAGTGTTGAGAGGCTGGTAGCCACTTTACGGTTTTTAGCGACTGTTGGAAGTTAGAACTCAAATTCAGTGCTGTTGTCTCCCAATAATTATTAACTAAAATTATTCTTGGAACCTGATTTATAATAGAGTAAGGGAATACATCATACTACAGCAAAATAAAAAAAGACGTGCATGTAAACGTTATTTCTGTATGTAGTGTAACATGACCCTTCAGTTTGAGAAACTCATTTATACACGATGGCATACATAATTTAATAAATGACAGGTAAATAAGAAATGAAGCCCTTAGCAACTGTGACACGTAAAAATCCACCTGCTCTTCACAGCAGAGATGTACATAGGCTGGATTTACTAAAATCTTATAACGATGAAGCAAGTATATTTTACGGATTAACTTACACTGAACGTCTATATTCACGTTTCTGTACTCTATTTCCGAAAAGTATAAGAAATAGAATCTAAAAAACAAATATAGGTAGACACTTCCATTCTGTGCCACATGAAACCATAACGGATTCGTTGCTAAATGAGTGCTTAATTTCTTCTATATTGCTATACTCGCACGACGTATCCCACAAACATCTGCAGTCTTCAAATTTCTTCAGAAACTGTTTCGTCCGCCTCTCACCGTGTCATGTGTATTAACCCATCATTTAATCCCGCGCTCAGTGAAAAACAGACCAACTTCTGTCGTGAGGTTGGCCGGACAGCGATACACGACACAATTTGCTGTGTGGAGCGGTGTGGGGGTCGGCTGTCGGATGTGATCTACCTGCCAGACATCCCAACAAAGAATGTTTGTCGGTCGGCCTCCAAACGCGAAATACACTAAAACTAACGGCTATCATGATGTGAAGTTGTATATAAACTAAAGATATTTTTGTATGACGAACAATTGTTGGTTAAAGGGCCTGTTATTTTTCTGTGTGTTTCGTAGGCTTGGGACCGAATCAGTTGTAAATATCATTGATGAAACTCTTTGGCCATGGTTACAATGGCCTTATTAATAATACTGGTTTTTGTGTACAGATTCGCTTTTTGTCGCGACTGCTCTGCTGAACATGAGTTCAAACCGTGATTTTAAAAGATACCGGATGCGAGTGGAAGAGTAAGAAAGCTGACTACTGGGTTTCCTTTGGTGGAAACGGTGGAATCTCTAACCTATTGCCTCATTCAGTGTGCACCATGACTGAGTCATCGGCTAGTGGAGTGCCGAATCCTGTGCTCGTAATAACGGACATAGGTAGCCCAGTGGCAGTCGCTCGCCGCGGACGCTGTCTCGTTGTAGAGCGGCCTCTTGGGCTCTGAACGGGCAAACGCAAGTCCGCCCTGTCTCTTCTTAGAGGCTTCATCATTTCGGTAGACCCTCTGATAGTGCGTTTTATCGTCTCTGGCTGCTTGGCAAATACGCAGGTTTCAATGAATTTCATTTAACTGCCTTGGTCTTTGTGGTCTACTGCCACGTTAGATGAGTTGTGCTGCCGAAGGCGCGAGTCTCGCTCCTGCTCCTGTATACGCGTTTATTGGCCTGCCAGTTCCGTCGATATAGAAGTCTCGAGACTCGCAGGGACAGTTATCATACCCCCGCGCGTGTAGAGCATTTACCACGAACTTAATGGAGCTTAGCACATCCTCCAGCTTGAGGCTGCTGTCGAAGACTGACTAGACACCAACGCGGAAAAAGCGTTTACCATTTCGCTCTCCACACAAGAGCCTTGCTGGCTGCAGTTTCTCCCTGACCTGCCTACCTTGCGTTCTTTTGTTGCCAGGGTAGTGCATGTGGATACTCAATTGCAACCATCGACGAAGGGTGTTGTTCGAAACCTTTAAATCTATGGTGTTAAGTAGAGCAACCATACGACACCCCGCGCTGATATAACGCCTGTTATGGCAACAATAACACCCACTGCCAAAAATGGAAAAAATTAGTTAATGCGGGTGAGTAAGAAAAACAAACCTGTAAAGTTAGGTTACAATGTTATTTGTCCTGCTTGACAGTCGTTTAAATATCTGGGCGTGATGCTGGAAAGCGATATGAAATGGTACGAGGCTGAGAACTGGTATGGAAGACGAATGGTCTACTTCGGTTTATTCGGAGAATAAAAGAAAAGCGTGGTTCACCTGGAAAGGGGAAGGCATATAGGACACTGTTGCCACCTGTTCTTCAGTCTTGCTAGTGTTTTGGATCCGCACCAGGTCGGATTGAAAGAAGCCGTCGAAACAATTCAGAGGCAGGCTGTTGAATTTAACGGTAGGTTCAAACAGGTGTCACGGAGATGCTTCGGAACTCAGGTAGGAATTCCTGGAGGGAAGGCGTCGTTCTGTGTTCTTTCTTGTTTCTCGCCTAGAACTGGCATTTGAAAATGTTAATATTCTACTCCCACCAACATACATTGCGCGCAATGACCACGAGGATACGAAAAATTAGGGTTCCTACGGTGGCATAGTCTTTATTCCCTCGCTTTAATTGTTAGTGGAAGAGGAAATTAGTGGCACAGAATACCCTCCACCCGTGCACCGTACGGTGGCTTGCGCAGTATCCATGTAGATGGCCACTAAATCCTTGGCAAACTGGTTTCGTAAGTCATTTAGAATGATACGGTAGCACACCGATGGGTCCCTAATGTTAAGACCAGCCATGGAAGCCTAGGCAATGAGAGTTCCTACTTGACTACAAATTTTGATAGATTCTGGAGGGCTGCTGAACAACCACCGTTTCTTTTTAATCAAGAAATTCTAAGTTTCTTTTTGCTACTGCTTCACCGATGCTACATTTTTACTGAGATTTATAGACTGCAATTTTTTATCATCCAGACTTAGTTTTTTGTGTAAGTGGACACGTAATATTCGGTTAGAAAATGGGTTCTTGTTTTGCAGCTTCTCATGACAAGTAAAAACTTAGCTGCTCTCATTTTGCAGTCACAGAAACTTTGTGAAAGATAAATCAAAGGAATTTTCCTGGGAACAATCCTTCCCGTGTAAATAAGAGGAAACGCTTGAAATATTATGCTCTCGAGTCTATAAAAAGTCGTACTAAAATCTAGAGCTCAATGTTAAGAACCATAAGGTTCATAGTATCTGCCATATGACAGCACAGTGAGCGGTGGGCATGTCAGTACAGCTGGAATTGCGCAAACGTCTACTTGCTTACAGTGAACGTGTTTGAAGCAAAGGTTGGTTGCAACTGAATGTGTGACAAAAAAGGAAGTGTTTTCAGCTATGGTCCAGATGGGTAGTGAGATAATTAGCGGACTGTGCCTACAGACTGCTACAGTTGGTTAACCTAGATAAGGTTGCAAGCAATCTGTGAAACTATCACACTAACAAGTTTGTTGTATCCACCTCAGTTTGTATATAACCAAAACATAACACAGTAAAAATGTCTAAAGTGAACAGGTGCTTAAACCACTAATGATGCTGGCAACCCTTTGAAGACAATAGCCTTAACTTGGAAACTAATTATGCACGTGACACATCGAACTACAACCACACTTCCCCATCATATGGGAGTGTCTCTTGCCGACGTCCAGCGACAGATCTTTGTAAATGTAAGACATAGTATCTATTCTTTGCTCTCTATGCTGGAAAGCCTGTCCTTCTTTTGTCCTCTTTTCCTTGCCTCTTCTCTTCGCCCTCTTCCTAAGGCCAATCCACGCATAGCCAGTGACGGGGTAACACATAATTCCCCACCCCAGGTATACAGGTAGGACATGTACGTACCCCCTGGTAACGGCCAGGCCCAGGGAGGGGTGATTATCCGAGCTGGTCCCTCCCAAAAGTGCCAATTGATCCCTCTGTCCGTTTGTCAGGACGTGTGACATGAAGTGTTAACTATCATCTAAGGCTCTAAGGCTCTGAGGTTCCCCACGAGGAAAGAGCACGCCATTGGATACGCCGGTACTCATGGGGGATACTATCGCAATGGTTTTCTTCTATGTATACAATTTCTGCTAACAAGCGAAAGTTAAATCAGTCTCAGCCACGTACAATTCGTCCATCAGTGCCACAGTTCCTTGTTGTTCCTCGGTTGGATGAAGGTAAAAAAGTCTCCAGTCAACCCTTCCATTATTCAGAAAGTTGCCTACGCAACTGCAGGTCCTGAAGTCTTGTCCCCGATTACGAAATGGCGCCTTGTTAGAAACCGCCAGTGCCCTCCAGCCACATAAATCACTGCGAACAACACTGGTACACTTTCCCTGTCCAGATGGAAGCGCAATGCACTTTAAATTCATCATGTGGGGTGGTTTATCCACGCTCCATCGATGGATTATCCAACGAAGACATTAAAAACTGTCAGACCAGGGTGTAACGGCTGTACAGTCATGAAAAGGGTCAAGAACTTGGTACCAATCTGTACTATCTTCTTGACATTTCACAGTTAAACTTCCATCGAACATTAAAGTGGGCTATGAGATAATTTGTTCGCCCTTACATCCACAACCCTACGCGTTGCTATGGGTGTCCGTGGTTTAATCATGCCAGCCAGTCTTGTTCCAATCTATTCTTAGTGGCTGTTAACGGTCTAGCAGCAGCTTTAAGGCCGTCTCACCCTCTCTGTAAGCTGATGGCTCCCGCATTTCGTACTGCTCCACCAGTAGTGGTGTTGAGCAGCGCCTACAGGGAGCCATCCACAAGATGCAGTCATGGGCTCTCGCCCACGGCTTCCCCTTCACGACGATCTACTCACTGTAGTGGAGACACAGATTATTAGGACTGGTTTTCGACGCCCGATTGACTTGGCTGCCTCACCTTCGTCAGCTTAAGTGCTGGTAGCACCTCAATGCTCTCGGCTGCCTGAGCAACACCAACTGGGGTGCAGATGGCTCTACGCTGCTGCAGCTCTACAAAGCATTTGTTCAATCCCACATTTACTATGGGAGTCAGGTTCATGGTCCAGTGGGGCCCTCAGAGGTGTGTGTATTCAACCTACGGCACCACTGTGGCGTTCGCCTAGAGATGGTAGCTTCCAGAACAAGTCCAGTGAGCAGTGTCCTGGTGCAGGCCGGATCCCTCCATTTCAGTTCCGACGTGCACAACTTCTCACCTGTGAAGTTGCAGACATTTGTAGATGACCTGAGCATCTGAATTATGGTCTTCTGTTTCCACTTACAGCAGTTCATCTCCCGTATTGGCTGCCTAGGTCAGGGCTAACGATTGTGGTTTGCATGCAATCCCTTCTGTCTGAATTGGAGACCTTCCCTTTACCACCTTCCATCCAGGTCCGTCTGCATACACCTCCATGGTGTACACCTAGGCCACAGACTCGTCTTCGTCTTTTGCATGACCCTAAGGAGTTACTCCTGCCGCTCTCCTCTCTCCATTTAGATTCTTGACGTGTTCACTTCCATTCCCTCGTTGCATCAACTGCATGGGCGACCACGCTGCTTCCTCGAGAGACTGCCCTATTTTCAAAGATGAACGAATTGTTCAGGAAATCAGAGTGAAGGAAAAGGTGTCTACATTTGCTGCTTCTAAGTTATTGTGCCTGCCTCAGCCAACTAAGGAGGCAGCCACACAGACTTGCGATCTCACCTTCAGTGCAATGGCAGTCAGATTGAACCTTGCCATTATCAATTGCTCACTGTAAGACTCACCCTTCATCGGCTCCTGTTAAATCACGAGTTGCAAAATCGGACGCCTGGACTTCCAAAAAAGCCTCCTCACGAAGATTCTTTTATGTACCCCGACTTCACAACCATAGATTTTTCCTCATATCAACATTGTTTCCTAGAAGGCTCATTAGAAACAGTCCCGCTCCTTCCCCGCCAAATAGTGTCTCACCTACAGCGCCACCTGGCCGTAACTGCCCTCTGCCACCTCCAGGTGTGGCAGAGTCGCACCACTGGTGACCGATCAACTGGCTGATCACTGGTGGCAGGAGCTGCCCCCAAACAACCTATGGATCAGGATCTTCTGCTTTCAGCTGAATGCTGTAAAACGCTGTCAGCCGCCTGATCCAAGCGGTCGTTGACAGAAACTGTGGTAGGATTATTCCTTTTTCTGTACATCTTAAGTCAGTTATCCATTGGAATATCTGCAGCATTCGAGCCAATAGGGATGAATTGTCGATCCTCTTACGATCCTACTCCCCAGTTTTGTCTCTTCAGGAAACAAAGCTGTGTGCCCACAATTGCTTTGTTTTCCCCTCATTTTCAATCAGTCCAGTTTGATCTCCCCTCTCTTGACGGCACTCGAGTACACGGGGAACTTGGGATTCTTCTCCATGGCACTGTCCATTATCACCCAATCCTCTTAAACAGTCCCTTCCAAGCTGTCACAGTCCGTATCAAGAGCTGATGTCCTTCATCGCCTTGGTCAGCTCCCACCACCATATTGGCTGATTGGGAACTTTGATGCCCTCCACCCACTTTGGGGATCTTGGCGTCGTTGTTCGCAAGGCTCTATTGAATTGACCACTTCCACTGAGTGGGTCTTGTTTGCCTCAACACTGGGGAACGTACATTTTTGTCTGCATTCAGGGCAAATTTCTCATTTGGACCTTTCGGTCAGTACCTTTCAGCTACCTCGGCGCTTTGAATAGTTCGCTCTTCCTTATACTCTTGAGTGACGATTTTCCATGTATCCTTATACTGCAGCCGCAACTGCCATCTGTGTGCCTAAGACGTTGTAAGTTTTCGCAAGCTGATTGGACGCTTTGCTCCTCTGTAGCGACATTTGATGATAGTCACTTTCCTAGCGTCGACGATAATTCACTCATGTTGCAGAAGTTATTCTTACAGCCGCGGAACGTTAAATACCTCACACCTACGATTTGCCCCGGCACCTTCCAGCTCCTTGGTGGAACGAATCGTGCCCTGACGCAATACCTGAGCGCAGACGTGCTCTTCCCGATTTCCGCCACCATCCTACGTTGTCGAATTGTATCCGCTATAAGTAGTTACGTGCGCGATGCCTCGCGTCATCCACAATAGCAAGAAGACAAGCTGGGACTTCTTTACCAGCTCCTTTAAGGGGGGTAGGACATCAAACGGGCCGACTTGGAGCAGGAGAGGCACCACAGGACATTTTAATTTCCACTGTCTATGCTTTTACAAGTAAATTCATAAAACTTTGTCAGCATGACCAGGAAGGTATTCGCTGCATTTGTTGCTATAAGTACACTTGTCTTCTTAAGTAAGACTGTTCGATGAATTTTGCACAGCATACAAACCATACTTAGGTGTCTGAAACTGTAGAATCTATTTAATTTATGAAAAAATAAATGAGCTGTTACGTTTTAAACTTTGTTTGGAAAAAATCAAATTTTGTAGTTAATAACCTCATTTTTTACCACAGTTTTTGATACAATTGAAAAATTCTAGTTTCATACACCTATAAGTATGGTTTGTATGCTGTGCAAAATTAATCAAAGAATCTCTTATTCTGAAGAAAAATGTACCTATAGCAACAAATGCAGCCGGCAGTAAGTGAAGAAATAATGAAATTTCATATCAAAAAAATATTATGTTTTTGCACTTCCACTGCTGAGTGTGAATCCTACCTGGTAATGCTGACAGTTTCATGAATTTATTTGGAAAAGTATAGACAGTAGAAAATAATGTCCTGTGGTGCCTCTCCTGCTCTAAGTCTGCCAATTTGACGTCTTACCCCCCCCCCCCCCCACCTTAACATCTTCACTCCACCCTCAGTAGTTTTGAGTCGAACTCGACGGATGTTTGGCGCGTCTAGATTGTCCCCGATCTCTGGGCTCACTGTCACGCAAGATACCTTAGTGGATGCAGTCGCAATTCCCAACTCATTGGGTCCACACTTTGCTGAGATTTCGAGCTCTTCAAATTACCAACCAGCCTTTCTCCCGAAGAAACGTTCCCCCTGCGGGTTCGGGGGTACGAATAGGCCCGCGGTATTCCTGCCTGTCGTAAGAGGCGACTAAAAGGAGTCTTCAAAGTTTCGGCCTTATGTGATGGTCCCCACTTGGGTTTGACCTGCCATTTTCAAAATTTCTGTTGTTAGTGCGTGCCATTTGGGGAAGGACGCCTTACGTGGTGTTTTTCTATTGGTCCATCGTGCACCTACATATTGCATGCTATCTATTGTCGTGTGGAGGGATTTACACCCCATGTCTTCTGGGTTGCCTCCTCGTCTTGTGCGCAATCCCCTTCTTAGCGCCCACGGCAACTGTGGACTCTTTCAACACCTAAAATCCAGCACGGTAGCCAGTCCGTTGTGGTGGGGTCGTCATGTACCCTCCTGGTGGTAGCCCCCTGACCACGCAGGGATCGCACTACAGATGCCAGAGCTGTTTCTCCCCATGCATGCCAAGGAGTATGTCCCCATCTTGTCTGGGGCACGGGGACTCCGGGCAATGGAATATCGGCCAGGTACCCGTTGCTTTGGCTGGGTGGCGCCCTTGGGGAGAGCCCTCGTTCGGAGTAGGTGGCATCTGGGCGGATGTGGCGCAATGAAGCGCAATAAATCTCACCAAGCTGGTGGTCGCACTGCCACCAGCGTCTCTAAGCGAGGCAAAATTGAATTCGATGCTGCACAATATGATCCTCAGTCGTTCCCCTCGTTGGCTGCGCGATGGGAGGGACGCAGATCTAGTGCCAAGCAGGAGCCCTATGTACCACAATACCTTGTCTGCAGCAGGACTGATGGTGACTCCTTTCTTTCGACAAAGCCTATGTTTTTTGTGGAACACCTGGAGGATAAGTTTGAGGAAGTGGCGGGTTTGTCTAAAATGAGGAATGGGTCCATCCTCCTCAAGACGTCCTCCCCAGCCCAGTCACGGGCGTTGCTCTTGTGTGATAAGCTGGGAGACGTCCCTGTTACCGTCACTCCCCACAGTAGCTTAAATGTGGTCCAGGGGATTATTTTCCATCGCGACCTCTTGTTACAGTCCGATGACGAGCTGAGAGCTGTCTTGGGACGACGTGGTGTGCATTTTGTCCGTCGTGTGCACAGAGGACCCAAGACCAACAGGGTGGCCACCGGTGCCTTTATCTTGGCCTTCGAGGGTGCTGTATTGCCTGAGAAGGTCAAGGTAATGGTTTACCGTTGTGACGTCAAGCCATACGTCCCTCCCTCGATGCGGTGCTTCCAGTGCTGGAAGTTTGGGCATATGTCCTCCCGTTGCCCATCCAGCGCCACATGTCGAGATTGCGGACGCCCCTCTCATCCCGATTCTCCATGTGCGCCTCCGCCTGTCTGTGTCAACTGTGGGGAACACCACTCTCCATGCTCGCCGGACTGCCCCGTTCTTCATAAGGTGCGGAAGATTATGGAATTTAAGACCCTGGACCGGCTTACTTATCGCGAGGCAAAACTGAAATTTGAAAGGTTGCATCCTGTCCCTCTTCAAACTTCTTATGCTGCAGCTACATTATCGTCGCCCTCGCGGGCGGCAGTTGTCGCCTCCTCTGTGCCGCCTTCAGTTGGCCCTCGGGGCCGTCCATCTCTGTCTGCCCCCCTTGTGTCTGGGGCAAGCCTTCCTCTGTTGCCCCCTTAGCAGTTGGGGGCAAACCCCCTTCTGTCACTCCCCCTGCACATGCTTCAGGAGTGACATCTGCTCCAAAACCAGGGGGCTCGATCCCTCCCCCCTCCCCCTTCTCCGCCGGCGTCGTCTCCGCCGGCGTCGTCTCCGCCGGCGTCGTCTCCGCCGGCGTCGTCTCCGCCGGCGTCGTCTCCGCCGGCGTCGTCTCCGCCGGCGTCGTCTCCGCCGGCGTCGTCTCCGCCGGCGTCGTCTCCGCCGGCGTCGTCTCCGCCGGCGTCGTCTCCGCCGGCGTCGTCTCCGCCGGCGTCGTCTCCGCCGGCGTCGTCTCCGCCGGCGTCGTCTCCGCCGGCGTCGTCTCCGCCGGCGTCGTCTCCGCCGGCGTCGTCTCCGCCGGCGTCGTCTCCGCCGGCGTCGTCTCCGCCGGCGTCGTCTCCGCCGGCGTCGTCTCCGCCGGCGTCGTCTCCGCCGGCGTCGTCTCCGCCGGCGTCGTCTCCGCCGGCGTCGTCTCCGCCGGCGTCGTCTCCGCCGGCGTCGTCTCCGCCGGCGTCGTCTCCGCCGGCGTCGTCTCCGCCGGCGTCGTCTCCGCCGGCGTCGTCTCCGCCGGCGTCGTCTCCGCCGGCGTCGTCTCCGCCGGCGTCGTCTCCGCCGGCGTCGTCTCCGCCGGCGTCGTCTCCGCCGGCGTCGTCTCCGCCGGCGTCGTCTCCGCCGGCGTCGTCTCCGCCGGCGTCGTCTCCGCCGGCGTCGTCTCCGCCGGCGTCGTCTCCGCCGGCGTCGTCTCCGCCGGCGTCGTCTCCGCCGGCGTCGTCTCCGCCGGCGTCGTCTCCGCCGGCGTCGTCTCCGCCGGCGTCGTCTCCGCCGGCGTCGTCTCCGCCGGCGTCGTCTCCGCCGGCGTCGTCTCCGCCGGCGTCGTCTCCGCCGGCGTCGTCTCCGCCGGCGTCGTCTCCGCCGGCGTCGTCTCCGCCGGCGTCGTCTCCGCCGGCGTCGTCTCCGCCGGCGTCGTCTCCGCCGGCGTCGTCTCCGCCGGCGTCGTCTCCGCCGGCGTCGTCTCCGCCGGCGTCGTCTCCGCCGGCGTCGTCTCCGCCGGCGTCGTCTCCGCCGGCGTCGTCTCCGCCGGCGTCGTCTCCGCCGGCGTCGTCTCCGCCGGCGTCGTCTCCGCCGGCGTCGTCTCCGCCGGCGTCGTCTCCGCCGGCGTCGTCTCCGCCGGCGTCGTCTCCGCCGGCGTCGTCTCCGCCGGCGTCGTCTCCGCCGGCGTCGTCTCCGCCGGCGTCGTCTCCGCCGGCGTCGTCTCCGCCGGCGTCGTCTCCGCCGGCGTCGTCTCCGCCGGCGTCGTCTCCGCCGGCGTCGTCTCCGCCGGCGTCGTCTCCGCCGGCGTCGTCTCCGCCGGCGTCGTCTCCGCCGGCGTCGTCTCCGCCGGCGTCGTCTCCGCCGGCGTCGTCTCCGCCGGCGTCGTCTCCGCCGGCGTCGTCTCCGCCGGCGTCGTCTCCGCCGGCGTCGTCTCCGCCGGCGTCGTCTCCGCCGGCGTCGTCTCCGCCGGCGTCGTCTCCGCCGGCGTCGTCTCCGCCGGCGTCGTCTCCGCCGGCGTCGTCTCCGCCGGCGTCGTCTCCGCCGGCGTCGTCTCCGCCGGCGTCGTCTCCGCCGGCGTCGTCTCCGCCGGCGTCGTCTCCGCCGGCGTCGTCTCCGCCGGCGTCGTCTCCGCCGGCGTCGTCTCCGCCGGCGTCGTCTCCGCCGGCGTCGTCTCCGCCGGCGTCGTCTCCGCCGGCGTCGTCTCCGCCGGCGTCGTCTCCGCCGGCGTCGTCTCCGCCGGCGTCGTCTCCGCCGGCGTCGTCTCCGCCGGCGTCGTCTCCGCCGGCGTCGTCTCCGCCGGCGTCGTCTCCGCCGGCGTCGTCTCCGCCGGCGTCGTCTCCGCCGGCGTCGTCTCCGCCGGCGTCGTCTCCGCCGGCGTCGTCTCCGCCGGCGTCGTCTCCGCCGGCGTCGTCTCCGCCGGCGTCGTCTCCGCCGGCGTCGTCTCCGCCGGCGTCGTCTCCGCCGGCGTCGTCTCCGCCGGCGTCGTCTCCGCCGGCGTCGTCTCCGCCGGCGTCGTCTCCGCCGGCGTCGTCTCCGCCGGCGTCGTCTCCGCCGGCGTCGTCTCCGCCGGCGTCGTCTCCGCCGGCGTCGTCTCCGCCGGCGTCGTCTCCGCCGGCGTCGTCTCCGCCGGCGTCGTCTCCGCCGGCGTCGTCTCCGCCGGCGTCGTCTCCGCCGGCGTCGTCTCCGCCGGCGTCGTCTCCGCCGGCGTCGTCTCCGCCGGCGTCGTCTCCGCCGGCGTCGTCTCCGCCGGCGTCGTCTCCGCCGGCGTCGTCTCCGCCGGCGTCGTCTCCGCCGGCGTCGTCTCCGCCGGCGTCGTCTCCGCCGGCGTCGTCTCCGCCGGCGTCGTCTCCGCCGGCGTCGTCTCCGCCGGCGTCGTCTCCGCCGGCGTCGTCTCCGCCGGCGTCGTCTCCGCCGGCGTCGTCTCCGCCGGCGTCGTCTCCGCCGGCGTCGTCTCCGCCGGCGTCGTCTCCGCCGGCGTCGTCTCCGCCGGCGTCGTCTCCGCCGGCGTCGTCTCCGCCGGCGTCGTCTCCGCCGGCGTCGTCTCCGCCGGCGTCGTCTCCGCCGGCGTCGTCTCCGCCGGCGTCGTCTCCGCCGGCGTCGTCTCCGCCGGCGTCGTCTCCGCCGGCGTCGTCTCCGCCGGCGTCGTCTCCGCCGGCGTCGTCTCCGCCGGCGTCGTCTCCGCCGGCGTCGTCTCCGCCGGCGTCGTCTCCGCCGGCGTCGTCTCCGCCGGCGTCGTCTCCGCCGGCGTCGTCTCCGCCGGCGTCGTCTCCGCCGGCGTCGTCTCCGCCGGCGTCGTCTCCGCCGGCGTCGTCTCCGCCGGCGTCGTCTCCGCCGGCGTCGTCTCCGCCGGCGTCGTCTCCGCCGGCGTCGTCTCCGCCGGCGTCGTCTCCGCCGGCGTCGTCTCCGCCGGCGTCGTCTCCGCCGGCGTCGTCTCCGCCGGCGTCGTCTCCGCCGGCGTCGTCTCCGCCGGCGTCGTCTCCGCCGGCGTCGTCTCCGCCGGCGTCGTCTCCGCCGGCGTCGTCTCCGCCGGCGTCGTCTCCGCCGGCGTCGTCTCCGCCGGCGTCGTCTCCGCCGGCGTCGTCTCCGCCGGCGTCGTCTCCGCCGGCGTCGTCTCCGCCGGCGTCGTCTCCGCCGGCGTCGTCTCCGCCGGCGTCGTCTCCGCCGGCGTCGTCTCCGCCGGCGTCGTCTCCGCCGGCGTCGTCTCCGCCGGCGTCGTCTCCGCCGGCGTCGTCTCCGCCGGCGTCGTCTCCGCCGGCGTCGTCTCCGCCGGCGTCGTCTCCGCCGGCGTCGTCTCCGCCGGCGTCGTCTCCGCCGGCGTCGTCTCCGCCGGCGTCGTCTCCGCCGGCGTCGTCTCCGCCGGCGTCGTCTCCGCCGGCGTCGTCTCCGCCGGCGTCGTCTCCGCCGGCGTCGTCTCCGCCGGCGTCGTCTCCGCCGGCGTCGTCTCCGCCGGCGTCGTCTCCGCCGGCGTCGTCTCCGCCGGCGTCGTCTCTCTCGCGGCCCTCCCTTCTTCCGTTTCTTCTGCTACCCCCGCCGGATGTCAGCCAGTGGCTGAAGGTTCATCCACCTGCTGGTCGTAGGGCTTCTGCGTCGTCGTCAGCCTCCGACGCTCCTTCAGAGAAACTCTCCCAGCCCTCTAAGCCAAAGGACAGACGCGAGAAGGACCGGAACGTGTCAAAGAAGGACGCTCCGGCAGTTTCAGTACCGCCTGCTGTCAATAGCTCTGGCTCTGGGGATGCGGTGGAGATCCTCGCCTCTGCCGCGGATCTCGCCCTCACGGAACCCTCGGGGACCTCTCCTATGGACACAGCTGACTCTCGCTCGGTGGCGGCCGTTGACTCTGCGGCGCCGTCTGCCTCTTAGTGGACTTAACGCCCTCCCAGTACCTTCCAGCTTCCATTCTCCAGTGGAATTGCGGCGGTTATTTCCGCCACCTGCCTGAGCTCCGGATGCTTTTGAGTGTTTCCCCTGTTCTGTGCATTGCTCTTCAGGAAACTTGGTTTCCAGCAATGCGGACCCCTGCCCTTCGCGGTTATCGGGGATACTATAAGAACCGCGCTGACTGTCAACGAGCTTCAGGTGGAGTTTGCCTCTTTGTTCACCACTCTGTCTGTAGCTCACCAGTACCCCTTCTGACGCCTTTAGAGGCAGTCGCTGTCAGGATTGAGCTCTCGCTGGCTATTACTGTTTGCTCTGTTTACGTTCCTCCGTATGGGCAACTCCCCCGACATGTCTTGGCTGCGCTGCTGGCTCAACTCCCGGCGCCATTGCTGCTTCTGGGCGATTTCAATGCCCATAACCCTCTATGGGGTAGGACTGTCTCCGATGACCGCGGTCGCGCTGTGGAGCATGTGTTGGCTCAGCTCGACCTTAGCCTCTTGAACACCGGTGCTCCCACGCATTTCAGTGTGGCCCATGGCTCGTTCTCGGCCATCGATCTCTCTCTTTGCAGCCCCGGACTTGTCCCATCCCTTCATTGGAGAGTGCATCCTGATCTGTGTGGTAGTGACCATTTTCCCATCTATTTGTCACTGCCCCAGTGTCATTCTTCTGGGCGCCTGCCCCGCTGGGCTCTCAACAGGGCTGACTGGCCGGCTTTTACTTCCGCTGCCACCATTGCTTCTCTCCCACAGGGTGACATTGACGAGGTGATCCGTGTCTTGACCTCGTCAATTATTTCTGAGGCCGAGACTGCCATCCCTCGCTCTTCTGAACTCCCTCGGAGGAAGTCTGTCCCCTGGTGGTCGCCAGAGATTGCTGAGGCTATTCGCGACCGTAGACGGGCACTCCAGCGTCATAAGCGGCACCCGTCTCTGGAGACCCTCATCGCCTTTAAGAAGCTCCGTGCCTTGGCCCGTCGTCTTATTGCACGGCGTAAGCAGGAATGCTGGGAGAGGTACATTTCATCCTTGGGCTCCCGTGTCTCCCCGTCGCTCGTGTGGTCCCGCATCCGGCGGATTTATGGATACCAGACCCCTATGGGTGTCCCTGGAATCTCCCTGGACGGCGCTGTCTGCACGGACGCTGCCACCATTGCTGACCACCTTGCCACGCACTTTGCTACGAGCTCTGCGACTGCAACTTACCCTCCTGCCTTTCGCTCTCTAAAGGAGCGCGCCGAGCGGACGCCGTTATCGTTCCACACACGTCGTTCTGAAAAATACAATGCTCCTTTCAGCGAGAGGGAATTCCTCTCTACCCTCGCCAATTGCCCTGATACAGCGCCAGGACCGGACTGCATCCACGCACAGATGCTGAAGCATCTCTCCAGGGACTGCCAGAGACACATCCTCACCATCTTTAACCGCATTTGGAGCGAGGGCGTGTTCCCGTCGCAATGGCGAGAGGGTGTTATCGTTCCCATCTTGAAGCCCGGTGCGGACCCTCTGGCGGTGGACGGCTATCGTCCCATTACACTAACTAACGTTTTGTGCAAATTGCTCGAACGTATGGTGGGGCGGCGTTTGTGTTGGGTCCTTGAGTCGCGCGGTCTCCTCGCTCCATCCCAGGGTGGCTTCCGTCAGGGCCGGTCTGCTGCGGACAATTTGGTGCGGCTGGAATCTGCTATCCGTACGGCCTTTTCCCGCCGTCAGCATCTCGTTGCTGTATTTTTTGATCTGCGGAAGGCATATGACACAACATGGAGGCATCACATCCTTGTTACGTTGCGCGAGTGGGGTCTTCGTGGTCAGCTCCCAGCCTTTCTTCAAAACTTTTTATTGCGCCGCTCTTTCCGGGTGCAAGTCGGTGCCGCCTCTAGTTCATCTTATATACAGGAAAATGGGGTCCCGCAGGGCTCAGTGTTGAGCGTTTCCTTATTTCTAGTGGCCATTAATGGTCTGGCTGCAGCTGTGGGGTCGTCGGTGTCTCCTTCTTTGTATGCCGACGACTTCTGCATCTCATTTAGCTCAACGACTACGGGAGTCGCCGAACGCAGGCTGCAAGCAGCCGTTCGCAAGGCGGCATCATGGGCTCTGACTCATGGATTTCAGTTCTCTGCGGCCAAGACTCGAGTTATGCACTTCTGCAGGCGTCAGACGGTCCACCCTCATCCGGAACTTTACCTCGACGGTCACCTACTTGAAGTGGTGGACACTAGCCGCTTCTTAGGACTCGTCTTTGATGCCTGGCTCACATGGGTTCCTCATATTACTCAGCTGAAGCAAAAGTGCTGGCAGCACCTCAACGCCCTCCGCTGCCTGAGCCATGCGTCTTGGGGTGCAGATCGCAGCACGCTGTTGCGATTGTACAGAGCCCTTGTGCAGTCCAGGCTTGATTATGGGAGCCTGGCCTATGGGTCTGCATCGCCCTCAGTGTTGACGTTGTTGGACCCCATACACCACTGTGGGGTTCGGCTTGCAACTGGTGCTTTCCGTACGAGCCCCGTGGATAGTCTGCTGGTGGAGGCCGGGGTTCCCCCGCTGCGGATTCGCCGCCACCGACTGCTCGCCGACTATGCTGTCCACGTGCATTGCTCACCGGGCCATCCCAATCATCGCCTGCTTTTCCCTGCCAGGGTCCTCCCTCTGCCCGACCGGCGACCTAGGTCTGGGCTTTCCGTTGCTGTCCGCGTCCAGTCCCTGCTGTCGGAACTGGGGTCGTTCCCTCTTCTGCCGCCTATCCGGGCCTGTGCACCCACGCCTCCCTGGTGTATGACCCGTCCGTCCGTCCGCCTGGACTTGGCACGGGAACCCAAGGACTCGGTTCCGCATGTGGCCCTCCGTCACCGTTTTCTTGCGCTCGTCGCCTCATTTTCAGGCTGTGAGCCTGTCTACACTGATGGTTCCCTGGTGGATGGTCGTCCTGCCTACGCTTTTGCTCACGCTGCCAATGTTGAACAGCGCTCCTTGCCGGCTGGCTGCAGTGTTTTTACTGCAGAGCTGGTGGCCATATTGCGCGCTCTTGAGCATATGCGTTCCTGCTCAGGTACGTCCATCGTCATCTGCAGTGACTCCCTGAGCAGCCTCCAGGCTATCGACCGCTGCTATACCTCTTCTCCTCTGGTATCCTTTATTCAGGAGTCTGTTTTTGCCATTACCCGCTCTGGTCGTTCGGTGGTCTTTGTTTGGACGCCAGGTCACGTTGGCATCCCGGGGAATGAACGTGTCGACAGGCTGGCCAAAGGGGCGGTCGACGCCCCCACTTTGGCGATCGGCCTCCCGGCTCGTGATTTGCAGCTGGCGTTGCGCCGTAAGGTGCTTCAGATGTGGCGTGACGAGTGGCGTAGCCTGACTTCTCCGAATAAACTGTGGGCTGTCAAGGAGACGACCGATGTGTGGCAGTCCTCCCTGCGGGCTTCTCGCAGGGACTCTGTCATCCTGTGTCGGCTCCGCATCGGCCATACCTACCTGACGCACGGACATCTTTTGCGTCAGGATGATCCCCCCCTGTGTCAGTGTGGGTCCCGGTTGACGGTCGCCCACATTTTGTTGGAGTGTCCCCGACTGCGCATCCTCCGGCAGACTTTTAATCTCCCGGGCACGTTGCCTTTGGTTTTATGCGACGATGCCTCCATGGCTGACGATGTTTTAAATTTTATCCGTGGTAGTCCTTTTTATGGTTCCATTTAGGGGGGACCTGTCCCTTTCCCTTTCTGTGTATCTTGTCCTCGAGTGTCTCATTGGTTGCAGATTTTAATGTGTGTATTCGGATGGTTGACTCTTTCCCAATTTTTGTTCCCATGGTCAGTCAACCAGTCTCCAACCCTCTTCTTTTCTTCTGTTTCTTTCTGTCCAGTGTTCGTCTGTACTCTTCTTGTCTCTAGTGTTCGCTGACACATTGGTGTTCTTTCAGTTCCGTAAATTTTGTTTCGCCGGTTTTTTGGAATGGGGGACTGATGACCTTAGCTGTTTAGTCCCCCTTAAACATCCCAACAACAACAACGAAGAAACGTGCAGTGGAAGTGCGATCTCTTGTTTTTTCTCTCAAAATAATGAAAGCTATAACACTGTTTCCTGCATGTAGGAACTCAAATACGCACTCCCTTCTCGCTCTTGCGCCCCAGGACCGGATAGCGTCCACGTCGAAATGTTGCTGCATTTACCTCTTGCTCCTTTCCCAGAAGGTGCCGGGAAACTGTCGTCGTTCCTGTTCCGAAACCTGGAAAGGACAAAAATCTCCCCTCCAGCCATCGCCCCATATCTTGGGTTGGGTTGTTTTGGGAAGAGACCAAACTGCGAGGTCATCGCTCTCATCGGATTATGGAAGGAAGGGGAAGGAACTCGGCCATGCTCTTCCAAAGGAACCATCCCGGCATTTGCCCGAAGCCATTTAGGGGAATCACGGAAAACCTAAATGAGGATGGCTGGGCGCGGGATTGAACCATCGTCCTCCCGAATAAAAGTCCAGTGTCGCCCCATACCCTTAAAGGGTAGTGTATATAAGGTTTTGAAGCGTATGGTGAATTGCCTTTCAGCCTGGTGGCTGGAGCCCTGAAAGCTTTTAACCAGTGCCCAATGCAGTTTCTGAAAGCATCGTTCTGCAGTTAACTGCCTTGTTGCTCTCCACTTATATCATGAACAGTTTCCTCAGGTAACAATATTTTTCATCTGGAGAGAGCATACAATACCTGTTGGAGGACAGGTATTCTCTGCATACTGTCCTCTTGGTGCTTTAGACGTTGGCTACCCCTTTTTATTCTTAAATTTATGTCAGAGCCCACGTTTAAGGTGCAGGTGACTTTCTCCTAAGAAAATGGGTTGCCCAGGCCTCTGTGCTAAGTGTTGTACTGTTTGCCATCGGCCTGAATCCAGTGATAGTCTCCTTCCCGATGTCTCGGGCTCCCTCTGTCGAAGATTTTGCGATCTACTACAGCTCTCAACGGACCAGCCTTCAACGACGTCTTCAAGGAAGTCTCGATTGCCCCAACTCACGGAGCATCGAAACCACCTTCCGCTTTTCTCCCAATAAGTCAGTCTGTGTAAATGTTTGGCGTCGTACAGAGTTTCCTTCACCCCTTTCCTACATCTAGGCCCTGTAGATCTTCTGTTCGCAGAAGTCGCTGAATTCTTGGGACTTGGGTTTGACAGAAAACTGCTGGTCCTCTCACGGTTCCTATCTTTCGACTCGCTTTCTGTGATCCATCAAAACTCTGTTCTGAATTATACCTCCTGGGCAATGGGCCGAGTTGTCCTTCGCCTCTCGAGCGCCTTAGTGCGCTCGAAATTTGACTGTGGAAGCATAGTTGAGTACTCTGCTAGGCCGTTTAGTCTTCGACGTCTCGACTCAGTCCACCACTGTGGATTGTCAGGAGCCTTTCAAGCCAGCCCCGTGGAACGCCTTTATGTTGAGACTACAAAACCTCCGCTGTCCAATTGGCGAGCTGTCCTCCTGAGTAGTTACTCTAGTTAAGTATTACATACCTGCTAATCCGGCTCGTGCCCTTTTTCCGATGCTTCCTTCGATATAGGGTATGCAGACTGCCCTTCCTCTCCACTACCACTGGGAGTCTGCTTCCGTCAACTGCTACATTATCTTTCCTTCCACGTTCCCAAAACTTTGACAACTGGGGGTACAGCGCCACCTTGGATTAGTCCCTGGATCTGCCTGCTCCGTGACCTTTGCTAGTTTGCCAAGGATGGTACCCCTTCTCTCGTTAATCGTCGGTCATTTGCTGCTCTGAGCACAAATTGAGGATGCCACATTTACACTGCCGGCTCAAAAAATCATTTGGTTTGGGAGTGCCTATACTGTTGCTCCAGAATTTGCGCACTAAAGACGGTTTTACCTCAACAGCCATTCACCTCCTTAGCACATAACACACCTTAAGGTTAGTTTTTTATAGAGGTGCGTACCTTCCTCACAGTCCAGGCAGTGAAGCAAAGACCTTCATTCTCCGAAACACACATTCCACTGCTGCGTCGCATGGTGCCCGTAGAAGTACGACCAGAGCTTATGTTGACATGACTGATGACGCTTACCAGTCCCCCGTTCAGGAACCACGGGCTCGCCAAGCCCGTACTCGGCAAACGACTACTGAGGCCCTAATGGGTCGAACCCAGAAGAGCCGGTAAGATAAAAACTCGCAGATAAACTGGAGGGGACCATGGAAGCCCCAGGCATGGAGAGTAACTAAAATGTGATGCCGCCAAGACATATGATACGCCTTATGTAGGTCAAAGAACACTGCAACAAGGTGCCGGCAGTCGGATGGCTGATACCAATGGAAGTAAATCGTCAATTGGATATCGCCCTGCCTGGAAGCCACACTGATATTGTAACAGAAGGCCCCAAGATTCGAATACCCAACATAATATGGAGTTGAAAATCCTTTCAAGCAGTTTACAAAGCACATTTGTAAGGCTAATGGGGCGGTAGCTGTCGAGAGACGTTGGGATTTTTCCCAGGCTTAAGTACAGGGATAACAACTGTCTCGCCATTGATGGAAAATCACCTGTGATCCAGATGTGGTTGAAGACCCAGAGGAGCTGTTGCCTCTGGGAACGTCCAATATTGAATCATCTGATTGTGAGTGGAGTCTGGCCCTGTAACTGTATCTCTTCAAGAGCGAAGAGCCTGCACCAATTCCAATTCAGTGAAAGGATCATTGTAGGACTCCATGTGGTGTGGGATGGAGGGGGCCTGCTCAACTGTTTCTGGTGGAAAAAGGCAGGAGGATAGGAAGCAGAGGAAGATGCCATCACATGTTCTCAGGTATTCTGAGAGGACGAATGGATCAGTTCAGAGCTCCTTGGCTGTTCAGACCCTCGATAGTTAACTGTTGCTGGTGGCCCAGAATGCTATGGGCCTTCGAGCAAACCTGCGATAAAGAGGCTTATGTCCCCAGGGTGGAAACGTAGCGCTCCCAGCGTTCCTTTTTATTCCGCTTAATAATGTAACTAGCCTTAGCACGAAGACGCTTAAGTGAGGGCGTTGGTCTGGGAGGGATGTCGCTTAAATCGCTGCAGCGCCCGTCGGTGGTCCTGGACAGTGACTGAGACGTCCTTGGTCCACCACGGTACCAGCAGATTGCGAGGGGACCCCTGTGGATAGGACAGCAGTGAGCAGTGCCAGCAGCATGAAAAAGATCAGCAGAGATGCCTTGCACGACTAAATTAACGTAATTCGAGAGGGAGGTGTGAAACGTCCCCTTAAGAAAATTATACATGACTCGGCTTAAACTAGCACAATATTTTTTAGCGCAACGCAATCTGACTTTCAATGATCCCTACAAGAGAATGGCCCTGACTAACATTAACGTATACGTTTCACAAATCACTTACCTCACAAAAATCTTCGTTTCTCGAACTACTCAATACAGCGAGCGCCACTGCTGTCAGCTAAATAAAAAATTCAAACTACTGAAGTCACTAACTACTGATAGGCATAGTTAGCAAAAGAAAGATTTTGATAGAGAACAATGTATTTACCTTAATAGTGTTAAAAACTCATAGCAGTCCATGATATCCAATATTACAAATTTACTGTTTCTGGTGGACACACGTCCAGATCGTCCGCTCTCTCCCCACATCCGCCACTGCTGGCGGCTCACCTCCAACTGCGCAACGCTACGCGCTGTTAACAGCCAACTGCCCAACACTAAAATAGCAAATTCCAGCAATGCCACAGACTGCACACAGCACAGCCAATGATTTTCATACAGAGCGCTACGTGTCGTTACCAATAAGAAACCTATACAGCCTTCTTACATAGCCCCCATGCTCCCCGCAAACAACTTTACAAATTGTTTTGGGCAGTGGCGAATAATGATTTGATAAAATTTTTCATAATTACAGTAACAAAGATATCAAATGCACACACTTGATACAATGTTGGTCGAAAGCTAAAATTTTCTCACTGTCCATAAAGGCAGTCCTGATCATTCATCACAGTAAAATTGAGGTGTTTATCCTCAAAGTCCGAGCAATAAAAGGAAAATGCAGTCTTGAAGTGGTGGTGTCCTTCCAACGGAAAGACAGTGCTGACTCCTGACATGCAGACAGGTAATGATCCACAATAGAGCAAATCCACCGAAGAGTCAGTCGAAGTTTTGAAGAATATTGGTAGCTAGGTCATCACAGAGCAGACCCACTGCAGTCCTTGTAGAGACGGCCAGCAGCCATCTTTGGCAGGTGCACAATCACCATCGAAGAGTCTTGCGGACAATACAGCAAGTCCATAAACCACCACTTGTTCACTCAGTTTTTCGAATTGTCCTTAGAACCAGCAATGCTGTTAACCAGTCCTTTGATGAATTATCAACACACTTGCAAACACTAACGGTCATAGCTTCTCACATATAGTGCATATACTACGACCAACAGAAACGTGTGGATTGAAATGAATGCTTACAAGTTACTTAATTTGCTGAACTGGTGTCATTACAATTTTATAATATGAGAATACAATTACAAAGATACAGAAAACATCATCAAAAACATAATACAGATAAAATTTGTAGTAATACAGGTTTTACAAAACAAAAGAAATAAACATATACATAAGTGTTGATGGAATTATGACACAAGTAAAAATATATAAAATAAGAGGTTAGTTTTCGAAACATTAATTTCACACATGAGCATTGAAACAGAACAGAATGTCCATAAACATCTTTACAAAGAAAATAACTTTATTAATGCAAATTATATTTGAGGATAACAATATTCATCATAGTGAATGTAGTTTAGTACTAGAAAAATCCAACATAAATCCTATTAGGTAAACACGTAAAGACAGGAAAAACACAGAGCAGAATAATACAGGAGGAAAGGACAGGGTTTGTTTTCAGTGTAACATTTGGTACTGCAGTCTAGCCCAAAACTTCATTCCATAGATCTTTTGTCTTATTTCAACATTTGTTTCCACCAAAAAATCCAGTCCAAGCTTGCTTTCTGCATATACGTTCACATATTTCTTACCTCATTATTTATTTTCCATTATCTTACCTCGTCATTTATTTCCAAGAAAATCCTACCTAAACCTGTTGTCCCTAAACCCTACTTTTTTGTTCAAAGCCTCTTTCAAAATACTTTATTGGCCAATGCATTTCTTCCAATTCATCACAACTCATTCTTTTATATAGCCTACCCCATCTTAAGCTAACTTAAATCAACTGAACCCAGATGCTAAACTAAGGAACGAGGCAATGCAGCAGCTCAAAACAATTAACACAAATAGCAGTGACAAAAAATACAAATTGACAAAGCAAGGAGCAGTATATCTAAATTAGCAAAGCAAATGTTACATTAAAACTAATATAAGGCAGTGTGCAGCAAATAAGAAAAATAAATCTGTAGTAAAACTGGCTTAACAGAGTAATACAAAGTGAAATTCAGTAGCACTATGCCTGGAAAACAGCAGCAGCAAATGTGATAACTTACATCTAAACATGACAAACCCACAAGCAGAAAAAATAGTACACTTACGTCAACAATGCAGATAGAGGAAATGTATATTCACATCTTAATGTCTATGTAATTAGTGGTGCACCACAACTTATTCTACAAAAAATTACCAAGTACTTGAAAAGAAAAAATATGTATGCAATTCCTGTGAGGGGGGAATGTCTTCTTGTGCTCCTTCGTTTTTTGATGTACATCATGGTTATTTGCTGGAGCTGTAGGCATAAAATATCTATTAGTACATCTATTAAATTTTATTTTAACCAATGCTGCAGTGCAGCTAGAAACTAGATATTAAACGAAATGAGCAATTTCTCAACTAGAAAGACAATACATGCAAAATGTTTCATTTCATTAGGCATTTTAGTAAATATCATAAATTAAGAGCTCCATAGTGTAATATGTTTTAAAGTTCGAGCGTGTCGTATTTGCGATGATTTCTCCATCTGTGCCTCTGAAAGGCACACACTAATGGCTTTTTTCCATGCGACTGTCGCGCAGCTGGGTGCTTACAGTGCATTACGTCAAGGTGACCTACCTTCCTTACCGAAATATTTACATCAGTTTCCGCTACAGTGACAGTTCGATACAAATAAAATTTAACAGGTCGAAATATTTGCGTTACAAATCTATAGAAACAAAATCCTATAAATATGACGGTGTCCAAAAAATTTTCGCCTGCATTGTAATACATCCACCCATTCACACATTTCATAACTCCTAAAGTACGATTCTTGGTTTCCAACATCATTTTTCACAAATCGGCGTCCCTAACCGCTACTCATTATTCCTTAACTTATTACACAGACATATTCGTCAACATTATTCAGTATTTCAGCATTATAAATATGTAGTATAATCAAATTCCTCATATCAGCTTATTGATCATAAACTTACCTCAACAGCATAATAAACATCGTCGTCGTAAAAATATAACACTTCAGTCAAATCTCAAACGTCGTAGCTTTCTGCAATAATTTCAAAACCTAAAAAATTCTATGCTCATTTTGTGTCGTCTACCTCAAACGTACTTTAAAAATCATGATCCCATACCAAATATTATTCAAAGCTCTCATAGTATCACAATGGTTCCGAAAAAATATGAACAGTTCAAAGTACAGACAAAATAAAATTTCATAAGTAGTTACGTAAACATGACACTGATGCAGTAAAAAAAGTTTGTTTCTCAGCTAATCAGATAGCTGTGTAATTCTGTGTTAAAGAAATATGGTACCGATGTGTAAAATCGTATAAGCAAATACCATATTAGCTAGGGCTCCTTGTACTTGCCAAACATATGGTACACAAAGTAGGCGGATACCCCCCTGAGGATTAATGTAATTATACCCTCAGATGTTACAGATTACAGGAATGGAATGAAATGTATCACGGGAAACCTTTGTATTATTGTAATTCAAAAATCTTCAAAAAAAATTTTGAGTACAAAATTAATCACTCAAATGCGTGTTCTGTAGCGATAAACGTTCTAGACTGGATGGTTTACTTTAAAACATAGTTGCATGTTAAGTTTCTAAGTGTGATAAAGAGTACTAGTAACGTGAAGTGAAAAGTTTAATGGCAAAGCCGAGGTTAAAAAACCGATTCTTTTAATAAGCGGTTTTACATGTGAAATGTGGTGCAATCCTTTACTCTTCATAGCACTGTTTTAACTTGAACACACTTATCGTAAAGTATACGTCGGTAAAGAATACTGGAATTTTTCTCAATGTTAGCGTCTGTTATTTTTCTGAGCCAGCCGGTTCACGTGGCTGCCCGCGGTGCGAGTCATTGTCTGCTATCCCTTTGTTGGCGTGCATTGATATTGGGATTAGGAGACCTACAAATTCACCTTGCCGAGAGGGCCCAGCCCTGTTTGAATCCCACCAGTTTTGATGAAATTCAGTTCTGTCGTCATATCGTCTGTCATGTCGGTAGTTCTTGTAGTTTCTTTCTTGTCGGTTAAGTGGTGAATTTCTCCCTGAATTATCACTGCACGGTGGACCGTTGTGTCTGAAGTTATTCTGTCTCCCGTGATAATAATAGTTCCGGTTGCCATATTGTCTGTTTCTATGATTGTCATATTCATTACTACGGAAATGCGATCTTTATTACTTTGCCAACGGTTGTCATACGGGTGGTGTGTGTTTTTGGTCACGATTTACGTTGTAAGAATATCCCTGTCATGTCCAGTTATTTCTTTTTTCGCGGAATTGTGATGGATGTGACCTGTAATTGTTGATCCGGTTTTCGCGTCCCGCGATTCAGTGCCGATTTCCAATTCTTGTAAGAGTCCCTGAAAGCTTCAATGTCGTCTTTGCAACGTCCTGCCAAAACAATATCTCGTAAATGTTCAGGCAATTTGATTAAGCAAATGCGGATGAGCTGTGTGTGGCTGTAACGGTTTGACAGGTACTGATTCTTGTACAACATGTCTTCAAAATAATTTCACAAGACTGGAAAATTCAGATTGTTCGAAATGTTTCATCATTACGATGCTATGTTTTCCTCGGTCTTGTGTAGCTTGAGACCAATATGCTGTGAGGAAGGCATGATAAAATTCTCCTATACTGTGACAATCGTGAATGACCGATCGCATTCTTACAGCTGGTTCAGTCTCCAAATAGCCACACACAAATTCTAATGTGCTCTAATGACCAGTTTGGAGGAAAACAATGAGAGAATATAAGCCACCCTTGTGGATGAATGTCGTCACTGGAATTCTTAATTTTTTAATTTACGTATAGTAATAAAAAGCTTAGTCACAATCACATGTCGGCAAGTCGCATATCGGTCAGTCACTTCGTTTCGGCGGTTCCATCTCAAAATTCGGTGTACCTTGCCAATTTCTTTCATATTTTCCGAAGTGCTTCGTGTTATTATTTCGTAGCTGTTCCGTATTTCTATGTCCCTCTTCACGTATTGGAGCGCGAGTATCCTCTGAAATATGTAATTCTTGTATTACATGCGTAACTGATTTTGCACGTCCCGGATTTCTTTTGTACTGTGTATTGATTTGATTTTGTTCAAATTTTCTAATTTGTTCATACTCTTGTCAGTGAAGGCTACGGGTCTTGCATTCAGATCATCTACCTACCTTTGCAGATAAGTTAGTGAACTGATCCGAAAGTTCGGCTACTTTCTCCGATAGTGAACGGATTTCCTCAGTGTTTTTCTGAACAAAGTTTCAGTGTGTCCATTTGTGTTGAAATCGTATGTACTGTGTCCAAGTTTTCCTTAGGTTTTGAAAGTTGCGTAACCGAGTAGGTAGATGCAACTGAGGCAATTTTAGCTTGCAAGGTGTTGTGATTTTCATGAACAATAGTTTGCAGTTCTTTAATGGCTGCTTCGTGATTCTGTAATGCATTTTCCTGACGTGTAAAAATAGGATAAAAATGCTCACAAATGTGTTTTTAAGTCATTAGACTTTTTGACAATTTAGATTCGATTTTAAGTAACTCAGCAGTTACATCTTCGCGTGTGTTCAAGCGTTTGTTCCAATGAGTCTAACTTTTGAATCTATTGCTGTCTGATTTTGTTCCATCGTATCTAACTTTTGAAGATTTTTTGTCCCATTTGTTTCTGATTGTGTTCAAGCGTTGTCCAACTTTTGTAGTTTTGTCCCATTTGTTGCATTAACTGTAATAACAATGCAACGGTGTCTGAAACATGTTCCTCGGTGCTATTCGGCAGTACATTTGAACCAGAAATATTTGCATTTTTAAAAGCAGAAAATGGGTCTTAACTTATTTGAGAAAACGGCGAGGCGGCAAAACAATCTACAGTATTTGCAAGATCGT
The DNA here is from genome assembly GCF_023897955.1 of Schistocerca gregaria. Classification (NCBI taxonomy): domain Eukaryota; kingdom Metazoa; phylum Arthropoda; class Insecta; order Orthoptera; family Acrididae; genus Schistocerca; species Schistocerca gregaria. Next base: position 82,538,672 of record NC_064931.1, read on the forward strand.
GTCCTGTCATTTCGGATTCCTGAGGCGAGCTGTTGCCAATAGAATAGAATGGAATATTTGCAGCCCGCTCCATTTCCATACGCACAATTACCAAATAGTTAATTCATTACACAGTGGCGCTAACACACTGCTTTCGTCTTCACTGTCATTTCTTAGTTTACATTGGAGCCTAGTATTACGTCTTTCATACGGCATTATTGTCACAATATTTCACACTATAACACAGAAAAGCACAATTTGAAGAGCAAAAATAAGAGAACACATTAGCATAGCACTGAAAATATCTACTTAATTGCAAGCGCAGCTGCGAAATACTTTGTGCAAATCTACATGCATGCCACAACTTTTTTACTGTAAAACAAAGAAAAACTACAACGAAGATTCTCTCTACAATTACGCGCTAGCAATAAACAATAGCTACACTAATTAAACTACAAGAAAACAAATCAGAAGATGCCAGTGAGGTATCCTCTAAGAGTCGACATATGAAACGTCCCCTTACAAAAATTATACATGACTGGTCTTAAACTCACACAATATTTTTTAGCGCAACGCAATCTGACTTTCAATGATCCCTACAAGTGAATGGCCCTGACTAACATTAACCTATGTTTCACAAATCACTTACCTCACAAAAATCTTCGTTACTCGAACTACTCAATACAGCGAGTGCCACTGTTGCCAACTAAATAAAAAATTCAAACTACTGAAGTCACTAACTACTGATAGGCATAGTTAGCAAAAGAAAGATTTTGATAGAGAACAATGTATTTAACTTAATAGTGTTAAAAACTCATAGCAGTCCATGATATCCAATATTAGAAATTTACTGTTTCTGATGGACACACGTCCAGATCGTCCGCTCTCTCCCCACATCCGCCACTGCTGGCGGCTCACCTCCAACTGCGCAACGCTACGCGCTGTTAACAGCCAACTGCCCAACACTAAAATAGCAAATTCCAGCAATGCCACAAAGCCACAGACTGCACACAGCACAGCCAGTGATTTCATACAGAGCGCTACGTGTCGTTACCAATAAAAAGCTATACAGCTTACTTACAAGCGGACAGCAGAAATTTATGAAAGCCAATTGACCCTGCAGAATTCCAAACTTGGTGGTCTGTCTGCCTGGCGGCAGCAGGGAACGATAGTGTCACTGTGGTCACTGACACAAAGGTCAACATGGGATGACCAATGTAGGGAAGCCAGAAGGGCAGGGGAGGAGATGGCGAGATCGATAGGTGTCACGAGTGGCAATGAAGTGGGTAGGGGAACCATCGTTGAGGAGACACAAATCGAAGTCCTTGATAAGTTGGTCGATTAGGATACCCTGAGCCATTGATGTAACACTCCCCCACAGTGGATGGTGGGCACTGAAATCTCCAATGAGGAGAAACGGGGGTGGGAGTTGCTGGAGTAAGGTAGATAGTGCTACATAAGCTAGTGGCATACCTGGTGGGAGGTAGACATTTGCAAAGGATGAATACCAGAGTTTTTTTGGCTCTGTAACTGCTATCACTTCCAAGGTGGTATGTTGGGATCCAATCACTAACGGCATCAGAGCGAACCAAAGTGCAGACGCCACCAGATGCTATCCCAGGGCTAGCACAGTTCAGACAATGCCTGAAACAACGTAAAGTGGGAGAGTGGTCGTCAGGGAAATGCCTTTCTTTGAGAACAAGACAGCACACACAATAGGAGGAGAAAAGACAATGCATTTCCAGTAAGTGACGATAGTAGCAGTTTCACTGTATGATCGTGTGATGTTTGTCAAACGTAGGCATGAAGGAGCTGAGGAAGAGATCACCTGGTCAGTAGTTGCCACCGACAAGGATGGGGTGACATCACTAAATGTGTCACACTGAGGTTGCGGGAGGAGAGTTGGCGCCTAGGGGGTCACCAGAGGCGCCTTTTCTTGGGTTTTCTTTTTCTCTTTCGGATGTGGAGGAGGACACGACATGGAGTACAGGCGACTGCAAGATTGGGAACTGAAAAACAGCCTGCAACCTTTGGGCCCACAGATGGTGTGCATTGTGGCAGTGGTGGTAACTGTTGTTTGGCCTTAGAGACGCGGGAAAGGACTCCCAGGAGGGTGCCTGATCACTGGTACATGCCGAAGAACGGGCACTACTTTGGCTGGGGTGGGTGAGGGAGCGACTCCCTGATAGGTTGTGGGAACAGCAGGGTAGGTGAAGGGGAGAGTGGGGCAGAGTGGGGCTGGGGTAAGAACGATGGAGGAGGAGGAAAGGAAGTAACAGAGGCAAAGTTCAAGATAGTGACATGGGATGGAGTCTTTCATATTTTGGCGAGCCTCAGTGTAAGGCAGACGATCCAGGGACTTAAATTCTTGTAACTTTTTCTCTCATTTAAGCTGGGCAATACGGTGAGCAAGGGGAATGGCGATCAGCACAATTCACACAGGTGATGGAACACAAGAGGGTTCACTCATGGATGGGGTGGCCAGTCACCACACAAAGGGTCCGCAGTACAGTGGGAAGAGATATGCCCGAAACACACCGAAAGCACCGCACAGGTAGAGGAATGTACAGCTTCATGTACATCTGTAGCACATAACCTTTGCCTTCTCTGGGAGGGTATCACCCTCGAAAGCCAGGCTGAAGGTGCCAGTATTGGTGCAGTTGTACTTGCGACCCTTCTGCACACGTCGAGTAAAATGAACGCTACGCCGCTCCAGATGAGCCTGAGTTCATCAGTTTGCAGGGTGAGGTCCCTATCAAAAATGACTCCCTGTACCATATTCAGAGATGGGTTAGGAGTGGTACACTGGGATGTTGCTAATACGATCACAGCTACGAAGAGCTGTGGACTGAGTGGCAGCAGCAGCTTTGATCTACAGGGAGCTCGACCGCATCTTACAATTAGACTCCACTTCAAACTTGTCTTCGATATTTTCCACAAACAATGGCTTTGTGGCAGTGAATGTGTCCCCATCCGTAATAGTACAAACGAAGTAACTAGGAAAAGGTTTCAGCCCAAGACAGCGAGTCTGTCCCTTATCCCATGGAATGGTAGGCTGCCGGGTCATATCAGATGGCATTTAAGGATTCTTCACCATTTGAAGAGAACCGTGAGCCCCCTGAGGGCCTCATTGTCTAATGTAGTTCAACTGATACAGCAATCTTAACGTATAATTGTAACTATAGCGATTTATATATATAAATGGCCGATTTCGTGGGATGATTGCATCTATGCATGGCTTGTGGTGGGAATGATCCACATTTCCAACTAATGGCAGAGGCCGTCTCAATGGAGACAGCAGAGTAGCGAACTAATACTTAGTATTTGTTGGATAGCTATCGTGACCAAATGGAAATTTGACAAGATTCAATATGGACTTGTTTGCGCTAGACCATTATTCCCACCCATGTAAATTGCTCTGACTGTTGCTTCACATTTCTCATCTTTATTTAGTTGTGAGAATATTGATCATTTTGTGTGCGTGTAGCAGGTGGAAACGTTCGCCAGTTCCATAGATAGGAGAAATACCTTAGTCGACTCTGTTATAGTTAAAATTTGGAGTCAGTTAAATCACCGACATCAGTATTCACAAGTGGAAATATCCATTTTCTCTATTTACTGAGAGTTCTCATGTAAAGGTCTTCACAGATGGGGTAAGTTTCTAATTACTCAGTGATCTACAGCACGCTCAACCTAGCTAAAGTGTCGGGTTTGTTGAGAAATAATTCCCAGTTTGCATCTTCGGAATTACGTTGCGTGAGCGATCAGTAGGATACTGCTGTGTGCAAACCATGCGGAAATATGTTTCTTTGTAATCCCAAACTCTGGAGATTGGAGTAGAAAAAAAAGCGAACACGGAAACAGGACCAGACCAGAAACAGTTAAGTGTTTGTGGCGAGGGGGGGTACGAGCTTGAATTTGTAGAACAGTTCTGAGAGACTTTAGCCTGCTGAGGGCGCTCTGGTCACCTGTCGGGAGTAGATGACTGCCTACTGCACAGTGAAATACCTAGTGCCATGAGTATATCTACGGTGCTGTCTCTGCGGTATATGTATGAATGATGTAAGAGGGGCGATTTTTGTGTGGCATAGGACGCGAGTTGTATGTTCACTACATCGACACTGTACACGGTGATATATGGCTGGGTTGGGGATCGGTTTCATGCTCTAATATTAAATCTCCTGTCCTCGGTGGGAGAGCAGTGTAATTTAGTAAGTCTTCCCATATTTGATGAGATGTAGGAACATTGAGAGGTTTAGTTGTCAGTGGAATATGGCGATCAGTGTAAAACAGTTTTTTTGCCACTGAAAGTCTCGTCTGCAGAAAGAAAAGGAAAAGGCAGGTGGTGCTTCCACAATGACGGCATCAGGGTAAATTCGGTAAGAGCCAATCATATTCCCCATTTATTCACAACCTTTGTGCTGGGACATAAGAGCCTCAACATAGCAGTGATGACAGCGTTTGTGTATGTTTAAAGCAAGAAGGGTAACACGTGATGGACGTCATACCGTGTTAGGACCACAAGGAAGAACGAATTCGCATTTTCCTTGTTGTTCCATCGATAGTGATGTTTACAGTACACCAACCCATGTCAGTTACGTCTTTCCCAGCAGTATGCTGTGGGTGCAGTATTCATTATTAAAAATGCCTGACACCTGTCCTTCAAAACACTAGTTTGAGTAAATTTTGGCAGAATGCAGCACCTTCCAGAAGTGCCGATTGCAAGACTGTCAAATAATTTCCTAGGACTGCGGAGGATAGAGGCATATAAGCGTATTGAGTGTAGACATACCATAATCTTTTTGGGTGCTGTGCAGATCAAAAGATAACTGAACTGTTCGTGTAAAATGTGTATATATTGCATTGTAAAGTTACTGTGACTTATGTTGTGGCATGACTAGAGATGATGACTGTGTATCCTATGATGGACATATAGATTCAGCACATAGATACCTGCAAGGGTATGAGAGATGTTTTATGTGGAAAATTGTGTGTGCTATAGCTACTGAGATTGGTTCCATAACGACAGCTGTCAAGGAGACATTACCTCTTCATTGATCAGTGTCAGACTGTAGCAGCAATCTTATTAATTTTAGTTACACTGGTAAATAGCTTCAAATATTTTTGTGAGTCTTGTATGTATGTGGTGACCTGAAGACACCTTTTGCGGGTTTATCTGTCAGTGCAATTTAGCGATCTGTGCAAAATAATTTTACCGCTTAGTCTCATCTGCAGAAAGCAAATGCGGTCAGTGCTCCACTGGACCCTCACGGCAGCTACACGTCACCGTGCCAACAATGGTAAACACACATGTACGTGGTCGAGAGGATGACTTAGTGCCTATTTCGATAGACATGTGATGTCAGTGTAACATTCGAAGAACTTTCACATGTTGTTCGCAGCAGTGAGAGTGAGGGCTCGTGCTGGCTTGTGTCCATCGTTGACACTCTCTGCAAATAGGTCTTCACTTCTATCCAGTCGCGTCAGCAATGGTGCCTAGGTGAACATGTCAAGAGGAATTTCTCAGGTCCAAGTAAAGAAAAGTAGAGAGAGATGTTGCCGCCTCATGCTTGCGGGACCCAAATGGGCAACTGTGCGTGGCTTGGCAGCTGCATCACTTTGTGGGGGCTTTCAGCACATCTCGACTTCTGCGAGCATTTGCGGTGCAGTGGATAGGGGGGGCAGCAGGGGTGCCTGCGTCTCTGTTGCATTACTTTGCAAGCATGTCTCTATGCTATGGAATTTGCTAATTGGACAGTTTGAGTACTGAGCGTGTCAATAAATCGGTGTGCCACAATATTCAGGAGTAGCCTACATGTCTGTCGTGAAATCTTTTCGGCAGTTCAGGAGTTCAAATGCCTCTGACCACTATGGGACTTGACTTCTGAGATCATGAGTTCCCTAGAACTTAGAACTGCTTAAACCTAACTAACCTAAGGACAACACACACGTCCATGCCCGAGGCAGGATTCGAACTTGCGACTGTAGCGTATTAAAGAGTTGTTTGCGTGTATACAGAGCGTTATTTTCAAGTAGCTTAGAGGTCTGTGGGTTGTGTGATAAATATCCCCAGCATGTCAGAGCGTGTTTCGTATCAGTGTGATAAACTCTCTCAAAATCCTTCCCTAAATAAATTCCTGCAAAATACACTCCTCCCTTACTCTCTCCAGCAGCTGAGCACAGGCTGTCATTTTCGCGCCATTTTTCCCTTCCACGCAACCATCTTGGATTGTCACAGGAGGGATGACAGTAGCCTCTAGTGTCAGTACTGTGTACTAGGTCAGTTGGAGTCGAGATCTCATGGTGGAGACACCGCCTGCAAGATACTTACCCGCAGCACAGGCAGTTGTTTTCCCGCCGTTTCTCCCCACCATCTTTGATTACATGATGAAACGGACGGCAGTGCTCTCTGGTTATGGTACTGTGTACTAGGTTCAGACCTCATGGTAAGCACACCATTACCTACTGTCTTGGATAATGGTACTTGCATCAGCTGACGTCATGATCGCCATCTTGGATTGTCATTAGTGCCCCCTGCTGTTGGTACTGTGTACTAGGTCAGTTGGAGTCTGGACCTCATAATTAACACACTGGATAGTGGTGCTGCCTCCAATTGTTGGATACTATCTGATGGAGGCAAGATAACGAAGACTCGTCTACAGCACAGGCTGAGTCCTTTACCAACCAAAAAAACCTATGAGGAGGTGGTGGTCAGATAACAGGTTAGTGCAGGTAGCTTAAGTGCCATTTCTTTACAGCCATTTTCTTGGGTTAGTAGAGATAACCCAGGTGACCTTTCTGTACCACCACAATGTAAACTTCGCGCCAAACGATGCCATCTTGGACGAAATCAGATGTCACGTCCACTATCTTGGATTACAGTACTTTAAAGTGGTGCCCACCTTGTCCCAATATTCCGGGGTGCGTTTTCCACCATGCAGTATGAATTTTCGTTTTCCTACCTGTTGATCCCACACCACCTACTTCGGGAGCAACACCCCAACCAATGGGGATATCAGTCCCCATTTCTCAGCCAGGGAAGAGTAAGGCTTCTTCGTCTCCTTTCGCTAGGAAGGGGTCCTTGGGTCACTCCCTACAGCTTCACGATCATCCTCAGTCCTGGAGACTGAATAAGTGAAGTCTTCCAGCCAGGGGAAAACCGAGGAAAAGCGAGAGAAATTCAGAAAGGTCTTTAAGACAAAGGAAATCGCGGTGGCACACACACCACTGCTACATACGAGCTCTGCATCTATGGATGAGGTGGAGATGCTAGTATCTGCTGAGGATAGTTGGTGGCAGCAGGTGATTCTGAGGCGTCAAATGTGTCATTGAATGTTCCATGCCTTCCCACTCTCACGATGTCATCCTCCAGTGGAATAGAGGCGTTTTTTTTCCACCACCTGGCTGAGCCATGGCAACTGTTAAGCTCTACACGTGCTTCCTTCATTGCCCTACAGGAAACCTAGTTCCTGACAATGTGGACCCCCTGGTGTCTGTGGCTATAAGGGATACCACAGGAACGGTAGTGACTACAATAGTGTCAGGTGGAGTTTGCGTTATTGTCCTAACCTCAGTCTGTAGTGAATGTGTGCCTCTTACAGCCCCTCTTGATGCTGTGGCTGTCAGAATGACAAAGGAAATTACTGCACTCGGTATCTTCCTCCAGATGTTGCACTATCTCTGAATGTATTAACTGCACTGATTGATCAACTCCCTAAACCTTCCCAATTTGGGGAGATTTTAACACCTACTACCCCCTTTTGGGGTGGCACCGTGCTTACTGACAAGGGCAGAGACGTCGAAACTTCAGTCTGTTCGACCTCTGCCTCTTAAATACTGGAGCTACCACACATTTCACTGTAAATGGGGCGTTACAGTATTCTCTGTGGCATGTCGTGTACGAGAGGATTTTTCCTTCCAACCACCGGTTGTGAGTGTTAAAGGCTGGAGGGTATTTATCCGACACAGAGGCTCGAACATAGTCCTCAACAAAGTGGTCGGAAATCGCCTTTGCGTCGGTACCCAGCACGCCGTTGATGGTAACGCCAGGGATACCTGTTTGGGTCTGATAACCAAAAACACTATCATTGCCCAGACTTGCGAAGGTGACGAATGGCATCCAATGGGGAGACATCTCTCCCAACACTCCTGCTTCAATCGTTGGACCTGGCGAACACGTGCACAGAGCCATTTCGGCCATTGATTTATCAATTTGCAGCCCAGGACTTCTCCCATCTATTCACTGGAGAGCACATCTTCCTGCTACTTTCTCGGCATCATACACAAGTACACTTCCCCAGATGGGCCTTAAACAAGGCGGACTGGTAAGCTTCCACCTCTGCAATCACCATTGAATCTCCCCACATGGTAACATCGTTGTTATGGTTGAGCAGGTGTCGACAACAATGGTTGAGGAAGAAAACACGATCTCTCACTCTTTAGGGTGCCCTTGGTAAAAGGCAGTCCATTGGTGGTCGCCAGAAGTCGCTGAAGCAATTAGAGAATAGGCGAGCTCTACAGTGACATAAGCGGCGCTCTTCACTGGAGGACCTCATAGCATTTAAATGGCTCTGTGCACGTGTTCGCCAGGTCCAACGATTGAAGCAGGAGTGTTGGGAGAGATGTCTCCCCATTGGATGCCATACGTCACCTTCGCAAGTCTGGGCAATGATAGTGTTTTTGGTTATCAGACCCAAACAGTTATCCCTGGCGTTACCATCAACGGCGTGCTGGGTACCGACGCAAAGGCGATTTCCGACCACTTTGTTGAGGACTATGTTCGAGCCTCTGTGTCGGACTAATACCCTCCAGCCTTTAACACTCACAACTGGTGGTTGGAAGGAAAAGTCCTCTCGTACACTACATGCCACAGAGAATACTGTAACGCCCCATTTACAGAGTGGGAGTTCTTCAGTGCCCTTGCACATTGCCCGGGCACATCTCCTGGGCCAGATCAGATCCACAGTCAGATGACTAAACATCTCTCATCTGACTACAAGCGACATCTCCTCGTCATATTCAACTGATTTGTTGTGAAGGAGTCTTTAGATTGGGATGGTGGTACAACACCATCATTGTGGCGCACTGTAAGCTGCTGGAGTCTGTTGTGTCAATTGTTGGGTTGGGTCCTGGAGTCATGTAACCTACTGCCTCAGTGTCTGGGCAGCTTCTGCCAGGGGCTCCCTACCAGTGATAGTCTTGTCCCTTGAGTATGCCATCTGTACAGCCTTCTCCTGACACCAACACCTTCATCAATGCAAAGTATGTGACACCACCTGGCGACATCATAAACTAGCCACATTACGGGAATGGGGTCTGAGACCTGCTCCAGATTATCCAGAATTTCCTGTCACTCCGTACTTTCCATGTCCAAGTAATAGCCTCCCAGTGCCCCACATATCCAGGAAAATGGGGTCCTGCAAGGCTCTGTATTGAGTCTATATTTTTAGTGGCCATTGATGGTCTAGTAACAGCTGAAGGGCTGTCAGTCTCACCTTCTCTGTATTCAGGTGGCTTCTCCATTACATACTGCTCCACCAGTACTGGTGTTGCTGAGCAGTGCCTACAGGGAGTCATCCAAAGGGCGCAGTCATTGGCTCTCACGGCTTCCAGTTTTCGGCCACTAAGTCTTGTATCATGCACTCCTGTCGGCGTCATACTGTTCATCCGGAACCAGAACATTACCTTCATGATGATCCACTCTCTGTGGTGGAGATACAGATTCTTGGGACTGGTTTTCGACAAATGATTGACTGCTACCTCACTTTAGTCAGCTTAAGCGGAAGTGCTGGCAGCACCTCAATACCCTCCACTGCCTGAGCAACACCAACTGGGGTGCAGATAGCTCTGTAGTGCAGCAGCTCTACAGCCCTCGTTCAATCCCACATCGACTGTGGGAGTCTGGTTTATGGTTCGGCGGTGTCCTCAGCGTTTCGTTTACTCGACCTAGTGCACCACTGTGGCGTTCGCCTAGTGATAGCTTTTAGGAACAGTTCAGTGACCAGTGTCCTGGTGGAAGCAGGAGTCCCTCCATTGCAGGTTAGGCGTGCACAACTGCTGGCCAGTAACATTGCACACATTCGTAGTTCTCCTTCGCACCAGAATCACTGCCTCATTTTCCCACCCATGGCGGTTCACCTCCTGCATCGGCAGCCCAGGTCAGAGATTATAATTGCAGTTCATGTCCGATCCCTTCTTTCTAGAGTCCTTTCCTATGCCACCTATACTTCAGGTCCATTCATGTACATGTCCATGGTGTACACCAAGGCCGCACTTTCACCTGGATCTTTCATACGACTCTAAAGACTGTTATCCCTGAGGCTCTCCGGTGCCACTTCTCGATTCTTGAGATGTGTCAAGGCCATGAATTGGTTTACACCAACATCTCGATGGCTGATGGTCACATCATCTTTGCCTATGTCCATGGAGGACACATTGTATACCACTCCTGGCCAGATGGCTGCAGTGGTATCACTGTAGAGCTGCCAACCATAACTTGTGCTCTTAAGCACATCCAGCCTACAAGCTATTGACCAGTGCTACCCTTACCATCCTTTGGTAGCGACCATCCAGGAGTCCTACTATTCCCTGGAATGGTCCAGTCGTTCAGTGGTGTTCGTCTGGACCTAAGGTCCATCGGAATCGCAGGCAACAAACTTGCTGACAGGCTGGCCAAACAGACTACACGGAAACCCCTTACGGAGATGGGCTTGCCTGCAACTGTCCTTCATTCAGTACTATGCCGCAATGTCTTGCAGCTTTCAGAGACGAAATGGCATAACCTCAGCACACACAACAAACTGTGTGCCACTAAGGAGACTAGGAATGTGTGGCAGTCCTCCATGCGGGTCTCTCGCAGGGACTCTGGTTCTCTGCCATCTCTGTATTCACCACACTTGGGCGATGCACGGCTACCTCCCACACTGTGATGATCCACCTCAGTGCCTGTACGGCGCCCACCTGACAATGGCACTTTCCTTGGTGAGCTACCGTTCTTTGGCTACCCTTCTTTGGCTGCCCTGCGACGGACTCTTCAGTTACTGGTCTCACTAGCTGACAACGCCTGATCGGATAATTTAGTTTCGCATTTTATATGTGACGGTAGTTTTGTCATTCCATATAAGTCCCTTTGCGTTCTCCACTTTAATGGTCTCAGAGTGGATGTTTTATATGTCGCAGTGTGGCTGGCTTTTCTTTTGTATGCTCTTGGTCGGCCAGCCACAGTCCTCTATGTTGTTTTTACCCCTTTTTCCTGTTCCTTGCTTCTCTGTGGTCTTCTTTTCCTGTTTTGTCCATAGTGTTGGTTGTCCTTCTGTCGTTCTGGTTCTTCATTTCTCTTGTTATTGTGCTGTACCTCTCCTTCGTTTCCCTTGTGTAATTATTTTACCAGGAACAAGGGAACTATGACCTCGCAGTTTGGTTCCTTCACCCCTCCCCTCTTTTAAACAAACCAACCGACCGACCAACCAACCATGAGGTACTTGCGAACAGCAGATTGGAGGTACATACGTCTGGCGGTATCGTTACATGTCACTTGGGCAAGTGGATCTTGAATCATGACAAATAAATCACAGGACGGACAATTCATAACTTCGTGGGAAAAAAAATGGGGCATGATGGCGATTTCAGCACAGTGACCACATAACAAAGATGCGAAGGCTATTCAAATTCTATGTTGTATGTCTTCAGTTCGGACCGTTCAGTATTTCTATTTTGGTTCTTTCACAGTACAGTAAACTTCCCTGATTCAAAGTCTGATCGGTGTTCAGGGACTATCCAATGGGCCTCCTTACCACCAAATCCGAGGGAGGTGCCATGGGAGGTTCCTGTCGGCAGCAGTGCTGGGGGCAGTCTACTGTAGGAAGCGAGGTCCTCTTTCAGATGAGTTTAATAATTATTAACGGCGTGTTTAAATAAATGCAAGCTGTCGATAAAACAACTTAAAGACGTTTAGTGGGCACTTTTCCATTGACACTGGTTTCCCTTGGGTCCGGCATGTAGCTGAGCGTTGGCAATGTATGGTGGGCAAGGCGATTAGTGCGGTCACAGTTCGTTGTGGGTCTTATTTCTCGTGTGCCACACGCCAGTCAAGAGTGGAATAGCATTTCTTGGTCCAGAGTTTCCACGGGGCAAAAGTTCTTGGCAAAGTGGACTGAAATGCCTCGGATGGAAATGCATATCACCAGCAGCAACATGTTCACTACTTTGCTCCAAAAATTTATAATTGCAATGCCAAGATGATGGATAGCACTTTCTGTGAGGCATGACTGCATCATAATGCATTATTTCATCGCCACAGGAGATTCTCTGCCACTATCAGGCATTGTTCTTTTTACGCTTCGTCCACGAATGAGGATTTCCTGAAGTCAGCAGTATAATTGTTAAAGTGCAACAACGCGTAATGCAGCATGTTTTGTCCCAATTTACTTACAGTACTAGGTTCCTATTCAGATTCAGTGAATAGTCAGCTTCGAACCAGTATGGAAGTGTTGAAAAAACTAAAGTTTGTTTCAAGAAGTGATCAATTCTCTGGGAAAGTTTTTAGATTTGAAAGCAGTCATTCGTTCAGTCATCTACGTGGTATATTAATTCACTGAGGAGTAAACCTACAATGTTCTATATAAACAGATAATTTGAAAGTATTTCACGGAATTTAAAAGGTCAAATGAGCAACAGTGACTGAGAAGTACATCCATGGATACCACAGATTAAAAGCATGCAACATTTCTAAAAGTGCAGTGGCTTAGTAATCAGTGAATATTGCCAATGTCTATTCACATGTCAGCATGAACGAAAGTTGACATTGTCTCGTTATGCTATAGACAGCATAGCAATATTCAATTGAAGTTTGTTGAAAGTCTTTATTGGAGTATATATGCACTTAGATTTCTGAAACGTAATGCAAGAAAGAACTAATTTACGGCCCGAATGTGCAAACATGACAAAGAAAAAGATATCAATAAGGAGAGACTAAAGTTTGTGTTAATAAGAGGCGAAAATGTATGGTGATTCCTTCAAAAGTTATTAAAATTTTAAAAAAGTTTACGGAAATCTTCTAATGCCAAAACATTTTCTGAATAAAACAAAATAGGCTAGCTAGTTTCGTAGGTAAGTAAACCAATTTCACAGCATGCATATAAAAACAAAAGTTGAACACGAACGGGAAATACCAGTAGTAACTGTTCGCTGTTTAATGTGTTCATGTAGAAAGCACAGGCCACGGGGTCCACAACTCTTTTGTGGGTACGTGCGTAGCGAGCACGGGACCCGATGGCCGGGTCTGACGAAGGTCACGACTTCTCCACTGTCAACCCTTTCATTATTCAGAAAGGTGTCGACGCAATTGCAGGTCCTGTAAAGTCTTGTTCCAGATTACGGAATGGCACTTTGTTAGAAACAGTCAGTGCCCTCCAGGCACAAAAACTGCTGCGTACTTCACTGCTCCACACCTTCCCTGTCCGGGTGGAAGCGCACCGCACTTTAAATTCCTCACGTGGAGTCGTTTATACACGCTCCCTCGACGGATTGTCTGACGAGGAAATTCAACACTACCTGTCTCCCCCCTGTGGGTTCGGGGGTAAGAATAGGCCCACGGTATTCCTGCCTGTCGTAAGAGGCGACTAAAAGGAGTCTCAAACGTTTCGGCCTTATGTGATGGTCCCCTACCGGGTTTGACCTCCATCTTCTAAATTCTTCCGAAGAGCGAGCTGATTGGGGAAGGGCGCCTTACAAGGTGCAATGTGTCCATCGCTCATTACCATCTCTAGCTTGGTTGGTCGTCGTCGCATAGCTGTCCCGCCCACTCACCATCTCTAGGGCGTGGCTTTGTTCTTGGGTGCGGTTTTTGCAGTCTGCTCTGCTGTGTCGCTTTATGCGCCAATGACGATCATGGGCTACATTTCACCTGAAATCCAGCACGGTAGCCAGTCCGTTGTGGTGGGGCCGCCATGTACCCTGTCGGTTGTAGCCCCCTGACAACACAGGGATCGCTCTACTGATGCCTGCGCCGTTAACTCCCCGCGTATGCCAAGGAGTAGATGCCTGTCTCCTTGGGGCATCGGGACTCCCGGCAATGGCCATCCCGCCAGGTGGTCGTTGCTGAGGCTGGGTGGCGCCCGTGGGGAGGGCCCTTGGTCGGAGTAGGTGGCATCAGGGCGGATGACCCGCGATGAAGCGTGGTACATCATCTCTTGCTGGCGGCCAGCCGCCAGCAGTCTCTAAGCGTTCTCGGCCTCAATACAACGCTCAGGCATATGATCCACAATCGTTCCCCTCCCTGGCCACACCATGGGAGGAACGAAAGGCTACGGTTGGCAGCGAACCTTATTCACCTCGCTATTTAGTCTGTACACGAGTCGATGGGGAATCGTCTATGGCGACCAAGCCTCAGTTTTTTGTCGAGCACTTGGAGGACAAGTTTGGGGAGGTGGAGGGCTTGTCCAAAATGCGCTCGGGGGCAGTATTGATCAAAACGGCATCCTCTGCACAGTCACGGCGGTTACTCGCTTGTGACAAGTTGGGGGATGTTTCCGTCACGATCACACCCCATAAGAGTCTCAACATGGTCCAGGGCATTATATTCCATAGGGACCTACTCTTGCAGTCAGACGACGAGCTACGCGCCAATTTAGAACGGCGGGGTGTTCACTTCGTCCGGCGCGTCCATCGGGGTCCGAGGGATAATCAGGTAGCCACCGGTGCCTTCATCTTGGCCTTCGAGGGTGACGTCCTACCCGAAAAGGTCAAGGTGATGGTCTACCGATGTGATGTGAAGCCCTATATCCCTCCCCCGATGAGGTGTTTCAAATGCTGGAAGTTCGGCCACATGTCATCTCGGTGTACTTCCAGCATGACATGCAGAGATTGTGGACGCCCTTCACATCCTAATACTGCATGTGCGCCGCCTCCCATCTGTGTGAACTGCGGCGAACACCATTCCCCTTGCTCGCCAGACTGCAAGGTTCTACTGAAAGAACGAAGGATCATGGAATATAAGGCCCTGGACCGCATGACCTATACTGAGGCTAAGCGGAAATACGAGAGGCTACATCCTGTGGCTCTGACCAGCTCCTATGCCACCGCTGCCAAAACAGTAGTTTTGTCATCTGCTGCACCGATTCCACTGAACACTCTGAGCCGGAATACTACACCTGCCCCCTTGATGGTGGGGGGCATTTCCCCATCTGTTGCCCCTGCACCACCTACCTCAGGAGCAATGACCCCCCAACCATCGGGGACACAAGTCCCCAACTCTAAGCCGGAGAAGCGTCCGACTTCTTCGGCGACTCTCTCTCGCAAGGGATCCCTCGGGTCCCTCCCTTCCCAGGTTTCCACCTCTGGGAAGGGTGACGTCAGCCAATGGCTGAAAAGCAGGCCAGCGGCTGGTCGCAGGGCTTCCCGCTCCTCCTCCGTCCCGGAGACTGACTCGGTGGAGCCCTCCCAGCCAGTAAAGCCCAAGGAGCAGAGAGAGAAGACGAAGAAGAAGGCCTCTAAGGCCAAGGAACGCGCGGTGGCATCCACCCCACCACCCCACCGCTCCATACAGGCTCTGCGTCTGGGGATGAGGTGGAGATCCTGGCGTCCGCTGAGGACCTGGATCTCGCCATACCCTCAGACGCCAAGGACGCCGATTGTACTGGTCCTCGATCGGTGACAGCAGGTGACCCAGTGACGTGATCTGCCTCCTCGGTCCCTTCACGCCTATTTCGCCCATGGACAAAGTGATTCTCCAGTGGAACTGCAGCGGTTTTTTCCACCACCTTGCTGAGCTCCGCCAACTCGTCAGCAGTCACCCTTTCTTCTGCATTGCCCTCCAGGAAACGTGGTTTCCGGCAATGCGGACCGCTGCCCTACGAGGGTATCGGGGTTATTATAAGAACCGGGCAGCTTATGAGAGGGTGTCTGGTGGAGTCTGCGTCTACGTCCTTAACTCTATCTACAGCGAGTGTGTGCCTCTTCATACACCCTTAGAGGCTGTCGCTGTAAGGATGTGGACGCCTCAGCCTATTACTGTCTGCAGTTTGTACCTTCCGCCGGATGGTGATGTCTCTCGTCATGTGTTGGCTGCATTGATAGGACAACTGCCACCTCCCTTTGTGTTGCTGGGCGACTTTAACGCCCATAACCCCTTGTGGGGTAGCGCCGCGATTACTGGCCGGGGCAGAGATGTCGAGACTCTTCTGTCACAGCTTGACCTCTGCCTTTTAAACACG
Source organism: Schistocerca gregaria (assembly GCF_023897955.1). Taxonomy (NCBI): domain Eukaryota; kingdom Metazoa; phylum Arthropoda; class Insecta; order Orthoptera; family Acrididae; genus Schistocerca; species Schistocerca gregaria. The sequence goes on from NC_064931.1 coordinate 82,554,862, forward strand.
GGAGAGGCGACCCACTTTAGTGCGGTCCATGGCTCGTTTTCGGCCATTGACCTTTCTATTTGCAGCCCCGGACTTTCACCATCCATCCACTGGAGGGTCCATGACGACTTATGTGGTAGTGACCATTTCCCCATCTTTCTGTCACTGCCACAGCGTCACTCTTCTGAACGCCCCTCCAGATGGGCTCTGAATAAGGCTGATTGGGACTTATTTACATCTGTCGCAGTGATCGCACCTCCTTCCACTGATCCGATTGATGCGGTGGTTCAGTCGGTCACCACCAGCATCGTTTCTGCGGCGGCATCTGCGATTCCATGTACATCCGGGTCACCTCGGCGGAGGACTGTGCCGTGGTGGTCGCCCGAGATCGCAGAGGCGATTCGAGATCGCCGGCGGGCTCTTCAGCGCCATAAGCGGCACCCGTCGTTGGAGACCCTCATTGCTTTTAAACAGTTCCGCGCCCGAGCCCGACGCCTTATTCGCCAACGGAAGCAGGAGTGCTGGGAACGTTATGTTTCCACCATTGGCGTCCGTACCTCTGCATCGCAGGTTTGGGCCAAGATTCGGCGACTCCAAGGCTATCGGCCACCTGTCTCTGTCCCTGGGCTTCCGCTGAATGGAGCAGTGTGCACCGACTCCGACACGATTGCGGACCGGTTAGCAGCGCATTTTGCTCAGTGTTCCGCGTCAACGAACTACCCGTTGGCCTTCCGCTCCCGGAAAGAGCGGTTGGAAAGTCGGAGGCTTTCCTTTCACACGCGCCACGCGGAGTCGTACAATGCTCCTTTCAGCGAATGGGAATTCCAGAGTGCACTTTCTGCTTGCTCTGATACGGCTCCTGGACCAGACCGCATTCACAGCCAGATGCTGAAACACCTCTCAGTGCCTTGCCAGCGACGCCTCCTAGATCTTTTCAATCGCGTCTGGGTCGAGGGTGTTTTCCCGTCTCAATGGCGGGAAAGCATAGTCCTCCCCGTATTGAAACCTGGCAAGAACCCGCTGGAGGTGGACAGCTATCGCCCCATAAGCCTCACCAACGTTCCTTGCAAGTTGCTGGAACGTATGGTGAGCCGGAGGTTGAGTTGGCTCCTCGAGTCTCGGGGCCTTCTGGCTCCGTCTCAGGGTGGGTTCCGTAAAGGCCGCTCTGCCGTCGATAATCTGGTCTCCCTGGAGTCTGCCATCCGTACAGCCTTTGCGCGCCGCCAACATCTGGTTGCCGTCTTCTTCGACATGCGGAAGGCATACGATACGACTTGGCGCCATCACATCCTGGCCACACTTCATGGGTGGGGCCTTAGGGGCCCGCTCCCGATTTTTATTCAGAATTTTCTTTCGTATCGTTCCTTCCGCGTGCAAGTAGCTGCGTCGCATAGTTCCTCCCGGGTCCAGGAGAACGGGGTCCCACAGGGGTCTGTCCTCAGTGTGTCCCTGTTTTTAATTGCCATCAATGGGCTCGTTGAGGCGGTGGGGTCGTCCGTCGCGGCTTCTTTATATGCGGACGACTTCTGCCTATATTACAGCTCCAGTGGCATCGCCGCTGCTGAACGGCAGCTGCAAGGTGCCATCCGCAAGGCGCAGTCATGGGCTGTAGCGCACGGCTTCCAGTTTTCGGCCGCGAAGACCTGCGTTATGCATTTCTGCCGGCGTCGCACGGTTCACCCTGAGCCGCGCCTTTACCTTGACGGTGAACCTCTTGCTGTGGTCGCGACGCATCGGTTCTTGGGACTGGTGTTCGATACCCGGTTGACTTGGCTGCCCCATATTAGGCAGCTGAAGCAAACATGCTGGCGGCACTTAAACGCTCTCCGTTGCTTAAGCCACACCAGGTGGGGTGCCGACCGGTCCACCCTCCTCCACCTATATCAAGCGCTGATTCAGTCCCGCCTTGATTATGGGTGTGTGGCGTACGGTTCTGCCTCGCCTTCAGCATTGCGATTGCTGGATCCCATACACCACTGCGGGATCCGCCTCGCCACGGGAGCGTTCCGGACAAGCCCCATCGACAGCATACTTGTGGAGGCTGGTGTCCCTCCATTGCGGTTCCGGCGTGACCGCCTTCTGGCCGCCTATGCCGCGCACGTTTATAGCATGCCAGGGCATCCAAACTACCGTCTCCTGTTCCCGCGCTCGATCGTCCATGTTCCAGACAGGCGGCCTCGGTCAGGGTGTCCCATTGCGGTTCGCCTCCGGGACCTTCTCCGTGGCCTTGACTTTTTTCTGCTGCCGCCTGTTTTCCGGGCCAATCTCCGTCTGCCCCCGTGGAGTGTGCCCCAACCGTGCCTTCGGCTCGACTTGGCACAGGGTCCGAAGGTCTCAGTGCCTCCGGAGGCCCTCCGCCGCCGCTTTCTTTCCATCCTGGCCGAGTTTCCGAACGCGGCGGTGGCCTACACCGACGGTTCGGTGGTCTCTGGTCACACTGGTTACGCTCTCACTCTACGGGATTATTGTGAGCAACGGTCATTGGCAGCTGGCTCCAGTGTATACACTGCCGAGTTGGTTGCCATCTATCGTGCTCTAGAGTTTCTCCGCTCCCGCTCAGGTGAGTCCTTTGTCATCTGTAGTGACTCCCTGAGCGGTTTACGAGCTCTTGACCAGTGTTTCCCTCGTTCCCGTCTGGTGATGGCCATCCAGGAGTCCCTCCATACTCTCGTCCGTTGCGGCCGCTCTGTCACCTTTGTTTGGTCCCCGGGTCACGTCGGCATCCCGGGTAACGAGCGGGTTGACGAACTGGCGAAACAGGCGGTCAGTTCCCCGGCCATGGAGATCGGTCTTTTAGAGAGTGACGTCCGATCCGTATTGCGGCAGAAGGTCCTTGCTGCTTGGCGTGATGAGTGGCGCACCCTGCCCTCTCCCAACAAACTTCGGGCAGTCAAGGAGACAACCAGTGTGTGGCGCTCCTCCATGCGGGGGTCTCGCAAGGACGCTGTCGTCCTCTGCCGGCTCCGCATAGGACATACCCGGCTCACGCACGCGTATCTCTTGTGCCGTGACGACCCGCCTCTCTGTCGCTGCGGATTGGCCCTGACCGTGGTACACGTCTTACTAGACTGCCCACTTTTAACTGCCCTCAGGCAGACGTTCGCGCTGCCTGATACACTCCCTGCTCTTTTAACCGATGACTCTACTATGGCTGACTTAGTTCTCCGTTTTATTCGAGCAGGGGTTTTTTATCATTCAATATGAGAGTCCCTTTTTATTTTTTTTTTGTGTCGACTGTGGCTTTTGGCCTGGGGTTTTAGTTTGTGGTGTTTTAATGTGTCCCTTGGTTGTTGGCCTTTCCAGTTTTATTTTCATGGTCGGCCAATGACCGTCGCACTCTGTGTGTCTTTTAATCTCTTTTCTCTGGTCTTCGTCTATGTCTTTCTTGTACTGTGTCGTCCCTTGTCGTCTCCGTTATGTGTTTATTGCTTGTTGGACTTTTCTTCGTGTATTATTATGGTCGTGGAACAAGGGACCGATGACCTAAGAAGTCTGGTCCCTTTAACCCCCCACAAACCAACCAACTACCTGTCTGACCAGGGCGTAACGGCTGTTCATAGTCATGAAGAGGGTTGACACGAACATCGTTCCAACCCGTACTGTCTTCTTGACATTTGATGGAGTTCAACTCCCATCGAAAATAAAAGCGGGCTATGAGAATGTCCGTTCGCCCCTACGTCCCAAACCCTACGCGTTGCTATCGGTGCCAGCCGTTCAATCATACCAGCCAGTCCTGTTCCAAACCGGCCAAATGTGTTACGTGTGGCAAGGATGCCCATTAGGGTGACTGTCCACTTCCATCCCCTCGTTGCATCAACTGTATGGGTGACCACGCCGCTTCCTCTCGAGATTGCCCCATTTTTAAAGACGAAAAGCTCATTCAGGAATTCAGAGTGAAGGAGATAATGTCGACCTTTGCTGCTCGAAAGTTATTCGCCAGTCGAAAGCCCACTCTCCTCGGCCAAGAAAGGAGGCGGCCACGCAGACTTCTGATCCCACCTGTAGTGCCACGGTCGTCAGATCGGCCAGCACAAAGATCGCCCGTTCAACCTCCCTACTTTCACCTGCTCACACTCTCACCCTTCACTGGGTTCTGCTAAATCTCGATCCCAAAAGTCAGACACCCGGACTTCGAAAAAAGAGCATACTCGTGAAGATTTCTTACGTACCCCAACTTCACAACCATCGCTTCCTCCTTCATCTAAACATCATGTTTCCAAGAAGGCTAATAAGAAACCCAGTTCCTCTCCTTCTCTGCCACGGCGTGTCTCATCTGCAGCACCACTTGGCGGTAACCGCCCTCGGTCGTCTTGTATGTCGCCGAAGCGCACAGCTGACGGCCGATCGCTGGTGGCAGGAGCTGCTCCTGAACAACCTATGGATCAGGATCTTCTGCCTTTGGCTGAGTGCCGTTCCACGCTGCTGGTCGCAAGCTTTAAGCAGTCGTTGAGTTGACGGCAACCTTGGTCACATTCTTCCATTTTCTGTCCACCCTATGTCCATTATCCATTGGAATATCTGCGGCATTCGAGCTAATCGGGATGAACTGACGATCCTCTTAAGATCCTACTCGCCGGTCATCTTCTGTCTTCAGGATTCAAAGCTGCGTCCCCACGACCGCTTTGTTTTCCCCCCATTCTGTCAGTCCGATCTCCCCTCTAAAGGCTCTCCAGCACATGGAGGACTCATGATTCTTCTCCATAATACTCTCCATTATCATCCAATCCCCTTAAACACTTCCTTCCAAGCAGTTGCTGTCCGTCTTTCCCTTTCTGGATACACCTTCTCTCTTTGTACTATATACATTCCATCGTCCACATCAATGGCACAAGCTGATCTCCATCTTCTTGGTCAGCTTCCACTCTCCCCCTATTTGCTGGGTATGGACTTGAATGCCCACCACCCACTTTAGGATCTCGACATCGTTGCCCGCGTGGCTCACTATTGCTAGATGTCTTCCAAGCGGATCTTGTTTGCCTCAACACTGGGGACCCTACAGTTTTGTCTGCCTCCACGACAAATGTCTCTTTTAGACCTTTCGGTCGGTACTGTTCCGCTAGTTCGGCGCTTCGAATGGTTCGCCCTTGCTGATACACACTCGAGTGACCACTTTCCATGTGTCCTTAGATTGCAGCCACAACTTCCATATATCCGCCCGAGACGCTGGAAGTTTGCTCAAGCCGACTGGACACTTTTTTCATCTCTAGCGACATTCGATGACCGTCACTTTCCTAGCGTCGACGATGAGGTCACTCATGTTAGACGTTATTCTTACAGCTGCGGAACGTTCAATACATCGCACCTCCGAATTGCCCCGGCGCCCCCCAGTTCCTTGGTGGAACGAGGCATGCCGTGACGGAATACGTAAGCGGCGACGAGCTCTTCGCGTTTTGCGCCACCATCGTACTTCGGCCATCTGTATCCGCTATAAGCAGTTCCGTGCGCGGTGCCGTCGCGTCATCCGCGATAGCAAGAAGGCAAGCTGGGAATTCTTTACTATCTCATTTAACACCTTAACTCCCTCCTCGGAAGTTTGGAGTCGTATTCGACGGTTATCAGGCGCGCCTAGTTTCTCCCCGGTCTCTGGGCGCACTGTCGCGCATGATACATAACTGGACCCGTCGCAATTTCTAACTCATTGGGTCAACACTTTGCTGAGATTTCGAGCTCTTCAAATTCCCCGTCAGAGTTTCTCCCGAAGAAAAGTGCAGCGGAATTGCGACCTCTTGCTTTCTCATCTCAAAATCGTGAAAGCTACAATACTATTTTCTCCATGCGGGAACTCCAACATGCACTCTTTTCGCTCCTCCGCCCCAGGACCGGATGGTATCCACATCCAAATGTTGCTGCATTTATCAACCCATAGTCTGCGTTACCTCCTTCGCCTTTATAATCGAATTTCGACTGACAGTACTTTTCCCAGACGATGGCGGGAAGCTCTCGTCGTTCCTGTTCCGAAACCTGGAAAGGACAAACATCTCCCCTCTAGCTATCGACCCAGTTCTCTCAAGAGTAGTGTAAGTAAGGTTTTGGAGCGTATGGTGAATCGCCGTTTAGATTGGTGGCTGGAGTCCGGCAGTCTTTTAACACCTGCCCAATGCGGTTTCGAAAAGCATCGTTCTGCAGTTCACCATCTTGTTGCTCTCTCCACTTTTCTCCGGAAACGCCAAACTGTAGCAATATTTTTTGATCTTGAGAGAGCATACGATACCTGTTTTAGGACAGGCATCCTCCGCACACTGTTCACTTGAAGCTTTCGCAGTCGGTTGCCCCCCTTTTTCTTTGCCAGTTCATGGCAGAGCGCACGTTACGAGTGCGGGTGAACACTACTCTCTCCCGTACCTTCTCCCAAGTAAACAGGGTACCCCAGGGCTCCGTACCAAGTGTTGTCCTGTTTGCCATTCCCATAAATCCAATTATGGATTGTCTCCTTCCTGATGTCTCGGGCTCCCACTTTGTGGACGATTTTTCGATCTACTACAGCTCTCAACGGACCAGCCTTCTTGAACGTCTTAAAGGGTGTCTCGATCGCCTCCACTCTTGGAGCATCGAAACCGGCATCTGCGTTTCTCCCAGTAATACGGCTTGTTACTTTTTGGCGTCGTACGGAGTTTCTTCCACCTTCCTTACATCTAGGACCTGTCAATCTTCCACCTTCGGACGTCGCTAAATTATTGGGTCTTAAGTTTAACAGAAAGCTGTGCTGGTCCTCCCACGTTTCCTATTTTTCGGTTCGCTGTCTGCGATCCCTCAACACCCTCCGTTTCCTGAATGGTACCTCCTGGGGAGCGGACCGAGTGGTCCTATGCCTCTGTCGCGCTTTAGTGCGCTCGAAATTGGACTATGGAAGCATAGTTCACTCCTCTGTCCGGCCATCTATTCTTCGGCGTCTAGACTATCCACCACCGTGGATTACGTTTAGTGTCTGGAGCTTTTTACACCAGCCCTGTGGAAAGCCTTTATACTGAGACTACTGAACCTCCGCTGTCCACTTGGCGAGCTGTCCTAAGTCGTTAAGCTAGCCATTTGTCTTCCATGCCTGCTAATCTGGCCCATGACATTTTTTCGATGCCTCCTTGGAGTTAAAGTATGCATGCCGCCCTTCCTACTTCCACCAGGAGTCCGCTTGTCAACTGCTCCATTCTCTTTCCTCTCGTTTTCCTAAAACGTTCTTGACAGCTTGGTACAGCAACGCCTTGGCTCCGTCCTCAGATCTGCCTGCTCCGTGACCTTTGTCAATTTCCCAAGGATGGTTCCCCTTCACTTGTTTATCGTCGGGCATTTGCTGCTCTATGTGCGCAAATAAAGTAAGCCACATGTAATTACACTGATGGCTCAAAGGTGTAGGGACTGCCTATATTGTTGGCGACACCACAAATAGATTTCGGCTTCCCGACCAGTGTTCAGTTTATACTGCGGAGCTTTACGCTGTTCTCCAGGCTGTCCACTACATCCGCCGCCATCAGCGGATACAGTATGTTATCTGTTCAGATTCTCTCAGCTCTCCCCTCAGTCTCCAAGCTCTCTACCCTGTCCACCCTCTGGTCCACTGGATTCAGGACTGCCTGCACTTGCTCCAGTTGGGGGGCGCCTCGGTGGCGTTACTATGGATCCCAGGACACGTTGGTATCTGTGGAAATGAGGCGGCCGATATAGCGGCCAAGGCTGCAGTCTCTCTTCTTCGGCCAGCTATTCGACAGATTCCCTTCGCTGATCTACGGAGTGTTTTATGTCGTCGTGTTGTTCTTTTATGGCACGCACATTTGTCGACACTTCCCCATAATAAATTGCGGGACGTGAAAGCTCTTCCCTGTGCTCCGACTTCTTCCTCCCGAACGCGTCGTCGGGAGGAGGTAATTTTAACCAGACTCTGGATAGGGCACTGTCTTCTTAGCCATCGACATCTTTTAAGCGGCGATCCTCCCCCACTCTGTCCCCACTGCTCTCAGCTGTGGACGGTAAGACACCTTTTAATTGATTGCCCCTATTTTACTCCGTTACGCGCCCGTCTACAGCTGTTGCCTGATATATCGTCCATTTTAGCAGATGACATGCGCTCGGCCGATCGCGTTCTCGATTTTATTAGTGCCAGTAAAATGACGTCAGTCATATGAAGCTCTTTTTGGGGACAACCACCCCCTTTATGTAGTGGTTTTTAATCTTCCCTTTTGCTTTGTTTCTCCAATTTTTTGTTTCGTTCCCATTGCTGCTGGTTTCCATTTTCGTTTTTACATTTTCCTAAGCCACAGACCGGGCGCTAATCACCAGTGCAGTTTTGCGCCCTAAAACCAAAACAAATAAAACAAAAAATGTAGAAAGCTACGTAAATTCCAAATTTTTGAACACGACTAAGTCACGCCGTAGACCATATTCTTCAAACTGGCAGTATCAGTAAAAATCCTACTTCATTAACTTTCAACTGTATGAAAAGGTCAAAGTATTTATGCATCGGCACAGAGTGGCTAAACATCCTCCTACACAATAGTGAACCGTAAAACAGAACTGACCTTCGTTACGTCACGTAAAACAGCCGAACTGACTAACGTTATTCGAAGTCCAAAGGTTGCTTCCGGTAATAAACCATGAAAGTTTCAGAATTCCCCACCACCATGTGCTACTGAATAGTGCTTCCCCTAGTAAAGTGGCGTACTGCAATTATTTTTTATTCTTTAAAAATTAGAGCACAGCAGTCAGTCGTCTTTTCGTTTTTTGGAGGTTTTATTACGCAAATCCAGATTTCGGCTAGTGCCTAGCCATTGTCAATGCAACACTTTCTTATCTTGATGCATGTTTGTTCCCTGTTGTTCAGGCGTCAGTACTACTGAATTTGATTCAGTAGTAGTCAAAGAACTGTGATTCACGCTCAAACAACGGGGAACTAACATGCATAGTGTACAAAATGTTGCATTGATGATGGCTAGGCATAAGCCAAAATCTGGATTCGCGTAATAAAACATACAATAAAAGGAAGACTGATAGCTGCGCTCTATAATTTATAGATGACGTAAGTCGCTGAGTGCACCAACTTTCACAATGAAAAGTAACCTGATTTTTCATTCTTTCTGCAGTGATTAGTGTAAGTTCACGTGAAGCAGTTAGTTGCATTAATGTTATGACTATTTACCAACAGAATAGAAGGCCTTATCAGTGGCAACTATTCCCAAACCTTTTTCTTACTGGAGTCTGACTTAAGACAGCAGTTACATCGGGGAATACTTCATATATATTTTGTTAAAATTCTGTACATTGTGGTCTGGCGAACATCGCTGGTTTTCATAACCACGTATTAGTACTTCCTCACTACAGACAGTTGAGAATTCTGCTACAGTTACTTTCAATCCTTTCAACATTCATCTTAAGCAGATGACGAAACAGTTGGTCCGTGTTTTTAATAGCACATAATAATCATAATAAAAACATGTTGAATGGTTACAATTTTAGAGTGACATGGCTGATACTATGTCCTTCAGTCCTGTAATATGACGCTATGTTCTATTTCCAAACTTTCCTTCTCAGAGCGTTCACTCAGCTTTAGTTTGATTGAGAAATAAAATTAAATACACAACCAATACAGTAAAAGTAAAGAGCACAACCGAAATTCATGTGTATCAAAGAAAATATCGCTTGAACGTATACAGAGAACCTCCAATACGTAGCGTTATAAATGCGGACCATGCGCCAAATAGGAAGTTAGCATACATTCAAAAGCAGAAATATTAAGACTGAAAAGTGAATAAGTAAAAACGCGTAGTTACAGCAACTGTGAAAGTCATTCAAGAGCGAGTAATACCAGTTGATAGTAAAGTATTAATAATATTAATTCATAGTAATTTCTCAGTAAAAATACTCCCATGAGACTGGTACAATTCTTACTAATATCGTAAAAATAGTTTCCCATACCTAATTCGGAAAAGTTAGGTATGAGAAACTATTAATGCATATATCGCTGGTAATAGTGACTTTCGAGAAGATTGCTAAAAACGTATTGTTACTATAGAGGCCCTCCGCCGAATGCACTAGAAAGGAACAGAATCGACGACAAAAGTTCCACGCACAAATCGCCGGATGACGTCACTGAAAACTCGCCCTTACATTATTCGTCTTCAGGTACATATTGGCTTGTTGCCTTCACAATATGTATTGGTTCAAACTGCATAAAAGTCTAGAAGCGAACCGGTTCTCGAAACAGCCGAGCCACACATATAAGGGAAGAAAAGTCGCTGCCAGGTAGTCGGTTAGAAAGCTACAATCGTCACTATAACTTAAGTCATAAAAAGTGAACTGTGATTATTGGCTATCACTGACTCTTGTCAGTGTTGTGCTTTGTGATATTAAAAATACTAAGACTGTGATCATGTGCTTTAGTTCTAACCGTACTAGTGTTGCATTTTCAGTGCGAATAGTGTTTATTCGAAAATATTTGGCATCTAATTTACCTATGTCGTAACAATATAATAAAATGGATTGCTATGTAATAAGAAAGTAAAAACATCTGAATATACTGGTCAGCTGCAAAACACCACTAGATTTACAGGCACAGCCCAGCAGTAGTGGCAGAGTTTGCCACCCCACTCTGAATTGTTCCCAGTTGATTCAAGATGGCGACAGTAGAAACAGCAACATCGTAATGTTGTCATGGAGGAAGATCACTTTTTGGCGGGAAAATAGGTCAATTGGGCTACCTCCACTAACCTAACGTCCTCCTCCACCACTCGCAAGAAACTGGCAGGAAGTTCAAATTTTGGTGGGAGAAAGGTCACTTGAGCTACCTCCAATAATCTAAGAAAGTGGGGGAAAAGCTCACTTGGGCTACCTCCGCTAACATAAGTCCTCCGACCGCCACCTCTTCTTCGCAATTGGCAGGAAAAGGACTCGGCCTGTTCTGGGCTCCTGCAGAGATAGTCTATTTTCGGAACAATTTATTTAGTGATGGATTAGCAATAGTAAATTCATTACTGATACAAAATCGTTGTTCTGACGTCCTTTGGGTCACACCTCATAGCCTACAGACCTGAAAACGACACACACACACATTATATATATATATATATATATATATATATATATAATATATATATATATATATATAAAATGTGTGTGTGTGTGTATATACACACACACTCAGGGGACACAGCATTTAGTTGCTGGGTACGGGCTTGGCGATCCCAGGGTCCCTGAGATGGGGACTGGGAAGCGCAATCAGTCCATACCGTAAGCTCGGAGCGTGTTTAAACGACCACCATAAGTTGCGACAGTGGAACTTTACAAGGTACAGAGCCCGGGATCTTTGCTTAACTGCCTGGGTCGCGAGTATGGTACACACCTCTAAAAAAATAACAAACCTCAATCTGAAGGTGTGCTGCACATCGAGGAGACGCATGTCTGTTGAGGTGGAACAGTTGCTAGTGAGCGACTTCTGGGAAACCTGCCTGGGGCTTTGTCTGAGTGGACATACCTTCCCCTAGCTGCTCGTGGGACCATCAGGGTACGAAATACGAATAGTGCGCAAGCACGAGTCTCTAAGAAAGGAAAGTTCAATGCTTCACAGTATGACCCCCCAATAGTTCCCTTCCCTGTAGACACTAGGGGAGGAACGGCGGTCTAAATTACCTGGTGAGACGTATTCTCCCCGATTTCTGGTTTGCAGCTGAACAGATGGACCCATTTCTGGCCACAAAGCCTCAGTTTTTGTGGAAAATTTAGAAGACAAGTTTCGAGAAGTTGAGGGCCTGTGTAAAATGAGGTCTGGAGCAGTTATCAGACAGCATCCCCAGCACAGTCATGGGCATTGCTTGCTTGTGACTAGCTTGGTGATCCTACAGCCTCCATTACGCCTCATAAGAGACTCAATATGGCTCAGTGACTTCTTTTTCATTTTGACCTGTTGTTAGTCTTACGACGAGCTTCGTGCAAATCTGGAACGCCGCAGTGTCCACTTAGTACGGCGTGTCTTCAGGGGACCTAAAGATAGTAGGGTCGCCACCAGCGCCTTCATCTTGGCTTTCGAGGGGGACACCCTTTCCGAGAATGTCGATGTGATGTTAAGCCTTATGGCCCTCCTCCCATGCGCTGCTTAAAGTGCTGGAGGTTTGGGCATATGTCAGAGATGTGACGCCAACCCTACCTGTCTGGATTCTGGACATGCCTCCCAACCCAACATCCCGTGTTCGCTGCCCCGTTTGTGTCAACTGCGGACAGAAACATTCACCTTGCTAGTCAGACTGCGCGGTTTGTCAAAAATAACAGAAGACGATGGAGTAAAAGACGTTGGACTGGCTCACTTACACAGAGGCTAAACGCAAGTACGACAGACTTCACTCTGTGTGCATTTCATCGACGTCTGCTGCAGCAGCTTCGATGTCGCCGTCCCTGGCGACAAGCCCCCAAGCTCAGCCGGTTCTTGTGGGCCATGCAGCCCGGCCATCTATTCCTGCCCCCCCCCCCCCCCCCAGGTAGTTGGGAACACCCTCTTCTGTTGCTCCACTATTATCATCGGGAGTAACAACCCCCTCCCCCTCCTTTGAGGACTTCCGTTCCCACCTCTGTGCTGGAGAAGTGCCCGCATCCTTGGGCTCCCATCGTGTGGAAGGGATTGCTTGGTGCCCTCCCTTCCACGGTTACTGCCCCTCCAGATATCAGCTAGTGGCTGAAAATACCGCTACCGGAGGCGGCTTCCAGGCCTTCCTCAGTCCATAACTCGGTCGGAAAAGCCTACCCAGTCTGATGAACTGAAGGACAAACAGGACCCTACCAAAAAGAAGAAAGCAAAAGGACATAGACAGGAGTTCACCACTGCAAATGAAGATAATGTGGAGCATCTAGCGTCCCCTCAGTAGCTAGATGTTGCTCGACCCACAGCTCCTATGGAAGTTCATCAGGCTACTTCGCAATCGGTGGCGGCGAGCGCTTCTGAAGCGTAACCTACCCTCGTCCCCGCCCGCCCCCCCCCCCCCCCCCCAGGTAGTTTCATGTGTTCAGTCGGATACCATTATCCTTCAATGGAATTGCAGTGGTTTTTTCCACCACCTTGCTGAGTTGCAAGAGCTTTTGTGCTGCTTCCCTGCCAATTGTCTGGCCCTACAGGAAACCTGGTTTCCTGTTCGGTGGACCCCCTCCCTCTGTGGCTACTAGGGTTACTATAACAACCGTGTAGAATACGACTGGGTGTCTGGCAGTGTCTGTGTTTATGTTCTTGCCACTGTTCCTAATGCCCCAGTGCCACTTCACATGGCTCTCAAGGCTGTGGCTGTTCGAATCCGGGCAGGAATGGAGCTTATCATCTGTTCCCTCTACCTTCCCCAGATGAGGTTGTCCCTCTTGCCGACCTAGCTGTCTTGTTTGCCCAGCTCCCCCCGCCATTCCTCTTTTGGGGGACTTTAATGCCCACCGCCCTTGCCGGCCACGGTGGTCTCGTGGTTCTAGGCGCGCAGTTTGGAACCGTGCGACTGCTACGGTCGCAGGTTCGAATCCTACCTCGGGCATGGATGTGTCTGATGTCCTTAGGTTACTTAGGTTTAAGCAGTTCTAAGTTCTATGGGACTAATGACCACAGCAGTTGAGTCCCATAGTGCTCAAAGCCATTTGAACCTTTTTTGAACCCAGCGCCCTTTATGGTGCCAGAGTAGGAATGTTGAGGCTCTTGGCACAGCAGGATATTTGCCTCCTTAACACGGGTGCTCCCACATATTTTAGCTTGACTCATGGCACATACTTGGCTATTGACCTCTCTTAGTAGCCCAGGTCTTCTTCCATACCTCAGTTGTTGAGTCCACGACGACCTCTGTGGTAGTGACCACTTTCCTAACCTGGTTTCTCTTCTTCAATCCCAACCCCGTGACCAGCTGCCACGATGGTCTCTTCGTGGAGCTGATTGGGCAGCCTACATGTCAGCTAGTATGGCCATTGCTCCGCTTCCTGGTGACATTGATTTGGCCATTGCTTCTGCTGCCGAGGCAACTGTCCCCTGCTCTTAAAGTACTCTAAGGAGTAAGCCAGTCCCTTGGTGGACACCAGAGATTGCAGAAGCTATCCGGGACCGCCGACAAGCCCTGCAACTACACCAGCGTCATCGTTCCCTAGAAAATCTGATTGCCTTTAAACGGCTGGGGGCCTGGGCTCGGCAGTTAATCCGGTGGAGCATTTTTGGCTTTAGCCCTCATGAGTCTGTCCCTTGCCTTTCTCTTTGGGGTACACTTTGTACTGACCCAATCGCCATCGCCGAACATCTGGCAGAGTACTTCGATCGTATTTCCGCGACAGCAGGCTACAGCACAGAATTCCGTGATATTAAAGAGCAGGCTCAGTGTACGCAGTTCTCGTTTCGCATGCACTGTTGGGAACGATAAAACACCCCGCTTTGTCAATGGGAGGTCCAAAGTGCCCTTAAAACTTTCCCCGGTACCTCTCCAGGTCCAGACCAAATTCACAACCAGTTTCTTCGCCACCTCGACGCATTGTCATCGTGAATTACTCGCCATGTTTAACCGCATCTGGACGGAGTGTTTTCCCAACTTGTTGGTAGGATAGCGTTACCATCCCAGTGCTGAAACCTGGTGCAGATCCGCTGTTTGTTGATAGCTATAACCCTATCAGCCTTATGTGCAAACTCTTGGAACGGATGGTGAGTCGGCAGCTCATGTGGATCCTCGAAGCTCAGGACCTCCTAGCCAAGAGAGAGAGAGAGAGAGAGAGAGAGAGAGAGAGAGAGAGAGAGAGAGAGAGAGAGCCGCTCAGTGATGGACAGTTTAGTCTCGCTAGAGTCGGCTATTCGTACAGCTTTTACTCGGCGAGCACATCTAGTTGCTGTTTTCTTTGATATTCGGAAGGTCTAAGATACCACCTGGCACCATCATATCCTTGCTACGCTGCACGAATGGGGCTTACATGGTCCACTTCCGATTTTGTTACAGAATTTCCTCTCCAATCGCTCCTTTTGGGTTCGAGTTGGCACATATTTTAGCTCTGTTCACATTCAGGAGAACGGTGTCTCGCAGGGATCGGTTCTCAGTGTTTCCCTCTTCTTGGTGGCTATTAATGGTCTTGCAGCTGTGGTGGGCTCATTGGTCAGTTTCCCTCTATAAGCTGATGACTTTTGTCTTTATTACAGTTCGACAAGCATCAGTGTCGCTGAACGGTGGCTGCAGGGAGCTATCCGTAAGGCACGTTTTTGGGCATCCAACCATGGTTTTCAGTTGTCAGCCTCAAAGATCCAAGTGATGCATTTCTGTCGTCGCACAGTCCACCTCCATCCAGAGCTCTACCTTGCCAATGAACTCCTTTGTATTGAGGATACGCATCGCTTCCTTGGCATGCTGTTAGATGCTCAGCTCACTTGGACACCTTATCTTCGCGAGCTTAAACAACGGCGCTGGCGGCACCTCAACATCCCTCGCTGCCTCAGCCACACCGTTTGGGGGGGTGGGGCTGCTCCAACACCCCTCCAACACCTTAGTCCAGTCCCCAGGACTAGCCTTCTAGTAAATGCTGGAATCGCTCCCCTAAGACTGTGCCAACAACAGCTGCTTGCGTCAAATGTCGTCCATGCCTCACCCGACCACCCAAACCGCAGGCTCCTTTTTGCCATCTTCTGCACCTCCCTCCCCACGATGGCGGACTAGGTCGGGTCTCCCGATCGCAGTCCATGTTCGTTCTCTCGTCGCTAGAGTCCTTTCCCTTCCTCCATCCTTCCGGCCCTCTTCTATCCCTCCTTGGTCCCTCCCTCGCTTGCGGCTTCGCTTGGATTTGTCCTGTGACACCAAGCCCTCCGTTCCACCTGCCAGTCTTCAACAATTCCTGGCTCTTCTTGCCTCGTTTCGGAATGCAGATGTAGTCCACACTGATGGTTCTGTGGTCGATGGACGCACTGGGTTTGCTTTCATGCATGTTGACTGTTGAGCAGCATTCCCTGTCTTGTGGGAGCAGTGTTTCCATTGCTGAGCTGGATGCTCTTTCTCGTGCACTCGCTCACCTTCCCTCCTGCCATGGGGAGTCTTTTGTCATGTGCAGTGACTCCGAGTGGATTGCAAGCACTCGACCGGTGTTCTTCTCGGGACCCTTTGGCGCGCGGTATTAAAGATGCTGTTTTTTGCTCTCTGTGTGGTCGTTCAGCGACGTTTGTGTGGACCCTGGGCCACTTCGGCATTTCAGGAAATTAACGTGTCGATCGGTTGGCCAAGCAGGCCACCAATTCTCCATCCCTGGAGCTTGGTCTCGTGGAGAGAACTCCTGTCAACCCTACATCGCAACGACCGCGATGTCTGGAGCTCTGAATGGTCTGTCTTGAACACGCAAAATAAGTTCTGCATGGTCAAGTTGTCTACGGCTGTATGGCCCTCATCCTTGAGGGGCATGCATAGGGACTCACTTGTTCTCTGCCATCTCCGAATTGGACATACACGGTTGACCCACAGCTATCCCCTTCGTCGTGAGAACCCACCCAAGTGTCGCTGTGATGCAGGGCTGACAGTGGTCCATCTTCTGATGGACTGCCCCCTTTTAGCGCCCTTGCGGCAATCCTTTAATTTACCAGCTGCACTTCCTTTAATCCTAGGTGACGATGCGTCTACTGCTGACTCAGTTCTACGTTTTATCTGTGCAGCTGGGTTTTATTATTCGCATGATTTCTGAGGCTACCCACTCCAGCGACTTTTGTGACATGGATGCCAAAATAGTGTCTTTTATGGTAACCACTTGCGTTGGTACCTCTATCAACGCTTTCCAGCTGGAGGTTCATCATTTGAAGTTGAGGTTGACTATTTACCTGATCCATCAACCACTGTAGTCTGTTTTGGTCTAGTCAACTATTTGCTCTGCTCCTTTAAAGTGTCATCTATTTTGTGTCACTGCGGTGTTCATTTTAGCTCTGTACCCCTGGGTGTTGACTCCCTCTTGGTGCAGAGGTTACGCTTTTAGGGTATGGGCCTTTTACAAGTATGTCTGTTTGGAACTGGGAACTGATGTCCTCGATGTCTGTACATCCCAGTAACATCCCTACGTAATTAACGCACTAAATGTTATTACACCTCTTACTGAGAGTTTATCATCTGATTACCGAATGTAAGGAAACTTCTGCGAATTCGGTATTTTCTTATTTTCAATATTTCTTTATATTTAGCTTTCAAATCCTTGTAATTGTGTGTCCAATAAACCTCCAAATTATCTTTCCTTGATACATTTAATAGTTCACGCAATTCACTTCAGGTTATTAGGACATGAGCTTTCTTGTGATGGTTGTAAGTTAGATCAGTGACTGTATTCCAGTGGCACAGTAGATAATGGATGTACGCATTCGACTGCACCACTCTTACCAACTTACAGGGGTTTTGGTGGTTTTCATATGAATGGGCAGAATGGCTCATACACCTATTTGGTTTAGGGTTCTGAGGTGGATAGAGGAACTGTGACAATTCAAACAAATTAGTGACACACACACACACACACACACACACACACACACACACACACACACACACACACACACACACACACACTCACTTTATTGCGCTGCCTTATTTAAGTTGTACAGAAAATCATGGGATGTGTTTCCAGACAGATAAAACTAAGCAGTTATGTCGGTGTGTTTCTGAGTACGTAAAAAACTGTCTTGGGTGCCACACTTACAATTACTGTAGTAAACACTGGTCCCTATGCGAACGCTTTAGGCGACTCCACTTAGACTTACTTGCAGGCTAATCTCTACTACAAACTGCAATCCTGGAACTCCGTACTAGAACATGAACGCCAACGCCAAACATGAACCCTCCGTTGATGCCTGTGGCTGCCGGTTATCGCAGTTGGGAAGTCCATCTCACTGGCGGTGATGCGGAAAACTTCAAACCACTCCGCATGACACCAATCGGAAAATCTCAGCGCGTCAGTTGCGGTTTTTGTGCATTGGTATAGACACAACACTTAGTAAGCTGTTCATCAAATTTTAGCAATACGTTTGAAGGACTGTTGAAAGGTCTCTTGGATGGTTCGTGGTTAACTGCAGTTGCTCTCCACGTGAATCCTGCAACTCCAGATTCACTGCCGGCCGCGGTGGTTTAGCGGTTCTAGGCGCTCAGTCCGGAACCGCGCGACTGCTACGGTGGCAGGTTCGAATCCTACCCCGGGCATGGATGTGTATGATGTCCTTAGGTTGGTTAGATTTAAGTGGTTCTAAGTTCTAGGGGACTGATGACCACAGATGTTAAGTCCCATAGTGCTCAGAGCCATTTGAACCAGATTCACTGAATTCAGAACTTCTATAACATTGTTTATCCCCTCTGTATCAGTCTCGGAGGTGTGTAGTTCCTGTGCTAAATGTGTGCGGATTGAGAGGTGTTCACTTCTGTTTTCACTGGAGCTTCCCTTTTTTGGGTCTTCGGGAGAGTAGTACAGTTAAAAAGCGATTACTGGCAACATTGTGTGTTAAAGTTCAGTAAATACGGACATTCGTGATCCTACTTCCTTTTAGAAGCTTAATGACACAGGGTGCTGAAAATTTCTAATGTTTCTCTCCATTTCTATTCAATCTATGGACAATTTCTTCTTACATGTTAAAAAACGCAGCCGTACGATCATACTAACACTAACGGGCATGGCACTATACTCAAATACAGCCGGTAACTTATGGGGTGTAAAAATACTAGCTTGTGCAGTGGTTATTTTCAGTAAACTTCTCACTTTCTGGGTGAGAACAGAAAACTTCCTGCAAACTAAATTTCTTCTCTAATTTCCGTAAGTTTAAAGGTATTTTTAAAATAAGTCTATAATAAAGTATAGAACATTCAAAAATAAGTTATCACAATTTCAGATTACTTCTGCCCATTTGTCAAAGGTAAACTACCACCTGCAGTTCGAGCTCTGTGACGCAACTAGTCCCTGAGAAATGGGTACATAAGGATTTAAAAAACTTCACCTATCTACAAATAGGGAAAAACGTTTAATTCACTCATGCGGCATTAGGTACCATAGTCCCATTATGTGATTCTTAGTGTTACCTGGTGATAAAAAACTCAGTATAAATTTGAATACTTAATAAACCACGGAATAATGTAGATAAATGTAAAAAACACACACACACACACACACACACACACACACACACACACACACACACACACAATGACATACGGTTTTATTAGCACGAAAATATAAAGTTCACAAAATGTCCCACAGATGGCGCTGGACAGAAAGTCAGTGATTCCGCAGGACAATCGTGTATAAAAGGAGCTGTAATGAGAGAGATCAGATGGGTCAACAGTCGCAGCATGTTGACGTTACCTGAAAAGACAGCTTTTATGAAGCTGTATATCAGAATGGGGAATGTGCCTGTTCAGCGTTGCGATCCTATCGCCATGGGAAGGGGATTCGAATGGGTAAAGGTCCGTTGACAAATGCAGCTGCGGCGAGAATGATTTCGAAGTTAGAAGCCACGGGTCGTTTAGACGATAGACCCCTTAATGTCCGACCGAGCACAAGGCATAATGTTGCTGATCCAGTTCAGGAAAAAATGGAGACTGTTGCAGGTTCGTTTATGCATGGGGAAGTCGGAGCTCGTGGAGTCGCACGTCGCACCGGCATTCCATACACTACTGTTCGGTTGGCACCGAGGTGTACACACCGATGCCATCCTTACAAAATGCATCGGTTCGGGAATGGATCGGGAATGGATCGGGAATGGATCGGGAATGGATCGGGAATGGATCGAAAAACTATGGGACTTAACTTCTGAGGTCATCAGTCCCCTAGAACTTGGAACTATTTGAACCTAACCAACCTAAGGACATAACACACTCGCATGCCCGAGGCAAGATTCGTACCTGCTACCGGAGCGGTCGCAGACTGTAGAGCATAGAACAGCTTGGCCACACCGGCCGACAAAATCTATCGGAATCATGAACTGTTACCTGGCTATTTAGTGAAGCGGAGGATATTTGCGGTGTGGGCGTTTCAGATGATGGCGGAAGGTGATTGGTTGAGTAACGTGTTGAGGACCGACGAAGCTCGTTCCACGCTCAGAGCGTCTGTCAAAGCCCACAACTGCAGAATTTGGGCTACCGAAAATACTAGAACTGCCCTGGAAGGTCCATTGCACGACGTCATGGTATAGGTTAGATTTACATCTACCGTTTTAGGGCCTTTTCTCTTCAAGGAAATGCGTGGTTCTAGTTTTGTAACTGCTACCGTGACGTGTGAGAGGTACGTCGATATGTTACAGAATCGCATCATCCCCAGCCTGCGTGATACACCTACTGGAACGTACGATGTTTATGCAGGATGGCGCTCCACCCATATTGCTAGATGGGTGAAAGATGTCTTGCACACGTCGTTCGGTAATGATCGTGTGTTCAGCCGCCACTTCCGTCATCCTTGGCCTCCCAGGTCCCCAGACCTCAGTCGGTGCGATTATTGGCTTCGGTGTTACCTGAGGTCAAAAGTGTATCGTGATCGACCGATATTTCTACGGATGCTGAGACAACAACCGACGCCAATGCCTCACAACTCTGGACATGCTTTACAGTGCTGTTCACAACATTATTCCTCGACTACAGCTCTTGTTGAGGAATGATGGACATATTGAGATTTTCCTGTAAAGAACATCTTTGCTTTGACTTGCTTTGTTATGCTAATTGCTATTCTGATCAGATGAAGCGCTATCTGTCGGACATTTTTGAACTTTGCTTTTTTGGTTCTAATAAAACCCCATGTCATTTCAAGCATGTCAATTTGTACCTCTATCTACATTATTCTGTGACTTGTGCAGTTTGCGATTCATACGAACTTTTTTGATCACCTAGTTTTTCATCTCTCCTGCCCTGCCCTCTGGCTCGCTCGCCTAGCTTGAATTACACACATTCCCGCTCTGGTCATGAATTCCTATAGTAGCAGTGAGCCCAGAAACAATGTTCTCTGCAAACGTCACTTCCGTCTCCCACAGAACTTTAATTCTGATTTGTTTCCCCATCATTTAAACAAATTTCATAGTTAAGGCCGTAACGTGATACTTCAGTTGACAAATTCATTTTTGGTCACCATTCTCTGATAACACGCTTCAGTAATGCTTCAGTTAAACAAATAAAATGTAACATGCACCAAAACATATATTGTTCAATTCTGTAGCTACACACACAGCAACAGGTAAGGTTTCCATATAGTCAGTTCGATTGCACTGTTGTAGATCCAGCAAGGATGGATCCAAAAGCAAGATGGCATGTAAATGTAACTTACAGCTACATTGGTCGCATTGTGAGTGATCGCATGTGATCGCATGTGATCGCATGTGATCGCATGTGATCGCATGTGATCGCATGTGTTAGTTGTGGAGATACAAGCTGTCACATGCGTAAGCCACAAATTTTCATGTTGTGTACTTAAGCTCTTCACATACCAACTTCAAAGGTAATCCGTTAGCATTTAATTTTTCAATATAACTGCTAAGTTATGGCATCTGAGACGTGCCAGACAGCACAACTTGCTTACTTAGTTTGGAAATGTTGATTTCTTGAACAGTGACCTTCAATGTACACACATCAAAGTCCTGCATCATCTTGGTCCCAAGAGTTCAAGAACCTGTACAACTGGCAGAGGGACAAACATAACACCATTTCCACTGTTTTTATTGCTGGTGAAAACCATACGGTGCATATTGTACCACCACACAGAGCGACCTACAGAGGTGGCGGTCCATAAAGCTGTAGACATAAGTACCTCTACAACCCAATAGCATGCCGTCTGGCATTCATGCACACCTGAAGTCATAGCAACATAGTATCAGCAGGTCCAAAGAACCAAAACACTGTACGTCCGGATTGTCCCACTCCACCACAATTTGCCGTGTATCCCTCCGAGAAGGATTGGTCACATCCTCTATAAACAGGCCTTTTCAATTACTCCCAGGCACTTCCAGTAAGGTTCATCGCCGGAGAACATGTTGGCCACTCCAGAACGTCTGTCTGTCCGTCCTGCGAGTCTGTCTGTCCGTCCTGCGAGTCTGTCTGTCCGTCCTGCGAGTCTGTCTGTCCGTCCTGCGAGTCTGTCTGTCCGTCCTGCGAGTCTGTCTGTCCGTCCTGCGAGTCTGTCTGTCCGTCCTGCGAGTCTGTCTGTCCGTCCTGCGAGTCTGTCTGTCCGTCCTGCGAGTCTGTCTGTCCGTCCTGCGAGTCTGTCTGTCCGTCCTGCGAGTCTGTCTGTCCGTCCTGCGAGTCTGTCTGTCCGTCCTGCGAGTCTGTCTGTCCGTCCTGCGAGTCTGTCTGTCCGTCCTGCGAGTCTGTCTGTCCGTCCTGCGAGTCTGTCTGTCCGTCCTGCGAGTCTGTCTGTCCGTCCTGCGAGTCTGTCTGTCCGTCCTGCGAGTCTGTCTGTCCGTCCTGCGAGTCTGTCTGTCCGTCCTGCGAGTCTGTCTGTCCGTCCTGCGAGTCTGTCTGTCCGTCCTGCGAGTCTGTCTGTCCGTCCTGCGAGTCTGTCTGTCCGTCCTGCGAGTCTGTCTGTCCGTCCTGCGAGTCTGTCTGTCCGTCCTGCGAGTCTGTCTGTCCGTCCTGCGAGTCTGTCTGTCCGTCCTGCGAGTCTGTCTGTCCGTCCTGCGAGTCTGTCTGTCCGTCCTGCGAGTCTGTCTGTCTGTCTGTCTGTCCGTTCTGCGAGTCTGTCTGTCTGTCTGTCTGTCCGTCCTGCGAGTCTGTCTGTCTGTCTGTCTGTCTGTCCGTCTGTCCGTCCTGCGAGTCTGTCTGTCTGTCTGTCTGTCTGTCCGTCCTGCGAGTCTGTCTGTCTGTCTGTCTGTCCGTCCTGCGAGTCTGTCTGTCTGTCTGTCCGTCCTGCGAGTCTGTCTGTCTGTCTGTCCGTCCTGCGAGTCTGTCTGTCTGTCTGTCCGTCCTGCGAGTCTGTCTGTCTGTCTGTCCGTCCTGCGAGTCTGTCTGTCTGTCTGTCTGTCCGTCCTGCGAGTCTGTCTGTCTGTCTGTCTGTCCGTCCTGCGAGTCTGTCTGTCTGTCTGTCTGTCCGTCCTGCGAGTCTGTCTGTCTGTCTGTCTGTCCGTCCTGCGAGTCTGTCTGTCTGTCTGTCTGTCCGTCCTGCGAGTCTGTCTGTCTGTCTGTCTGTCCGTCCTGCGAGTCTGTCTGTCTGTCTGTCTGTCCGTCCTGCGAGTCTGTCTGTCTGTCTGTCTGTCTGTCCGTCCTGCGAGTCTGTCTGTCTGTCTGTCTGTCCGTCCTGCGAGTCTGTCTGTCTGTCTGTCTGTCTGTCCGTCCTGCGAGTCTGTCTGTCTGTCTGTCTGTCCGTCCTGCGAGTCTGTCTGTCTGTCTGTCTGTCCGTCCTGCGAGTCTGTCTGTCTGTCTGTCTGTCCGTCCTGCGAGTCTGTCTGTCTGTCTGTCTGTCCGTCCTGCGAGTCTGTCTGTCTGTCTGTCTGTCCGTCCTGCGAGTCTGTCTGTCTGTCTGTCTGTCCGTCCTGCGAGTCTGTCTGTCTGTCTGTCTGTCCGTCCTGCGAGTCTGTCTGTCTGTCTGTCTGTCCGTCCTGCGAGTCTGTCTGTCTGTCTGTCTGTCCGTCCTGCGAGTCTGTCTGTCTGTCTGTCTGTCCGTCCTGCGAGTCTGTCTGTCTGTCTGTCTGTCCGTCCTGCGAGTCTGTCTGTCTGTCTGTCTGTCTGTCTGTCCGTCCTGCGAGTCTGTCTGTCTGTCTGTCTGTCTGTCCGTCCTGCGAGTCTGTCTGTCTGTCTGTCTGTCTGTCCGTCCTGCGAGTCTGTCTGTCTGTCTGTCTGTCCGTCCTGCGAGTCTGTCTGTCTGTCTGTCTGTCCGTCCTGCGAGTCTGTCTGTCTGTCTGTCTGTCCGTCCTGCGAGTCTGTCTGTCTGTCTGTCTGTCCGTCCTGCGAGTCTGTCTGTCTGTCTGTCTGTCCGTCCTGCGAGTCTGTCTGTCTGTCTGTCTGTCTGTCCGTCCTGCGAGTCTGTCTGTCTGTCTGTCTGTCCGTCCTGCGAGTCTGTCTGTCTGTCTGTCTGTCTGTCCGTCCTGCGAGTCTGTCTGTCTGTCTGTCTGTCTGTCTGTCTGTCTGTCTGTCCGTCATGCGAGTCTGTCTGTCTGTCTGTCTGTCTGTCTGTCTGTCTGTCCGTCATGCGAGTCTGTCTGTCTGTCTGTCTGTCTGTCTGTCTGTCTGTCCGTCATGCGAGTCTGTCTGTCTGTCTGTCTGTCTGTCTGTCTGTCCGTCCTGCGAGTCTGTCTGTCTGTCTGTCTGTCTGTCTGTCTGTCCGTCCTGCGAGTCTGTCTGTCTGTCTGTCTGTCTGTCTGTCTGTCCGTCCTGCGAGTCTGTCTGTCTGTCTGTCTGTCTGTCTGTCTGTCCGTCCTGCGAGTCTGTCTGTCTGTCTGTCTGTCTGTCTGTCTGTCCGTCCTGCGAGTCTGTCTGTCTGTCTGTCTGTCCGTCCTGCGAGTCTGTCTGTCTGTCTGTCTGTCCGTCCTGCGAGTCTGTCTGTCTGTCTGTCTGTCCGTCCTGCGAGTCTGTCTGTCTGTCTGTCTGTCCGTCCTGCGAGTCTGTCTGTCTGTCTGTCTGTCCGTCCTGCGAGTCTGTCTGTCTGTCTGTCTGTCTGTCCTGCGAGTCTGTCTGTCCTGTCTGTCCTGTCTGTCCTGTCTGTCTGTCCTGTCTGTCCTGTCTGTCCTGTCTGTCCTGTCTGTCCTGTCTGTCCTGTCTGTCCTGTCTGTCCTGTCTGTCCTGTCTGTCCTGTCTGTCCTGTCTGTCCTGTCTGTCCTGTCTGTCCTGTCTGTCCTGTCTGTCCTGTCTGTCCTGTCTGTCCTGTCTGTCCTGTCTGTCCTGTCTGTCCTGTCTGTCCTGTCTGTCCTGTCTGTCCTGTCTGTCCTGTCTGTCCTGTCTGTCCTGTCTGTCCTGTCTGTCCTGTCTGTCCTGTCTGTAAAGCAATACATAGGGTGGTTTTCTTCCAGCTTGTAATATGAACAAATCTTGGCAGCATCAATGGATATGTTTGCCAACTCTGCAGGAAAAGGTACTTCCCGGATGGCACAGAATTCTCCTGATTTGTTTCAGATTCTTATATGCCAACAAGCTCCGCATATGACGAAGAGATCCATCAAATGTACGATGAGATAAAATAATTTTTTCAGATAGTGAAGGGAGACGAAAATTTAATAGTCATGGCTGACTGGAATTGGATAGTAAGAGAAGGAAACGTAGGTAAATATGGAATGGAGGTAAGAAATGAAAGCCGCCTGGTAGAACTTTGCACAGAGCATAACATAAACATAGCTAACGTGGTTAAGAATCATTAACGAAGGTTATATACATGGATGAAGCCTGGAGGTACTTAAAGGTATCAGATTATATAATAAGACAGATTCAGGAACCAGGTTTTAAATTGTAAGACATTTCCAGGGGCAGATGTGGACTCTGACCGCAATTTATCGGTTCCGAACTGTAGAGGAAACGACTGACGAGAATGAGGGAAAGAAATATAGTAGATGAAGAATAGGTAGCTTTGCGAGATGAAACAGTGAAGGCAATAGAGGATCAAGTAGGAAAAATGACGAGTAGTAGAAATCCTTGGGTGACAGAAGAAATATTGAATTCAATTGACGAAAGGTGAAAATATAAGAATGCAGTAAATAAAGCAGGCAAAAATGAGATCGACAGGAAGTGCAAAATGGCTAAGCAGGGATGGGTAGAGGACAAATGTCAGGATGTAGAGGCTTATCTCACTAGGGGTAAGATAGATACTGACTACAGGAAAATTAAAGAGACCTTTTGGAGAAAAGTGGACCAGAGTTCAGATGGAAACCTCGTTCTAAGCAAAGAAGGGAAAGCAGAAAGGTGGAAGGAGTATATAGAGGGTCTACAACTGACAGCCTTGGGAGAGCCAGTCCTGGCAAAACTCTACCATCTGGTGAGCAAGATGTATGAGACAGGCGAAATTCCCTCACACTTCAAGAAGAATGTAGCAATTCCAATCCCAAAGAAAGCAGGTGTTTACAGATGTCAAAATTACCGAACTATCAGTTTAGTAAGTCACAGCTGCAAAATACTAATGTGAATTCTTTACAGACGAATGGAAAAACTGGTAGAAGCCGACATCGGGGAAGATCACTTTGGATTCCGTAGAAATGTTGGAACGCGTGAGGCAATACTGACCCTACGACTTATCTTAGAAGAAAGATTAGGGAAAGGCAAACCTACGTTTCTAGCATTTGTGGACTTAGAGAAAGCTTTTGACAATGTTGACCGGAATACTCTCTCGAATTCTGAAGGTGGCAGGGGTACAATACAGGGAGCGAAATGCTATTCACAATTTGTACAGAAACCAGATGGCAGTTATAAGAGTCGAGAGACATGAAAGGGAAGCAGTGGTTGAGAAGGGAGTGGGGCAGGGTTGTAGCCTCTCCCCAATGCTATTCTATCTGTATATTGAGCAAGCAGTAAAGGAAACAAAAGAAGAGTTCGGAGTAGGTATTAAAATCCGTGGAGAAGAAATAAAAATGTTGAGGTTCGCCGATGACATTGTAATTGTCAGACAGCAAAGGGAGCAGCAAAACGAGGATAATGGAATGTAGTCGAATTAAATCGGCTGATGCTGAGGGAACTAGATTAGGAAATGAGACACTTAAAGTAGTAAAGGAGTTTTGCTATTTGGGGAGCAAAATAACTGATGATTGTCGAAGTAGAGAGGATATAAAATGTAGACTGGCAATGGCCAGGAAAGCGTTTCTGAAGAAGAAAAATTTGTTAACATCGAGTATAGGTTTAAGCGTCAGGTAGTCATTTCTGAAAGTATTTGTATGGAGTGTAGCTATGTATGGAAGCGAAACATGGACGATAAATAGTTTGGACAAGAAGAGAATAGAAACTTTATGCTGAAGATTAGATGGGTAGATCACATAACTAATGAGGAAGTATTGAATAGGATTAAGGAGAAGAGATGTTTGTGGCACAACTTGACCAGAAGAAGGGATCGGCTGGTAGGACATGTTCTGAGGCATCAAGGGATCACCAATTTAGTACTGAAGGGCAGTGTGGAGGGTAAAAATGGTAGAGGGAGACCAAGAGATGACTACACTGGGAGATGAAGGAGCTTGCATTGCAGAGAGTAGCATGAAGAGCTGCATCAAACCAGTCTCAGGACTAAAAACCACAACAACAAATGGCAAACTCCTAAATAATTCTTCACGCCGATTTGTAAACACATTCAGTACTCGTAAACCGTCCAGTACGGTACACAGGAGGTAGCGATAAGTGACGCATCCGTCAGATGTCAAACTGCACACAGCCCCTGCTCGGCATCCGCAACCATGAGGAGGCGGCACCCCCATTCATACGTAAAACACGAGAAACTCCTATCCGCTAGACACCGATGATGACGCGATCGCACTCACAGTCGACGAGTCCGTCAACTGTCAAACCATGCACAGGCCCCACGCCAGGGTCCCGCAAGCACTGAGGTGGCGGAACCGCCAATAATAGGTCATTTGTGAGAAATTCCTATCGCAATATGTGTTCACCTATTTACAGAGCACAGACGCTGCAATATCTTTCGCGCCCATTTGCGGTCGAGGCGCCTGTCAGCTGTCAAAGCACACACAGATGTCCGTCCACTACTGCGCTCCGTCACAGCCCCAAGGTGCGGACGCCGAACGCAACTGAAAGTCTCCTCTATGCAATAGCCGTTATATCGACGTCGCTGAATTCGAAGGCGCAGCATCCATACATGAGACACCTCCTAGCGGCAGATGTCTTTACCGCCTATGACACAATAGCACACAGCGCTTCGCTCATAGCGCTACATGACGCACCCCTTTAACTATACAGAACTACACAGCCTTGCTCTCGCCACGCCGCGAAACGAATGCGTCGAGAATAGCCATCTAAAACGTTCTCAATATTATTCTTACTTCAAAACTCTACTTCCTTTTCCACATAAAGAATCTCCTACCATTATCTATGTGCTGAATCTATACATCCCTGAATATACCATACACACTCATCTTCTCTAGTCATTAAGCAACATCAGCCAAGCAAGTTTAATCATGCGCGCATGGTAAGTGCTATCAGTGAAAATGAATACCCGACCAGCGCACGTAATGCTTGTCAAGACATCACCGACGTGCGCTTGTGTACAGTCGACGACATAATCATCATCACAATCGATAGAACAAGGAAAACACGAATTCCTTCGTCCTCTATGTTCCACCTTTTGTTTCTTTCTGCAGACGTGACTTTGAACAGCAAACAACTATTTGAAACTGATTGCTATATTGCACTGGCAACTAAACAGCGCTGTTGCCACATACCTAACCCCTCTTAATTACACGGCGTTCCCGCCGAGGACATGAGCCTGAATATTACATTTCTGAATGCAATAACCACCAAAACAACTACTAAATCGTCAAACTATATTTCGTCTCTAACGCTCACAGTCGTTAAACAGCACATGGAGAAAAAACTTCAATCCATAAGCACTCATTGCATACAAAAAACGCTTACGAACTACTATCAAACCCAACTATCACATATTCCATCACACTTTACAAAGTTAGCGTCGCAGCGCCGGCGGCGGCATGTCAGTCAGGTATCTGTCCATCTAAAGTCATCCAGTCATTCCAAGGACCAGCCAGCTGACGCGGACTTTCCCTACACCTTCTAAACATTCATGGTGGTGTCTGTCTGTACTATATCGTGTCTCCCTACCACTTTCGCGCAACGACGCTCTGAGCGTGTTTTTTAGGGAATTGACTAGTTTAAACCTGAGACCTGTTGCTGGTAAGGAGACGTCAGACCACATATGACATGTAGAATTCAGAAGAGTTCAGTGAGACCATCGATGATATAACCAAATACTTAATGATCTCAGCGTCAGCTCCACTGCACTCCCTGTAAAAGAATCTTACTACTAACTAAATTTAGTGGAAAGGGTTCAAGGCTTTCCTATTTTTAGTTAGCTGGTAAAATAACGTCGAAAAAGCAGTTACGTTTACCATTGGAAATTTTATTCTACTCACAAAACATTGTGTACAACTTGCACTATTGATAAAAGGAAATGTTTCAATACAGGATGGTAAAAACCAACTGTGTTCAACAAAAATGTGAACGAATATTCCCTAAATGGGTTTCCAAGTTCTACAATCGATCGAAAGATGACCTATGCCATATCACATCTATAGTCTTGATTTAAGTTTCACAAAAGAGAAAACTATCAATGGTCTACAGTGACCCTCAATTATCTTTAATTACTTATTTAACTTGTCATAGATTACAGTGGCTGATGTGGCTTCTCAATAACTATATAAAAGAAAAATCATCGCGTTTCAGATCTTTTCTTCAAGTGGCAAATATGAGCACCATGAGTTTTAATTAACGATCGGCACTAGTATTAAGCAAAAAGGGGGTGTAACAGATGAGACTTCTGCAGTTCTGAGTAAAGCCTTATGCGCTCAAAAATGCGGCATCGCGTGCGTTCATTACCTTGTCGGTATTTAAGCAGCGTCAGGGCGGCACGGCCGGCGCAGCGGCCATCCAGCTCGCCGTCTCGGAACCAACTCTCTCCTAACTTCTCCTTACTACAGTTTACCGAAGTTAGTTTAAAACACAGCCAAATAGTTTTTTTTATCTGACCAATCAGGGTCTCAATGTTAACCTTAAGCTCCGCCTACAAAAATTGTCTATCCAATGAGAAACGTTATACTTTTCTTGGTGGGGCAATGTTTTTAAAGTTTGCAACGTAACAGAGACGCTAAAAAGTCTCACGCTAAAACCTGCAGCTAGTGTGGTCCTTTCAGCGTTATCGTAAGATCTATACTGCTCTTATGGAGGGCTCTATCTTTTAACATGGGCTGGGGAGTGATCCTAATGTAACAGACACGCTAAAAAGTTTCACGCTAAAGCCTGCAGCTGGTGTGGTCCTTTTAGCGTTATCGTAAGATCTATACTGCTTTTCTGGAGGGCTCTAGCTTTTAACATGGGCTGGGGGTGATCCTTGACGTACCTGAGACACGAAAAAGCCTCACGCTAAAACGTGCGGGTTGTATAGTCGCACAGGTAGGCTCGCGGCGTGGGTGCCCAGCCCCTCCCTTATCTGGCTTAACACGGTTCTGCTCTCGGCACTGCGTCTGCCTCACGGTGGGAAGGTACGACGTGCATTTAGGCATTCTTGTGTTAGTCTGTGGTATTCCATTTGCTCACTCGTTACTCGTATTACTTAGGTTAATTCAATGTCACGATTTATTCCGACCTATGTGACATACTACTGGATTTGCTTATCATGTCAGGGTTTTCATGTAAGGTGTTGGATTTGCCTGACACCTTACATCCTGGTCTCCAGCGATTGCCTAATCACGTACACTGTGAAGATTTATTCCTGAATATCCCAGATCCATTTGCTCCCCTGCACTTTAAACTCTTTCCCAGCCGGCGTACCTGACGTCATTCACGCTTCGCGCCGAATTGCTCATTCCGGTAACAATTCACCACTCACATAGATAAAAGCCTGTGTACGATAAAAAAGACTTATCCCTTTCTAAGCATTGATGAATGTGCATTTAGAAGAGACAAACATAATTCCAAGCACAGTCGTACAGAAGTGAAAAATGCTCTCAATTTCAGTTATCCTATGTGTTCGTAGATGTCCTAATGTTACAGTGGTAGATGAGTCACGTCATCCATTCATCCTTTTCTTGAACACACGCTTCCACAGAACTTGTTCTACTTATATTCCATCCACAGTGTTATCATTTCGTACAAGCATGTACGTCCCCACACACAACCCATCTCGTCTAGCACAATGGGACATAATAATTCTATTTTCCGCGGATATTCATAGCCCATGAACAATGAAACCCAGAAAAGTATGCATGCATATATCAAAATATGCAAAGACACTTACCCACCTACACAGCTCCCCCAGTGAGTGTAGGATAATTAATATTATATACTTACACCCATATCCAACCCAACAATATTCAAACATGTTCCGTGTCCTCGTGCTCTGAAGTACATGGCTCTGTGGGAAAATTTCAAATAACATATGACCTCACCTAACATAAATATCATAACCCTTTATCCTTATTATGTTGTATATAAGGATTTCCGCCCCTAAGGACTGTAGTGGGTGTTACTCCAGAGCTGATCCTCCAATAGCAAGCACTTCAGACCTCTCTCCACTGCTCGCCTTGTGTCTTGTGAACATCCACCACGAGTCAGTCAGTGATCTACTCCTGTGGTGCTGAAGATAGCAATGAGATGTATCTATATCTGTATAATTGTGATAAAACGAATTTACTGATTATTTGATTGATAGATACATGGATAATTAGCAATAAATACATTAATTATTGACTGATTTTTATTCCAGTCATGGGCGAGGACATACCCCCATATGCAGATACAAGAAAGCCAGTGCAACCATATGTGGGTTATGCGGAGGACAGTGAGGAACTTGGAGGTGGTGGGGATAAGATTTCAACGGCAGATACTCACCAAATGGAGGTGAATGAGATTGATGGTGTGCTCATATTCCATTTAAATATGAAATTATTTTAATTTATATGTATTTGAAATGGATAACTCAATGATCATGGGACCATCAGTGTTGATTTAACTTCGATAATATGAGCATTGTATTGATCATTAATGTTTTAATTTAATACTATATGCCTGGTCACCAGGCACTTTAGAGTCATCCAATTCTAATACATGTTAACTCAGGATAACTTTACAGCAGACCAAATGCGTCAGCATCGATATTAGATGACTAGTAAAGGGGTTAAGGCTACGTTCATCTCTTGATCACTTGCTTCATCAGAGTGCTTCTTATTCGTTCCCCACTCTTTTTCATGTTGTATATCCTCCCATCATACCCTGTAGCTCACGCCTACTTTTCTCGACTTCACTGCCCATCCTACTTAATAATTTCAAATAGTATTATCACTTTCATAAAAGTACAATTAATATAAAATATAACAATATTAGAATGAATCTATAAAGTACATGCTTTTTATCTACTTGTCGTGGTACTTATAGGCAATGTATGTTGTCTGTGGTAGATTAGCTTACTCATTAGCTTGAAGTCCGGTTGTCTAAATCTCTGTCGTGTTCATAGAAAACAGTACCATCCTCGGATGAATATTTTTTTATTTTCTGAACTAATTGCGTCGCTTTTAAAACTAACAAATCCATTAATTGATTCGATCGGATCTGCTATGAATGAAGCATACGTGTCAAGTAGACAAGGCACTAGTGATACTGGACGAAACGTTAAATGGCCTAATCCCACCAGTCACTTGGATCAAGCCAAATTTTACCTTCTTTAAACGTAGCAAACATTCATGACATGAACTCGAAATTTTATCTAAGTCCTCCTAAACTTAGTCTTTCAGGTCTTACTGCAGACCACTGCAAGGTGAGTGGGCTACCAAATGCAAAATAATACACTCCTGGAAATTGAAATAAGAACACCGTGAATTCATTGTCCCAGGAAGGGGAAACTTTATTGACACATTCCTGGGGTCAGATACATCACATGATCACACTGACAGAACCACAGGCACATAGACACAGGCAACAGAGCATGCACAATGTCGGCACTAGTACAGTGTATATCCACCTTTCGCAGCAATGCAGGCTGCTATTCTCCCATGGAGACGATCGTAGAGATGCTGGATGTAGTCCTGTGGAACGGCTTGCCATGCCATTTCCACCTGGTGCCTCAGTTGAACCAGCGTTCGTGCTGGACGTGCAGACCGCGTGAGACGACGCTTCATCCAGTCCCAAACATGCTCAATGGGGGACAGATCCGGAGATCTTGCTGGCCAGCGTAGTTGACTTACACCTTCTAGAGCGCGTTGGGTGGCACGGGATACATGCGGACGTGCATAGTCCTGTGGGAACAGCAAGTTCCCTTGCCGGTCTAGGAATGGTAGAACGATGGGTTCGATGACGGTTTGGATGTACCGTGCACTATTCAGTGTCCCCTCGACGATCACCAGAGGTGTACGGCCAGTGTAGGAGATCGCTCCCCACACCATGATGCCGGGTGTTGGCCCTGTGTGCCTCGGTCGTATGCAGTCCTGATTGTGGCTCTCACCTGCACGGCGCCAAACACGCATACGACCATCATTGGCACCAAGGCAGAAGCGACTCTCATCGCTGAAGACGACACGTCTCCATTCGTCCCTCCATTCACGCCTGTCGCGGCACCACTGGAGGCGGGCTACACGATGTTGCGGCGTGAGCGGAAGACGGCCTAACGGTGTGCGGGACCGTAGCCCAGCTTCATGGAGACGGTTGCGAATGGTCGTCGCCGATACCCCAGAAGCAACAGTGCTCCTAATCTGCTGAGAAGTGGCGGTGCGGTCCCCTACGGCACTGCGTAGGATCCTACGGTCTTGTCGTGCATCAGTGCGTCGCTGCGGTCCGGTCCGAGGTCGATGGGCACGTGCACCTTCTGCCGACCACTGGCGACAACATCGATGTACTGTGGAGACCTCACGCCCCACGTGTTGAGCAATTCGGCGGTACGTCCACCCGGCCTCCCGCATGCCCACTATACGCCCTCGCTCAAAGTCCGTCAACTGCACATACGGTTCACGTCCACGCTGTCGTGGCATGCTACCAGTGTTAAAGACTGCGATGGAGCTCCGTATGCCACGGCAAACTGGCTGACAGTGACGGCGGCGGTGCACAAATGCTGCGCAGCTAGCGCCATTCGACGGCCAACACCGCGGTTCCTGGTGTGTCCGCTGTGCCGTGCGTGTGATCATTGCTTGTACAGCCCTCTCGCAGTGTCCGGAGCAAGTATGGTGGGTCTGACACACCGGTGTCAATATGTTCTTTTTTCAATTTCCAGGAGTGTATTTATCTTTGTGAACTTATAACACTGGATATATAATCACATCTCTCTCTCTCTCTGTCTCTCTCTCTCTCTCTCTGTCTCTCTGTCTCTCTGTCTCTGTCTCTCTGTCTCTGTCTCTGTCTCTCTGTGTGTGTGTGTGTGTGTGTGTGTGTGTGTGTGTGTGTGTGTGTGTGTGTGTGTGTGTTTTGCATGCTCCTGACTTTGTGATGTGCTCGGAACTTGTTTGATAAACGTTGATCAGAAGTACAAATATCTAATATAGGGTCAAGCAAACGTTCATAGTTATCAATACATCAAGGGAAATAACTGAATGGGCCTGTGGTGCATTTAAAAAAGGTTGTTTATTAATGACTATAACGAGCTTAGTGTGAATACAGTTTAACACATTAAAAGTGAGACTAGGTGAAAAGATTACACAAAGCGAGTTAGCGTTAATTGTATGCTAAGCGAATGAATAATAGCTTACATTGCTTGTAAACCTGATGGTCTATATGAGGTATACTTATACAGATGTATGTATGGTTCTTCATGCTGTAATGTATAAGAGCTTAATTTAAAGGGTAAGCTATCGTCTTGCCATTTTGAACTTGTCTACTGGTCTGCTTACCAAGTAGCTGTATCGAGTCGCTACTGATTTTAGTAGTCGTGTAATACTGATTAAAGTATGTAATTATTAAATATAATTTATAAATACAATGTTCTGTCCTGTATGTAGTAAGAAAAGTGAGATATAGTCTCATTCGAAACGGCCTGTTATCTATGGCATGGTCTGTTAATGACTGGGGTGTGTGTGTGTGTGTGTGTGTGTGTGTGTGTGTGTGTGTGTGTGTGTGTGTGTGTGTGTGTGTGTTATAGAATGGACTGAATGGGTTGTACTTTATATATTATTTATTTATTTTTGTTTGAACAGATGGATAAGACCACAGTCCATGGTACCTCCTTCCTGGGAAGTAAGATGAAGAAGAAGAAGAAGAAGAAGAAGAGCAAAATGACAACGATTATGATGTAAAATTTTTACATGAGTTAATAAAAATTAATATTATTTGTTTCTGTTTATATGTCCTGCATGGAAAATCAATGACGAGCCTGTCTCGTTTGGTGCAAACGATAGATGTTTATTGATAACTGTGATTATAATGCTATTTTGAATTTAAATGGATGTGCTGAAAATAATATAATAATGTAGTAATATAATAATATAGTAATATAGTAAACATGTGGCTGTGTCGTCTGCTTGTATGCGATAGAGATTGATGCCCCCTATTCGAAGTGAAATACATCATTACTAGTAGATAGCGTGACACATGCCATCTGAAAAGCTTATGTACAGTTCATACGAGCTCAATAAGAATACTATTTAGTGAAGCTTACGTTCGTTTTCAATGAGTGTTTGTGTATAGCAGCACATGTGACATTGTGTATAGATAGAATACATTACGCACAGAGGATAAATAAATCTTGCAAATAAGAGATAAATTTGTAGTCGGTTGGCAGAATTACTTTTCAAAATTGGCTAATTTTATGGCGAGGTTGCAAGGCTTTGTATTATTAGGGTATTATTAAAGAAATGGATGATAAGTTCACTTTGTGCATGATGGTTATAAAGTATATCTTTAAGGAAGGGAGATGATTATGTCGACTTGTAGGCAGGGTATGAATTTGAATTGTTGTACTGCGATAGCAGAGGTGAAAGTATATGTAGTCATATGAATGGTAGCGATATCTGTATTTCCAGAGCGCCATATGTCGATGAGGTGTATTTCGGGACGCTTAGCTCATTGTCGAAAGTCGTTAAAGTGACATCGGGATTGTAAAATTTCGTTGTAGGGGTGGCGTTAAGAGGTTTATTTCGTACAATGATTGTCTATGTATGCTTGGCCGCAGTGCAGGTGACCGGGGCGGGAGTGCTTAACGTTTCCAGTTAAAGGATCTGTGCGAGCATAGATGGCTTAAGTGCAATAAGATCTAAATGCTTAAATAGGGAAGTAATATTTAGTATTTGCTGGATAGCTTTGGTGGTTGGGTGGGGTTTGAGAAGAGTGAATAGTAGCATGTATTTGGGTTGGGTCGGTATTTGGTCTACTGTGAATAGCCTGCTTCTTCAAACACAATATTTTTATTTTGTTGAGAGAAAAATGATTTTGTGTGCTCGTATGTTCCCTAGACATGAGAAGGAAATTAATTTCCTTTGTAAAAAAAAAATTATATGCTTGATTTAGAATATGGTACACAGCAGAAATCAGTATTCGCGAGTGGAAATAAAAACTTGTTTCTAGTTAAGCAGAGGTCTACAGCACGCTAAAGTAAGAGGATTGTGGAGAAATAATTTGGAGTGTTTATATTGGGAGTTACGTTGGGCGAGCGATACTGTTATTTGGTCTATGTTGGTATGTGCTTGATATCGGTAAGTACGATGAAATTTTTTTAATATTGTGGGCAAACTGTGTGTTATTGCAATACCCAAGTCTGGATATGTCTGTAGAAAAGAGAGTAGGTTCGGATCAGAAAGTGTAACGCATTTTTGTCAAGGGGAACGGATCTGGAATTTGTAGAGCAGTTCTGAGAGCGACATCGATCCGCTGAGGGTGCTCTGATGTAAAAGGGTGATTTTGTACTGTACAGGAAAGGAATTCTATTTTTACTACAGGGACATGGTACGTGTTGGAATATTGTTGGTTCGAATATGGATTTAAGTATATAATATTATATGTCCTACCCTCAGTGGAGCTGTGTAGGTGGGTAAGAGTCTTCACATATTTGGCTATATGCATGCATACTTAACTGGTTTTCATGGTTTATGGGAAATTAATATATCAGGGAAAAAAATTATTATGTTCTATTGTGCTAGACGAGCTGGGTTGTGTGTGGTGACGTACATGCTCGTACAAAATAACACTGGATGGAATATGAGAACAAGTTCTTTGAAAGCGTGTGTTCAAGGAATGGATGAATGAATGACGTGACTCATCTACCACTGTGTCATTAGGACATCTACGAACATGTAGGATAACTGGAATTGAGGGCATTTTTCACTTCTGTACGACTGTGCTTGGAATTATGTTTGTCTGTTTGTTCTAAATGCACATTCATCAATGCTTAGACAGCGATAAATCTTTTTTATGATTGCGTTTTCGCAAGCGTACACAGGCTTTTATCTATGTGAGTGGTGAATTGTTACCGGAATGAGCAATTCGGCGCGAAGCGTGAATGACGTCGGGTACGCTGGCTGGGAAAGAGTTTAAAGTGCAGGGGAGCAAATGGATCTGGGATATTCAGGAATAAATTTTCACAGTGCACGTGATTAGGCAATCGCTGGAGACCAAGTGTAGGGAAAGTCCACGTCATCTGGCTGGTCCGTGGGATGACTGGATGACTTCATGACTTCAGATGGACAGATACCTGACTGACATGCCGCCGCCGGCGCTGCGACGCTAACTTTGTAAAGTGTGATGGAATATGTGATAGTTGGGTTTGATAGTAGTTCGTAAGCGTTTTTTGTATGCAATGAGTGCTTATGGATTGAAGTTTTTTCTCCATGTGCTGTTTAACGACTGTGAGCGTTAGAGACGAAATATGGTTTGACGATTTAGTAGTTGTTTTGGTGGTTATTGCATTCAGAAATGTAATATTCAGGCTCATGTCCTCGGCGAGAACGCCGTGTAATTGAGTGTATTTAGGTATTTGACGATATCTATGGCAATTGGCGCTGTCTAGTTGCAAGTGCAATATATTGATCGGTGTAAAATAGTGGTTCGCTGTTGAAAGGAAGGTCTGCAGAAAAAAAAGATGGACCTTGCTTACACACCAAATGCACGAGTAATTAGATAAATGATAATGTTTGTTTGATGCTCTATGTCCGGATATAGGAGCCTCTAAATAACGAGGCAAACGAATGCTTATGTTAAGAGCGTGAAACTAATGCGTGATGGAAACGGTGCCTCATTAGAACTTTTTCGTGGCGGCGGCGGCGGCGGCGGCGGCGGCGGCGGCGGCGGCGGCGGCGGCGGCGGCGGCTTGTCAAGCATTACGTCCGCTGGTCGGGTATTCATTATCAGGGATAGCACTTGGCGTGTGTGCATGATGAAACTTGTTTGGCTTACGTTCTAGAATGACTAGAGAAGATGAGTGCGTGTGGTATGGTGAGGGACACATAGATTCAGGAAAAGGTGGTTGCTCTTTGAATAGAGGCGACATTTGTAATTCGACGTGTAAATTCGATAAGAGAGAATGAGAATGGTGGACTGATTGGCATGGTTTGTGGTGTGATATGAGCGTCAAGATATGGTTGAGGACGTTTGCGTATGTTGGGAGTAGGAAGAGGTATCAGGTTAAGTGCGGTGGGGACGAGTAAATTCGATCTTATTTTGGCAAAGAGGTTCTGTTATGAGATTAATTTCAGTTCATGAAAGTGGAGATATTGAGAGTATTTACTAATATGTGGGGGCTATAGAATTGGGTGGAGGCAGGGTTGTGAAGTAAGAATAATATTGAGAACGTTTTAGATGGCTAAGTCTCGACGCACACGTTTCGCGACGAGGCGAGAGCACGACTGTGTAGTTATGTATAGTTAAAGGAGTGAGTCATGTTGCGCTATGAACAAAGAGCGGTGTGCTATTGTCATAGGCGGTAGAGACATCTGCTGCTAGGCGCTCAGTCCGGAACCGCGACTGCTATGGGCGCTGGTTCGAATCCTGCCTCGGGCATGGATGTGTGTGATGTCTTTAGGTTAGTTAGGTTTAAGTAGTTCTAAGTTCTAGGGGACTGATGACCACAGAAGTTAAGTCCCATAGTGCTCAGAGCCATTTGAACCATTTTCAACCATCTGCTGCTAGGTGGTGTCTCGCGTATGGGGGCTGCGCCTGGGAATTCTACGACGTAGGTATAAAGGTGACTGTATAGACCCTACTTTCACCTGCGTTCGGAGGCCGGGGCTTGGTATTGTGACGGAGCACGGTCCTGAACGGACGTCTGTGTGTGCTTTGACAGCTGACGTCCGCGTCGACCGCAAATGCGCGCGAACGAGATTCTCGCGTTTGCGATCTCTAAATATGTCTTTGCTCTCGCCCAATCGCGTCTAGGTGAATACGTATTTGGATAGGAATTTCGCAGAAATGAAGTAAGAGTGAGATGTCACCGCTTGCTGGATCCGGGCGGGTGTCTGTGCGTGGTTTGACAGCTGACGGCCACGCCACACCACACCACACCACACCACACCACACCACACCACGTCACGTTATTGGACTTGTCTGTGCGCTCTACTGGACAAGGGTTGATGGAGGGTGCTTGCGTGCGTTGATTGAATTATTTTTCGAGCAGGTGTGTAGGCTGTGCTAAGAGTTATTTGGACAGTTTACGAGTACCGAGCGAGTCAAAACATACCTGTGCTGAATTGTTTAGGTGTATGAATATCTGTAATTAAATTATTTTCGTAAATTAGGAGTTTTTGCGTTGTTGCAGATTGCATTCTGAGCGCAAGCATAATATTGTGTTTTCTCTAAGTGTGATAAATGTATTCGATCTCTAAATAAAATGTTCTAAAGTAAGTAGAGAAGACTCCTTCCTTACTCCCCAGCAGTGTGGCGTAGCCTGAATAAATTTTGCATTATTCTCACCCCCTACAAACCACCCTCAGCGATTGGGTCGTAGGAGGGATGACAGTACGATCTGATGGCAGTAATGTGTACTATGTCAATTAGACAGTAAACCTCGTGGTGGAGACACTGCCTGCAAAATAGACATGTGTACAGATCTTTTTTCCCGTCATTTCGCCCCACCATCTTGGATGACGTCATGTGCTGTGCACGCTAGTGCACGCTAGCCCGCCAACATTGGTCGGTAAGGGGGCGTGGTGTTGGTTCGTGGTGGAGACTTTAAGTATTTGATTCCAAGTCCTAGGTTCTATTGTAAGTAGGCTGTTTAGGTTCTTATATTGGTAACGCCGCCGCCACGTAGCACTCTGTATGAAAATCACTGGTTGTGCCGTGTGCAGTCTGTGGCTGCTTTGCATTGTTGTCTGCCATTGTAGTGTTGGGCAGCGGCAGCTGGTTGCTAACAGCGCGTAGCGTTGCGCAGTTGGAGGTGAGCCGCCAGCAGTGGTGGACGTGGGGAGAGAGATGGTGGAGTTTTGAAATTTGTAAGAATTGATGTCATGAACTGATATATATATTATGACTATTAAGGTAAATACATTGTTTGTTCTCTATTAAAATCTTTCATTTGCTAACTGTGCCTATTAGTAGTTACACTTCTGTAGTTTGAATCTTTTATTTAGCTGGCAGTAGTGGCGCTCGCTGTATTGCAGTAGTTCGAGTAACGAAGATTTTTGGTGATGTAAGTAATTTGTGAAAGGTATAGGTTAATGTTAGTCAGGGCCATTCTTTTGTAGGGATTATTGAAAGTCAGATTGCGTTGCGCTAAAAATATTGTGTCAGTTTAAGTATCGTCATGTATAATTTTTCAAAGGGGACGTTTCATATGTCGACCCTTAGATGAGGATACCTCACTGGAATCTTCAGATTTTTTTCTTGTAGTTTGTGTAGCCTTTGTAGCCTTTATTTATTGCTAGCAAGTAATTGTAGAGAGAATTTACTCTGTAGTTGCAGTCTTTCATTGTTGTACAGTAAAACAGTTGTGGCATGCATGTAGTTTGGCACTAAGTATTTCGCAGCTGCGCTTGCAATTAACTAGATATTACTTTCAGTGCTATGTTAATGTGTTTTCTTATTTTTGCTCTTCAAATTGCGCTTTTCTGTGTTATCGTGTTAAATATTGTGACAATGGCGTGTGAAAAAACGTATTACTAGGCTCCAAAGTAAACCGAGAAATGACAGTGAAGACGAAAGCAGTGTGTTAGCGCTACCATGTAATGAATTAACTAATGTTCAAAGTAGTAATTTGGTAATTGTGCATAGGGAAATGGAGCGGGTTGCAACAATGATGTAGGCAATGAAACAATTAGTGAACAGGGAAGCATTATCGAGCGATCGGTCGGCAACAGCTCGCCTCAGGATTCCGAAATGACAGGACACAATCTTGCAAATACTGCAGATTCAGATTTGGCGTCCTCACCGTTTTCTCAAATAAGTCAGACACATTTTCTGTTTTTCAAACTGCGAATATTGCGGGTTCAAATGCATTGCCGAATAGCACTGAGGAACATGTTTCAGACACCAGTACATTGTTATTACAATCAATGCAACAAATGGGACAAAAGCTTGAAAAGTTAGACACAATGGAACAAAATCAGAGACAAACACAGCAAAAGCTTCAAGAGTTAGACACCACGCTTGAACAAACACGTGAAGATTTTACTAATGAGTTACATAACATTGAATCGAAATGTCAAAAAGTCTGTAATGAGGTAAAAACAAAAATTTGTAAGCATTTTCAACCTACTTTTTTGCAGCATGAAAATGCATTACAGAATCACGAAGCAGACATAAAAGAACTGCAAACTGATGTTCATGAAAATAATGAGACCTTGCAAGCTAAAATTGACTCAGTTGCATCTACCGATTCGGTTATGCAACTTGCAAAAACTCAGGAAAACTTAAAGGACACAGTAGATATGATTTCAACACAAATGGACACTCTGAAACTTGATTCAGAAGAACACAGACGAAATAATTTCACTATCGGATAAAGTAGCCGAACTTTCAGGTCAGTTCACTAACTTATCTACAAAGGTAGACGACGATCTGAATGACACAAAACCTGTAGCCTTCACTGACACTGAAGAGTTTGAACAAATTAGAAAATTCAAACAGAATCAAAATCAAATCAACACTCAGTACAAAAGAGAAATGCCGGAAGTACAAGATCAGTTGGCTCAAGTAATACAAGAATTACATATTTCAGAGGACACTCGCGCTCCAGTAGGGGAAGGAGGACATAGAAATACGGAACAACCACAAAATAACAACACAGGACACTTCGGAAATTATGAAAGAAATTGGCAAGGTACACCGAATTTTGAGATGGAACCGCCGAAACGACGTAACAATGACCGACATGCGACTCGCAGAAACGATGATTTTGACTATAAGCTGTTCATTACTGCATGTAAATTCAAAACATTTAAGAATTCTGGCAACGAAATTCATCCACAAGCGTGGCTTCATCAATTCTCTCATTGTTTTCCTCCCAACTGGTCATTAGAACACAGATTAGAATTTATGTGTGGCTACTTGGAGGATGAACCAGCTGTGAGAATGCGATCGGTGATTCACGATTGCCACAGTGAAGGAGAATTTTATCATGCCTTCCTCTCAGCATATTTGTCTCAAGCTACACAAGACCGAGTAAAACATGGCATCATAATGATGAAACATTTCGAACAATCTGAATTTTCCAGTCTTGTGAAATATTTTGAAGACATGTTGCACAAGAATCAGTACCTGTCAAACCCATACAGCCCGTCAGAACTCATCCGCATTTGCTTAATCAAATTGCCTGAACATTTACGGCATATTATTTTGGCAGGCCGTTGCAAAGACGACATTGAAGCTTTTCAGGGACTCTTACAAGAATTAGAAATTGACACTGACAATCGCGGAACGCGAAAACAGGAACACAGGAATTACGGGTCACATCCGTCGCAATTCCGCGATGAAAGAAATAACTGGACGCGACAAGGCTATTCTCACAATACAAATCGTGACCAAAACAGACACCACCCGTACGACAACCGTTGGCAGAATAGTAATAATTACAGGGAAAGATCACCTCTCCGCGGTAGTGACTATCACAGAGACAATCGGAGAAACAGACAATATGGGAACCAAAATAATTACTATCAAGGGAGACAGAATAACTTTAGACGCAACGGTCCAGCGCGCAGTTCCGATTCAGAGAGAAATTCTCCACCACGTGACCGACAAGAAAGAAACTATGGAATCTACCGACATGACGATAGATGATATGATATTAACGACAGACCTGAATTGCATCAGAACTTGCGGGATTCAAACATAGCAGGGCCCTCTCGACAAGGTGAATTTGTCGAAGTTGGGTCTCCAAATCCCAATAACGACGCGCGCCAACAAAGACACAATAGGCAATGACTCACACCGCTGGCAGCCACAAAACGTACTTCTGAAACTGACGACGCAGCTGCCGTAGCTAGTAATTACATAAAAATGGAAGACATTAGTGACGTCTTACTCCAGGAACACGACGTAAAACATAATATTGCATAGCCTGTGATTCACATTACAGTAAATAACGTAAAATTTACGGCAGTACTTGACTCTGGCAGTCCCATTTCAGTCATTAGTGAAACAGCCTTTAGCAAATGTAACAAATCGAACGATTGCCCCACACTTCCGTTACGCAAGATTAAATTACAAGGTGCAGTCATTGGGAAAAGTGTAGATGTACGCCAACAAACTAACTTAGAATTCTTTTGTCAGAGCCACAGCTTCTCTATGAACTTTCTTATTCTTCCATTGTTGTCGACGGAAATTATACTGGGAGTAGACTTTTTGAATGAATACAAAGCAATCTTAAACTTTCACGATGCTGAAATAAGTTTAGAGAAAGAAGGTAAGTCAATAGCTTTGAAATTTGAAGATTGGCTCTCAAACCATGACGAGGAAATTAATCGGCTTTACCTTCTGTTAGACAACAGTTCGGAATTTTCTACGGAACTAGACACTAACAATCACTCTGCAAGTACTGATAGAGATGATATCGACGGCATATTTGAAACTAATGAGTTAATTCAGAATAAAATTCAAACAATTGAGAATTGTAATGACTCTGATAGGCAGGACGTTTTTGAGATTTTACAAGCACATTCCACAGTTTTTACAAAACAGGAACAATCAAGGGATTTCAGTACCAGTTTCGTGTTCATGAGCATACTAAATTTTGTGTTAGACCATACGTAATTCCAGCACGTTATAGGGACCGTGTTAGAACAGAAATACAATCTATGCTTGACGAGGGCATTATTGAGCCTGCAGTAAGCTCATACAACAATCCATTACATGTTGTTGAGAAGAAAAATGAATCGATCAGGCTTGTCTTAGATTCGAGACAAATCAATACTATCATTATTCCTGAAACAGACAGGCCGCAAACGTTGGAAGAACTTCTTCAAAATTTTAATGGTGTAAAAGTGTTGTCTTCCATTGATCTCAGATCCAGCTTTTATCAGATCGAACTTCATCCAGAATGTAGAAAATACACAGCTTTCCTTTGTTTCGGCGTTTATCAGTTTCAGAAACTTCCTTTTGGTTTGAACATTTCCTCGGTAGCATTCATTCGAGGGCTAAATTCCATATTACCTGAGCTCTTAAAACGTCACATCACCTTATATGTGGACGATATTCTGATAGCAGAAGCCTCCTGGGAACAACATAATCGCATCCTCAACAGCGTGTTACATATTTTTGCAGAATCTGGAATTACAGTTAACTTGGAAAAGTCTGAATTCGGTAGGACAAAAGTGAAGTTTTTGGGACATATTATTTCTTCTGAGGGCATTCAGCCGGATCCTGAAAAGTTAGAAGCAATCAGAGCCATTCCAGTTCCATCCACAAAAAAACAAGTCCGCAATTTTCTAGGTCCCGTAAATTTTTACCGTCGTTTTCTGAATATGCAAATTCTAGTTACACCAAAACTTTGTTCTCTCACTGGAAAAAATACTATTAGAAACTGGGACGAACAAGCACAGTTGGAATTCAATTCTTTGAAAGAATCGTTACTTAACGCGCCAATACTAGCTCATCCAGATCTCTCACAAGATTTTTGCCTTAGCACGGATTCTTCTAAAGTCGGTCTTGGTGCCCATTTATTTCAAGAAGCCACAGAAAATGACATTACTGTTCAGAAAACCATTGCTTTTGCTAGCCGAGTGCTAACAAAATCTGAAAAAAATTGTTCCGTTACTGAATTAAAAGCTTTAGCTATCGTTTGGGCATTTAACAAA
The DNA here is from genome assembly GCF_023897955.1 of Schistocerca gregaria. Classification (NCBI taxonomy): domain Eukaryota; kingdom Metazoa; phylum Arthropoda; class Insecta; order Orthoptera; family Acrididae; genus Schistocerca; species Schistocerca gregaria. The sequence continues at coordinate 82,599,566 of NC_064931.1, forward strand.
TTCCGTTTCTTTCTTTATGGTAAGCACGTAAAAGTATACAGTGACCATCGTGCATTACAATTTCTTATGTCTTCAAAATTAAATCATGACAGGTTAAAACGTTGGGCATTGTTTCTGCAAGAATTCCACTTCACAATAGTCTAAATTCCCGGCAAGGAGAATATTGTTGCGGACGCACTGTCACGCGCACCCTCTGGGCTTGAGAAAAGTAACACAGAAAGCAACCTCGAGAGAAATTTCAGTATTCTTTACATTCAGAAAGTCGCCTTTGAAAACTTCATCACCACATCTTTAAAGGACATTGCTCATGAACAAGATAAAGATCCGATTTGGAAAGACATCAAAAGTAAATGGCATGAAAAGACACACACACAGATTCGTCATTATTATCTGGTTAGGAACAACATACTGTTCAAACGCTGCACTGTTGATGACAAGCTATGGGTACTTTGCATACCAGACGATTTCGTTAATAAGCTCATTTGGTACATTCATTTCAGCTATGTACATTTTGGTCCACGAAAATGTTGTTATATTCTTCGAACGACTTGTTATTTTAACAATATGGAAAAGAGAATTCGAAGAGTCTTGTCTGTTTGTAAACTTTGTCAAAAGGCGAAACCATCTACTGTCTCGCATCGTGCTCCATTGTTTCCTATCATTCCTTCTAAATTAAAAGAATTTGCTGCTGTTGATCTCTTGGGACCGCTTGTTAGAACATCTAATGGATTTTCGTATGTTCTAGTCGCTGTTGAACTTATTTCAAAATTTGTTTCTTTCACTCTGTTAAGTAAAGGCACTGGACGGTCTGTATCCAACGCCTTTGTTAGAAATTTCTTACGTGAAGTTGGACACGTTAGTAATTTCAGATAACGGACCGCAATTCAGATCTGCTGTTTGGTCACGCATGCTTCGTAACCATAAAATCAAATCTGTTTTTATTTCATTGTACTCACCACAGTGTAACCCGTCTGAACGGATTATGAAAGAAATCAATAAGCTTTGCAGACTTTGTAAATATCTGTCCCAATGCTGATGCTTTCTGTGACACTTATTTCAAAACGTACTGAATGAAATGCCTCATGACTCCACTGCTTTACCACCTGTTCTTGTACTGAAGAATAAAGAACCACCAAACAGAATCAGAGAGCTTGTACCTTTTCCGAATACACGTAAACTTCGACACAAAGACATAATTGATTTGGCTATTAAAAATATAAATTCTGCTGCAGACAAAAGGAGAAAATTACACGGTAAAGCAAATGCAAAGAACTTATATATTGGTCAGAAAGTTCTCATTAAAGCTCATTCATTGTCACATAAGAAGAAACTCTTGAGTCACAAATTCTTTCTAGTTTACAATGGGCCTTACAGAATCCGACGTATACCACATGATAATTGCGTTGAAGTTGAAACACTGCATACTAGGAAGAGTAAAGGTTTACACCACATTTCACGTTTCACATGTAAAACCGTTTATTGAAATATAATCTGCTTTTTAACTTTGTCTTTGCCATAAAACATTTCACTTCACATTTCTAGTATGCTTTGTCACACTGAGAAACTGTTAACACGCAATAATGTTTCGAAGTTAACTATCCAGTCTAGAACCTAGGGAACATTTTTAAACAGAAATTACGAATGCATTGTTATAGTGAACAGACGACACAGTGTTATTTGTACATTCTTGCTTGTTAGTTGCACGATTACGTAACGACTATAAGGCTTACATACTTAGAACATATACTGTTAATGAGGTTTTAATGCAAAATTTCGGTTCAGTTGAAAAGACATTCTTTATTTGAAGTACTTTCTGTGAAATTAAAGATGACTTAGCATTTGGTTTCTTTGATAGCTACACGATTATATCACGACGCTACTAATGTGTGACACAATTTAGATTGTGCTTTTGCGGTGTATCTGTTTTATATCTGCACAGTTTTTCTGAATTCTTCTGGAAAGGAAAACATGTTTTAGTAGCAACTTTGTGGTATAGCTACAATGAGACAGCCTTTTCTGTAGCACAACAATACATTACAGTTCAGTATTTACTTCATCACAGCAATAAGCGTAGTAACTACGATATCTATACGCAAAGCATTTCACTTTTGTTTATCATGAGGTCAGTACATTGACTTCTGCAGAACTTAGCTATCGGAGGACGAAAACTACGATACTTCCACAGAGATTATCTTACAACAAGACACACAGTTTAGCGCTACAGTACACGTGTTTGAGTGATTAATTTTGTACTTAAAACATTTATATTTAAAGATATTTAAAGTACAATGATACAAAGGTTTTCCGTGATACATTTCATTTCATTCCATTCCATTCCATTGCTGTAATCCGTAACACCTGAGGATATAATTACATTAATCCTCAGGTGGGTACACGCTTACTTTGTGTACCATGTGTGTGGCAAGCACAAGGAGCCCTAGCTAATATGGTATCTGTTTATACAACTTTACACATCGGTACCATATTTCTCTAAGACATAAATTACGCAGCTATGTGATCATTTAACTCAGAGAGATAAACATTTTTTTTTACTACGTCAGTGACACATGTTTACGTAATTACACGGTTGGATAACTTCACACTTATGAAATTGAATTTTGTCTGTACTTTGTGAACTGTTCATATTTTTTCGGAACCATTGTGATACTATGAGAGCTTTGAATGATGCATTTGGTATGGGATCATGATTTTTAAAGTAAGTTTAAGGTAGATTACACTATTGAAATGAGCAGAGAATTTTTTTTAGGTTTTGAAATTATTGGAGGAAGCTACGACGATTTTGATCAATAAGCTGAAGCTATATGAGTTACTTGATTATGCTACGTATCTGTTATGATGAAATATTGAAGAAGTGTCGACGAATAAGGTAAGGAATAATGAGTAGTGGTTTAGGACTCTGGTTTGTGAAAAAGGTTGTTGGAAACCAAGAATCGTACTGAAAGAGTTATGTATGTAAATGTGTGAATGTATTACAATGCCGACGAAAATTTTTTGGACACTTATATCAATAAGATTTTGTTTCTACAGATGTCTAACGCAAATTCTTGACCTGTGAAATTTTTTATATGAGACTGCCACTGTAGCAGAAACCGGTGTCGTAAATATTTCGGTATGAAAGTTAAGTGACCGTGACGTAATGCGTCGTGGGCACCCAGCTGTGCGACAGTCGCCTGGGGAAAAAAAGCCATCATCCTCGCTATTGACATGCCTTTGTAGAAAGCATAGTAAATACGACACCCTAAAACTTGAAAACATGATTACACTGTAGAGTTCTTAATTTATGACATTTACTGAAATGAAATGATGAGCAACGTTTCATGTTTATGGTCTTGCTAGTTGGAAGATTGTTTACTGCATTATGAAATGCCTTATGACTAGTGAAAGACGTTTCACGCCTTGCTTTGCCTATTTTGTTTAATATCTAGTTTCTAGCTGAACTCCAGCAGTGGTTAAAATAAAATTTAATAGATGTACTAATATAGTTATTTTATGCCTACAGATCCAGTAAAAATAATTATGATCTACTTCCAAGAAAACGAGGGAACATAAATAGACAATTCCCCTCACAGGAACTGCATTTTTTTTTATTTACAGTTTGGTAACTTGTCTGCTAGGGTAAGTTCTCGTGATGCATCACACTAGTGTAAGATGTGATGTAGGTATTAAACATTTTTTCTGTAATATTTTTCTGCTTCAGCTGTGTCATGTTTAGATATGTTATTGCATTTGCTGCTGCTGTTTGCCAGGCATAGTGCTACTAATTTCACTTTGTATTACTCTGTTAAGCTAGTTTTACGACTGATTTATTTTTCTTGTTGCTGTTCATTGCTTCATATTAGTTGTAATGTTGCATTTGCTTTTCTAAGTCCTATATTGCTGCTTTTTTGCCAATTTGCATTTTTTTGTCATTGGTGTTTGTGTTAATTGTTTTGTGCTGATGCATTGCGTCGTCCCTTAGTTTAGCATCTGAGCTCGTTAGATTTAAGTTAGCTTAAGAGGGGGTAGCATATATAAAAGAATGAGTTGCGACGAATTGGAAGAAATGCACTGAGAGCTTATACGAAAAATGTACATAAAGCAGGTATAGGTAGGATTTTCTTGGAAATAAATGATGAGGTAAGATACTGGAAAATAAATGAGGTAAGATATATGTGAACATATAACTACAGAAAGCATGCTTGGATAGGATTTTTTTTTTTGGGGGGGGGGGGGGGGGGGGGAACAAATGTTGAAATAAGACGAAAGATCTATGGAATGAAGTTTTGGGTTGGACTGCAGTACCAAATGTTACACTGAAAACAAACCCTGCCCTTTCCTCTTGTGTTATCCCACTATGTGTTTGTGTACCCTTGTGTATTTGTTTTGTACCTGTCTCTGTGTACTGTTTCATAGAATTTTTTCTCTTCTAATACTAAGCTACATTCACTATGATGAGGAATACTGTTATCCTCAAATATAATTTGCATTAATAACATGTTATTTACTTCGTAAAGATGTTTACACATTATTTATTCTGTTTTATTCTAATGCTCATGTGTGAAGTTGATGTTTCAAAAGTTATTCTGGTCTTTCATGTATGTACTTAGGTCATAATTTTTGTAACACTGATACATTTGTTATTTCCATTCTTTTGTAAAGCCCCTATTACTACAAATGTTATCTGTATTGTTATGTTCTTTAAAGATGTATTTTGTACCTTTGTTATTGTATTCTTATGTTATAAAATTGTAATTGACACCAGTTCATCAAATTAAGTAATTTGTAAATTACATTTCACTGCACACGTTTCTGTTGGTCATAGTATATGGACAATATGTGAGAAGTAGGGACTGATAGTGTTTGCACGTGTGTTAATAATTCACCAAGGGACTGGATAACAGCATTGCTGGTTCTAAGGACATTTCAAAAAAAAAAATTGCGAGTGCACAAGTGGTGGTTTATGGACTTGCTATATTTTCCACAAGACTCTTCGATGGTGATTGTGCACCTGCACAGTTACAACAGTTGGCTACTAGCCATCTCTACAAGGACTGCAGTGGGTCTGCACCTCTGGTGGCCCACCAATACCATAATCTCTACTAGGACTACAGTGGGTCTGCTCTGTAATGATCTACCTACCAATAGTCTTCAACATCGACTGACTCTGCTGTGCGTTTGCTTTGTTGTTACCTGTCTGCATGTCAAGAGTCAGCACTGTCCGCCCGTTGAAAGGACAACACTACTTCTTTAAGACTGCATGGAAATCCACTGCTTCCGTGTGCATTTTATTTTACTACTCAGACTTTGAGAAACACACTGCAATTTTACTGTGATGAACGATCAGGACTGTCTTTATGGACTGTGAGAAAATTTTAGCTTTTGACCAAAATTGTATCAATAAATGTGTGCATTTGATATCTTTGTTGCTGTAATTATGAAAAAACTTTTCAAATCTGTATTGGCCACTGCCCAAAACAATTGGTAAAATGTTTTGTGGGGAGCGTGGGGGCCATGTAAGTAGGCTGTTTAGGTTCTTATATTGGTAACGCCGCCGCCACGTAGCGCTCTGTATGAAAATCACTGGCTGTGCCGTGTGCAGTCTGTGGCTGGTTTGCATTGTTGTCTGCCATTGTAGTGTTGGGCACCGGCAGCTGGATGCTAACAGCGGGTAGCGTTGCACAGTTGGTGAGCCGCCAGCAGTGGTGGACGTGGGAAGAGAGATGGCGGAGTTTTGAAATTTGTAAGAATTGATGTCATGAACTGGTCTATATATTATGACTATTAAGGTAAGTACATTGTTTGTTCTCTATTAAAATCTTTCATTTGCTAACTGTGCCTATTAGTAGTTACACTTCTGTAGTTTGAATCTTTTATTTAGCTGGCAGTAGTGGCGCTCGCTGTATTGTAGTAGTTCGAGTAACGAAGATTTTTGGTGAAGTAAGTGATTTGTGAAAGGTATAGGTTAATGTAAGTCAGGGCCATTCTTTTGTAGGGATTATTGAAAGTCAGATTGCGTTGCTCTAAAAATATTGTGTGTCAGTTTAAGTACCATCATGTATAATTTTTCAAAGGGGACGTTTCACTATGAAGTCTAAATACGACTAATGCAGTATCCAATAGAAGTGCAGCATTTTAGGGATGGGTTGTGCTAGGTCATGAACAAACATGGCACCGGTAGTGGGAGAATGTGGAACTTCTCATTTTATCATTGAATATTGAAATTGTAAATTGACTTATCGAGTATGATTAAAATTGAAATAGAATGAAGTACTTAAGTAAACGATGGGTTAGATGAGTGATGTTGGTGTCACTTGTGTTCCGTTAAATCAGTTAGCATATTTACGGAAGACTATGTCTAGTGCGAGTATAAACGTCCAAACTGGGGAGCTGTGACGTCAGCAGTCTTGCACTCGGGGAGGGGGTCAGTGCCGTGGTGCGAGAGAAAGCAGACGATCTTGCGTCATCACCCTAAGTCGCGGTGGCGTCATCTGGTGGCACCAATATGAACTAAGCCAGGAGTTCGTGGTGGTTACAACGGGTGCAGACCTCTTGAATGACAGTACTTGCATCATGATCTGACATCACGGCAGCGCCCTCTGGTGGCGACGATATGAACTAAGCCAGTTGGAGTGAAGACTCAGTGGAGAACACACATGCTTGAAATTGGTTAAATAGTAAAGTGAAGTCCTTGTTTCGTGCCATTTTCTTTGCTTAACAGAGATAAGTGTGGTGTGATGGATTATCATGATGGCCAGCCGCGGTGGCCGTGCGGTTCTAGGCACTGCAGTCCGGAACTGCGGGACTGCATGTTCAAATCCTGCCTCGGGCATGGATGTGTGTGATGTCCTTAGGTTAGTTAGGTAAGAGTAGTTGTAAGTTCTAGGGGACTGATGGCCTACGATGTTAAGTCCCATAGTGCTCAGAGCCATTTGAACCATTTTTGATTATTGTGATCGAATTTGAATTTGGTGCCATTTTTCTTGGGGTGGAGGGCGTGGCACTTTCCCGCCAAAAATCGAACTTTCAGCCAACTTCCGCCATCTTGATTGAAGTCACGGCCGCCGCCTTGGGTGGCATCGCCGCCGTCTTGGGTGGCATCACTTTGGCGCGTAACCTGCCTAGCCCCAATACTGCCTTACTGTGTAGATGTTTGTTCATAACTCATTATGGTTTTAAGAAAGACAGTTATAATCAAAATTAACAGAAGTCAAATGGACAGTGGCTTCTCTTACCATATGCAAAGTCTTCAAGGGAAGGAACTTCTCTGTCTGTGAGTGAGTACGACCTAGAGTAAAGTTTGAAACATGGGATTCGACAGTATAGCAGTATTGCAGATACGTTTATGCTATAGTACATTTGTAATCTTATGGAAAGAGTATATCCTGGATAGACTGAAGGTCTTTTAGTTTTTCAGAACCATATACTACAATCAGTTTCAAAAAAAATTACATGTAAGAACAAAAATAATTATTATATACCATAATTATTCAAGTCTGAAACAAATACTACACCCTTGACTTTGTGAGTAGGCGGAGACTGCTTTTAACAGAATAAATCTAGGACAAACGACTGATGGTGAAGGACGAAAATTAGAGAAGAAAGGGTGTAAGTAATCAAATAATTTCAGTTTACATATTTTATCCACACACATTGAAGGTAAATTCTGACATAGTCCTAGAATAGTATTCATAAGCAGAATTGAAGATATTAGTATTGGTTTCACATTGTAGAAGCTATAGGACTGGTTGGCTTCACAATTTGTTTACTTACTAAAACAATTACATTGGTAATCTAAACATTATTAGTAGATGCTGTCAATTGACTGTATAGTTACTGCTATTATATACACTGAGCCGGTGCAGAATTAAAATAATAGTACAAATTACACACAGTACGTAGGGTATTGACCCATACATTCCTTAAACTTTGGCCAGACTATATATTGGCATTAACGTGCAGGCATTCTATTTAGTGATCTGTAACATATTCATATTGACAGATCTCACAACCTAGACCACCAAACTGATTTAACCATAAAACTGGTAATATTAAATTGCTCAATTTTTAAGGAAGAAATACCTGAAATGTTTTGCATTCGTTAGAACTAACAGGCAAGTGTGTTACAGGCAAACTAAGAATGAGATGTTTCATAAACAGTGCACAAAGAAAGAGAACGTCCAACACCAGGCATTGATGTTTTGCAAAACCAAGAATAGATGCCTCGTACGATTTTGGAGGTTATGATGCAGGCTTTCTTTTTCCAAAATCATTACAAATTTTTCTGAGGCAAATGTTACAAATTTTAATGAACAAAGAAATTTTGAATGAGTAACTTACAATTCTATCGTCACTTAAGATGCAAGGGAAAGAGTAGTCTTTGTTCTGAAAACACTTCAATTACGATATAAAAAGGGTCACTTATGTAGGTCTGTTTCTTTGCAGGGTTTCATAGGTAAATCACCCTTTACAAATGTAATAAACAGATGTATTTTGTGTACAGAAAAACTATAAAAAGGTCTATGGAACGAAGTTTTGGGTTGGACTGCAGTACCAAATGTTACACTGAAAACAAACCCTGCCCTTTCCTCTTGTATTATGCCACTATGTGTCACATGATCCATATCCTAGCTGCCGATCCCATTCCTAAGAACAGTCCCATGGCAATGAAACAAACTTTCTGCAACAGACTGTGAATACGATACCAGTCTCTATTAGAGATTTAATGCAACAGGCATCTTAGGATAACAGGATTTGGAGGGACGTGAATTAACACAACACAATAGCATAGCAGAGTATTTCAGCTGGTATAACAGTCAGATAGTAACAGATAAGAGGTTGGTCAAATTACATTGCTACCCCACTCCTCTCCTTGGAAGCATATGGGAATTTTATCAACGTTATCCAGGGGAAATCCCTATGTTGTTGTTGTGGTCTTCAGTCCTGAAACTCTAACCTGTGCAAGCTTCTTGATCTCCCAGTACTCACTGCAGCCTACATCCTTCTGAATCTGCTTTTTGTATTCATCTCTTGGTCTCCCTCTACGATTTTTAGCCTCCACGCTGCCCTCCAATACTAAATTGGTGATCCCTTGATGCCTCCGAATATGCTCAACCAACCAGTCTCTTCTTTTAGTCAAGTTGTGCCACATATTTCTCTTCTCTCTAATTTTATTCAGTACCTCCTCATTAGTTATGTAATTTACCCATCTAATCTTCAGCAATCTTCTATAGCACCACATGTCGAATTCTATTCTCTTCTTGTTTAAACTATTTATCGTCCATGTTTCACTTCCATTCATGGCTACACTCCATAGAAATACTTTCAGAAACTACTTCCGTACACTTAAATCTATATTAAATGTTATCAAATTACTCTTCTTACGAAACGCTTCCCTTGCCATTGCCAGTCTGCATTTTATATCCTCTCTACTTCGAACATCATCAGTTATTTTGCTCCCAAAATAGCAAAACTCCTTTACTACTTTAAGTGTCTCATTTCCTAATCTAATTCCCTCAGCATCACCTGACTTAATTCGACTACATTCCATTATCCTAGTTTTGCTGTTGTTGATGTTCATCTTATACCCTCCTTTCAAGACACTGTCCATTCCGTTCAACTGCTCTTCCAACTTCTTTGCTGTCTCTGACAGAATTACAATGTCATCGGCGAACCTCAAAGTTTTTATTTCTACTCCATGGATTCTAATACCTACTCCGAACTCTTCTTTTGTTTCCTTTACTGCTTGCTCAATATACAGATAGAATAGCATTGGGGAGAGGCTACAACCCTGCCCCACTCCCTTCTCAACCACTGCTTCCCTTTCATGTCTCTCGACTCTTATAACTGCCATCTGGTTTCTGTACAAATTGTGAATAGCATTTCGCTCCCTGTATTGTACCCCTGCCACCTTCAGAATTTGAGAGAGTATTCCGGTCAACATTGTCAAAAGCTTTCTCTAAGTCTACAAACGCTAGAAACGTAGGTTTGCCTTTCCTTAATCTTTCTTCTAAGATAAGTCGTAGGGTCAGTATTGCCTCACGCGTTCCAACATTTCTACGGAATCCAAACTGATCTTCCCCGATGTCGGCTTCTACCAGTTTTTCCATTCGTCTGTAAAGAATTCGCGTTACTTTTTTGCAGCTATGACTTATTAACTGATAATTCGGTAATTTTCACATCTGTAAACACCTGCTTTCTTAGGGATTGCTACATTCTTCTTGAAGTGTGAGGGAATTTCGCCTGTCTCATACATCTTGCTCACCAGATGGTAGAGTTTTGTCAGGACTGGCTCTCCCAAGGCCGTCAGTAGTTCTAATGGAATATTGTCTACTCCCAGGGCCTTGTTTAGACTCAGATCCTTCAGTGCTCGGTCAAACTCTTCATGCAGTATCGTATCTCCCATTTCATCTTCATATACACTCCTGGAAATTGAAATAAGAACACCGTGAATTCATTGTCCCAGGAAGGCGAAACTTTATTGACACATTCCTGGGGTCAGATACATCACATGATCACACTGACAGAACCACAGGCACATAGACACAGGCAACAGAGCATGCACAATGTCGGCACTAGTACAGTGTATATCCACCTTTCGCAGCAATGCGGGCTGCTATTCTCCCATGGAGACGATCGTAGAGATGCTGGATGTAGTCCTGTGGAACGGCTTGCCATGCCATTTCCACCTGGCGCCTCAGTTGGACCAGCGTTCGTGCTGGACGTGCAGACCGAGTGAGACGACGCTTCATTCAGTCCCAAACATGCTCAATGGGGGACAGATCCGGAGATCTTGCTGGGCAGGATAGTTGACTTACACCTTCTAGAGCACGTTGGGTGGCACGGGATACATGCGGACGTGCATTGTCCTGTTGGAACAGCAAGTTCCCTTGCCGGTCTAGGAATGGTAGAACGATGGGTTCGATGACGGTGTGGATATACCGTGCACTATTCAGTGTCCCTTCGACGATCACTAGAGGTGTAAGGCCAGTGTAGGAGATCGCTCCCCACACCATGATGCCGGGTGTTGGCCCTGAGTGCCTCGGTCGTATGCAGTCCTGATTGTGGCGCTCACCTGCACGGCGCCAAACAGGCATACGACCATCATTGGCACCAAGGCAGAAGCGACTCTCATCGCTGAAGACGACACGTCTCCATTCGTCCCTCCATTCACGCCTGTCGCGACACCACTGGAGGCGGGCTGCACGATGTTGGGGCGTGAGCGGAAGACGGCGTAACGGTGTGCGGGACCGTAGCCCAGCTTCATGGTGACGGTTGCGAATGGTCCTCGCCGATACCCCAGGAGCAACAGTGTCCCTAATTTGCTGGGAAGTGGCGGTGCGGTCCCCTACGGCACTGCGTAGTATCCTATGGTCTTGGCGTGCATCCGTGCGTCGTTGCGGTCCGGTCCTAGGTCGACGGGCACGTGCACCTTCCGCCGACCACTGGCGACAACATCGATGTAGTGTGGAGACCTCACGCCCCACGTGTTGAGCAATTCGGCGGTACGTCCACCCGGCCTCCCGTATGCCCACTATACACCCTCGCTCAAAGTCCGTCAACTGCACATACAGTTCACGTCCACGCTGTCGCGGCATGCTACCAGTGTTAAAGACTGCGATGGAGTTCCGTATGCCACGGCAAACTGGCTGACACCGACGGCGGCGGTGCACAAATGCTGCGCAGCTAGCGCCATTCGACGGCCAACACCGCGGTTCCTGGTGTGTCCGCTGTGACGTGCGTGTGATCATTGCTTGTACAGCCCTCTCGCAGTGTCCGGAGCAAGTATGGTGGGTCTGACACACCGGTGTCAATGTGTTCTTTTTTCCATTTCCAGGAGTGTACGTCCTCTTCCATTTCCGTAATATTGCCCTCAAGTACATGGCCCTAGTATTAACTCCCCATATACTCCCTCCAATTTTCTGCTTTGACTTATTTGTTTAGAACTGGGTTTCCATCTGAGCTCTTGGTGTTTATAAAAGTGGTTCTCTTTTCTCCAAAGGTCTGTCTAATTTTCCTGTAGTCAGTATCTATCTTACCCCTAGTGAAATAAGCCTCTACATCCTTACATTTGTCCTCTAGCCATGCCTCCTTAGCCATTTTGCACTTTCTGTCGATCTCATTTTTGAGACGTTTGTATTGCTTTTTGCCTGCTTAATTTACTACAGCCTTATATTTTCTTCTTTCATCAACTAAATTCAATATTTCTTCTGTTAACCAAGGATTTCTACTAGCCCTCGTCTTTTTACCTACCTGATCCTCTGCTGCCTTCGCTACTTCATCCCTCAGAGCTATCCATTCTTCTACTGTATTTCTTTCCCCCATTCCTGTTAAGTGTTCCCTTATGCTCTCCCTGAAACTCTGTACAACCTCTGGTTCTTTCAGTTTATCCAGGTCCCATCTCCTTAAATTCCCACCTTTTGGCAGTTTCTCCAGTTTTAATATACAGTTCACAACCAATAGATTGTGCTCAGAGTCCACATCTGCCCCTGGAAATGTATTACAATTTAAAACCTGATTCTTAAGTCTGTCTTACCATTATATATTCTATCTGATACCTTCTAGTGTCTCCAGGATTCTTCCATGTATACAACCTTCTTTCATGATTCTTGAACCAAGTGTTAGCTATGATTAAGTTATGCTGTGTGCAAAATTCTACCAGGCGGCTTCCTATTTCATTTCTCAGCCCCAATCCATATTCACCTACTGTTTTTCCTTCTCTCCCTTTTCCTACTGTCGAATTCCAGTCACCCATTACTATTAAATTTTCGTCTCCCTTGACTACCTGAATAATTTCTTTTATCTCATCATACATTACATCAATTTAATCATCTGCATAGCTAGTTGGCATATAAACTTGTACTACTGTGGTAGGCGTGGGCTTCGTGTCTCTCTTGGCCAGAATAAGGCGTTCACTATGCTGTTTGTAGTAGCTTACCCGCACTCCTTTTTTTCCTATTCATTATTAAACCTACTCCTGCATTACCCCTATCTGATTTTCTATTTATAACCCTGTATTCACCTGACCAGAAGTCTTGTTCCTCGTGCCACCTAACTTCACTAATTCCCACAATATCTGACTTTAACATATCCATTTCCATTTTTAAATTTTCTAACCTACCTGCCCGATTAAGGGATCTGACATTCCACGCTCCAATCCGTAGAACGCCAGTTTTCTTTTTTTTCCTGATAACGACGTCTTCTTGAGTAGTCCCCATCTGGAGATCCGAATGGGGGACTATTTTACCTCCGGAATATTTTACCCAAGAGGATGTCATCATCATTTAACCATACAGTGAAGCTGCATGCCGTCGGCTGTAGTTTCCCCTTGCTTTCAGCCGTTCACATTACCAGTACAGCAAGGCCGTTTTCGTTAGTGTTAAAAGGCCAGATCAGTCAATCATCCACACTGTTGCTCCTGCAACTACTGAAAAGGCTGCTGCCCCTCTTCAGGAACCACACGTTTGTCTGGCCTCCCAACAGATACCTCTCCGTTGCGGTTGCACCTACGGTACAGCTATCTGTATCGTTGAGGGATGCAAGCCACCCCACCAATGGCAAGGTCCATAGTTCAGGGGGGAACTCCGCATATCTTAGGAAATTGTAAGAGTCAGAACGGGTGTTCAATAAGCACATCTTTTGTTGTGAAAGAACATTGGTTTTATTCAGGATTCCAGTACACTGTATTATTCACCTCTGGTTTCGTTATAAAAGCCTGTTTTTAACATAACCTCTGTTCAAAGCGACGACCTTACTGGGAACGTCTGTATGCAAGCATAGTACCACTCCATTGGTCGATGTCTGAGACAACATAATGCTGCATGAATAACCACCCCATCATCAACGTATTGCTTACCTGAACTGAGTTCTTAATTGGGCCAAATCGATAGAAATAGGAAGGTGCAAGATCCAGGCTGTAGGATGGATGAGAAAGAACAGTCCAATAAATTTAATGAGCTCCTCTTGGGTACACAGACTTCTGACACCTTGCGTTGACTGTTTCCATTTTTGTGGCAATGAACACGAGGAAGTCAGTTCTTGAATTTCATGAGAGTAGCAAAACAAACTTCAGTCCCAAAAGACTGTCACTATAACTTCAACAGTTGAGGGTGCAGTTCGAACTTTTCCTTCAGAGGAGAGGTGGTATAGCACCTCTCCGCTCCACTGCTTCCCATTTTGTTTCTGGTTTTAAGTGATGAAGCCATATTCCATCGTTTGTGAAGTTGTTCTAGAAAAAACTAAGGCAAGTCTCGTAATGCACAAGTAATTCCCCAAAAATCATCCTTCGTTCCTCATGTTCTTCCATTAGGCGTGAAGGAACCCAGTGGACTCACACTTGTGAATACCCCGACTGGCTGGTTGGTTCGTTTAAGGATTAAAGGGGAACGAGCTAAGAGGTTGTCAGCCCCTCCTACTCAGAAAAGGCAAGGCAACAGAACTACACGCCAAAAAAGAGCCCATCGCGTGAAACCTAAAAGCAGAAGACCCCCAAGGTCTATTGTAGGTTAACGAAACCTACAGAAAGGAACGAGGATGATGAAAAATCATGGGGGGGTGGCTTCGAGTCGTTTGGGTATGTATGAGTTGAATGAAAGAGAGAGAGAGATACATGATAAATGCATGCTGGGTAACGGAACAAAACCTTACAATAATCTTAAACTTGATTATCTGTCGGGTATACTTACCAGGATGTACATACCGTTCTTCATGCGAGAATGTCTTACACATTAATTTAAAAGCTACGCTTTCGTTTTGCTATCTTCAACTTGTGCACTGGACAGGTCAACAATCAGATGAATGGAATCCTTAGACTCGGTTACCGATTTCAGATACAAGCTGAATTGCTAGCCGTGTAATATAACTGACACAATACGTGACTATTTTGTGTCAAGGGTACTTGATTAGTAAATAAACTGCATAAATATGGCATTGTTCAGTGTTCCCACCAGTACAAGGTTCATTATAAAATATTGTCTGAACCATAGGGTCCTGGGATCTGACAGGTTCAGCTAAGCCACAGAAAAATTCCTGGGATAACTGATGTGTGTGTGTGTGTGTGTGTGTGTGTGTGTGTGTGTGTGTGTGTGTGTGTGTGTTTTGGAAATGTGTCTGTGTGTTGGAAATGTGTGTGTGGATGTTGATTTAGAAATATATGTGTGTGTGTGTGTGTGTGTGGATGTTGATTTAGAAATATATGTGTGTGTGTGTGTGTGTGTGTGGATGTTGATTTAGAAATATATGTGTATGTGTATGTGTGTGTGTGTGGATGTTGATTTAGAAATATATGTGTGTGTGTGTGTGTGTGGATGTTGATTTAGAAATATATGTGTGTGTGTGTGTGTGTGGATGTTGATTTAGAAATATGTGTGTGTGTGTGTGTGTGTGTGTGTGGATGTTGATTTAGAAATATTAATTCAGCTTGTGGTCAGCTGTAGACTATATCGATGTGTGTATTGCATGGAGGATCGGTCAAAGATAGTCTCTAAGTCTAGACGAGCCTGCTTCATTTGACACTGACTTCACACATGTGATAACTCAGCTTAGAATGTTTTTAGACAGTGTGTGGAATGTGGTAGATATATCCCGACTCCTACTCAGCTCCGAGCTAAATTGGAGCGATCAAAGCTGGATAACTAAAGGCTGTTGCATAATGTATGGGATAGCTATCTAGAATAATGTTTGAAGTTTAATGTAGTCGATAGATTCGAGAAAGGTGGATCGTTTGGAGATAAGAGGGTGCTAAATATATGACTAACTAGTGTTTGTAATCATTAAAGGTCCCATTGCAGGTATGTGGTTCAATAGGAATACTTGATTCAAAATCATAGACATCATTTCTAACGGGTAGCGTGGCATTAGAGATCTGAAAAACTAGTGTGTATTTTTGACGACCGCAATCAGCACACAATATAAAACTGTTCGTGATCCTTCTCAACCAACCATCGCCTATAACTCAGTGAGTATATCATAGAACCTCTAACATGGTATCGGGACAGAATACGTTAAACATACTGGATATATATCTTGAGACAGCTGTGTGATGGGGTTGGACATTCTGGCTTCATACCACGTTCCTTAGCCGAATCACCCTCAAACTTCAGAGATTTTATCGCTAGATTGCATCTTGGGTTACGTATAACCAATCTTCCGGTCTGATAAAATACACTCCTATGATCATGGTCTTGGTGTTCGTTTGTTCGGAAAGACCAATTCATTCGGGGGGGGGGGGGGGGAGAAAGGGAAATGCCGTATCTCGATTTATAAAGCCAGTACAGCTTTTGACATGGGTATTGGTGTGTATATGTAGAACAAAGACCGCTTGTGACAGTAGTTGTTGCGATCGGGTTTTCTTAACATCTGGGCGATTACGCCTCTCTTCCTAGGGCAGAGTGGTAGCACTCACAAGAAAAACTAATTAGACATGCCCATCCATCGTTGATTTGCGCTCAGTATTAATTCGTATTGCCAGCGATCAGTTATTGCTGAAGTATTACACTTGCAAGGGATCCTCCCCATCGCACCCCCCCTCAGATTTAGTGAGTTGGCACAGTGGATAGGCCTTGAGAAACTGAACACAGATCAATCGAGAAAACAGGAAGTAGTTGTGTGGAACTATGAAAAAAATAAGCGAAAGTATACAAACTGAGTAGTCCATGCACCTTAGTTGAGTTTGTAAATTGTAGGGATAATTTGGAATCAATTACGGCAACAAGATCGGTATTCCGATGGAAATATCAGTTTCCTATTTTTCTTTTGTCGAGTTTGTTCATACAAGGGTCTTCGCAGACGGCATAAGTTTCTAGTTAGTCAATGGCACGTTCCACCTAGCTGGAGTTTCGGGTTTGTAGAGAAATAATTTCCAGTATGTATCTTCGGAATTATGTTGCGTGAGCAAACAGTAGGATACTGCTGTGTGCTTGATATCGAGAAGTCTACGAAAATGGAATGATATTCTAGCAAGCCATGAGAAAATACCTGTGTTCTTCTAATCCCAGAGTCTGGAAATTTGTGTAGAATAGCGAGCAAGCAAGCAGATCCGGACCAGAAACAGAAACGTGATTGTGCTGAGGAGAAAGAGTCCCAATTTGTACAACGTTTCTGAGAATGACTTAGATCTACTGAGGGCACTCTGGTCACCCGTTGGGGGTGGACGCCCGCCCAACCTCATGGTAAATATCTAGTGCCGCGAGTAGTATACGTACGGTGCTGTCTGTCTTCGTGGTATATGTATGAATGATGTACAAACGGGTGATTTTTGTTTGGTGTAAGATACGAATTGCATGTTTACTAGTCGATACGGTATGCAGTGATAAATTGATGGGTCGGAGATCAGTTTCACATTCTAATATCCAAGCTTCTATGCTCGGTGGGAGAGCAGTGTAATTGAGTAAAATTCTTTCCATATTTGACGATATGTAGGGCCCGTTGCAGGGTTTAATTGTCGGTGCAATATGGCGGTATGTGTAAAATAGTTTTTTTGCTGCTGAAATTCCTGTCTGCAGAAAGAACAACACAGGTGCATTAGTAATTTGGCGGGTAAATTCGATAACAGCCAATCATAAGGCTGGATTCATTCACAAGACATCCTTTGTGCTGGGACGTAGGAGCGTCTACCAAGTCACACTAACAAGATAGAGGCAAGGTATGTATGGAAAGTTCTAAGAAAGAAAGTGTTCAAAGACAAGTTGAAGCATACTATCCATCTCTGGCGGGGATGCCATTACACACCCGCTACTGTCACATTAGGACATCTCCAGACCTGTAGCTGTAGGATACCGAAAATTCAGGACTTTTTTTCTGTATGACAGTGCTTCGAATTCTGTTGGCATGATTGTTCTGAATAGCTCCCGTCTCTGCTTACACAGTGATCTATTTACAACCAAGGAGAATGCTTTTATGATGAAGGGTGTTTTCGCATGTGTGCACAGGCTTTTAGCTGTTTGAATGTTTAACGTTTGAGAGAGGAATATTGACAGCAGGAAAAACATTCCACCATGAAGCATGAACCATGCTGGGTATGGAGACATGGCTACACATAGCTCGCATGTTCGATTAGGAACCTGAGGAAGAAAGGACCCTGTGTTCTGATCCTGCACTGGCTTTCCCTGATAGCTGTGGTCAATGATAGTTCGGAAGCGTTTTTTACATGCATTGAGTGTTTGTGCACTGGATTTTTTTCCCTGCAGTTTAAGCGCTGTGAGCGTTAGACATGCAATATGGTTTGAGGATTTAGTAGTTGTTTTGGTGTTTGTTGCATAATTTTGTCAACGGTTATGCTGAGCATGGTTTCCAAAGTTGACGATTAGACAGCGTGTTTGGGGAGTCTCTTAGATGGAGTCGGTGAACACGCTCGCTCTTGAAGCATCTGCGCTCTGCAAACAGGTCTTCGGTCACATGAGTCACGTCAGCAATGGTGCCTTGGTGATCACATATTTCGAGAGGAATTTACGAAGTGTCAAGTATGAAATGGGTGCCACCGCCTCATGCTTGCGGGACCTGTGAGTCATTTTGCAGGGGCTGCTGGTGCATCTCGACTTCTGGGAGCATGTGCGGTCTAGTGGACAAGGGGCGGCGGTCGGTGCACGCGCGTGTCTGTAGGTAGCGCTTTGCATTATTTGGACAGTTTGCGAGTTAATTTCGTGTCTGCACATCGGTTTACTGCATTATGTAGGAGTAGTTTGTTAATCTGTACTGAAATTATTTCGGTAATTTGGGAGTTGTTTGTTGTGCATTATTTAGGAGTAGTTTACAGGTCTGTGGGCTGTGTGGCGTGACCCCAAGTATGTCAGAGCGTGTGTTTTGTATCAGTGTGATAAATATACGATCTTTCAATATCCCTCCCTAAATAAAATGTTCCAAAACAAATAAAGTACACTCCTTCCTTACTCTCACCAGCACCCGAGCACAGGCTGAGTCTTTTTCCCACAAATCCCTAGGAAGAGGTGGCGGTCGGATGACTTAGGTTAATGGAGATAGTCTACCTTCCCGCGATTTTATTATGTTAGTACAGATAACTGTGGTGTGGTGCATTATCCTGATGGAATTTGAACTTCCTGCCATTTCCTGGGGGAGCGAAGGGGGTTAGGTCAGTGGAGGTCGCCCAATTGACCTATCTTCCCACCAAAATCTGCCATCTTGAATGACGTCGTAGTCGTCATCTTGGGTGACGTCATGCACTGTTGCCAAATCTACACACCACCATCTTGGCTGACATCATTGCAGCCATCTTGGATACATCTGGCAACAATGCAGAGTGGCACAGAACCCTCCTTGTCCCAATACTTACGTTCATGAATCAGTGTGGTTTTAGTAAGCATTGCTCATGTGAAACTTGTCATGCGAGAAAAGGCAGGCCATCTCGATAAGTATGGCCAATGCGTAACAGGTAGATCCCACATTTCTAGATTTCAGAAAAGCATTTGACACAGTGTCCCATTGCAGCCTGTTAGCGAAGGCACGAGCATATGGAATAAGTTCAGAGATACGTGAGTGACTATGTTCAGCATGTTGTCCTCGATGGCTAGTGTTCGTCAGAGACAAGGGTATCGTCATTGCTGCGATAGGACAGCTGCTGTTCTCTTTATACATAAATGATTTGACGGACGGCAGTGTGCTGCTGCTGTTTGCTGACAATGCTGCAGTGTATGGTAAGACATCAAAGTTGAGTGACTGTATGAGGCTACAAGACGACTTAGACACAATTTCCAGTTGGTGTGATGAATTACCCCTAGCCCTAAATGCGGAAAAACGCAAGTTAATGCTGATGGATAGGAAAAACAAACCAGTAACATTCGGATGCAATATTACTAGCGTCCTGCTTACTTCACTGGTGTCCTTAATCCGAACCAGGTCGGATTGAAGGAAGACAACGAAGCAGTTCAGAGAATGGCTGTTTAATATGTTACCTGTAGGCCTAAACAAAACGTAAGTGGCACTGAGATGCTTTAATAACTCAAGCAGAAGTACTTGGACAACGGCATTCTTTTCTAGGAACACCACAGAGGAAATTTAGAGACCAGCATTTGAAAGTGACTACCAAATGATTCTACTGCGGCCAACATAAATTGCGCATAAAGACTTCAAAGACTCGATACCATAAGTTAGGTCTCATATGGAATCATACAGACAGTCGTTCGACCCTCTTTCTATTTTAGTTTAATTGTGCATGGAGTTCACTGAAATTAAAGAATTCGAAACATGTATTGCCACAGACGTCTACAAAGAAAGACATTCTGATAATACCTTCTCTATAATGCATTAAAATCGCTCACACGTGAAAAGCAGGAAATTCATCCGTCTCACATTTCTATAATATTGGCTCCAACACTGACCAGGTTCTTAGACTGAAATGACGACCAACACTAACAACAATATGTGAAGTGGAAACCTAGGGATGGTTACGTTTGCGTAATTTATATGCACTACTACTACATACATACCAGGCAGTTACAGTGGATCATCAGTTAGGTCAATGAAGTTGGAGCTCTGGGAAACAAAATATCACAGTAAAGACGACGTCCAGGGCAGCGCATACACATATTAGCATCATTTTCAACTTGCTCTTGTATAGACGTAACTTCACGCTCATTCAACGTCGTTCCTCCCCCGCCCCCCCCCCCCCTCCCCACCAAAAAAAGAACTTAATATAAGTTCCCAATGTTCAGTTCCTCTACTTTCAATAGCAACGACTTTCTCTGTTATACGAAAATATATTTGCTTTAGCTTATGCCTCGAAGGGGAAGAGTAATGGGCTGGACTGAAAGGCAGACCTAAAGATCTACAATTTCTGTGTAGACGAGGTAATATAAATAAATTTGATTCTTATCACCATTATTATTATTCCATTGATGTGATGAAAGATAAATTTAAAATGAAAACCTTTTGTAACTCGAAATAATTTGAGGGTTGTAAATATAATTCGAAGAATTCACAGTGCAGATTATGTAATGCATATAATTCCATATCTTCGCTTACTTCACCTGATAAACGGTATCTGTACTGTAGTGTCACAAGGGCAGTTAATTTGGTGTGATCAGATCCACTGAATCGTCCTCGAACCCAAACACCATAATACACGTTGCATCTTCCTCCTACTTCCCCCCCCCCCCCCCCCCCAGTATCCTGGGTCATTGGACCTCACAGCTTATCATCTGCGAGTGACATCGAAAAGGATGTGCACTGTCAAATTTGTTGAAACATTTGCATGATTGTAAACGTTCAGAAGTATTCTGAACAACGTGGAAAGTACTCAGGATCAAATTCTTTGGTATTAAACACTATATTAATAACAGTAAGAGAGCAATGGTGATTACTCTGCTAAATGCAGAGTAGGAGGTGGATAGGTGGGAAGAGTGCATTGAGGGTCGCTGCGAAAGCGAGGACCTATCTGATGTCATGATAGAGGAAGCAGGAGTCGATATACACTCCTGGAAATTGAAATAAGAACACCGTGAATTCATTGTCCCAGGAAGGGGAAACTTTATTGACACATTCCTGGGGTCAGATACATCACATGATCACACTGACAGATCCACAGGCACATAGACACAGGCAACAGAGCATGCACAATGTCGGCACTAGTACAGTGTATATCCACCTTTCGCAGCAATACAGGCTGCTATTCTCCCATGGAGACGATCGTAGAGATGCTGGATGTAGTCCTGTGGAACGGCTTGCCATGCCATTTCCACCTGGCGCCTCAGTTGGACCAGCGATCGTGCTGGACTTGCAGACGGCGTGAGACGACGCTTCATCCAGTCCCAAACATGCTCAATGGGGGACAGATCCGGAGATCTTGCTGGCCAGGGTAGTTGACTTACACCTTCTAGAGCACGTTGGGTGGCATGGGATACATGCGGACGTGCTTTGTCCTGTTGGAACAGTAAGTTCCCTTGCCGATCTAGGAATGGTAGAACGATGGGTTCGATGACGGTTTGGATGTACCGTGCACTATTCAGTGTCCCCTCGACGATCACCAGAGGTGTACGGCCAGTGTAGGAGATCGTTCCCCACACCATGATGCCGGGTGTTGGCCCTGTGTGCCTCGGTCGTATGCAGTCCTGATTGTGGCGCTCACCTGCACGGCGCCAAACACGCATACGACCATCATTGGCACCAAGGCAGAAGCGACTCTCATCGCTGAAGACGACACGTCTCCATTCGTCCCTCCATTCACGCCTGTCGCGACACCACTGGAGGCGGGCTGCACGATGTTGGGGCGTGAGCGGAAGACGGCATAACGGTGTGCGGGACCGTACCCCAGCTTCATGGAGACGGTTGCGAATGGTCCCCGCCGATACCCCAGGAGCAACAGTGTCCCTAATTTGCTGGGAAGTGGCGGTGCGGTCCCCTACGGCACTGCGTAGGATCCTACGGTCTTGGCGTGCATCAGTGCGTCGCTGCGGTCCGGTCCCAGGTCGACGGGCACGTGCACCTTCCGCCGACCACTGGCGACAACATCGATGTACTGTGGAGACCTCACGCCCCACGTGTTGAGCAATTCGGTGGTACGTCCACCCGGCCTCCCGCATGCCCACTATACGCCCTCGCTCAAAGTCCGTCAACTGCACATACTGTTCACGTCCACGCTGTCGCGGCATGCTACCAGTGTTAAAGACTGCGATGGAGCTCCGTATGCCACGGCAAACTGGCTGACACTGACGGCGGCGGTGCACAAATGCTGCGCAGCTAGCGCCATTCGACGGCCAACACCGCGGTTCCTGGTGTGTCTGCTGTGCCGTGCGTGTGATATTTGCTTGTAGAGCCCTCTCGCAGTGTCCGGAGCAAGTATGGTGGGTCTGACACACCGGTGTCAATGTGTTCTTTTTTCCATTTCCAGGAGTGTAGAAGAGAGATGGGTTCTAGTATAAGAATCGGAATGCAAGACAGCTTTGGGGAACTAACATTCCACTATAATTTCAAAAATAAATTGTGTGGGGTGACAACTGTTACATTAATCACGTTGATTTGTGGAATTTAGCAGTCTGACGACATACAACCGTATACTACAGGAGCTGAGAAGTTTGGGAATTGTCACACAAGCAGCTTAACAGCTCATGTGTTCAACTTGATGAGAACAATATACAGATGAATGGAGAAGATAAGATAATGGGGGGGAGGAGGAGGAGGAAATGATATATGCAGATCAGTTTAGCTGTAGGAAAGGTGAGGACAGCAGAGAGAAAATTCCAACGCTGCAACTGATAATGCAACGAAGGCTAAAGAAAAAAATTAGTACGTGTCCATAGGATTTGTTGACGTCGCAAAAGCGTTAGACAGTGCAAAAATGCCGTTGTACGTTCGAAATTCTGGGAAAGTAGGGACAAGCTATATGGAGAGATGGGTAATATACAACACGTACAAGACCTAAGAGGAGATTAAAATGCGTGTATGACATGGATGTAGTCTTCACCTCTGCTGATCAGTCTGTATACTGAGGGAGCAGTGATGGAAATAAAAGAATGGGATTGAAATTTAAGGTGAGGGTATATCAGTGATACGATTCACTGACGGTAAAGGTATCCTGTGTGAAAATGAGAAAGAATTACATATTCTTCTGAATGGAATGAACAGTCCAAGAAGCACACACTATGGATTGAGAATCAATCGAAGAAAGGCGAAAGTAATGAGAAGCAGCAGAAATGAGTAGAGCAAGACTCTTAAAATCAGCGTCGACGGTCACCAAGTAGATTAAGTTAATGAATTCAACTACCTAGACATAGAAATAACCAATAATTTACCCTGCATGGAGGACATGAAAAGCAAACTAGCTGAGGAAAAATTAAAACATTTAAAAAATGAAAACGCACCATGAATCAGTTCTACCTCCATTTGTTCTTCTCGTTCCCATGAAGTACATCACTGCAAGTTACTTACTTGCGATATTGTAACAGTCGACTGAAGATGCAGAAACTAGATAACTTGCCTCCAATGAACTCCACAGTATCGGCTGTGGATATGGTTTCTCCTTCTCCCCCGTCGACTATACCCCTCCACACAATTGTGTGAACGGGTTTAACGTCCTCATCGAAGCTGACTGGGCCGCCGGAGTGGCCGAGGGGTTCTAGGCGGTGCTGTCTGGAGCCGAGCGACCGCTACGGTCACAGGTTCGAATCCTATCTCGGGCGTGGATGTGTGTGATGTCCTTAGGTTAGTTAGGCTTAATTAGTTCTAAGTGACTGATGACCTCAGAAGTTAAGTCGCATAGTGCTCAGAGCCATTTGAAGCTGACGGGAACAAAATGACTCACAATCACAATCACAGTCTTTCAGGCTACATATGTAGATGCACAAATACACACGTGCAACTGGTCCTGATTGGAGAGAAAGAGGTAACTACAGCGAATGCTAGGACTCATGATGACTCCAGATCAGACAACCATGATGGCTGTTGACGAAAGACAGGGTGATGGATGGCGAGGGTGCTGGGGAGGGAGGTCGAGTGCATCCCTATTGGAGGAGCTATCCTGGGGTAAACGCCACTTCTCCCACGGAAGACGGAAATGCTGATACAAATATCAAAGGCGGTACAACAAATTCTGTTAGTCTACCTCATGGCCTCTTTCAATCTTTCTTGAATAAATTTACACTAACTTTGATACCACTACATGATTGGCTTGACAATAGCAATCTCCTCCTCTCTATAATACTCCGTATTTGCGATGTAATAATCTTTTCACCGACTGGTGAGTCCTGTAATCAGAGATAGAATTCCACCGCAGATTCACCCTCTGAAAAGTAGCCGAAAGCGTAGCAACCATCTGATTCTATTTCGGGAGACAAATCTGTTATTCAGTTTGGTTTCGTATGGTGCCTCTCCAGCTCAGGAGATGGCGACATCCTTAGGTTGAATAGTTCCTTCCCCCTATTTCACTAAGAGTGCAATGGCATGTTCATGTAATGATGAGTCACACCGGTACAATAAATGAGCTTGCTCGTTCCAGCTGACGTTAGTAAACACTTTTCGGTACATTTTAGATTTTTCAACCAACATTTACGGTGAAAATGACTATCGTTCGACGAACGGTCCTTAACCACTGAATTCATATTATCTGAATGCCAGTTACAGAAAGTAGCCCCCCCACCTTCCCTAGCCAGAGTAGTACGACATGGAAGCTAAAGCACTTGACCGGGAATACGGTGTATGTTTCATTTGGCGTCGGCATTGCATAGTGCCAGACATCTGTGTTTTACGTCACTAGTTTGATGAGGCCTTGGTGTGACACTGGGCGTCTGCTACACTGTCACTTTGAGAGATGACTCTAAATGTAGAGGCCGTCAATCACCTTCAGACAGCAGTTGTAAGAGCTTGCGGTATTGTGGAGAGTTTACAGTTTTCACGAATATGAGTCACTAGTGGTTGTAGTCGTCAAAGAATCCAGTGAAGGTATGTGGTTGAATGGAAAGGCTTTATTTCAAATCCCAGACAGCATTTCTACAGTCGAGAGCATAACACTCGACATCTGAAAATCCTGTGTACATTTCTTACAACTTCAATCGGCACACCATCTACTGTTCGTCATCCTTCTCAACTAACCATTGCCTATATCCCAGTGGATATATCAAAGAACCTCTGACATGACATCGCGACGCAATGCGTTATAAATACTGGAGAAATATCTAGCAGTTGCATTAGGGATTAGCAAATACTGGCTTCATACCTCGCTCCTTAGCCAAACCAATTTCAAACCTGTCGGCGACGTGTAACCGCACTTTGTGTCTGTTAATATACATTCCGTCGATCACCGTTTATATTCAGTGTTAGGGTATTTGTCTGGTAAACCCACATCATTCGGAGGTAATGCTATACCTCGATTTATAAAGCTTGTATAGTTTCTAACGTGGATGTCGGTAGCGATACTTGAGCATCTGTAGGTTTATCTGTGTAGCAAGATTAATAGAAGGCAGATTTCAGACTACCTAACAGATCAAAATAAAAATTTCTGTTCCGACGCAATGTTGAGTGTTTATGGAAAAAGTTCAAAGCAATCCTAAAATGCGTTTTAGACAGGTACGTGGCGAGTAAAACTGTGAGGGACGGGTAAAACCCACCGTAGTTCAACAACAAAGTTAGGAAACTACTACGAAAGCAGAGAGAGCTTGACTGCAAGTTTAAAAACAGCAAGAACCTCTCAAACAGAAGCTAAACGATGTCAAAGTTAGCGTAATTAGGGCTATGTGTGAAGCGTTCAGTGAATTCGAAAGTACAATTCTATGTACCGACTTGACAGAAAATCCTAGGAAGTTATGGTCTTACGTTAAATCAGTAGGTGGTTCGAAACAGCATGTCCAGACACTCAGAGATGATGATAGCATTGAAACAGAGGATGACACGCGTAAAGCTGAAATACTAAACACCTTTTTGCAAAGCTGTTTCACAAAGGAAGACGGCACTGCAGTTCCTTCTCTAAATCCTCGCACAAACTAAAAAATGGCTGACATCGAAATAAGTGTCCACGGAATAAAAAAGCAACTGGAATCACACAACAGACGACAGTCCACTGGACCTGACGGGATACCAATTCGATTCTACACAGAGTACGCGAAAGAACTTGCGCCCTTCTAACGGTCGGGTACTGCAAGTCTCTAGAGGAACCGAAGGTTCCAAATGATTGGAAAAGAGCACAGGTAGTCCTACTCTTCAAGAAGGTTCGTCGTACAGATGCGCAAAACTATAGGCGATATCTCTGTCTGTATAATTTTGGAACATGTTTTGCTCGCGTATCATGTCATTTCTGGAAACCCAGAATCTACTATTTAGGAATCAACATGGATCCCGGAAACTGCGATCATGTAAGACCCAACTCCCTTTATTTGTTCATGAGACCCAGAAAATATTAGATACAAGCTCCCGGGTAGATTCTATTTTCCTTGACTTCCGGAAGGCGTTCGATACACTTCCGCACTGGCGCATGATAAACAAAGTAAGAGCCTACGGAGTATCAGACCAGCTGTGTGGCTGGATTGAAGAGTTTTTAGCAAACAGAACATAGCACGTTGTTCTCAATGGAGAGACGTCTACAGACCTTAAAGTAACCTCTGGCGTGCCACAGGGGACCATTGCTTTTCACAATATATATAAGCTAGTAGATAGTGTCGGAAGTTCCATGCTGCTTTTCGCTGATGATGCTGTAGTATACACAGAAGTTGCAGCATTAGAAAATTGTAACGAAATGCAGGAAGATCTGCAGTGCATAGGGACTTGGTGCAGGGAGTGGCAACTGACCCTAAACATAGACAAATGTAATGTAATACATAGAAAGAAGGATCCTTTATTGTATGATTATATGATAGTGGAACAAACACTGGTAGCAATTACTTTTGTAAAATATCTGGGAGTATGCGTGCGGAAGGATTTGAAGTGGAATGATCATTTAAAATTAATTTAATTGTTGGTAAGGCGGGTAGCACGCTGAGATTCATTGGGAGAGTCCTTAGAAAATGTAGTCCATCAACAAAGGAAGTGGCTTACAAAACACTCGTTCGACCTATACTTGAGTATTGCTCATCAGTGTGGGATCCATACCAGATCGGGTTGACGGAGGAAATACAGAAGATGCAAAGAAGAGCGGCGCGTTTCGTCACAGGGTTATAGTTAGTAAGCGTGATAGCGATACAGAGCTATTTAGCAAACTCAAGTGGCAGACTCTGTAAGAGAGGCGTTCTGCATTGCGGTGTAGCTTGCTGTCCAGGTTTCGGGAGGGTGCGTTTCTGGATGAGGTATTGAATATATTGCTTCCCCCTACTTACACCTCCCGAGGAGATCACGAATGTAAAATTATAGAGATTCGAGCGCACACGGAGGCTTTCCGGCAGTCGTTCTTACCACGAACCATACGCGACTGGAACAGAAAAGGGAAGTTATGACAGTGGCACCTAAAGTGCCCTCCGCCACACACCGTTGGGTGGCTTGCGGTGTATAAATGTAGATGTAGATGTAGATGACTAATTGTGATAGTAACATGGTCGTTGCGATCGCGTTTTTAACATCTGGCGGCTAGTAAGACGATTACGCCTCTTCCTAAGACACAGTGGTACCACTCGCAAGAAGAACTTAACGAGACACGTCCACCTATCGCTGATATTCACTCAGTTTTGTTTCGTATCGCAAGCAATAAGTTATTGGGGAACTATTATACTTAATAGTAGGAGACGTGCCTGATGGATGGGTTCGTCTTGAGTATCAGGCATATAAAATGTGCGTGTGCGTACTTTACCGGCATTATTGTGACAATTCACATGTTCTTTTCGTGTCTGTACAACATTGTGCTGCGTTATTATAGTAATTTACGAGCAGATTACGAGTCTGTGGGCTATATAGTGTGACCCAAGCACGTCAGGGTGAGTATTTATTTATTTATTTATTATGCTGATACAAAACAAACTACGTGAAATCCATCCATAAGTGAATTTTTCCAGCTTCCCACTGAAAGTAAAGTACACTCCTTCCTGTCTAGTGGCTGGACACAGACTGAGTCGTCCTCCCAACATTTCCATGGGAAGAGGTGGTGGTTGGATGACTTAGGTTAGTGGAGGTAGTCCACGTGACCTCGTTCCCACCAAAATTTGAACTTCGTGCCATGATGTCTTTGCGATGTTGTCACATCTTTCGCCGCCATCTTGAATAAATTTGGCAACATTGCATAGTGGGGCGATGCCGCCCATGCCCTGCTACTGTTCTGTAATTATTGAGTGCAGACGGTCGGAATGTGGGCAGGCAGCCACGAGATTGGTCGGTCGGCTGATAAATTGGTGAGTGTGTAGGGGCCTTAAATGTTGTTTTAGGCATCCAATGGAGGTTTATTGTCAAAACGTCACCGTTGGTACGATTTATTATGATTAAATGTTAATAATTAATGACGCACAGGCGATAAATGCCTCCTGGAAACACCAGGGATGAACAATAATAATGATGCCAACTACATACAGTTATTAACTTACAGAAGCACGCAAAACATCCTCCATGGCTACTATTTTTTTTCGTCCTTCTAATAGATTCTCGAATCACCAGTCGCATTTGCATTCATCCTTGTGCAAAACTAACATTCCAAACATTGTTGTTTTCGCATTTGTACTTGCACATTACAAAATTTGGCAGTTTTAGTGATATACCACATTAAACGTCTCTCCAAATTCATTTTTTAGTAGGCCTTGTTCTACTTAAGTGCAGATAAACGTGAAATGTGCGAACTTGACTGTTAACACTGAAGTTCCAGCTTGGCATTGCACGTACGTATGCAGGTGGACACTCTGCTGGTTTCTCATTTGCAAATGAGGATGAAATCTGAAAGCAGAACAATAATCAACGACGACCAACATAACATGGAGGAGGGCTCTGGTTATGAGCAACTAGAGATTTTTACGTTAGCAACTGTTTAGCATTTCAGTAGCTGGCACACCTGAACTCTGCACTCAATGTAGAAATGTGTACATATTTATTTGAATACCTTTTCGCCACTTTCAAGAAGTTTCAATTTAGACAGTGATGTATTTCGGCGCTGGAGTTGCTACATGTTTTTAATGGTTTCAAGTGTATGAAATTTAAGACAAAATCGCTTTCTCATACTTTAATAACGAGTTCATGTTTCAGATGAGTCTGCAATGGTTTTTACTGCTGCACGAACTTTTTCTTAATGCACATACCTTGACATTTCCAATCTGCATTTGCTTATTTAACTTGTTAAATACTGGTAAAATCAAGAAATAGTAAATACAAATAGTTCATTTCGGGAGCTGCTAGTTTCTCACTTGTCTGCGCATGTGTGATACAAAGTTTCGAGGCATTGCATTATTAGGCTACCCAAGCATGCTCCACGACGGGACGCAAACCTCTGTATGTCGTGAACACTGCACATGCATGCATTTCAGGAGAAACACTGTATCGTAATTCTGAACAACACAAGCAATTTAATATCGTACAGTATACTGCATATGCTCAGCATTCCATTCTTGATTGATTTTCTTCCTTGTTGAATGTTACCGTCTTGTTTCTAAACCGACTTGTAAAACTTTCAGCTGCAGTTATGATAGTTTGTATACAATGACAGAAATCCTATTTTGCAACCCACTTGAACCACTAGTCCCTCATAAACAGATGACATTTTGTACTGAGTTCAGTTTGGTAATTTTTTGAGAGGACAACATTTTCGCCTTTGCTTGTTACTTTCACTTAAAAATCAGTTCTCATTCAGTACCACTATGCAGTTAGTCAAATACAACAGGAATTTCTGCAGTGGTAAGTCTGCAGTAAGAGCATAAGATTTAACGCTATTTCCTTCAGAGTTTCACGAAATTGTTAACTTTAAGCAGAGCCATATCTAGTTGTTGCAGTTACAGCATTGTTTCATATCCATTGCAGTTTGGCACACGAGCCGAATGTCAGATTATTGTTCAAACAGGCTCGATACTGTATCAAAGGAGGCGGCGAACCGACAATGTCGAGCACATTCGAACGCGAGTGTAGGTCGCCCAGCCCTATTTTCCACTGAGTAAACATGGAAGTTGTATCAATGTGTTCCGGAAGAGCTGCACTGTTTCCTCATACTAGTTTTATTTTCAGCGATAAATTAGTAAGACGACGCGCGTACCCTTTATGAAAATGCATTTTGTGACGACATAGTGAATTTTCGACATGCGGGGAAACTCCTCTGCGATTGAAGTTCAGGTGATCACATTAGCTGCATTAAATCTCAGGAATGCATCATATTTTCATCTACTCAGAACCGGAACTGTCACACACTTCCCTGACACGAGATAATTTGAGATAAATAGGTGTTCTGCTCGTGCATCAAGTACTTTAGTCTTAACTTTCTGTTACATTAGAAACGACTGAGATGAATCATAAATAGAACCGTTATTTCGAGAAAGAAAATAGTATATAAAAGGTAATTCAGAATTATGGCAATTAAACGATAAACAGTAAAATTTATCATGATTGATACAGACTGAAAAACTGAGCGAACTTAATCTGAAGTCAGTTGTTGATGTGCTCATTAAAATGCGGAAACTTACGGAAATATGATTTTGTTATGTAGCTCCTTCGCATTCCAAACTGCACACTGCGCACATTCTCCAGATACTAAATGAGTAAACTCTGGGTGATCTGTGCGTCGTCGGCTAAGATGGCTCAAGACATTCTTTTACGGGCCGCGCAGTTTCTTCTAGGATATGGGTTCCGCCTTTTTACAAACGCATTTAGCTTACTTTCTACAGAAAGATGTTTCAGCACCTCTGTGCTATCATCAGTGGGTTTTTGTTTATTGAAAACTGTGAAAAGTGGAAATGTTATAACTGATTTAATAAAGTGCGGCATAAACAAAGTTTCTTTGTTCGTTGTGCTTCTTACCTTGATGCTACATTATATGGATTTTCAGGACCAACTGTATGGTGTCCTGCATAGATAGCTCTATTACTACACTCCTGGAAATTGAAATAAGAACACCGTGAATTCATTGTCCCAGGAAGGGGAAACTGTGACACATTCCTGGGGTCAGATACATCACATGATCACACTGACAGAACCACAGGCACATAGACACAGGCAACAGAGCATGCACAATGTCGGCACTAGTACAGTGTATATCCACCTTTCGCAGCAATGCAGGGTGCTATTCTCGCATGGAGACGATCGTAGATATGCTGGATGTAGAACTGTGGAACGGCTTGCCATGCCATTTCCACCTGGCGCCTCAGTTGGACCAGCGTTCGTGCTGGACGTGCAGACAGCGTGAGACGACGCTTCATCCAGTCCCAAACATGCTCAATGGGGGACAGATCCGGAGATCTTGCTGGCCAGGGTAGTTGACTTACACCTTCTAGAACACGTTGGGTGGCACGTGATACATGCGGACGTGCATTGTCCTGTTGGAACAGCAAGTTCCCTTGCCGGTCTAGGAATGGTAGAACGATGGGTTCGATGACGGTTTGGATGTACCGTGCACTATTCAGTGTCCCCTCGACGATCACCAGAGATGTACTGCCAGTGTAGGAGATCGCTCCCCACACCATGATGCCGGGTGTTGGCCCTGTGTGCCTCGGTCGTATGAAGTCCTGATTGTGGCGCTCACCTGCACGGCGCCAAACACGCATACGACCATCATTGGCACCAAGGCAGAAGCGACTCTCATCGCTGAAGACGACACGTCTCCATTCGTCCCTCCATTCACGCCTGTCGCGACACCACTGGAGGCGGGCTGCATGATGTTGGGGTGTGAGCGGAAGACGGCCTAACGGTGTGTGGGACCGTAGCCCAGCTTCATGGAGACGGTTGCGAATGGTCCTCGCCGATACCCCAGGAGCAACAGTGTCCCTAATTTGCTGGGAAGTGGCGGTGCGGTCCCCTACGGCACTGCGTAGGATCCTACGGTCATGGCGTGCATCCGTGCGTCGCTGCGGTCCGGTCCAAGGTCGACGGGCACGTGCACCTTCCGCCGACCACTGGCGACAACATCGATGTACTGTGGAGACCTCACGCCCCCACGTGTTGAGCAATTCGGCGGTACGTCCACCCGGCCTCCCGCATGCCCACTATACGCCCTCGCTCAAAGTCCGTCAACTGCACATCCGGTTCACGTCCACGCTGTCGCGGCATGCTACCAGTGTTAAAGACTGCGATGGAGCTCCGTATGCCACGGCAAACTGGCTGACACTGACGGCGGCGGTGCACAAATGCTGCGCAGCTAGCGCCATTCGACGGCCAACACCGCGGTTCCTGGTGTGTCCGCTGTGCCGTGCGTGTGATCATTGCTTGTACAGCCCTCTCCCAGTGTCCGGAGCAAGTATGGTGGGTCTGACACACCGGTGTCAATGTGTTCTTTTTTCCATTTCAGGAGTGTATGTTGTTGTTTCATAACCAATTTGGCGTTCTCTCTCTCTCTCTCTCTCTCTCTCTCTCTCTCTCTCTCTCTCTCTCTCTCTGTGCATATATCAGGAAAGGTAATCACATTTATTCCATTTGAAAACTTGCATGTGCTCATAAATCGCATTAACGAGGAGATGCTCTTGAATGCTGACAGATGAATAACTTAATAAGGAGAAAGGAGTATCATATGATTTTATGACTATCGCGCATCATTCCAGGACACGTGCTTTAGATACAGACTGAATGACAGAAATGAATGTGCTGCAATGCCCAATAGGTCTATGGCCACCCATTTAACTTCGGTGAACTGCAGGCTGATTGATGCTGAAACACGTGTGTCCCCTTTCTAACATAACCCAAGTATGGCATGCCACTCCACTGGTTTGATTGTCCAATCTCAACATTTTAACAAACTTTCCACGAATGTACTTACTATGACTGTGTGGTAAACCCCGCTTACTTAATTCTGATCTGGCTAATAACAGTGGTTTGTGGGAGTCACTGCTATTCAGAAAAATTTTCCAGATGTTTCCTTGGCGCCAGCATCTAAATGTACAGATCCCACTACTCTGTCCCACGCTTAAACAATGAGTGGGGGATTTGCGGGAGTATATTCCTTGCTGGCAATGTCACTCGTGTCGCTTTTGTGAGCCGGGACGATATGACTAAGGGAGAGGGGCGGGGGCAAATACTTTGGGGGAGTTTGGGGAAACATTCTGCTTGCCTCGCAGTGTTCTGCCGGAAATGCTGCTTGCCTGTCGGGAGCATCAAACCCCTGCAGCTGGAGATCGTCCTGGTGCTGCCAACAGCACCTGGAATGCTGGAGGTAGTACAATTCGACATTCAGGCTAATACGCTCCTGGCGTCCAAACAGTGGCACTCTGAATACAATCCTGCACGAAAAATTATTTGCACTTCATACAATGCAGCACATTCTCATTGCTCATCCCTTAGCTATCTCTGTTAGCATAGTGCGATGAACCGCAAATTTGTTCAGTCATGCTGTTATTTTTTTTTATTGCTGTCCTAATTAATTACTCAAAAATGCAAAACGAGATAGATATGGGCCTTGCCCTCCCAGTGTACAGCCCAGCAACAGAGCAGTAACAGATTTTGTGACTTTTACAAGTTCCTAACCAGGGGCGAAATGCATAATTCCATCTGCGTGATTCGATAGTTCAGTTAGTTTCTGCATGTTAATATAATATCTAATTTCTCGTTTGCGTCGCAAAGTGAACAGGTTTTGTGACACATCAAAAGTTTCAAATCAGGAGCGAATTATTTAGTCTCACCTGAGTGCTTAGGTAATTGGTAATTTCAGCGTAATGATCTAATTTCTTAGACACAGTTCTTGCGTTTTCGCCAGGGACTACGGGAGGGTCGCATAGCATGTCCATAGTCCGTTTTTCTCAGTAGTAAAGGTTTCCACTATCTTCAGTGTGCATAGGGACTGTGATTGTTGTGTGTGGATGCGAGCTGAGTTGGTGACACTTAGCTCTCAGCTCCAGGCTGTGATACTTTGTTACACAGTTTGAAGGTGCAGTGGATGGGCATCACTGTTGTGAGCCAGCTGTGGGCATCCAACGGATGTCAAGCACGTCAGTCCTTCGACTGGTCCTCACCAGTGGCCGGCCCAGTTGCTGCTCGACTTGAAGTTGACCCCTCGCCTGTGATCGTGTGGGAGCTCGCCTCAGGGCGTGGCGGGTAGCGAAAGACTTCACAGGGTGCTGATTGTAAGGCCTCCCTGGTTAGTCTGACAAACAGCTTCCAGGTGCTACCTGTGGCTACTACTGTCGCTCAGCCTGCAAGACTCAGTCAATGACAGATGGTGGGATTACTGGTAGTTGGCAGCCAAGCCCCTCAAGGCCACATCATGCTCCTAACATTGGAGCTCCCAAGGAGGGGAAAAAAAAGCCAATATTGTCTCTGTGTGCATACCAGGTGGTGTCATTCCAGACGTGGAACGAGTCCTTCCAGATGCCGTGAAAAGCACCGGGTACAGCCAACTGCACATGGTGGCTCATGTCTGTAGCAATGACGTGTGTCACTTTGGATGGGAAGAGATTCTCTGATTTCGAGCGGCTAACAGAAATTGTAAAAATGCCAGTCTTGCTTGAGAGATGAAAGCAGAGCTCACCATTTGCAGAATAATCAACAGCACCGATTGTGGACCTCTAGTAGAGCCATGTGCAGGATCTCAATCAGAGGCTCAGATGGTTCTGCGACTGTGTAGGCTGCACATTCCTCGACTTGCGCCATACAGCGGTTAGGTTTCTGGTTTCGCTGAATATTTCAAGAGACAACGACATGGAGGAGGCAGCTTCACAGATAGCTGGGGCTGTGTGGCGTGAACTGGGCGTTTTTTGTTAGAGGGTAGCACGAAAAACACACAAAGGCATTCGGTCTCAAAGTGTGCGGGCCGAACACGGGAAGAACGTACATACAGGAACCATTGGTGTAACAGTCGTAATTTGCCATAGCTGTTTTGGAAAAGTATCAGAGCTCCAAGCGCTGAGTAAAAGCATTGATTCCCAAATCGTTCCAAGAACTGAAAGCTGGCTGAAGCCTGAAATAAGTTCAGCCGAAATTATTGCGAAGAACCGAAAGGTGTTAGAAAAGAATAGGCTAAACACGGTTGGCGGTGACGTTCATTGGTGTTAGAACTACTTCACTTTGTTAAGAAAATGAAGTAGACAGTTAATTTGAGTTATTATGGGCAGAAGTCATTCTTGGCAACAGTAATGGATCCTTTTACCTACCTGCCAATTCAGATAAGTTTTCTTCAAACCTTCCAGCAATTTTAAGTCTGATGAGCCGGGTACATGTTTGAAATTATAGTTTGTGGTGACTGTAGTTTACCGTCGATATATTGGCGAAAATCAAATATTTAAATTCGGGAGTACACACACAACGTCATCCGGAATTGTGCTAAATGCATTCTCTGAAAATTATTTTGAGCAGTTAGCTCATGTGCCCACACGAATAGTAAAAGGCTGTGAGAACGCACTTGACCACTTAATGACAAATAATCCTGTGCTAATAACGAGCATCAAAACGGATACAGGGATTAGTGAACACAGGGTTGCGTAGCGAGATTGAAAATTGTAACCCCAAATCCTCCATAAATAAAAGAAAAATATACCTATCAAAATTCATTTGATGCCTTCCTAAGAGACAATCTACACTCTTTCAAATTAACTTGTCCATTAACTATATGTGTAGACCAGATGTGGCTAGAATTCAAAGAAATAGTATTAACAGCAATTGAAAAATTTATACCAAATAAATTAACAAACAATGGAGCAGATCATCTTTGTTGCACAACACAGGTCACAACACTGTTTCTGAGACAACGAGAGAAAACATGCAGAATTTAAACATACGCAAAATCTCAGATATTGGGTGGCCAGTCTTTGGCGGGTTCCTGCTTGGCTACCATGGGACCCCAGCCTTTGCAGCATTTTCCCCTTCTGTTGCTACATTTTCCCCTTCTGTTCTGCATGTCTATCCTCTTGCTATTCTTTCTCCCCTCCCTTGCGGAACATGTCTGGGATGTTACTGGGAGTGTCCTGCATTGTCAGTCACTGACAGTCTCACCTTTGTTTTTCGCTCCCTTGTCCTTTCTTACCCTTCTCTCATTCCTCCGCTTCGACGTTTGAGGTTCCTCTTTTTCTTCTTCCTCTCTGTGCGCTCCAGTGGCCCAGCCCACTCGTCTGACACGTAACAGTTTACTGGGAACACGTGATTCCTAGCCCTGGGTCGACAGGTAGGGTTCGCATGTACCCCATGGTACATGCAAGGGCTAGAGAGGAGTGATTGCCGGTGCTGTAACCTTCCCAAATTGCCGATTGGTCCCTCTGACAGATGTTCGGGAGGTGTGACCTGAGGCGTGAACAATCACCTAAGGTTGGTGCACCCTCTTGTGAAGGAAGCCCCCAGTTGGAAGGAGCGCACCATCGGGGACGCTGGCAGTCACGGGGATTTTCTCGCAATGAGCCAATCGTCTTCCCAATCAACATGTACGAAACGAAACGCAATGAAGCTAATGATTCAAAGGCCCTTCCTGCTGCACCACTGTTCCTCGTGCTTTCATGTACTGAAGGCAATCAGTCCTTTGCCATGGTAGATCCGTTTATTATTCAGCAAGGTGTTGCTTCTCCTCACATTTGGTAGAGTGGTGGTGTCGCCAAACATCAAAGCAGGCTATGAAATCATCCTAACCTGATGCGCTACTATCAGTGTCACCGTTCCAGCCACACTAGAACATCTTGTCGATACCCAGCCAAATGTGTAACCTGTGGTAGAGATGGACACGAGGGTGATAGTCCGCCTCCGCCTCCTCATCCTCGCTGTATCAACTGCAATGGCCACCATGCCTCCTCCTCTCTGGATTGTTCCGTGTATCTTGATGAGTACTCTGTCAAAGAAATTCGGGTAAAGGACAAATTGCCTTACCTAGTAGGTTGCAATTTACAATTTTATTCTCCTGTCTGGCACCTAGACTTCTGTTCTTGTTAATCCTCGATCCATGAAAAACATGGGCACGCAGACATGCGACCTCAAATTCAGCTCTGAGGTTGTGAAATCGCCCAGTGTCAAGGTAGCAACGCCATCCCCCCGACCCTCTGTGCAGCGAACTGTCAAATTCTCGCTTCAACTGTCGAAGCCACCAGCTACACAATTAGTAGACAGGAAAGGACAGGAGTATTACTTCCGTGGAGACTTCCTTTGTCCCTCCAGTCAAACAACACCAGAGTCTTGCTCTAACCGAAAAGTATCGAAAAGCATACCAAAGGCAAACAGTCTTCTCCTTCACCAACTTGAAGATCCTGTTCGATGACGTCTCCATGTGTTACGTTAGCCTGGACGACATCTGTCTCACAGGTGCGCACCACGAATCGTTTTTCAGCGTTAAACTCCATGTACCGACCGCACAAGCAAGCCAATGCTTCTGTAGACCCCCATGGAGCAGGATCTTCATGCTTCGGAGACCTGTAGTAGCGACTCTACACCAGCCGTTACTCGGCTCATGATTGTCCTCCAATGGAACGTTAGCGGACTTCGATCCCACAAAGAGGATTTACAGCTGCTTTTGGCATTGCAGCATCCCCTTGTGCTCTGCCTTCAGAAAACGAAATTGCACCCTCACGACCACTTTGAGTTTTCACATTACTTCCCAATTCGTTATGACCTTCCCCCTGATGTCATTCCATCCTTTGGGGGCCTCATGTTGCTCATACGGGATGGCATTCGTAGTAAACCCATCTCCCTAACTACCTATCTCCAAGTTGTTGCAGTTCGTCTTTTCCTTCCCCACCTGATTTTTTCCCCCTCTGTACCATTTGTGTCCCTCCTTCATTTGATGTCACCAGGGCAGTGTTCCTTCAGGTTATTGATCAGTTACCTCCTACTTTTTGCTACTCGGTGACTTAAATGCGCATCATCCCCTTTGGGGTTCACCCAGGACATTTCAGAGAGGTGCCCTCTTGGCTGACCACCTTAACCAAATAAACCTGTTCCGCCTTGACACTGGAGCACTGACTTTCCTTGGCGACTCTTGCACATTTAGTCCCATTTGTACCTATCTTTCTGCACAGCCCAGGTTGCCCATCATCTGGAGTGGTCTGTCCTTTCTGACGCCTACTCGAGCGACAATTTCTCGTGTGCTCTCTCTTTGCTGGCTCCTACCCCATCTGCATGCATGCCCAAATGCAGTTTCATAAGGCTGAATGTCAGCCTTACTCCTCCCTGGCGACCTTCAAAGAACAAGATTCCCCAGTTGTGATGACCAGCTGAACTATCTCACCAATGATATCCATACTGCTGCAGAACGTTCCATTCCTCACACTTCCTCTTTACCACATCAAGTCCCAGTCCTTTGGTGGATTGAGACACGCCACGATGCAATTCGCAAATGAAGACGTTTTTAACCGTGATGCTTCTATGGCAAACTACATTCATTATAAACAGATGTGTGCAAAGTGTCGTTGCTCTCTTTGGGATAGCAAAATAGTTAGCTGGATATCGTTCACTAGTGCTTTTAACATTTCCACCCCTTCTTCGGCCGTGTGGGTCAATCTCTGACGGCTCTCTAGGAGCAAGATCCATTCACTAATATCTGTGCTGACAGTAGCAGATGTCACCGTGGGCTCTATTACTGACTAGTGCACTGTGTGGATTTAGGGTGCAGCGTTCTACAGTTGGCCATAACATCACTTTGTCCACCAATGTCATGAATGGTTTTCTACAGAAATAAAACAGTGGCCGTGTTTTTCGAGTTCGAGAAGGCTTGCGACACCTGCTGAAGAACTGGTATCCTCTGTACTCTTTACATGTGGGGCTTCTGTGAGAGTCTGCCCTGTTTCCTTCAGACATTTTTAAAAGACGGAGTTTTCAAGGTACATGTGGGTTCTGCCTTGTCGGACACTTGTATTCAGGAAAACGTTGTGCCTTAGTGTTCCGTCCTGATTGTCGTCCTGTTTGCTATCGCCATTAATCCTATAATGGCCTGTCTGCCACTGGGCATCTACAGCTCGCTTTTTGTTTTATAGATTTTGCCATCTACTGCAGTTCTCCATGGACCTGTCTCATCGAGCGGCATCTCTACCCCAGGAGCAACTAGAATGTCTTTCACTTTTGAACTGACAAAACGATCTGTCTGAATTTCTGGCTGCGCAAATGGTTTCTCCTACCATCCTTGGGTCTTGTCCTTCCATTCGTTGAAACTACAAAATTCCTGTGACTCCTGCTCAATAATAATCTCTCTTGGTCCTCCCTTGTGACTTGCCTTGCAGTGGTTCCTCAACGTTCAACGTGTCCTCAATGATACTTCATAGGGTGCTGATCGAACCACCCTCCTCAGTTTGTACTGGACTCTTGTATGTTTGAAACTCGACTATGGGTGTTACGTTCGTGTGTCTGCACAATCATCCCTATTATGCCATCGCAACACTAGCCACAATCACGGCATCCGTTTGGCCACTGGCACCTTTACCGCTACCCCAGTTAAGAGTCTGTATACTGATACTTCTGAATTACCGTTGTCCTACTGTCGTGACTTTCTCCTCAGCACGTATGCATGCTGTTCTTCTGCCATGCATGGTCACCCTTACTATGCCACCTCCTTCGATGAGTCCTTTGATCGCCAGGGGATATGTCCCTCTTCTGTTACCTCATGGAGTCTGCTTTCGACAGTTGCTACAGTGGCTTAGCTTCACACTATCTGCACCTTTCCCAGTGGGTGTGAACCCTTCACTACCCTGCCTTCTTGAAGTGGCCCTTGTTAACCTTGGCCTTCATTCACTTCCTAAGGACACTACTCCAGCCTTGGTCTATTGCCTTCAGTATCACGACCTTCGCATCGGCCCTCAGACATTTTTCTTTCTGAACACACTGGGTGCTCTCTGACCAACTGTGGGGGCAGTTGTGTCATTGTCATGGGCACCCATGTCTTTAGATATCGATTTCCGGCACACTCCTCAGTATTGTGTCCTCCAAAGTCTATGTGCGCTATACACTGCTCATCCCTTATTGCAGCAGATCTAGGAAAACTGTCAGTTGCTCACTCTTGATGGAGACAGTGTGATGTTTCTGTGGGTTTATAGTCGTGTCAGTCTACACGAAACGAGGTTGCTGACACTGCTGCAAGTACCTATATTCCCTCTGATGATGCGTGTGCTACTGACTGTCAAGAGATGGTGTCCCTGTGGTATCGCAAATGGTACTCCCTTCTCAGCCCTCCCACCCCTCCCACCCATCTGCAGCTTCCCCCCCAATATCCGGGCACCTTCCCCCCCAATATCCGGGCACCTTCCCCCCAATATCCGGGCACCTTCCCCCCAATATCCGGGCACCTTCCCCCCAATATCCGGGCACCTTCCCCCCAATATCCGCGCACCTTCCCCCCCCCTATATCCTCGCACCTTCCCCCCCCCTATATCCGCGCACCTTCCCCCCCCCCTATATCCGCGCACCTTCCCCCCCCCCTATATCCGCGCACCTTCCCCCCCCCCTATATCCGCGCACCTTCCCCCCCCCCCTATATCCGCGCACCTTCCCCCCCCCTATATCCGCGCACCTTCCCCCCCCCTATATCCGCGCACCTTCCCCCCCCTATATCCGCGCCCCTTCCCCCCCCCCCTATATCGGCGCCCCTTCCCCCCCCCTATATCGGCGCCCCTTCCCCCCCCCCCTATATCGGCGCCCCTTCCCCCCCCCTATATCGGCGCCCCTTCCCCCCCCCTATATCGGCGCCCCTTCCCCCCCCCTATATCGGCGCCCCTTCCCCCCCCCTATATCGGCGCCCCTTCCCCCCCCCCTATATCTGCGCCCCTTCCCCCCCCTATATCTGCGCCCCTTCCCCCCCTATATCTGCGCCCCTTCCCCCCCTATATCTGCGCCCCTTCCCCCCCTATATCTGCGCCCCTTCCCCCCCTATATCTGCGCCCCTTCCCCCCCTATATCTGCGCCCCTTCCCCCCCTATATCTGCGCCCCTTCCCCCCCTATATCTGCGCCCCTTCCCCCCCTATATCTGCGCCCCTTCCCCCCCTATATCTGCGCCCCTTCCCCCCCTATATCTGCGCCCCTTCCCCCCCTATATCTGCGCCCCTTCCCCCCCTATATCTGCGCCCCTTCCCCCCCTATATCTGCGCCCCTTCCCCCCCTATATCTGCGCCCCTTCCCCCCCTATATCTGCGCCCCTTCCCCCCCTATATCTGCGCCCCTTCCCCCCCTATATCTGCGCCCCTTCCCCCCCTATATCTGCGCCCCTTCCCCCTTCCCCCCCTATATCCTCGCATCTTCCCCCTATATCCACGCCCCTTCCTCCCCATATCCGCCGCGAGTCCCGCCCCCCTCCATGCTGGGAGGAGGTCTTTTTAACTATGATGCCCTGTTAGCCATCATCATTTGGTAAGTTGTGCTCCCCCACCACATAGTAGACTTTGTGCCCAACTTCTAATTGTCCATTTCCTTACGGAGTGTCCATTTTTTTAGCCATGTACGTTCCTGCTTGGGTTTGCCGTATGATTTATCGGCGTTTTTAGCGAATGACGCGCGGGCTGTCGACAGTTTTATTTTATATCTGTCAAACTAATATGGCGAAGGCCATTTAATTTTCAGTTTTGGACCTCCGTTTCTGAATGGTGTTATTCGTAGCCCTTTCTCCATGACCCTGTTTTTAGCTGTCTTCTGTTATGTTAGTTGGGATTCACGTTTAGTCTTTCCTAACTCCTCTGTTTTCGTGTTCTACAATTTTGACTTGGGCGAATATGACCTCAGTTGTTTTTTTGGGTGCTAAAACAAAACCATAGAATGGAACTTGGTCTCGAAACCTGGCAGAAAATACAAAAAGGTTCTGATCGTATGTGATGTAAGCTAGTGGCAAGACACAATCAATGCATTCTCTGCACGATAGCCGTGGTAATATTGTCGACGACGGTGCTGACAAATCAGAGTTGCTTAACAGAGCCTTCAGAAATTTCTTCACCAAAGAAGACGAAGTAAATACTCCATAATTCGAATGAATACCAGCTGTCAACATGAGTAATGCAGAAGTAGAAATAGTCTGAGTAGTGAAGAAACTTAAATTATTGAGTAAAAGCAAGTCTTCCAGTCCAGACGGCATACCAATTAAGTTCCATCCAGTATGTTAAGTATGGAGCTATTGCATCAGCATCATCATACACAACCTCTCGCTCGACAAAAGATCCCTTCTCAAAGACTGGAAAGATTCGCAGGTCACATCAATATTAAAGATAAGTAGGAGTAACCCACTAAATTACTGGCCCATATCATTGACGTCGATATGCAGCAGGATTGGGAAACACACATTGTTTGAACATCATTAATTACCTCGAACAGTACAGTCTATTCATACAGTCAACACGGATCTAGAAAGCATTATTCTAGTGAAACACCACTAGCTCTTTACTTTCATGAAGTTTTGAGTGCTATTGACAAGCGATTAGAAATTAATTCCATATTTCTAGATTCAGAGAAATCTTTTGACACTGTAAAAAACGGCTTGTAGTGAAATAAGGTGCTTACGGTATATCTCCTCAATTATGTGACTTACTGTGAACTGTGGATTTGCGATTTCCTGTCAGAGTGGTTATTGACGAAGATTCACCGAGTAAAGCAGATGCCACTTCTGGCGTTCCCCAAGGTAGTGTTACAGCCTCTCTGCTGTTTCTTACCTATATAAACGATTTGGGAGACAATCTGAGCAGTCGTCTTAAGTTGTTTGCAGATGATGTCGTTAACTAGGCGATAAGCTCATCATAAGATGAAAAAACTTGAAAAACGATTTAGAAAAGGTATTTGAATGGTGCAAAAATTGGCAAGTGGCAATATATAACGAAGAGAGTGAGGTAATCCACAGGAGTGCTTCAAGGAATCCGTTAATCTTTGGTTACAAAGTAAATCGGTCTAACATAAAAGTAATAAATTCAATTAGATACTTAGCAATTATAATTAAGAACAACTTAACACTTTTTGTAGATCTACTACAGAGACTGCCTACATTAAGCTTGTCCATCGTCTTTCAGAATACCGTTGCGCAGTGTATGATCCTTATCAGATACGTCTGACGGAATACATTGAGAAAGTTCAAAGAAGAGCATCACGTTTTGTATTATCGCGAAATTGGGGCAGTGTGTGTGTGTGTGTGTGTGTGTGTGTGTGTGTGTGTGTGTGTGTGTGTGTGTGTGTCACTGAAATTATACAGGATTTCGAGTGGATATCATTAAAAGAAAGAAATGTTTTGTTGCGCTAGAAACTTCT
Organism: Schistocerca gregaria; assembly: GCF_023897955.1. Taxonomy (NCBI): domain Eukaryota; kingdom Metazoa; phylum Arthropoda; class Insecta; order Orthoptera; family Acrididae; genus Schistocerca; species Schistocerca gregaria. The sequence continues at coordinate 82,643,202 of NC_064931.1, forward strand.
CACCAAATTGCCATCACAAATTTTCTCCTCCGAATGCGAAAATATTTTGTTGACGCCGACCTACATAGGGAGAACTGATAATCATAATAAAATAAGAGAAATCAGAGCTCCCACGAAAGATATAGGTGTTTGGTTTCTCCACGCGCTGTAGGAGACTGAAATAATAGAGAATTATTGTGAAGGTTGTTCGATGGACCCGCTACTAGAAACTTCAATCTGATTTTGCAGATAATCCATGTAGCTTACCGCTTGCCACCTTAAAACCCCATCCTCCTTCGTGATAACCCATGACAGTGACATGATCACCTCTTGGATTTTTTTTTCACTCCTGGAAATGGAAAAAAGAACACATTGACACCGGTGTGTCAGACCCACCATACTTGCTCCGGACACTGCGAGAGGGCTGTACAAGCAATGATCACACGCACGGCACAGCGGACACACCAGGAACCTCGGTTTTGGCCGTCGAATGGCGCTAGCTGCACAGCATTTGTGCACCACTGCCGTCAGTGTCAGCCAGTTTGCCGGGGCATACGGAGCTCCATCGCAGTCTTTAACACTGGTAGCATGCCGCGACAGCGTGGACGTGAACCGTATGTGCAGTTGACGGACTTTGAGTGAGGGCGTATAGTGGGCATGCGGGAGGCCGGGTGGACGTACCGCCAAATTGCTCAACACGTGGGGCGTGAGGTCTCCACAGTACATCGATGTTGTCGCCAGTGGTCGGCGGAAGGTGCACGTGCCCGTCGACCTGGGACCGGACCGCAGCGACGCACGGATGCACGCCAAGACCGTAGGATCCTACGCAGTGCCGTAGGGGACCACACCGCCACTTCCCAGCAAATTAGGGACACTGTTGCTCCTGGGGTATCGGCGAGGACCATTCGCAACCGTCTCCATGAAGCTGGGCTACGGTCCCGCACACCGTTAGGCCATCTTCCGCTCATGCCCCAACATCTTGCAGCCCGCCTCCAGTGGTGTCGCGACAGGCGAGGGACGAATGGAGACGTGTCGTCTTCAGCGATGAGAGTCGCTTCTGCCTTGGTGCCAATGATGGTCGTATGCGTGTTTGGCGCCGTGCAGTTGAGAGCCACAATCAGGACTGCATACGACCAAGGCACACAGGGCCAACACCCGGCATCATGGTGTGGGGAGCGATCTTCTACACTGGCCGTACATCTCTGGTGATCGTTGAGGGGACACTGAATAGTGCACGGTACATCCAAACCGTCATCGAACCCATCGTTCTACCATTCCTAGACCGGCAAGGGAACTTGCTGTTCCAACAGGACAATGCACGTCCGCATGTATCCCATGCTACCCAACGTGCTCTAGAAGGGGTGAGTCAACTACCCTGGCCAGCAAGATCTCCGGATCTGTCCCCAATTCAGCATGTTTGGGACTGGATGAAGCGTCGTCTCACGCGGTCTGCACGTCCAGCACGAACGCTGGTCCAACTGAGGCGCCAGGTGGAAATGGCATGGCAAGCCGTTCCACAGGACTACATCCAGCATCTCTACGATCGTCTCCATGGGAGAATAGGAGCCTGCATTGCTGCGAAAGGTGGATATATACTGTACTAGTGCCGACATTGTGCATGATCTGTTGCCTATGTCTATGTGCCTGTGGTTCTGTCAGTGTGATCATGTGATGTACCTGACCCCAGGAATGTGTCAATAAAATTTCCCCTTCCTGGGACATTGAATTCACGGTGTTCTTATTTCAATTTCCAGGAGTGTATAACCTGGTCTCTTGCGACATGATGATCCAGGAGAATTGCGACCGATACTATCATTAGCTGTAGGAAATAGAACGCAGAATGGGAGACAAGACGTTGTCTTGCTCTTCAAGAAATGCACTTCCATGATGGCCACTCTGCAACGTTTCGTGGTTATCGGGCGTTCCGTCGGATCCGTGCTGGCCCTAGGATAGCATCTGGCAGGGTCTCCACTTCTGTTCGCTACGATGTAATTAATGACTGCTTGCCCCTCTGACCACTTCTGCGTCCAGGTTGGTACAAAGTGCAAACGGCTCCGGCAATCATTGTCAGCAGTGTCTACCTCCCGACAGGTACGCCACTTACGTTGAACTGTTCACCTTAATACAGAAACTCCCACCCCATTTCTCATCCGTGGGGACTCAAATACCCACCACACTGTGGACTAATGCCACTTAGGGTGGTAGGGGTCTCCTAATTGACCAACTTATTACAAACTTCGATTTGTCTCCTCAATGACGGTTCCACTACCCACTCCAGTGCCGTTCATTGCAACCTTACTGCTATCGATCTCACGATCTCCTCCCCTGCTTTCGTGACTCCCCTACATTGGTCACACTATAATGATCTTTTGACAATGATCACTGTCGGTGACTGTATCGGTCCCTGCTACTGCAAGCATAATGCAGGCCCAGTTGGCTTTTTTATACACCGGCTGAACACTTCCACACCTCCCTCTCGAATTCCACTGATGCTGTCGCGCAAGGCACCTCTACCACTATTCTTCATGCTGATGGCACTGCTGTTGCACTATCCACAGGTCCCCCTCGCGGTCGACCAGTACCATGGTGGACCGAGGACGTAGTAGTCGCTGTTCCAGGACTGCAGCGCTTCAACCACCACCCTTCACAGACAGACCACCTCGCTTTTATTGTCCCAGTGCTAAGGCTCGGTACCCTACTAGGCAGTGTAATAAAGAATGCAGGGAGCGCTTTGTTTCCTCCATGGGGATGTATAACTCTTCATCGCAGGTTTGGTTATAGCTTCATAGCCATTTGGGCCGCCAGCGACAGTCAACAGTCCAGAGTCTTAACCCCTCCTGGTACTCCATACTCTGGTCCTTGCAGAACACCTCGTGACACACTTCACAATGGCATTGGCGTCACCTTTCTATCCTGCTACCTCTCTCTAGCAGAACGCTTAGTTCCACAGAACCCCGCTTGCCAGCCGCTGCAGCCGTGCAGATCTAGGTGCTTCAGTCCAGAACTGCGCTGCTGCTACAGTCGCAGGTTCGAATCCTGCCTCAGGGATGGCTGTGTGTCATGTCCTTAGGTTAGTTAGATTTAAGTAGTTTTAAGGCTAGGGGACTGATGATGACCTCAGATGTTAAGTCCCGTAATGCTTAGAGCCATTTAAACCATTTGAAGGTCCCCATTTCAACTCGCACCATGCTGTACCCTATAATGATACCTTCACAGAATGGGAATTCTTGCAAGTTCTTGCCTCTTCACATGACACTACTCCAGGCCCAGACTCCATCCACAACCAGCGTATACAACCTGTGGAAGTATCCAGAGACAATACACGCTCAGGGTCTTTGACCACATTTGGCTCACGGGTGCCTTCCCCTCACAATGGCAGGACAACATAGTTACCACCCTCCTTTAGGACAGAAAGAACCCAACGACTCGAGACATCCAATTAGCCTAATGAACGTACCTTGTAAACTGCTCTTGAGGATGGTTAGCATCAGATAGTTGTACACTCGAATCTCAGGGATTTTTGTCCCACCCTTCTCAGATACAGTAATCCCACATGCTTTTACTAACCCCTGGCACCTTCTCGTGGTCTTCTTTGGGCTACATAGGGCATACCTCATGGCTGACATCACATTTTTGTTACTCTCCATAACTGGGGCTTCCTTGGCCTCCTTCCGATTTTTATCTACGAGTTTTTATCTCTGCAACTCTTAGTGGTTAGAGTTGGCACTTCACTCAGCGCCCCTCACATTCAAGATAATGGTGTACCACAGGGTTCTTCGTTAAGCGTCTCTCCCTTCCTCATTGCCATCAATACGCTTGTAACCACTGCTGAGCTTGTGGTTACCCCTGCATTGCACATCGACAACTTTTGCGACTGGTGCAGTGCCCACTCAGTAGCATTTGCTGAGTGCCGGCTCAAAGGCGCTATCAGACGGGCCTCTGCGTGGGCTAACCCCCATGGCTTCGTTTTCTCCCTCCAAATTGTGGGTTACACATTTTTGCCATTGACGCAAAATAAGATGTTGCAGCACAGACCTGTTTCTTGAGCCTTACTTTTGATAAAACGCTAATGTGGCTGCCTTCATATTCGTCACCTGAAGACTACCTGCATGTGGAAGCTTAACATTCTCCACTTTGTGGCCCAAACATCTTGTGGTGCAGACTGTACCACCCTTCTCCATCTTTACCATGCTCTGTTTTTCTTCAGGCCAGTTTCTGGTTGTCAGGTTTATGGCTCAGCGGCTCCTCCCCCTCTGCAAATACCATTGGGGGTGCGTCTGACTATTAGTGCCTTTCACACTGATCATGTTCAGTCTCCTCGCACAAGCTAGGATTTACCCTCTGAGAATACGATGGAGCCAAATCCTGCTTTTTTATGTAATCGCCATTCTCCAATTTTTAACAGTCATTACATAAGATTTTATAAACGCCATAATTTTGGTATTTGATGTCATTTAGACTAATGGTATGTCTAAGTCTATCCTGAAGCAAGTTGTTGCTGGTAAAAGCAATGGTCAATTATTTATTTATTTTGTCAGAAATATTCCCCATGTATGTCATTTTAGAGACAATCTGTCATACATTTTCGTGCATGGGAATGTGAAATTACATTGTAGCATTAAAGAATTTGCAGTCGTAGATTCCAAAATATTAGTCTTTCCACACGACCAGTACTTATTTTTGAAAAAAAAGAAAAAAAGTCAGTGGGTGCATTTGAAAATGGAAGGCGAAACATAAATTCTATAGAACTGTTATTGCAATGTTTTTCTCCTTGAATATTTTGAAAATTTCCACCCACCTTTCTTGTACTGCTACATTGTTAACATTCCATTCAAATAATTTTTCTGCTATAATTGTTTTAGTCATACAAAATTCATCAGATAAGTGTGAACAGTCAAGGATTACATTACGTATGTCATGCATTGTTGAAATACTGAACTCCACGTCTGACCATTTTGGTTTTGGTTTCAATGTAGACCAATGGAAGTGAGTGGCATGTGGAAATTTCTGACTCCATGAAACTAGATAGTCATATGCTACACTGTGGAACATATTTAAAAATGAATAAAATCGGTCACTCTCATACAGTTTCAGGAACATGGATTTAACTTCGAGACTCAAATTATTCTCTGCTCTATTTTTTTTCTCTTTTTTTTTTTTTTTTTTTTTAGTCGCTCATAACAGTCAAATACTTTTGCAACACAAATATTCTGCATTTCAGTCTCTAGAATGGTTGCCTGGAAGATATTTAGCTGACTATGCTCAAACCATAACCATGTTTCTGATTCCTCGTTACTGAAACATGAATGCAAAGCTGCAGGGTTCCGCGATTGTGACAGGAAAAATGGTTTTAAAGCAGGATACAATTTCACAGTCCTTTAAAGTGCAGACAATAATGGTAACCACCTTGTGCTACTGTAACCCAGTACTTGGTAATATTCAGTATTCACAAATTCACAGAATTCCTATAGTTGTTCCACCCTAACACTTCGTATATGGTAATACTTACAAATTTTACACACAATATTTTTTACATTGATTGGTAACTTGCCTACTGCTGTTTCTACACTGTTGTGAATTATACGTACCCTGCAACCAATCCCTACAACAGACTTTTTTAGCCTTACTTCTAATTTGCTGAAAATGTTTTCTTTACGTCCTCTCTTAATCACACCAAACATACTATTCATATTATCAGCTGTGACACACAGCTTTTGACTCCAAATTATGGGCCTCTAGAACATACTATGCACGCTTTGATAAGACAGCTGATGTTTCATTTTCGACAGAACAGAAACCCAACAACCATACATGCACTCCACTTCAAGGTTTGAAATATCTGAGAAGGGGAGAAAGTAATTTAGTAGATTGATGATTGCTGGTATCGACAGAAATGCTTACAAAATTCACTTCATTAATGTCTTCAGTAAGAAACTCCTTGCACCATGGAGCCAATACATTATCAACAGTACATTCTGTTTTTGTCCTTTTACACATAAACTTGATATCATAAAGTTTCTTAATCAGATTCGATGTGCAGTCCATGGATCTATAGCTGTGACTGACACACACAGTGGCAGGCAAATGTTTCTTCTGCCGCAGCCAGTTCTAATTTTTCATTGCCTGAGACAGAAGAAATTTGTATTAGCTACTAAAAAAATGCAATAGTTAATAAGAAAAGTATAAGATTTCAATATTACAGTATCCTGTTAACGTACCTAATGTTGTACTGGGGAAGGAGGTGATTATTTTCGATGATGTTGCAGCACCGTTGAACCCAATTTATGTTTCTTTGTTTTCTCGTGTTGTAAAATGTCTGAACCTCCACCATCCGCAAATGGGAAAAAGTGTTGTGGCAAGTTGTGCAATAAGCCTCACGATTTATTTTAGTACTTTCCAGAAAAGGATACTTTTCCCTGAGTTTAGATGAAAACATGCATTGCGTTTAGGCATAATTTGAAGAAATGTTGTATTGCGGTAGCGAAGAGAGACATTCTCTGAATACTGAATGTGAATACAATACTGAAATGATTATTCACAAAACTGAACACCAGCACACGCACTTCTTAAAGCATTCAACGCTCAGTAGTCACCACTGAGCTGAGGTCGGCACAAGAATGCACAGAAAATAAATAAGAATTGTCGATATTCAAATAAAAAACAAAACATGTAGTTAAATTTAAACGTTAGCTAAACAGTAGTTTTGCTTATTAGCTAAGTCGTGCATTGTTGATGTTCGAAAGTAAATATTAAGGTAGTTTACTGTAATCGAGATATAGGAGCGGTAAGAGGAGAGGAAACGATTGTTGACCATTGTAGTGTTTTGTGGAAGCATACAGGTACTTCACCAGAAACCTTAAAAAAGGTGATAACGTAGAAAGTAAGGTAATTTTACTTAGTATTTAAAAATTAAATATCCCAACACTTTCAGGCAATTATGCGCAACTTAAATATAAATCAGCATTATTAATTTATGGCATAAAACGTATTTACGAAACTTTAATATACGAGACATTTGTGCGTCCCGACAAAAATGACGGGAACGCCGGACACCTGAGCCAGAAAAGGGAACTGTCACGTTTTTTTTCGGGACGTATGGTAGGCTTACAACTTGAGAATAAAAATAAAGATTTAATTTCAGCATTAAAGAACTATCAGTTTCCAATGACTGTAAACAGCTGCCTTCGAATTTACGATTTTTGCGCGGGAACGAGCGTTTAGGCTAATTTTTCCTGTCCTTGGCTCTAGCAAATATGGGGCGTCGTTTAGTGACAGGAATCAGCTTCTTATTCCCTTAGACTACCGAAAATATAACCTTAGATAATTCTGCTGCTACGCATTCTGACGGACTGTCGTTTAATCTACTCTGAGAATAATGGAAACAACAACAAATTTTTTTTCAAAATTTGGCATTCTGTAGCCCCGGGAGATTACCGATCAATTTACCTGCGTAGCTCTGTTAAACCGAAGTAAAGTCCGGTGCCCAGCTTGGCGGCAGGTTGGGTACGCAGCCAGTCGGGCAGACCCACTGCACTGCTGTGGTGCGCGTGAACACCTGGGCGCACACCTACTCGACGCTTCGAAACGTACGATCCTTACGATTTATTGAAGTTGCTTCTTATGCGCTTTTTTTGCGAAGTTCTGAGTAATGTGCAGTAATACCCACCTTCTGACGGCAGTATTGATGGTTTGCACAATATATTGAAGGAGACTGCAGAGCTTTACAAATATTGACAGTCGCTTAATATACAGGGTGAGTTAGAAGGAGAGGAATGATACTGCTACTGATCCTGAACAAACAAAAAAAAGTATATGAACAGATTTCCCGTTCTTAAGTTTCCGAAGAAGCTAATGAGAAAATAATGGAGACCAAAAGTAATTAAAGTGATGCTAAATGAAATACTGTGATCTAATACCTTGTTTGTGTGCATGTCTCACAAAAGACGTCCAAAAAGTCCACGCCAATGCATTTTGCAGTTCTTATAGACAGCTGCTGTGTTGCTGAGTTGAGCTCTTTCGTAAGATCCTTCACTTGATGATACGCGTGTAAAACAAGAGCGAGACCTTCCTCCTTTCTGTCCACTCTGCGCTTGTACACTGCCTTCTCAAGCCAACCCCACAAACAGTAATCTACCTGCTTGGATTGTATTCGCATGAAAGTACTGGTGAAGAACGACATGCGACTGACGCACGTTATTTTCGAACAACTGTATGTCGGAGACTGTTAAAAAAAAAATGTTCCTTTGAAGTTTGTTCAGTCACCAGTACTATCACCCCTGAAGGTACGCACCTGTCCTTGCGACTCACTTTGTACAGCGGTTCCTGGCGTGACTTAGTAACTTTCGGACGTGCAAACAACTGATACACGACGCCATATGAATACAAATATGCCAGGAAACTCAGACGAATCTGCTTAAGTGCGCTGAAGGGGACAGTTTCACTATTTCGTACTGATTCAGTAATTAAGTATAGAAACGTTCGACAAAAGTGGTTTAAGTACAAGTAACAAACACTGCAGCTGCTTCTGCCTTCGTTTCAGAAGCTTCAATTATTCTTTGCAGAAATACGAATGGCACTATCTACCGATCGTCTCCAATAATGAAGCGTACTCTCTTCATCTTTGTAGATCGCTTGCATCATTTTGGGAAGTGAAATCCAACGAGTATATCAAAAGAATCTGTTCTCTGTACACAAGGTGTAATGAAGTTCACCAATTCGTCGAAAGATTCTTCCACCTTCATCTTTAAATAATGTTCCCATTGTCATGTGACTGTGCTGCAAGTTCTCTTAGCACGTTAGTATGGCCGTGTGTAGAACGGATTCGAAGCCACGTTTTCGCATTTCTTTTTGCTACACGTACCGACTGCAATCGCAGTACTGTGCATTCGAATTCTACATCCTCGAGCACCGACATGTTCCTACGAAGTCACATTCTAACTGACGCATCTCGGGCATACAGTAAATATTGCGCAATAATATTGTGCCGTTCTTGGCTTCGCACTTTGGCGCAATATATTGACACGATATTATTGCGTGGTAAATATCGAGGGTGTTAGGGCCCCTTCATTGATGAATGGGTACTACGGCAAGAAAAAGTGAGATAGCGTTAATAGTTTCATCCTTCTTTACCTCCTCTGCATTACTGCAGATGACGAGTCACTGAGCACGTTTGTACTGTGCATGCAGTACACATAAGGTGCCTAGTTGTTTCCACTGCCCTGTGTGGAATACATAAGTTCTTGTCCACTTCACTAACCTGCTGTCTTCATGATGATGATGTCCCCAGCACAGAAAACAGCACGCAAGTCGTGGATTCTTTTTCTCGAGGCTGAAATTAACTTCGCAAGGAACTGCTGCTACGAATAAACTATAACTCATTTGGGATGACACTCGCGTTTTTATTTGATATAGACACGAGAAACAATTCTTGATCACAACGTACTGAATATATCTTTCCACAGTCATATCTGGCTAAAATAACATGAAATACATCCTGCCACAGACATGTCTGTACCTAGCGACGGTAGGAACTGCAGTAAATAAAATTGCATGAAACAAATACTGCCGGAACGGTCAGAAATGGAGAGCCGGACTGCCCGAGACACTTCGTGCCCCAAGCCAGCAAGGCGTGACCCGAACGTCACCGCATCGGCGGTAATATCGTCAGTCTTTTGTTTTAGTAATACTTTGATTTTAATAAATTTGAAGTGAGTGATTGATAGCTGGCTTTTGATAGATGTTTATTTAAAAAATGAAGTAATTTGGATTACAGGTTTAATTAATAATAGCAACTAAAGTTTAACGTTTTGGCGCCCTACCGCCGAACACGGGAGCCAATCACAAAGCAGCAGCAGCATCATCATGCAGGCGGTCTTTCTCACGGGAATGGTACCGAATCTAACATCTGTCACTGGTACCTCATCCCACATTGCGTCATCTCTATGCTTCTTGCATCTCCACTGCTCTGGGAATAGCTTCCTGGAGCCTAATATGATTGCTGAATAAGCCAGAAATATTACAGTACGTTAAACTTCTGTACGTATTACCAGTAGCCGAAAACGAACAGATGATTGCCAAAGGGCGATGTAACGCATATACTGTACACACTGTCATATTTTAGTTGTACAGAAATTCGAAATTTTGTTTCGACATACTGGTAAAATTATCGGACAGGTATATATTGAGCATCAGCCCACGAGCTACATTTTGTGAACCATCGCGATTACTCGAAAAGGAACTGCATTTTCTCTCGCTCTTCCCAACTCTTTCATTCCTCGTGCGACCTAAGAACAGTAGAGCCGCACTCACCTCCACTACCTCGCATTCGTCCATTTTGTGGCAATAGTGTGGTTCCACGTACACACTAGTGTCCCACAAATTTATTGCCGCAAACATCACCGGGCCACAGCGGCTGGTGTTGTTGTACACTCCTGGAAATGGAAAAAAGAACACATTGACACCGGTGTGTCGGACCCAACATACTTGCTCCGGACACTGCGAGAGGGCTGTACAAGCAATGATCACACGCACGGCACAGCGGACACACCAGGAACCGCGGTGTTGGCCGTCGAATGGCGCTAGCTGCGCAGCATTTGTGCACCGCCGCCGTCAGTGTCAGCCAGTTTGCCGTGGCATACGGAGCTCCATCGCAGTCTTTAACACTGGTAGCATGCCGCGACAGCGTGAACGTGAACCGTATGTGCAGTTGACGGACTTTGAGCGAGGGCGTATAGTGGGCATGCGGGAGGCCGGGAGGACGTACCGCCGAATTGCTCAACACGTGGGGCGTGAGGTCTCCACAGTACATCGATGTTGTCGCCAGTGGTCGGCGGAACGTGCACCTGCCCGTCGACCTGGGACCGGACCGCAGCGACGCACGGATGCACGCCAAGACCGTAGGATCCTACGCAGTGCCGTAGGGGACCGCACTGCCACATCCCAGCAAATTAGGGACACTGTTGCTCCTGGGGTATCGGCGAGGACTATTCGCAACCGTCTCCATGAAGCTGGGCTACGGTCCCGCACACCGTTAGACCGTCTTCCGCTCACGCCCCAACACCGTGCAGCCCGCCTCCAGTGGTGTCGCGACAGGCGTGAATGGAGGGGCGAATGGAGACGTGTCGTCTTCAGCGATGAGAGTCGCTTCTGCCTTGGTGCCAATGATGGTCGTATGCGTGTTTGGCGCCGTGCAGGTGAGCGCCACAATGAGGACTGCATACGACCGAGGCACACAGGGCCAACACCCGGCGTCATGGTGTGGGGAGCGATCTCCCACACTGGCCGTACACCTCTGGTGATCGTCGAGGGGACACTGAATAGTGCACGGTACATCCAAACCGTCATCGAACCCATCGTTCTATCATTCCTAGACCGGCAAGGGAACTTGCTGTTCCAACAGGACAATGCACGTCCTCATGTATCCCGTGCCAACCAACGTGCTCTAGAAGGTGTAAGTCAACTACCCTGGCCAGCAAGATCTCCGGATCTGTCCCCCATTGAGCATGTTTGGGACTGGATGAAGCGTCGTCTCACGCGGTCTGCACGTCCAGCACGAACGCTGGTCCAATTGAGGCGCCAGGTGGAAATGGCATGGCAAGCCGTTCCACAGGACTACATCCAGCATCTCTACGATCGTCTCCATGGGAGAATAGCAGCCTGCATTGCTGCGAAAGGTGGATATACACTGTACTAGTGCCGACATTGTGCAATCTCTGTTGCCTGTGTCTATTGTGCCTATGGTTCTGTCAGTGTGATCATGTGATGTATCTGACCCCAGGAATGTGGCAATAAAGTTTCCCCTTCCTGGGACAATGAATTTACGGTGTTCTTATTTCAATTTCCAGGAGTGAATATGTGGCTACAATGATCGTCGGAAACATGCTATTTTTGTGGCCCTCCCGCTGGCATTTGTCTAGTAGTAGTTTGATTTAACAGTTGTTTTATTGGAGCATATACTGTATTCAAACATTATGAATCACCTCGAAGGGAACGATCTATTGACACGTAATCAGCATGGCTTCAGAAAACATCGCTCTTGTGCAACGCAGCTAGCTCTTTATTCGCACGAAGTAATGGCCGCTATCGGCAGGGGATCCCAAGTTGATTCCGTATTTCTAGATTTCCGGAAAGCTTTTGACACCGTTCCTCACAAGCGACTTCTAATCAAGCCGCGGAGGTATGGGGTACCGTCTCAGTTGTGCGACTGGATTCGTGATTTCCTGTCAGGAAGGTCGCAGTTCGTAGTAATAGACGGCAAATCATCGAGTAAAACTGAAGTGATATCAGGTGTTCCCCAGGGAAGCGTCCTAGGACCTCTGCTGTTCCTGATCTAACTAAATGACCTGGGTGACAATCTGAGCAGATCTCTTAGATTGTTCGCAGATGATGCTGTAATTTATCGTCTAGTAAGGTCATCCGAAGACCAGTATCAGCTGCAAAGCGATTTAGAAAAGATTGCTGTATGGTGTGTCAGGTGGCAGTTAACGCTAAATAACGAAAAGTGTGAGATGATCCACATGAGTTCCAAAAGAAATCCGTTGGAATTCGATTACTCGATAAATAGTACAATTCTCAAGGCTGTCAATTCAACTAAGTACCTGGGTGTTCAAATTACGAACAACTTCAGTTGGAAGGACCACATAGATAATATTGTCGGGAAGGAGAGCCAAAGGTTACGTTTCATTGGCAGGACACTTAGAAGATGGAACAAGTCCACTAAAGAGACAGCTTACACTACACTCGTTCGTCCTCTGTTAGAATATTGCTGCGCGGTGTGGGATCCTTACCAGGTGGGATTGACGGAGGACATCGAAAGGGTGCAAAAAAGGGCAGCTCGTTTTGTATTATCGCGTTATAGGAGAGAGAGTGTGGCAGATATGATACACGAGTTGGGATGGAAGTCATTACAGCATAGACGTTTTTCGTAGCGGCGAGACCTTTTTACGAAATTTCAGTCACCAACTTTCTCTTCCGAATGCGAAAATATTTTGTTGAGCCCAACCTACATAGGTAGGAATGATCATCAAAATAAAATAAGAGAAATCAGAGCTTGAACAGAAAGGTTTAGGTGTTCGTTTTTCCCGCTCGCTGTTCGGGAGTGGAATAGTAGAGAGATAGTATGATTGTGGTTCGATGAACCCTCTTCCAAGCACTTAAATGTGAACTGCAGAGTAGTCATGTAGATGTAGATGTATGCTGATCATTTCGTTTCTACTCAGTACCGTCAGTTTTTTCCGGAGAAAAAGCATGTCCTATTTTTTCTTACTCGCACTGCTTTTTGTGTTGTTCCTCAATTATGATTTGGAATTGTGTGGCTTACTCCGTGTCTTATTTCGACGTTTCGTATTTTTTGGCCAAACGCCCCATAGCCTACATACGAATGCTTCTGTTTTTGTAGTACTGGGATATCACATCCTAAAGATATGGGACGGCCTGAAAATCTTTAATTATTCTCAATATAGTCTCCAGGGAAAGCAAGTAGAAACTGACTCGGAAAAGGTACACACTACAATAAGTCGCGCAGCATTGTCGCATGTTGCCCGTCTGCATGTGGAACCTGAGACTTGAGACAATGTTGCACGACTTGTTGTAGTCTGTATCTTTTTCAGAGTCAGTTCCTATTTGCCTGCCATGAAGACAACATTTAAAAGAATTTAAAATTTTCAAGCTCTCCCATATCTTTGGGATGTGGCAAGCCTATACGACAGAAATAGAAGCAAAAGGAGATATTTCGTATTTTTTGGCCAAATGCTCCGCATCATCCACAAGAAGGGAACACATGCAAACTGAGCGAATAAAAAACATGGGCCCCCTCCAAAAAAATCAATCTTGTTTGGTGACCGCCGAACAACCTTCACGACAAAGCATGGAATCCAGGGGAAGTCGACATGTGGACTGCGACGAAGACAGAATCTTAACCCTAGATATCTAAACCCTCGTAAAATTTACGATTGCAGTTGGTACCAATTCGCGGTTCCAGCCAGTACAGTATTATCTGTATAGGGTGTAAAACAGGGATGTTGCACTTACTTCGTGTGTGACATACCACTGGAGACTTCATAATTGCAGTTACCCAATGCATGAGCTATAAATTATGACTTGCTTCGAATAAAATATGGAGTAGAAAAATTTACGATATTTTAGTAACAATGTTACATTGTCCCTCTTTCACTGTTACAGGCTGAATCATATAAAGAACACTAATATCCCTCATATAGTACAAGTAAGGGTCAATTATATATGCATACGTATGTTAGTATTATTTCTAACGCTGTCTAAAAGTCCTACGTGTACATAGTCGGTAAACTAATATTACCCTCATCCGCATACTAATACCACATATTATAACAAATAATTCCGTACCGTCATTGTTAAAAAATAGATTATAACTGGTCTCAAGCGGCAATTATCAGATAAATAACAGTTCCCTAGTCCTGTTGTGTAGCTGACTCCGAAATTGTAGACTTTGTGCGGGGACTGTTGAGATACAATTCGCGACTTTGTCTCTAGCTCTATATGAGGCTTAAAAATTCTTGCTTAGTATAGCGAAGAAGTGCAGTAGTCAGCGTTGCTGCGTGTCCCTACACTCCGCGCATTTTGATGAGCTGGACGGCGTTGCAAGAAAGCACTTCGTCAGCGCACTGAAGGGCCAAGTACAGATTACAGCGACGGGTAATTTAGAAGCAGGGAAAAAAACTATAACGCAGAGCTGACCGTTCTTCATATGCATCAGTTTCAATTTTTACAAGCCTTTCATGCAATTAATTCTATATCTCTTACGAGGAGGAACGTCCAGTCGTCGCGGCATTACGAGCAAGCAACAGTGTTGCACACTTCATTGCAATAAGTGGAGCACCATTTCCAAACGCTGTTCAGATAGTGTTTGCCTGATGTCCTAGAGCGCGTAACGGCAGGATACATAAAGAAATTTGAAGCAGTTTGCCTCTCCACGCATACAGTTTCAAGTCAGATCCGAGATATGGGCGCAAATCTGGAAGACGAAGTGAAGGACAAGGTCAGACTTTTGTCGCTTATTCGTTATCACCTGAGGAAACAGCCAATGTAACAGACTATGCGTAGCTTGTAGTATTTGTGCGGGGTGTTGAGATACGGAACTACTGGTTTTTGAGACGCTACTAGATGCCATACCTATGGATTATACAATCACAGGTCGCAATGTATTTGAGGTGGTATGTGAATCAAGTTAAAAACATGTGACTGCCATGAGACGGGCATTCTTCTGTGGCGGCAAATGGAGCACAACGGAAGGTTGGGAATGTGCAAGGTTTTCCGTCTCATATAATGACGGAAATAAAAGACTGGTTCAAGAGTGCTATTGAAATCTAAGGTGGAAAAAAAAAACAGGCCATGAAGGATCAACGGTACCGACCGGCCGCTATGTGATCCTCAGCCTACAGGCGTCACTGGATGCGGATATGGAGGAGCATGTTGTCAGCACTCTGCTCTCTAGGCCGTATGTCAGTTTACGAGACCGGAGTCGCTACTTCTCGATCCTCAGTTTGCCTCACAAGGACTGAGAAGCAGCAAACTACTAATAATGTATCCGAACATTACGGGTTTGGTTTTCCTACTCATCCGCATGCACTAAAAATTTTTCTTCATTAAGAACAGTTGCCATTAACCACATCAACTACAATTTTTTTAGGTCATCCCGTATCAGACTACAGTGAGTTGTCTTTGACACCTTCCTGTACACCACATCATCATCAGCAAACAATCACAGATTCCTGCCCACCCTGTCTGCCCGCCGGGAGGAGATTATTTCAACTGGGCTTCGTATTAGGCACTGCCTTTTTAGCCATCGTCAATTGCTCAGTTGCGGTCCCGCACCACTTTGTACGCATTGCGCCCAAATTTTAACAGTCCGCCACTGCCTGTTGGAATGCCCGTTTTTACTAATTTACGTTCCATCTTGGGTTTTCCATCTGATTTCTAACATTCTGCGTGGTGTCTGTCTGTTCTGTATCGTGTCTCCCTACCACTTTCTCGCAACGACGCTCTGAGCGTGTTTTTTAGGGAATTGACTAGTTTAAACCTGAGTCCTGTTGCTGGTAAGGAGACGTCAGACCACATATGACATGTAGAATTCAGAAGAGTTAAGTGAGACTATCGATGATATAACCAAATACTTAATGATTTCAGCGTCAGCTCCACTGCACTCCCTGTAAAAGAATCTTAATACTAACTAAATTTAGTGGAAGGGGTTCAAGGCTTTCCTATTTTTAGTTAGCTGGTAAAATAACGTCGAAAAAGCAGTTACGTTTACCATTGGAAATTTTATTCTACTCACAAAACATTGTGTACAACTTGCACTATTGATAAAAGGAAATGTTTCAATACAGGATGGTAAAAACCAACTGTGTTCAACAAAAATGTGAACGAATATTCCCTGAATGGGTTTCCAAGTTCTACAAAGGATCGAAGGATGACCTATGCCATATCACACTATAATCTAGGTTTAAATTAAGTTTCACAAAAGAGAAAACTATCAAAATGGTCTACAGTGACCCTCAATTATCTTTAATTACTTATCTAACTTGTCCTAAATTACAGTGGCTGATGTGGCTTCTCAATAACTATATAACAGAAAAATCATCGCGTTTCAGATTTTTACTTCTGGTGGCAAATATGAACACCATGAGATTTAATTCACGATCGACTCTAGTATTACGCAAAAAGGGGGTGTAACAGATGAGACTTCTGCAGTTCTGAGTGAAGCTTTATGCGCTGTTATGCTTCATCGCGTGCGTTCACTACCTTGTCGGTGTTCGTCAGGGGGCGGCAGACAGCACAGCTCCGCTCACCTCGACGTCTCGGAAGCAACTCTCTCCTAACTTCTCCTTACTACAATTTACCGAATTTGATTTAAAAAAAAAACTATCTGGCTGTGTTATCATCTACCGAATCAGGGTCTCAATATTAACCTTAAGCTCCGCCTACAAAAATTGTCTATCCAATGAGAAGCGTTGTACTTTACGTGGTGGGGCAATGTTTTTAAAGTTTGCAAACAGAGACGCGAAAAAGTCTCACGCTAAAACTTGCGGCTGGGGTGGCCCTTTTTGTGTTATCGTAAGATCTATACTGTTCTTCTGGAGGGCTCTAGCTTTTAACATGGGCTGGGGTGTGGGCCTAGCGGTTAGCTGGCGACGTGGGAGTCCGTCCCTTATCGTAGGGCCTTCTAGCTTAACACGGTTCTGCTCTCGGCTTCTGTTCTCGTTTCTCCCCTCGGAACTGCGTCTGTCTCACGGTGGGAAGGTATGACATGCATTTAGGCGTTCTTGTGTTAGTCTGTGGTATTCCATTTGCTCACTCGTTACTCGTATTACTTTGGTTAATTTAATGTCACGATTTATTTTTTTTCACTATGGGACTTAACATCTATGGTCATCAGTCCCCTAGAATTTAGAACTACTTAAACCTAACTAACCTAAGGACAACACACAACACCCAGCCATCACGAGGCAGAGAAAATCCCTGACCCCGCCGGGAATCGAACCCGGGAAGGGCGTGGGAAGCGAGAACGCTACCGCACGAGATGCGGGCACACGATTTATTCGGAGCTATGTGACATACTACTGGATTTGCTTATCATGTCAGGGTTTTCATGGAAGTTGTTGGATTTGCCTGACACCTTACAGATTTATTAGCTGGTTTGAGCAAATGACGCACGTGCTGTCGCCCGCATTTTACAGTTTATTAGCTGAAGCAATTTGGTGAAGGCCATTTAATTTTTAGTTTTGGATCATCATTTTTGTATGGTGTTTTTAGCCCTGTTTCCCCGTGCCTTGTTTAGATATCTCCCCTTCTTTCCATTGGGACTGACATATAGCCGTTTCCTTTGTCTCTGTGTTTGCGTTCTATGGTTTTGATTTGGGCGCGTATGATCTCAGTTGTTTTTTGCGCCCTAAAACAAAATAAAACAACAACAAAAAACAACCCTGTCTGCCAGATCATATATGTACACTACTGGCCATTAAAATTGCTACACCACGAAGATGACGTGCTACAGATGCGAAATTTAACCGACAGAAAGATGATGCTGTGATATGCAAATAATTAGCTTTTCAGAGGCATTCACACAAGGTTGGCGACGGTGGTGACACCTACAACGTGCTGACATGAGGAAAGTTTCCAAGCGATTTCTCATACACAAACAGCAGGTGACCGGCGTTGCCTGGTGAAACGTTGTTGTGATGCCTCGTGTAAGGAGGAGAAATGCGTACCATCACGTTTCCGACTTTGATAAAGGTCGGATTGTAGTCTATCGAGATTGCGGTTTATCGTATCGCGACATTGCTGCTCTCGTTGACCGAGATCCAATGACTGTTAGCAGAATATGGTCTCGGTGGATTCAGGAGGGTAATACGGAACGCCGTGCTGGATCCCAACGGCCTCGTATCCCTAGCAGTCGAGATGACAGACATCTTATCCTCATGGTAGTAACGGATCGTGCAGCCACGTCTCGATCCCTGAGTCAACAGATGGGGACGTTTGCAAGACAACAACCATCTGCACGAGCACGAACAGTTCTACGACGTTTGCAGCAGCATGGACTAATAGCTCGGAGACCATGGTTGCGGTTACCCTTGACGCTGCATCACAGACAGGAGCGCCTGCGATGGTATACTCAACGACGAACCTGGGTGCACGAATGGTAAAACGTCATTTTTTCGGATGACTCCAGGTTCTGTTTACAGCATCATGATGGTCGCATCCGTGTTTGGCGACATCGCGGTGAACGCACATTGGAAGCGTGTATTCGTCATCGCCATCGCCATATTGGCGTATCACCCGGCGTGATGGTATGGGGTGCCATTGGTTACACGTCTCGGTCACCTCTTGTTAACATTGACGGCACTTTGAACAGTGACGTTACATTTCAGATGTGTTGCGACCCGTGGCTCTACCCTTCATTCGATCCCTGCGAAACCCTACATTTCAGCAGGATAATGCACGACCGCATGTTGCAGGTCTTGTACGGGCTTTTCTGGATACAGAAAATGTTCGACTGCTGCCCTCGCCAGCATATTCTCCAGATCTCTCACCAATTGAAAACGTCAGGTCAATGGTGGCCGAGCAACTGGCTCTTCACAATACGCCAGTCACTATTCTTGATGAACTGTAGTATCGTGTTGAAGCTGCATGGGCAGCTGTACTTGTACACGCCATCCAAGCTCTGTTTGACTCAATGCCCAGGCGTATCAAGGCCGTTATTACTGTCAGAGGTGGTTGTTCTGGCTACTGATTTCTCAGGATCTATGCACCCAAATTGCGTGAAAATGTCAGTTATAGTGTAATATATTTGTCCAGTGAATACCCGTTTAACATCTGCATTTCTTCTTGGCGTAGCAATTTTAATTACAAGTAATGTATACAGAAAATAGTAACGGTCGTATCACACTTCCTTGGGGCACTCCTGATGTTATCCCTGTCTATGACGAACACTCCCCGTCGACGACAACATGCTGCGTTTTATTACTTAAGAAGTCTTCTAGCCTGTCACATATCTGGGGAGCTATTCCGTATACATGTACAATCATTACCAGTCTGCTTTGGAGTACCGTGTCGAATGCTTTTCGGAAAGCTAACAGTATGGAATTATACTGCGAACTATGGATGAAGAACAGGCTATCATGTCAGAAAAGAGCAACCTGGGTTTCGCACGAGCAATGCTTTGTAAACCCGTGCCTATTCGTGGAAATGAGCTTTTCTGTTTCTAGGAAATTTATTATATTCGAACTCAGAATATGCTCAAGAATTCTATTGCAAACCGATGTTAAAGATATTGGCCTGTAATTTTGCAGGTCCGTTCTTTCACCCTTCTTATGTACAGGAGTCACCTGCGCTTATTTCCAATCGCTTGGCACTTTGCATTTATCGTGAATCTCTCGACCAGTGTAAACTTTGAGGCCAATGACGTACAGGAAGTGCTCTTTGTGAAACGGAATTGGGGTTGCATCCGGCCATGGCGGCTTATTTGTGTTGAACTGTTTCAATTGTTTCTCTACGTCAGGGATGCTTACGACTATGTCATGCATACGGGATTCTGTACGATGGTCAAACGATGGTACGTTTGTAAGAGTCTCCTGCGTGAACGATTTGTTAAACATAGAATTTAAAACTTCGGCCTTCTTTTTGCTATCTTCCACTGCCAAACCAGACATGTCAACGAGTGACTGAATGGAAGCCTGAATCTACCTTAGCAACGATGTATTTCCGGGCACATGTTCATAGGACATTTTTCCACCCCATTTACAGTCAGTAATACGTCGTAAAAAAATTGAAGTACAAGATCCCATGATGACAGCATAGCTCTGTCAAAACCGGTTGACTGGCCGGAGTGGCCGTGCGGTTCGAGGCGCTACAGTCTGGAGCCGAGCGACCGCTACGGTCGCAGGTTCGAATCCTGCTTCGGGCATGGATGTGTGTGATGTCCTTATGATAGTTAGGTTTAATTAGTTCTAAGTTCTAGGAGACTGATGACCTCAGAAGTTAAGTCGCATAGTGCTCAGAACAACTTGAACCATTTTTTTTTTTTTTTTTTTTCAAAACCGGTCATCGAATAAAATGGGTTTTTATTAGCTATCTTGGCTTTTGAAGCTAGCTTCAGTTATCAGAAGAGAAGAATTTCACAGTAGCGAAGATGAACAAGTGGTCATAGCTCCTAAAGAATGCATCGTGGAGCCCATGTTTACTGCACTTTTCTGTCTTGTTTTGGTCCATATTACCACTTCTGAAAGTTGCATACACTACATTCTTAGCAACAACCGTATCGGTACGTGTGTTTCATTATAAAGTTCGTCCGCATCTGTGGTATGGTGGCTAGAGTTGCTGCCTCTGGATCACAGGGTCCCGGGTTCGATTCCCGGCGGGGCCAGGACTTTCTCCGTCCGCGGACTAGGTGTCTGTGTTGTCCTCATCATTCGGGAAAGTGGCGAGACTGGAGTATGCAAGGATTGGGAATCTATACGGTCGCTGATAACAACGCAGTTGAGCGCCCCCAAACCAAATATCATCATCATCTCAACTATAATGATCGACTCGGTTGTTTCCCGACCAGGTTTCCTTACCTCAAAATGATACATTTACTATACTTAAATGGAAGGAGGATCTTTGTTGTCAGCTGCAGCGGGACAATAAGTGGCGACGAGGGAAATTTGTAGCGGACCGCGATTCGAATCCTGGATCTTCTGCTTAGTAGGCAGGTGCGGTAACCACGGCGCCTTCCGGGACACAGTCCGTGCAGTTGTGAGAACGCAATCTCGGTACGCGTCACGGGCGATCCACACTCCCACGGACGCCACCTGTCCACATTCCCTGTTCATTATACTCTTGTACGCTACTCAGAGATTCCCACAGGAAGTCGGACGCCTTTCGTGCATTCGCACTGAAGAAAGTAAATCCATTGCTCAACAGGCTTATCAATTATATGGTGTCTGTTCTTTCAAAAGAAAAGACACATCGTAGATCCCGCAGCTGTGATACATTTACTTTTTTTCCGTCATCCCCCTATGTCGGTCATGGTACGGAAGGTTTAACTGACCGATATGCGGCTGGCAAATTGGAGCACTATGGCCGTCTACGGACCAGTGAGTAAGGGCCGGCGTGCAGTCGCCGGGGCAGCGGCTAAGGCGTCACAGGGGTGTGGGTGGATACGTAGCCCGCCAGCGAGCGGAAGTGGCCTGGGTTTCCCCACGGTGGAGCGGCTGACAGCATTAAGACACTGCGTCGTTGTGGACTCCAGGAGAATGGCGAGGTTGTCACTGAAAACGGATTCGTTCGGTTGTGACATATTTATTCGACCGAACCTTATATTTGTTTCGGACACAAAGTAACGCGCAACTGAGTATGGACAGAGAGCCAGTTTTGACCTTCAGAACCAATGGGTAAATAATCAACATAAAAAGGCTATGTGTGCATGGCTGGCAGCAACAAACACCACTAACCACCATATTTTATAACGCCAACGCACTCGGCATTTTAGTTAGGTGGACGCAACACAGACTTACATAAACATCATATACATCTTTGATGCAACAGAAGCTTTGATTTACAGTCGAAATTCGACGTTAAACTATTTTCTGTGCCATTAATCGTGCCCAGTGTACCATATGCTAAAAGTGGAGGAGAAAAATTTTCTCATAAATTTATATCTCGATATATTCAGATTATTGCGGGACAGACTGAGTTCATTTACTGGGTATGATCACCTAATAGTTTCTTCTTAATTTGGAGAAAAATGCTAGTGCATTCTGATAAAACTGCTGATAAAATAGTAAACAGAATTTGAAGACGAATGTGATTACATCATTTTGACAAAGCTACTGTTAAAACATTACTTCACTTGTATGCTGCATAATTTGTGCAAAACTAAAGCAGTGGAGGACAGACGAAAACAGATGCGACATATGCACAAAAATTAATGTTGTTTAAAGAGCAATGATGGGCTTTTCCTGTAAACTGGCCTGGTTAATGTAGAAATATAGACTCAGGTCTACAGTTAGTCGACATTAAACTGTAGTTGAGTAACAGAGCACTATTTATTATTAAACTTATAAAAGACGTTATGGAATACAGTAATTGACATCATTTCTCTTCACTCCTATTAGTTTTACACCAGAAATATTAGTGTGTCCGTAGCGACTTGATTTTTTAGCTCAATACACAGTAACATGAATTAGTTTTATTTTATCAATTATCAAATGATTCTTGAAAGCCTGACACTTTAAAAACAATGGTTTGACTTCTTAAACCTAATACTTGCTCTTAGACAGTGACAATAACAGAAAAAGATCAACTTTTTGTGTATATAACTGCTGTAACGTAACATTTGCGGCAGTTCCCAAAAGATGTTGCTTGACGATATTTAGTCTAATTTTAAATCGCCAAGAACACACCCCACTTGGCCTCCTTAAGATTTCTTTATTGGCTTTTCTTAGCAGCTATCCCAGAATCATCACATCTTTGCTACCAAAGAACAAACAAAAAATAAATAAAATTTAAAGGTATTACATCTTGTTATCAGTAATGAACTGTAACTATTAACGGTCCTGGCAACTTCATAAAATATAAAAATTCCATTTAGATTTCATCACTGTTGCCTTTACACTACTCCCCCACCAGTAACATGGTTACGAACTAATACATGGTGATTAAGATATTTTCTTAAAAATAATCAGCACAACATTAACATAAAACAATAAGAAAACATATTGAAACGACAAAATATATGATAAAAAAATTACAAAAGCTTTTTACAGTGTCTGGTATGACATTTGATTAACTCTCCACAGAGACAACTGCTCTAAGAATCAGGATGGGAACCTTATAATCCGTCCTGACTTCGATACTCTGATATTTGGAGATGGTTTCTCTGTGGGATGTTGTGGTTCAGTGTCCTTGGAAAAGTTTGTAAGTTCCTTCTCTGATTCCCATTTTTCTTGCAGGAGATAAGCTGGTTGAAGTCTGTCCACTGACACATTCATGTGTTTGCACTTCTTTTTTGTAGTTAAATATTTTTCATGTCTTGAAATGACAGGAAAGGAACGATCATGTGTAGGTTCTAATGGTTTTCTAACCCTGTCACATCTCAGGAAGACATGGGAACCGGTTTGCAGATCTTTTGGAACAAATACTGATCTCGATTTGCTTTGTGTAGGCCAATTAGGTTTCTGATATAGCACTTGCTTTTGCAAATTTGATGCAAATGAATCAAGGTCAATCTTTGCAGTGGGCTCTTCAAAAAATTCACAAGGAAGTCTTATAGTTTTTTCCATATACCATCTGTGCAATTGAATGGTTCGATGTTTCTCACACTGCAGTGCGCAACCCCCGTAGAACAGTAGGCAGAATTTCTGTCCAATTACAGCTGTTATGGTCCTTGATTGCAGATTTCATAGTTCTATGTAGTCGCTCAATTTTACCATTGCATTGAGGATGATATGGCGTTGTGTGCTGAATTTTCATTCCACGCACTATGCCCAAATCATTAAACAACTGCGATCTAAACTGAGTTCCTTTGTCAGTGATTACTTGTGATGGTACACCACATCTTGCAATCCAGTGCTGATAAAAGGCTGTTGCCACTTTTTCAGTTGAAATATCTTCAAGTGGTATGACTTCACATCCAAGATGTGAAACGGTTAATACAAGTTAAAGAATAAGTCATGCCATTAGGAGGAGGAAAAGGTCCGATGAGGCCAACACTGAAGCGTTCATCAGGTTCTTCAAACTTCTCTAGCGGTGATTTTGTGTGGCGAGTGACCTTGGTTTCCTGACAACTGACACAGGATTTAGTCCACTGTCGCACATCACTTTTGATGTTTGACCAAATGGCTCTGCTACTCAACAGTTTCACTGTTGTCTTTATGCCAGGATGAGCTAAACCATGAAAATGAAGAAATATTTGATAACGAAAAGGTTGAGGAATACAAGGTCTGACATTTGCAATGGATGTGTCACACCACAATGTTTTCCCTGGTGGAAGTTGATATGACTTCAAGTTTAAGGAGTTGTTCCCTGTTCGGAGCTGCTGTAGTTCTTGATCTTGTTGTTGTTTTTTGGCAATTTCATCATAGTCCAGTATTACTACATCATCAACTCTGGATAGGGCATCTGCAACGATACTGTCATGGCCACTGACATGACGACTATCGGTTGAAAATTGTGAAATGTACTGCAAATGTCTCATCTGTCGAGGAAATGCCTTATCATTGTTTTGCTTGAAAGCAAATGTGAGTGGCTTATGATCAGTGAAGATTATGAAGTCTCTTCCTTCCAGTAAATGCTTAAACTTTTTTTACAGAAAGGTAAATTCCCAATAATTCTCGGTCATAGGTACTGTAACCCTTCTGCGATTTACTCAGTTTTTGTGAAAAGAATGCAACAGGTCTCCAATTTCCATTTTCCAGTTGCTGGAGCACAGAACCAACAGCAATATCTGATGCGTCTGTACATAATGCTAGGGGTAACTCCGAGTTAGGAAAAGCCAATAATGCAGCATTTACTATATCTGGTTTAGATTTCTCAAACATTTTCTTTCCTTCTTC
Source organism: Schistocerca gregaria (assembly GCF_023897955.1). Lineage (NCBI taxonomy): Eukaryota > Metazoa > Arthropoda > Insecta > Orthoptera > Acrididae > Schistocerca > Schistocerca gregaria. The sequence continues at coordinate 82,668,248 of NC_064931.1, forward strand.
AGTCCAATGAATTTGTCTATTATCCTTCTTTTTTGCTCCCTTAAGATAGTCATTCAAAACAGCTTGAGTCTTTGCCACATCTTTAAGGTAGCGACGGTAGTAGTTGACAATGTCAAGAAATTTGCGGAGCTCATGCAGTTTGTCAGGTAACTTATACTCTAAAATTGCTTTCACTTTCTCAGGTAGTGGACGGGATCCCTCTGATGTTATCCAGTACCCCAGGAATTCAATTTCATTTACTCCAAATGTTGATTTTGATATGTTGATTCGAAGTCCATAATTAGACAATCGCTCCAGGACTAGTTTCAGGTGTGTTCTTCAATACTGGATGAGGTGATTAAAATGTCATCGAGTTAAGGAAACACAAAATCTTGTCGAAACGTAACTTCATTAATGAATCGCTGGAATGCTGAAGGAGCATTCCGCAGGCCAAAGCTCATGACATTAAATTCATACAGTCCAAATGGTGTGATTACAGCTGTTTTGTGCTTATCTTCTTCAGCAATAGGTATTTGACAATAGGCCTTAAAGAGATCGATTTTAGAAAATATGTTTTTGCCTTGAAGAATTCAATGGAAATCTTCTATTCTAGGTACAGGATAACGGTCTGGAATTGTTCTTTCATTTAACCGTCTATAATATCTCCACACGGACGTATTGAGCCATCCTTCTTAGGTACAATATGGAGAGGACTTGCCCATGCAGATTTAGATGGTGTAATGATGCCATTGTCTAACATGAATTTAAATTATTGTTTTGCCATAGCCATACGCTTTGGGTCTCGTTCTGTTAGTTCCTTGCCGGCCGGAGTGGCCGTGCGGTTCTAGGCGCTTCAGTCTGGAACCGCGCGACCGTTACGGTTGCAGGTTCGAATCCTGCCTCGGGCATGGATGTGTGTGATGTCCTTAGGTTAGTTAGGTTTAATTAGTTCTAAGTTCTAGGCGACTGATAACCTCAGAAGTTAAGTCACATAGCGCTCAGAGCCATTTGAACCATTTTTTTGTAGTTCCTTGTTATTTAATTTATTTCGACAGTTTCTTCTGTGATCACGGCGTTCGGTTGTAAAAGTGGCCGAAGTGTTCACCCCAGTAATAGTTACTTCCAAAAAAACACGCAGAAAACTACAGATAAAACTGACTTTTAAACCCTTTTATATACAAAGCTGTCATCCGCCTTTCTATCCCTTTGTGAAAATTTTGAATTACTTATACTATTTAAAACCGTCTCTGTTCTATTTGGCCGAACCCAAAAGACCGACTGAAAACGGGCTGCTGCAGCCGCTTGGTATTGTTTCAGATACTAAGACGTGAAGACGCCTTAAAAATTTATCCAGAAATCAGTAAAACAAACATGGGATCCTGCTGCGATGGCACTGGCCACAGTACCCACTAAGGTGCGGAAAATTACGTAAGCCTTCAGAAAAGGGCATGTAGTTCCAGTATATTCTTTTCAGTTCAATAATATTTGTAGTGATACCTAATAATACGTAGACTCAAAATGTGTAAGTGGTAAGCTTCTATCAATTACAAGGGTTTGGTGAAGTTTGAATTTCTGAGGTACCACTTTACATACACCGCCTCCCTTTTCCTGCGCGGCCCGAGGTCTAGCCCTAAAATGTTAATATTGGCTTATATGCAAAAAAGTTTGGTGAACACTGTTATAGATTAAGTTAAATCGAGTAATCGACAGGACGGCAGTTGTGGCGTATTCATTTTAGCTAATGCACACCCCAAAAACGCGACAGAGTACAGTTGGTACAACAATCGCAACGCTGTTGGTAGCACTGACGCTTGCAGCGGCAAAAGGACTACCAGTCCGCACGGCTCATTGTGTCAGAAGCTAGCGTTTTCGTTGGTTCTGTGTATCTTTCTTGCGCGACTCGTTGTGCGAGGCGGGGAACTTGCCGCAGTGATTTTTGCCCGATTTGTAAAGGTAAGAATTCCTTCTCGTGCTTAAATTCGTACACGCGATGTTATATTTTTTAGACAGCGGTGATACAATCTTGAGTTCTGTTTGAAGAAACCCTAGCTTTTCACGCGTCTCATAGTTTATGATGGCGTAGAATGACACAATTTTGCGGGTGCGTTCAGTGCTGTATGTAGGTACTGTCTGCAAAGTGTACTGCGAATAAAGTTGATTGTAGTGAGTAATAAACTAAAACGTATGCCTCATGCTGAAGTTTTACAGAATCCGCAGCGAAAATTTAAGCGATAAACTTTTTTCTGTTCATTACTTTTGGAGGATGCTAGCGAGAAAAATTTTGAGAAAGGGTTGAAATTATGTGTAACGTTTGATGGAAGTCGCAAAGTGCACTCGTTCTCCAAATACTAAATGAGTAAAATCTGGGTGATCTGTCTTCGTCGAATAAGATGGCTCAAGACATTCTTTTACGGGCCGCGCAGTTTCTTCTAGGATGTGGGTTCCGCCTTTTTAAAAAAACGCATTTATCTCACTTTTTACCCAAAGATGTTTCAGAACATCTGTGCTATCATCAGTGGGTTTTTGTTTATTGAAAACTGTGAAAAGTGGAAATGTTATAACTGATTTAATAAAATGAGGCGTAAAGAAAGTTTCTTTGTTCGTTGTGCTTCTTACCGTGATTTTACATTATATGGATTTTCAGGACCAACTGTATGGTGTCATGCATAAATAGCTCGATTACTATGTTGTTGTTGTTTCATAACCAATTTGGCGTTCATTCTCTCTCTGTCTCTCTCTCTCTCTCTCTCTCTCTCTCTCTCTCTCTCTGTGTGTGTGTGTGTGTGTGTGTGTGTGTGTGTGTGTGTGTGTGTGTGTTCCTTAGCTATTTTTGTAGCCTTTTCTGTGAAGTTCCTTTAAGTCGAGTGTTTTCATTTAAAACTTGTTTGCATTCTGCTATTAGACGTTCTCTTCTGTTATAAGTTTGTGGTATAGGATGTGGTTGGATTTCAGTATTTTTGAATCTGTTGCTATTTTAGTTGGGTGGTGGTAATGGGCTATTAGGTGGTGAGCATCTTTGCTACATGTTCACTTTTTACAGTTTTCAATAAACAAAAACCCACCGATGATGGCACAGAGGTGCCGAAACATCTTTGGGCAAAAAAAAAGTAAGAAACATTGTATTTGCAAAAAGGCGGAACCCATATCCTATAATTTAACTGCAAATGCAGAAAGAAAGGACAAGAGCTGCAGATCCTAAACAGTTTCTATCAGCAATATTTGTCTCTACCGCCTTGAACTTATAACATAAGAGCATACCTCTTAACGAGCAGATTAAATTTTGCCCATAAGTACGCCAGATATTGCTCAGTACTGAAGATCAAATTTACGTTTCCATTTGAAGCCGTAAGTTAGGCAACATCCAATTAGCATTGCATTACACGATAGTGGTCTAACTATGAAGATGTCACTGTATTGCTATGAATTCTGCGGCTAAACATTTCTTAGGAATAACCATGAATATTATCGTGATCTTGTCAGTTCGAGTAAATTGCGAAACTAAATACTTAGTGTTCTCCTTCATGTATGTAACGAAGAAGAGGTGTGGTGTGGTGCTTGTTAGTGAGGAATGACGGTTCATAGCTGTGATAGAAATCTCGGGTCAACGGAAGCGTCCGATTCCGACCGTCTGCTTTGACCCGTGATGCAAGGGTGTTGTGGTGCGTGACATCATTATAGCGTGGAGTTTGTGTGTTGTTTGTAGGTTCGTTTGAGCTGTGATAGAAATATCTGGTCAATGGAAGCGTCTGATTCCACTCGTCTGCTTTGACCCATGACGTAAGGGTGTTGTGGTGTGTGACGTCATTACAGCGCGGAGTTTGTGTGTTGTTTGTAGGTTCGTTTGAGCTGTGATAGAAATATCTGGTCAATGGAAGCGTCTGATTCCACCCGTCTGCTTTGACCCATGACGTAAGGGTGTTGTGGTGTGTGACGTCATTACAGCGCGGAGTTTGTGTGTTGTTTGTAGGTTCGTTTGAGCAGTTACCAGACAGCACCAGACAACAGGCTGTACTGCGCACATGCAGCTACGATGACGTACACAGCCCATGATTGGTGCTTGCTGTGCTCATACGCAATTCGTCGCGGAATTAGGCGGGTGGTGTAGCATCGTGTGACCATGTGCAGCCCTGCGTCATGTTGTTGAGAGAACATACAGAGTTGTACTTAGAGGAATTGTTTTATCATCTCCCACCCAGATAAAGGATGCAAATAAGGCAGCAGTTCTTGGTATAATATCATTTCAAAATTAGTCTCCACAACTCAAAGTATCATAACATTTTGCTATGGGGTGACTTTGACAATTAAGTTGGTTTTTTTTTTAATTTGTACTCTGCGATATTGTTATGTAGCATTTCCAATCATATTTACATCTACACAGTACTGGAAAAAGCTAGTAGGATGGAACACAAATTTCTTGAAAAATAAACATTTTCTTGTGTAGCTTACACCAGAATGAAGGACAATAAATTTCATCACTATTTCAAAATGTGTAAAAAATTAACAAGATTGTCTGTGAGGCAAAGAAACTGTGCAACTGACAGTTTATGTTCTACTCTAGGAATAAAGCCATGTGGGGAGTTAAAATGATAAAACACGGTATGCTGCCAGCCTACAATTTAGCATAGAATGGCATTCTATAAATTTAAGATGTAAACACAAATTAAGAAATAACTTCGTTACTAGTGGAAGTACTAGACAAGTGCCTTGTGATCGAAAAACACTGTTTCACAGAAGGCAGATTTGTAAAATTCTGTAACAGCTGTCAACATATTTGAAACAAACATTTAGTTCAAAACTTCTGACCAAATTTGCCTACTTAGCTTAAAGTCAGTGTTTACATATGTTCATACATATGTAACATTAAGAGATCTTGCAGTGTCATAAAAGGAACAGGACATCAGAGACTACTCCAGCAGCATTAGAATTTCATAGACCATACTAAAATGCTTCATTCCGCTCTAATTGCACATATCTACGTCCAGATGCACTCTGAAGTATTTGATATTCAGCTTTTCTATGCGGATTTCGTGATACCAGTTTTCTTGGAGGTCCAGTAGTGTATTCTCATATTTAGTTCTTTATTGTGGTATAATGTCATTCGTCCCAGAAAATGAAAATTTGCACTTGAAATTGAACGAAGTTAAAAGTAGCCAATAGTGCGGATCGAAACACTTCGTTTCAAATAAATTAAGTGCCTCAGCGGAAAAAAATTAATAGAAGCAAATTTCTCTACAAAACAGACAGAAATAGCTTCATTAAGACATTAATAGTTGATTGCTAATAACGTGAAAATAATGTAAAACCGGAAAATTGGAACTACTAACTTATTTTGGTCTTTAATGATGATAATGTGCATGGATTCACTTGATGGCTCCCGGCCACAGAACTCTGTTTCGTTTTCATTTGACGTGGGAGCCGTAAACGAAGAGACTAACAATATCACGAATAGTGATGTGGAGCTCGTGAATGAGTCGTTCAAATGAACGCTTCACTCAAGTGAAGTGTGAACTAACCACTCAATTTCAATGAACTGGTACATCAGACTCTTCACAGATAGCACACTCCACCCTTTTTTTCTAGTTCGCTCACTCTCTTCCCCTCTCCCTCCCCCACTACATCGGCGCTACGTCACTCATCCTCCCCTCACTTCAGTCCTCCCTCTACTGCCTGTCCACGAATCGCGCGTTGTTTGTGGGGAACGATAGGTTTACGATGGGTTGGGTTGGGAAGGTGAGGGGCGAGGGGAAAGCAGCGTCAGTTGCTTTCTGCAGTGCTGACATCATTACCCGTGACTATTTGTGCAGTTAAACTTCGCGTCTACGGGTAGCCTACCGTTGGCAGCGCTTGCAGACAAATGAATGTTAAAGATACAAACGAAGAGGCTGGCTGTGTGAGCACGCACAGCCAACATAAAAATAAAAGGTTTGTTAATAACACTGAAAGAGGGATTTTACCTGAAGTCGTACCAATGACTACAGGTGACAGTTTACGTTTTGAATCTGGAGGGTTATTATTCTCAACAAAAATAAAATCTACAGGAAAACTTCTGAATATTTCCTTAACGTAGGTATATAGAATTTGTGACAGTGGTAAATATACTCATTCTATTTTGGATTAAATTTTAAAAGGAACATGAAATTGGACTGCATTTCGTTGGTAGCCCTAGTTTTCAGTTTATGAATACAACAAATAATGTTTCATTTGGCAGATAGACTTTTTTAGGCGCTTCATGAGAAAATGTCGAGCAAGATTAAATGTAATACCTTCTTTATATGTGACAGGCTTCTCTGTTTATCTTCCCTTTGTCCCCTTCGACCATGCTCTATTTAACTCAGACTCTGTAAGAGCGTAAAACGTTGCATGCACGTTACTGCATAGTTCGGCCATCTGTTGGTAAAATTATGAAGTATTACGAAGCGTTATTGTACGAGCGAGAAGCGAGCGTAGGCGCGACTGAGCGGCGAATTGGGCAACTTCGCCAGGCTTCCGTACTTCGTGAATGAACTACTTCATTTGAACGCTTCACTGCAAAGAGTGAAATGAATGAAGTAGTTCACGGGAATGAACGAGTTCGACCCATCTCTAATCACGAAACATATACACGGGTCAAGCGATGAAGGCCTCCACCCACTATAACTCAAGCTTGCTCTGCGCATGCGCGAATCTGGCAGCTTGGGCGCGACGGAAAAATTTTTCCGGGTAGCATCTGGCTACGTGCTGCTACTGCTCATAGGCAAACAGCCACGCTTCAAGTAACCAGAAGCGGGAGGAAGGCACTACTCAAACGCGAATTCAGCACTGCGCTTGCGCACGAGCCCGCTGGCAATTGCTCAAACGATTACGTAGGGATTTCTGACTTTTTGAGGTGTTGTGGTTTTGGTTCTGTTTTTCGTAGTTGTAGGTGTTGGTTTTTTCGTATCAATAGTTACGGTTGACCTGTATAGGTCAAGGGAAATGACCGACGATTTTCGTAATTTTGTATGTAGGTATTGGTGTTTTGGTATCGTCAACTGTGCTCAAGGGAAATGTCTGATTCCAATTTGTCGTGATTTTGTTGTTTTTCTGTCGTTTATAAATGCTATTCATGCGCCATGGAACGTCGAAACAAATGTATACAAAGATCCAAATCTGAAAAAAAATAAAAGAAATAGGCAATCTCTTGCTGATTAGGTCGGGATCACGCATGATTCGGCATAAAAAAAAGTACGGCGTCTTCGAAGCTATGTCAAATTCGACGCAGGAAACTTGGGTGGGAGTGGAATCACAGGTCGCTGTGCATTTGATGCCATGTTTCATACTATTTCTAGGCGTACTGGAAGCAGGAATTGGTAGCATAAACAATGGTGCATGTTAGTTAACAAAAATGAAATAAAAGTCAAAATATTATTCCATTTTCAAATCTCCCTTAATACCTTTCCTTCCTTCTACTGAAGTATTGTATACTCTTCGTACCTTGAGGATTATTAATATATGCCACAGTTGGTCACCATATGTGGTGGGGGGAGGGAAAGTATTGAAATTTATTGAACCTATTTCGTAAAGCTTTATTTGGGTACGTCACAGAATACACTGCATTTTTCATTAACGCCAGCTGCGTTGTGTGTATCTTTCCAGTGTCGTATTTGCAAAATAATCTGATAGTCATCAATGCCTTTTTCGATTATTACTTAATGACTTCAAAACACTGATGTCTACGGAATTTTCTTCAGCAGCAGCGTTGCTGGTTTCCATAACTCTTGTTGTAAATTGTGTGAGAGAATTGAATATCATGAAATTACGTAATAATGTCTCTAGAATAACTACGCACTAAACATTTACATTAAAATGCCCATTTAATACCTCATTCAGTTTGGAAGTTAAAATTTTTAGTAATGTGCCTCTGTTGTTTTATAAGTAACTCAAAATCGCCGACTGGAGCTCAGTATATTATGCCTTTTAATGTAACCTCTACAGCACAAGCCCGAAAACGCTACTCACTGCAAAATCTAAAGGCTGCCGTACACGATCAAACAATTTGTCAAACTGTGTTTACCAGTTATTTGACGGTGAACGGTGCTGTTTGACTGGTTTGTCAGGCATAGCTCGTGTTTACGAGGAATTTTGATTGACGGAACTTTGACAATATGGCTCTGAGCACTATGGGACTCAACTGCTGTGGTCATCAGTCCCCTAGAACTTAGAACTACTTAAACCTAACTAACCTAAGGACATCACACATATCCATGCCCGAGGCAGGATTCGAACCTGCGTCCGTAGCAGTCGCGCGGTTCCGGACTGAGCGCCTAGAACCGCTAGACCATCGCGGCCGGCTTGACAATATGACGGACGTTGTGTACGTCAGTGTTTCGAGCAGCATATGTTGGTGAAAAAAAAGGTTTATTACAGTTTGTCACTGTGGCATCAGTTTCCGCAACTACGCCAACTACGATGAAAGGTCAAAATAGCACTGTCAGTCGCCAAAATGGTAGATGTGTCGCATCTTCCCCAGCCTTATATTACACAAAAAAGTTAAAAAAAAACTTCTTTAACTTGTGGCATCCCGAGTTCAAAAACAGAGAAACTAGAATGTAGAGCTAAGAACAATTTCATTTTATTTTATAGTATGTCGTCGTCTATTCTGGCTTGCTGAAAGGGTGCCTTGGGGTTTCTCGATGTCGAGATTGATATCTGTAGCTGTGACTGTGGATTTAAAGTCAGCTGCAGCATATCAAACCAGCACACGATTAATAGTGTGCACTGTTCCGCATGCTTACTCCCTCACCCCTTTCGAAGCAAGGTTATGTCGAAAGAACACACCAACTGTAACTTGGCATGCGGGCTCCCTTGTTCCAGATCGGAAACTATCGGCAGCAGTCGGGAGATTTCGTGGCGTGGCGGTTTGTACATGTTGCCAACTGCGCGGCGTAGACTATATTTGTCGTCTGCTTTGTTGCCTGTTATGTCGGTCGCTTAGCCTTGCTGTTGCTGTCAGTGTGTAGTAAGTGTTTTCACTGTTTCGAAAATGAGTGATGATACGGTTACTAGCCCATCGCGGGAGTTACCGTCGACTACAGTTCTGAAAAAGAATCCGGTTATAAGGAGAGCTTGTCTGTAAAATGGTGATGAATGTAGTGAACTGCTGCGATGATGAAAAAAAAATCACTGTTACACCCGATTTAGCACTCTTTCCTCACAGCTCCAACGTACACTGGGAAGTGTTTGCGTAGTATTGCGAAAGTTAGAAAATTTGCCAGAAACCACCCAGACTTATCCCCAGTAACTCCTGGCAAAAAGAGGCTTGTTTTAGTTATAATCCTAAGAGAATACTTCTAAATAGCTCCACATTCGGTTGTAATTACTTTAATTTTACTGATAGAGCCAGTAGAAATACAGAAGCCATTTCTGAAAATATCCGAATGCATTTTCAGTTCTTAAAAAAGCCTTTTACTCTCTTCGACGTAGGAAAAAAATCGGGGAAATTGAAGCAGTTGTTGATAACACCAAAAAACGTCTCATCAGGAAAACAATAGAGTTTTACACTGTGTGAAAGTCTTGCCCACTGTGCGAAAAACTTCTGCCAGTTATTGACCAGAAGATTGGTTGGAGACACAGTACCACCTATCTCAAAAAGTGTTAAAAGTCCATCTATCTACATCTACGCGATTACTCTGCTATTCACAATAAAGTGCCTGGTAGAGGACTCAAAGAACCACCTTCAAGCTGTCTCTCTACCGTTCCACTCTCGAACAGCACGCGGGAAAAATGAGGACTTAAATTTTTCTGTGCGAACCCTGATTTCTCTTATTTTATCGTGATGATCATTTCTCCCTATGTAGGTGGGTGGCAACAGATTTTTTTCGCAGTCGGAGGAGAAAACTGTTGATTGAAATTTCACGAGAAGATCCCGTCGCAACGAGAAACGCCATTGTTTTAGTGATAGCCACTTCAATTCACGTATCATGTCTGTGACACTATCTCCCCTATTTCGAGGTAATACAAAACGTGCTGCCCTTCTGTGTACTTTTTCGATGTCATCCGTCAGTCCCACCTGATGCGTATCCCACACCGCGCAGCAATACTCTAGAATAGGGCGGACAAGCGTGGTGTAAGCAACCTCTTTAGTAGACCTGCTGCACCTTGTAAGTGTTCTGCCAATGAATGGCAGTCTTGCTCTACCCACAATATTATATATGTGATCGTTCCAATTTAGGTTATTTGTAATTGTAATCCCTAAGTATTTAGTTGAATTTACAGCCTTCAGATATGTGTAACTTATCGCGTAATCAAAATTTAGCTGATTTCTTTTGGTACTCATGTTAATAGCTTCGCACTTTTTTTTTTATTCAGGGTCAATTGCCACTTTTCGCACCATACAGATATCTTATCTAAATCATTTTGCAAGTCGTTTTGATCATCTGATAACTTTACAAGACGATAAATGACAGCATCCTCTGCAAACAATCTAAGACGGCTACTCAGATTGTCTCCTACGTCGTTAATATAGATCAGGAACAATAGAGGGCCTGTAACACTTCCTTGGGGAACGCCAGATATTACTTCTGTTTTACTCGATGACTTTCCGTCTGTTACTACGAACTGTGACCTCTCTGACAGGAAATCACGAATCCAGTCGCACAAATGAGGCGATACTCCGTAGGCACGCAGTTTGATTAGAAGGCGCTTGTGAGGAACGGTGTTGAAAGCCTTCTGGAAATCTAAAAATATGGAATCACTTTGACATCCCCTGTCGATAGCACTTATTACTTCATGAGTATAAAGAGCTAGTTGTGTTTCACAAGAACGATATTTTCTGAATTCGTGGCTGGCTATATGTCAATAAATCGTTTCCTTCGAGGTTCTTCATAATGTTCGAATACAGTATATGTTCTAAAACCCAACTGCAAATCGACGTTAGTGATACAGGCCTATAATTCAGCGGATTACTCCTACTTCCCTTTTTGGGTATTGGTGTGACTTGAGCAATTTTCCAGTCTTTAGGTACGTATCATTCTGTGAGCGAGTGGTTGTATATAATTGCTAAATATGGAGCTATTTTATCAGCATACTCTGAGAGGAACCTGACTGGTATGCAATCTGGACCGGAGGCCTTGCCTTTATTAAGTGATTTAAGCTGCTTTGTTACACCAAGGATATCTACTTCCATGTTTCTCATCTTGGCAGTTGTTCTTGGTTGGAATTCAGGAATATTTACTTCGTCTTCTTTGGTGAAGACAGTTTCGGAAAACTGTGTTTAATAACTCTGCTGTAGTGGCACTGTCATCAATGACTTAACCGTTGTTATCGCGTAGTGAAGGTATTGTCGTGCCACTGGTGTGCTTTATGTATGACCAGAATCTTTTAGGGTTTTCGGCCAGATTTCGAGACAGAATTTCGTTGTGGAAATTATTAAAAGCATCTCGCACTGAAGTACGTGCCATATTTCGAACTTCGGTAAAACTTTGCCATTCTTGTGGATTTTGCGTTCTTTTAAAGTTGGCATGCTTTTTTCGTTGCTTCTGAAACAACGATCTGACCCGTTTTGTGTACCATGGGGGATCAGTACCATCACTTATTAATTTATGTGGTGAATATCTCTCAATTGCTGTTGATACTATCTCTTTGAAAACATTCCACGACTTTTCTACACTTACATGATCAGATTGGAAGGAGTAAAGACTGTCTCTTAGAAAGGCGTTAAGAGCATTTTTATCGGCTTTTTTTAAATAGATATAATTTGCGTTTCTTTTTGCTGATTGTAGGTGTTACGATATTCAGCCTAGCAGGAACTGCCTTGTGGTCACTAATCCCTCTATTAGTCACAACACTAACATCGGGCGTTGTCACCTATAGTGCGGAGAAACTTGGAATATCAGGCTTAGCTTGCGTGAGCCACCATTCCAAAGTGCTTTTAGCGTGGCACCGCTTTTTGAGTACTTCTTTCAATGTGACGAATAAGGCTTGTCAACATTTTGTCCTACAAATTGCTAATGTTAAGCTTCCGAATGCCTTTATTTTGACGAAAATGTGTTTTCGAGAACTCAATGTAGCAGATGTATATGATCCGAGAATATCTACGGTTTTATTTCAGTTTTAACTATTTGAGCTTGAACTGAAGGTAACACTTACATCCTGTCAAACATGCCATGTTCACTAGTATAAAAAAAAAGTGTACTCGCTTTTGTTGGGGTTAAAAATTGGCTAAGTGTCTTTAAGATGGTAACTGTCAACAAGTGCTTTGGGTTCGTTACACTCGTTTGGAACAGGTTTCTGATTATCAACACTAATTAAACAGTTAAAATCTCCATCGGTGGCATTGTTTTTGTAATTTCTATGAAGTCACTGGCAAAGTTCTTGACCAAAGAAACGGCTTCTAATGGCTTTGTTTTCACTACCAGATGGAGCACAAACGTTCGCAAGAGTTTCATCGTGAATGGCACAAGCGATTCCACGTCCACTCAGTAAAAATTCTACATTCTTTAATACATCGTGACATTGAAATGTAGTGGTGATACCATTTCTAGCCTCTGGGTCGATGTTAGAAATTATTGTGAAGCCATCAACTTGTTTAGCTGCTTCGCTTGTGACTTCTTGTACTAAAGCTATATGAAATTTAATCTCCTTTAAGAAGTTGTTAAGAGCAACTATCTTAGTAACATTTGATATCTTATTTGTGTTTTAAGATAGAGAACATTCCAGAGAGTATGACGTCTGCCCATTCCATTGGTTTTACACTTCCTTCACCACTTGAACGGTATGAGTAATTTCGAAATCAGATGCTTGCACAGATTTCTTACAAGGGAACCTCCCCCATCGCCCCCCCCCCCCCCCCCCCCTGAGATTTAGTTATAAGTTGGCCTTGAAAAACTGAACACAAATCAGTCTAGAAAACAGGAATAAGTTGTGTGAAACTATGAAAAAAATAAGCAAAATATACAAACTGAGTAGTCCATGCACAAGACAGGCAACATAAAGGATAGTATGTGCTCAGGAGCGCTGTGGTCCTGTGGTTAGCGTGAGCAGCTGCGGATCGAGAGGTCCATGGTTCATGCCTTCCCTCTAGTGAAAACTTTGCTTTATTTATTTTCGCAAAGTTATGATTTGTCCGTTTGTTCATTGACGTCTCTGTTCACTGTAATAAGTTTAGTGTCTGTGTTTTGCTGCCGCACAGCAAAACCGTGCCATTAGTAGACGAAAGGACGTGCCTCTCCAATGGGAACCGAAAACATTTGATCGCAAGGTCATAGGTCAAGCGATTCCTCCACAGAAAACACGTCTGATATATTCTATACGACACTGGTGACAGCATGTGCGTCACATGACAGGAATATGTTGTCGACCCACCTAACTTGTACACTTGGCGAATGGGTAAAAAGATTCTTCTACCTTGCCCGATTTAGGTTTTCTTGTGGATGTGATGATCACTCCCAAAAAAGTGATGGAAACATAAGAGTTTGTCACATAAACTGCAGCAAATGTATGCAACAGTTTCACAGTCGCACAGTTTTCCCTGTGCTCTGTCAAAACATATCTTTTGTTTCGATGTTTGTTTAGGTGTAGCGTCCCAATACAACGGCGCAGTTACCTCGCATCGGACTGACGGACAGATAACAATTGTCTGAAAATAAAAAAAAGTAAACTTTTCACTCGAGGGTAGACTTGAACCAAGGACCTCTCGTTCCGCAGCTGCTCACGCTAACCACGGGACTACTCAGTTTGTATATTTTGCTTGTTTTTTTTCATAGTTCCACACAACTTCTTCCTGTTTTCTCGATTGATCTGTGTTCAGTTTTCAAGGCCTATTCACTGTGCCAACTTATAACTAAATCTGAGGGGGGTGCGATGGGGAGGTTTCCTTGTTAGCATACCGGCCTTCAGATTTCGTTTTCCCTGTTGCCTGGGGTGGGTTTTGGTTCTTTCGTTTGCATGGTTGAATTTGACATGATTGTGCATCAGGGTATTCGTGGGTGACATCTTTAATCTGACATAATTTTGTAACAGGCTGTTCAGGGGTATTATCTTTAACTTCAGACGCCACGGGGTTTTTGACTGCCCGTTTTCACTTACCAGAGCGGTTTGTCTGCTGTATTTTCGATTGGCGTAGTCGACTGGCACACATCAAAATGGTTCAAATGGCTCGGAGCACTATGCGACTTAACTTCTGAGGTCATCAGTCGCCCAGAACTTAGAACTAATTAAACCTAACTAACCTAAGGACATCACACACATCCATGCCCGAGGCAGGATTCGAACCTGCGACCGTAGCGGTCGCTCGGCTCCAGACTGTAGCGCCTAGAACCGCACGGCCACTACGGCCGGCTGGGGCACATCAGTTTCGAAGGTAACGCTACCTTGCATACGTGGTCCCGGTTCGTCACATGTCTTACTTTCCTCAGTTTTTTTTATTTTAATTTGATTGTGTTTCATCGAAATTTAACGTCAGTTGCTCACATGAAAAAAGTCATTATTACAGGTGTGGTACATCATATTTTTGTTATTGCATTTTTATTGCTTTTTGTAAATGCCAGTTAAGTGTTATCCTGATAATGTCAATCATTAGGTTGGTCAAGTCTTAAGAGTATGATAAGAGAGGGCATAATATTCCATTGTAAAGGGTTAATGTTTTTACACTTAAGCGATGTTTTCCGAAATGTATAAAGGCTGTTCTGATAACTTTTCTGTATTTGGTTTTTAAGAAATTGCTATCTGCTTCTACGTTAGGTATATTCCTATAAAATTCTATCTTGTATTTTATACCAGAGGGCAGAACTTTGTCTCTTTTATTATCCCTGGACTGCATTTTTTAACTTTTGCTATGACTTTTGATGGTAAAAAATCATCTTGTGATTTTAAAGGTTAATTTTATGTAAGGTTTGGTTTTTATGGTATTTGTTAGTGCATGTTGTACACTTTGGAATATGGAGGGCACTATAATGATTGTTTTTGCAATGCTGAGCTTAGCTAGTTGACTGTGGAAGCTATAAGCTGACTGTATGTTTAATCGGCAACTGCTTAGGTTATAAGATAGGCTCTTTTGTGAATTTAATAATTATTGTATGCAGTAAAAGTGAAGATATCTGTTGGAAGTAATCATCATAGTACATGTTACGCCTCATAGAAAGTGATGAGCTATTAAGACATGGGCCTACAAGCTTAGGATAATTTGGTATGTACGAGAATCTTTTTTATGGTGATTATAAATAGGGCCACATTTGTGTTGAGTCCTCATGTCTGTTGGTTTTTATGTATTTTTAGCAGTGAAGATCGTCACAGAGTGACCGAAATCGATCTGTAAAACAAACAATTTCAATATTTATGACCGATGCTGGAAGTTGTCCAAAACATATTTACAATGATGCTGTTGTGGAGCACACGGTTACAATTAGATATACAAAACTACGTTCCGTGTGCAATTTAACTTGAATATTTTTGTTTGAATGAAAGATATCTGGTTTCTTTTTCTGTATCAATCTGTACAATACATAAAAACATCTTGTCAATCATCCTCTAATTACTGTGGTACAGTTTGAAATAATAGTTACAAAAGCTGCTAACAGATGGCGCTGTAATCGCCATATGTAATGCCTATTATAAATAGTGATCCGAAGCCCAGAGCGATCAGTTCCACTATTGAAATGTGAAAGGAGGTTAACGTACCGAGGGAAGATATTAAAACCATCTACTCCATTGAACAACGCGTTTTTCTGGTGCTAGAGTATCACAGGTTAGAAGAGAGTCCTACTGCAACAAGACGAAGTTTTCAAGCACGATTTAATGTTCAAAAGGACCAGATGCGAAAATCATTCGTACGCTCTTCGCAAAATTTCAACGAACAGGCAGCATAACTGATGATCTAGTGGGGCATATTGGCCGCAAGCAAACCGCAGTTACGCCTGACAATATCGCCACAGTTTCTGGAATTATTCAGCGACATCCAATGTCATCCGTCCGTAGAATTGCATCTGAGACTGGTTTGAAGCGTTCCAGCGGGCAGGAAATACTGAGAAAGAGCCTACACATGTTTCCATTCAAAATTCAAACGCACCAGGCCATACCCGTACGAGCTGTGCAACAAAGGGTTGCCTTTGCTAATCAGATGCTCACAATGATTGATAGTGAAGGATTTGATTTGGGTTGAATCTTTTTTACAGATGAAGCACCCTTCCACCTGAATGGATACGTGAATAAGCAGAACTGGCGATTTTGGGGTTCCTAAAAGCCATGTTGGTGTGAAGCGAAACCCCTGTATTCTCCTAAAGTTACTGTGTGGGCTGCAGTATGCAGCAGAGGCATTACTGGCCCTTTTTTCATTCGAGAAACGGTCACTGGTGCACGGTACGTTGCAATTTTGGAACAATTTGTCGCCACACAGCAAGCGTTAGAGTATCGACCAGGCACTGAATGGTTTATGCAAGATGACGCCCGACCACATTGGACCGAACAAGTGTTTCGCTTTCTTGAGGAATACTTCGGGAATCGAGTCATTGCTTTGAAATATCCTAAATTTACTGGTGCAGGCATGGATTGGCCTTCATATTCGCCGGATTTGACTCCCTGTTACTTTTTTTTGTGGGGCACAGTGAAAGACATGGTCTACCCGAAGCATCCCACCACGCTAGACGAGCTCGAATCGGCGATCTATGTGGCATGTGAATTCATTTCGGTTGAGACAGTACGAAATGTGGTGGCGAATTTCATTCTTCGTTTGCGCCACCTCTGTAGTGCCAATGGTGACCATTTTGAAAACATTGTGATGTGATTGTTTGAAAAGATTGTTTTCATACGATTATTTCACTTATGTATGCTGATATGAGCTGTACAGAGTACAGCGCCATCTGTTAGCAGCTTTTGTAACTATTATTTCAAACTGCTGTATGAACTTCTTACAGCTTTCACAATAAACACACCATTTACTGCATTCCTCTATCGTACTTTGTTTTCGAGATATTTAATTTTGAAATCAGGGAGCCCTTTTCTGGACACCCTGTATTTAACCATCAGCGCTGAAACGTATGTAAGCAGGGTTTTATTTTTTCGAAGGTTCCTTCTTAAGTTGCCCGAATGTACGCAGATGTTTGTTTCTGTCAAATTTATCGACTAACCCCGTAACCTTAAACCCCGAGTTGTCTCGTTTTTATTATTTTAAGTGGGGAAAAAGCAAGTTGCGAAGAGGAAATTACATTCAAGTGATTAATACATTGTTTTCCTGATCCAGCTGTCGCCATCCACTGTCTTTCACTTTCATAGCACACTGACGCATGACAGCAGTACAGAAGCGGAGCAACTATTTGCTGCCAACACGTAATCGAATTTCTGCGACCGGACAGAAGCTTTACTGTATGGTTTAATGATGGCGTCCTCTTGGGTAAAATATTCCGGAGGCAAAATAGTCCCCCATTCGGATCTCCGGGCGGGGACTACTCAAGAGGACGTTGTTATCGGAAGAAAGAAAACTGGCGTTCTACGGATCGGGGCATGGAATGTCAGTTCCCTTAATCGGGCAGGTAGGTTAGAAAATTTAAAAAGGAAAATGGATAGGTTAAAGTTAGGTATAGTGGGAATTAGTGAAGTTCGGTGGCAGGAGGAACAAGACTTTTGGTCAGGTGAATACAGGATTATAAATACAAAATCAAATAGGGGTAATGCAGAAGTAGGTTTAATAATGAATTTAAAAAATAGGAGTGCGGGTAGGCTACTACAAACAGCATAGTGAACGCATTACTGTGGCCAAGATAGACACGAAGCCCACCCCTACTACAGTAGTACAACTTCATATGCTAACTAGATGTGCAGATGGTAAAGAAATTGATATAATGTATGATGAGATAAAAGAAATTATTTAGATAGTGAAGGGAGACGAAAATTAAAGTCATGGATGACTGGAATTCGGTAGTAGGAAAAGGAAGAGAAGGAAACATAGTTGGTGAATATGAATTTGTGTTAAGAAATGAAAGAGGAAGCCGCCTGGTAGAATTTTGCACAGAGCATAACTTAATCATAGCTAATACTTGGTTCAAGAATCATGAAAGAAGATTGTATACATGGAAGAAGCCTGGAGATACTGATAGGTTTCAGATTATATAATGGGAAGACAGGGATTTAGGAACCAGGTTTGAAATTGTAAGACATTTCTAGGGGCAGATGTGGACTCTGACCACAATCTATTGGTTATGAACTGTAAATTAAAACTGAAGAAACTGCAAAAAGGTGGGAATTTAAGGAGATGGGACCTGGATAAACTGACTAAACCAGAGGTTGTACATAGTTTCAGGGAGAGCATGAGGGAACAATTGACAGGAATGGGGGAAAGAAATACAGTAGAAGAAGTATGGATAGCATTGAGGAATGAAATAGTGAAGTCAGCAGAGGATCAAAAGCTAAAAAGACAAGGGCTAGTAGAAATCCTTGGGTAACAGAAGAAATATTGAATTTAATTGATGAAAGGAGAAAATATAAAAATGCAGCAAGTGAAGCAACCAAAAAGGAATACAAACGTCTCAAAAATGAGATCGACAAGAAGTGCAAAATGGCTAAGCATGGATGGTTAGAGGACAAATGTAGGAATGCAGAGGCTTTTCTCACTAGGGGTAAGATAAATACTGCCTACAGTAAAATTAAAGGGACGTTTGGAGAAAAGAGAACCACTTGTATGAATATAAAGAGCTCAGATGGAAATCCAGTTCTAAGCCAAGATGGGAAAGCAGAAAGGTGGAGGGAATTGTCACAAGTTAACAAATCGCATAGATGTTGTCGCTCTAGAGGAAAATATGAAACGTAACATAGGATTCAGCGCCCAGTCGCAGTCAACTTCCACATTCTCTCTGTGTAACTGACTTTGACACATGGTCCATAATTACCAATATGGTAAGCATTCCATGATGTGGAGCGACTCAAGTTACAAAAAGCCTTTTCAAGCCACTTCTTTAACGCATGCTAACAGCAAACTGTGCCCAATACTAATTTACTCTTAATGGTAATTATTACAGTTTTGTAACGTGCCAGTGGGCAGGTGTTGTGGAAATAGGGAAAACCAGCTGCTGAGAAGTGCAACAGCGAGAGTAGTGCATAATCCATACTAAGCAGTCTTTTAACTGTACATATTTCGTAAACACTACCGATCGAGGTGCCGCAGTGGTTAGCACATCGGGCACTCATTCGGGAGAACGACCGTTCAAACCCGCGTCCGGCCATCCGGATTTAGGTTCTCCGTGATTTCCCTAAATCGCTCCAGGAAAATGCCGGGATGGTTCCTATGAAAGAGCACTACAGATTCCCTTCCCCCCATCCTTGACACAATACGAGCTTGTGCGCCTTCTCTAATGATCTCGATGTCGACAGGACGTTAAACCCAACCTTCCTTCCTTCAATACGAACTGCTAAATAATTCAAAATAAAATTACACCTCCTTGTGCAAATGTTGTGATAGCGTAAACGGATGCAGGGAGAATTGGCCACTGTCCGGAATCAGTTGGAAGCCGTGTTGGCCGCGATCGACAGGTTTCAACTTGTTGCCCTAGGCTGCAGCGACGATGGAGTGCGTGGGGCGAACGCTTTGGCTCCGCTGGACCCCGAAAAGGCCAGTTCCCACTAGGGCTGCCGCGCGTCAAAACCGAGGCGTGGTTGCCATAGAAACGCCGCCGTCAGTAGCGCGGCATAGTGGCCTCTGTGTCACGGTTTGCTCATGTCGAACCGCTGCCGCGTGTCGCGCTCCAGGTACGCGCCGCCAATCACAGAACGCGCTGAGCGTGACGTCAGACACAGAAACCAGGCTACGCGAACTTTCGCCGAAGCGCTGGTGCGGACGCGGCGGCAGCTATAAAATACTTATCATCCGATTCCAAGGAAACTATTTGGTGAAAAAAATTCATTGTTCTGTGTCTTACAGACTGATACCTTCGCTCAATAAAGGACTGAATTTCTTTTCGTTATTCGTCGTGATTACTTGCTGTATCGCTTTTATGTAAACCACTACCCGAAATTTTGAGTGTGCAGAGGTAAAAACGCATTGCGTGGACTTTGCGTGTATTTCATTTTAGGTAATACATTATTGTGTATGAAATTTAATCAACATATCGAAATTGTTTTTAAAGTTGAGAGCAGAACGATAGCTATCACCGTTCTCGAGATATTGAATGGTATGTCAGCGGATGGGCCGCGAGCGGGTAGCTCACGATGCAACAGATCCTTCGACCGCTCGTCGTAAATCGTGTGGTTGTATCAACCGCAAATTTCGTAAACGGTTAAAGAAATCGAAACTTTTTTTTCAGATGATAACGCGAAAAAGTCATGTATTTCGTCGCATGATAAATATCTAAAATCGATTTATCTACCGAGATATGAAAGTAACTATAGTTTTTCAGAATGGATCGATGAATTTTTTTAACGACATTTAATAGCATTTGGAATGAGAATTAAAGTGACATGGAACACGTTAATATTTGCAATATTCTATATAGACGTACAGAAGTTAAATTGAAACTAATTTTCTGGTAATTTGCTAAGTATCTTGCTTATTTCCTTTGATAAGTCACAAACGTTTCTTTCTCATGCTCCAGTGTACTTTATTTGTTCAAGACGCGTTTCGCCTTTTACTTTAAGGCATCTTCGGTGGAATCTAGAATGATTGCTTTGTATTGATTCGTGATACTTTAAGACTGTAAAACAGTTCACATATTTTTCTTACATGCATAACTGATTACTTACAGTTAATCTAGTTTTGGCGGGCATCTGCGTCTCCCCTCACATGGTCAAATGCTGGAGGTTGAACTAAAACTTAGCTTTTAGAAGATAAGCACATTTTCATGTTCGCTCTTTTTTTCTTCTGTCACTAGCTGTAAACATTTTACAAAAAGCTCTGATTTAAAGTCGTAACTACAGGGTATTCACCTCATGTCCCTTCCTATTTGGTTTATGTACAGGTTGCCAACCTAAAGAATTATATGCTGAAAACTAACGTTTGTTTATTTCTGTTCTCCTTACATCTGTATGCGTGTGTGGCTAGCCAGTGATAGTTATAGAAAGTTGAAAGTGGGTGTAGTTGTCAGACAGCTCGAATCAGCTGAACACGAAAACTTTCAACTACGCTCTGGCATATATTACATTCGCATGCAATTTCTTCAGCTCAGTCTGACTGACTACACGCACACACTAACAGATATAAAGAAAACAGAATGAACAGACTTTATTTTTCAGCGTATGCTTCGTTAGGTTGGCAACGTGTACATAAACAAACCAAATAAGAAGAGACATAAATTGAACACCCAGTAGTTTCGACTCTAAATCAGTTTTTGGTAAAATATTCGGAGCTAGTGACAGAAGAATAATTGTGCTCCACATCAATTAGCGCAAAGAACATCAAAATTATGAAGGAAAAAAGTTTGTAACGTGAAATTAATGTGCTTACGTCTCGTAAGTGATTTTATAGTGCAATCCTACGGCCTGCGAACAAATAAGAGAAAACGCAGACGCCAGCCAGAAATTCGATTAACTGTCAGTAATCACTTATTCACGTAAAAAAATAAGACCTGAACTGTTTCATAATCTACAAACAACACAAAAGTTCCACTGGAAGTGTCTTAAAGTAAAAGGTGAAAGGCGTATAGAACAAATAAAATGTCACAGGAAGAAAATGCCGTTTGTTATTCACGAAACGAATATTTCTGTACTTGCTGCAGGTGATGGCCACGTAAACTAATTTCTTATTTATTATTTCGTTTTGTCTTAAGATATTTTATTTCCAACGTTTAGAATTCTTATAATTTCATGTAAAAAACACCTGGTTATAAAGACTGTTTTAGAAACGCTGGAAAGAGTAATTGGCAGTCAGATGTATAGTCTTTGATAAGTCGATTTCTTTTACCGAAAGATTTTACATCCCTGATAGAATCTTTGTCTCAAACACATTAGCATAAAGCACCAAATATAATATTATGTTATTCGTTTTCAGTATCCATAAAGTCTCACTGATCAGTCTTGCAAGTAGTTATGATGGACCAGCCATAATAATTGCTTTCAGAGTTACCACTTTAGGCGTTATAATCCAATTGCCGATTCCATATTCGGTCGCCAAAATACCTTATTAATTTTTTGATTAACCTGCTTTCCCCGACACAAAAGTTAATTAGAAATACGACGTTTGTGCATCCTTTAACATGCCTGAGAATAGTCACATTAAATGTGAAGTCAGCGGAACAGCTTCCACTACACAAGAAACGTATGGAAGCATATGTAAAAGTGCAATACGATACATTTGCCACTGATGACTTTACCCAGTTTGAGAACTATCAGTGCATTCGAAAGCCATGGATAATACGTAACCAGTCATTGGTTGTTGTTTCATGAGTGGTCATAACAGTAATTAAACTTCATCATTTGCTGACAGTCGCCATAAGAAAAACTGCATTCAAGTTGTAGCTTTTCCCTAACATAAGGCTGTTTGCAGAGACTAATAGAGATGTATACACAAGTACATCAGAAACATATGTGCTAGAGGCTACATTAAACAAATATTCTGACAATAAATACGCAACTGACCTACCTAATGAAAAGTTATGTTATTTGCTGTTAGGCTGCATTAACAAGAAATAAAATTTGTCTGTGTGTTGATACAGTGTTCAACAGTAGTCTGTCCTTGGTGGCTTCTTCATCTCTACATAACTACTGCATACTACATCCATTCTAATCTGCTTATCGTTTTTTAGCCTTGATCTCACTCTACCATTTAGCCTCCCTTACCAAACTGACGATTCTTTGGTGCCTCATATGTCCTGTCCACTAACTCCTCTTGTAGTCAAGTTATGCCATAATTTCCTCTTCCTCCTCTATTTAATTCAGTGCCTCTTCTTTAGTTACGCGATTCTCGTATCCAATCTTCAGCATTCTTACTTATCACCACGTTTTGAAAGCGTCCACTGTCTTCTTGACAGAACTGTTCATAGTCTACGTTTCACTTACATGCAAGGCTACACTCCACACAAAGACCTTTGTAAATAGTACCCAACCATTAAAATTTATATTCGATGTGAAAAATTTCTTTTTCAGAACGCTTATTATGCTATTGATAGTCTTCATTTTATATTGTCTCTACTTCTGCCTTCTCAATTGCTGCTTGCCTTTCAAGTGATTGAAGTCTTAAAAATGCAGTTTGGTTTCTGTACAAGTTGTAGATAATGTTGTGTCCCTGTGTTTTATCCATGACATCTCCAGAGCTTCAAAGAATGTTTTTCAATTAAGATTGTCAAAATCTTTCTCTAAACATGCAAATGCTATAAACACAGTTTTGCAGTTCTTCAGTCTGCCTACTCAGCTAAGTGGTAGGATCACTTTCCTTGCGTGTTCAGACATTTCATTGGAATCTAACATTGTGCTTATGTTAGTTTGCATAACCCCTTCCTCTCTCCTTTCTACATATTCCTTCCATTTTCTAGCCTTCTCGTATTTGCTTAGTTCTGGCTTACCAAATGAGATCGTGACAGTTGCTTCTCCTTCGAGCAAACTTTTCTTTCTTCTTTCTCATTTTCATTCTCCTATGTTTTCCAAGTGTAAAATTGCGTTGCGATTTTGGACACTCTGTCACCGTCATGTTTAGACATTTGTTTCCCATGGCCTACTTTATTTGCTGTATTTTTATATTTTTTCCTCTTGTCAATTAAATTCGATATATCACGTTTTATTCAACGTTTTACCCCACGATTTCTTCTTTACCTTTTTCACGTTCACATACTCTATTGCATTCACTACTTTTTCTCTCAAAGATATCCATTCGTATTGTAGTGGATTCCTTCCTCTGTTTCAGGCAGTCGTTGCATTACGGTAACTTTAAGATTATCGAAAAACTGTGGGTCTTGTCTTATTCAAGTTCCATCTCTTTAATTTGCTACCGTCTACTGTCTCTTCAGTTGTAAACTGCAGCTCGTAACCAATAAATTATTGTCGGTTTGCGTCTGCACCGGGAAATGTCTTGCAACTTAAAAACTGCTTTCGAAAATTCTGTTCCAAATATGTATTACTCTTTCATGATTCTTAAGCAAGGTTTTGGAGATGATTACATGGTGCTCTGTACGAAATTGTATCAGGTGGCTTCCATTTTCATCCCTTCCCCCCGCCTCCTTCTCAAGCATTTGTGTTATTTTTTTTTCCTGTACCTGCTACCGTATCGTATTTTAAATTTTTGTCTCGCTTAACTATATGAATTATCTCTTTTATCGTACATTTTTTCAGTGTGTTAGGAGATAGTGAACAATCATGAACGGTAGTCATGAAAACTGTTTATGGTGAAATGAGAAAACACGGATAATGAAATATCTGAAAGAGTACGTTGTACAGAAAATGAAAAATTGGTATGTCTTCACTCAACTTCGTCTTTCCTTCATGTAGGTGCAAGATATACAGGGTGTTACAAAAAGGTACGGCCAAACTTTCAGGAAACATTCCTCACACACAAAGAAAGAAAATATGTCATGTGGACATCTGTCCAGAAACGCTTACTTTCCATGTTAGAGCTCATTTTATTAATTCTCTTCAAATCACATTAATCATGGAATGGAAACACCCAGATACAGAACGTACCAGCGTGACTTCAAACACTTTGTTACAGGAAATGTTCAAAATGTCCTCCGTTAACGAGGATACATGCACCCACCCTCCGTCGCATGGAGTCCCCGATGCGCTGATGCAGCCCTGGAGAATGGCGTATTGTATCACAGCCGTCCACAATGCGAGCACGAAGAGTCTACATTTGGTACTGGGGTTGCGTAGACAAGAGCTTTCAAATGCCCCCATAAATGAAAGTCAAGAGGGTTGAAGTCAGGAGAGCGTGGAGGCCATGGAATTGGTCCGCCTCTACCAATCCATCGGTCACCGAATCTGTTGTTGAGAAGCGTACGAACACTTTGAAATGTGCAGGAGCTCCATCGAGCACGAACCACATGTTGTGTCGTACTTGTAAAGGCCCATGTTCTAGCAGCACAGGTAGAGTATCCCGTATGAAATCATGATAACGTGCTCCATTGAGCGTAGGTGGAAGAAACTAAAATGAGCTATAACATGGAAATTAAGCGTTTCCGGACACATCTCCACATAACATCTTTTCTTTATTTGTGTGTGAGGAATGTTTCCTGAAAGTTTGGCCGTACCTTTTTGTAACACCCTGTAGTTAATCAAACGCCCTGGTCGTTTCAGTGGTTCCCGGGTTAGCTTCCCGGCGGGGTCAGGGATTTTCTCTGCCTCGTGGTAACTGGGTGTTGTTTGATGTCCTTAGGTTAGTAAGGTTTAAGTAGTTGTAAGTCCTAGGGTACATGACCATAGATGTTAAGTCCCATAGTGCTCAGAGCCATTTCGGTCGTTTCATTGGGTCCCGCCGCTCCGTACCTCAGTGGCTGCCCGTCATTGGCTACCGCAAGCGTCTGCCGCTTACAGATAGGGAACGCCAATTCCGCGAACCGCCGCGTCGAAGCGGAAAACGCTTTGCCGCTGTCGTTGCCGCACGCCTAGCTTTAGTGGGAACCGGCCTTTAAGGCGCGCCCGACGTTTCAAAAGGCTCCACTCTACCGCCCCATTTCATTGTTCACAGCAAGCGACAGTGCTCCATGAGCTGGAATCGCGTGCTTTATATTACTGTGTGTTAAAACGTAGGCACTTAAGATCTTCAGCATTTAGTTTCATAGTATTTCACAAATCTGACTTTGAAGTCATTTAAATGTTCTTGTTGGGAACAGGAAAATACTAAAAAATCTTGAAGTTTTAAATGGTGTCAGAAAGATTTTCTTACAACTTTTTTTTTAACAGTCAATTAAATTGTCTCGATTAATATCGAACGAAATAGCTAGCTAGAACTTCGAACCACTGGCAGTTAATTGGCCCAAACATGTCTCGTTTGCTGTCCCATCTTGTGCCCACATTTCCATTCATCGTTTTGTACAGGCAGTCCTGCAGACCACATCTTCGTGGCAGCTCGACAAAAGTTTATTAATCGTTGTACATTATTCTTCTTATCATTAATATCTCCGCGAGTCGTGTGCTCCGGCACGGTTTTGACGAAGTGCGCCTTGCACGAGAAGTGCTATTTGTAGTCGGATCTCTGCCAGCAACAAGCACGATTTTCACAGTGCTTGAATAGATACTCCTTAATGTCTTTAGCAACTTACGTTTAATATTTTCTCTAGTTCTTTACAATCTGTCTCCAAATCTACGATGCAGAACACTCGATCCCAATGTTCTTCTTCACCGTTGTTATAATGTGCAGTCACTCCCTAGTAGTTTACTTTACGATACAAAACTCGCCATAGATTGACTATTAGTGCCTCTCCTTCATCTGAAAACATTCCTCGCGTGTTCAGAAACAGCTTGAGGAGGTCGGTGGTTTCCTTGAAATTTCTCGAAATGCTTGGACTGGATAGCAACACCTGTGACCGTACTTGGCCCACATATCAGTGAGGAACTGCGCCCTCAAAAAAAAAACCATTTTCACACGCAGCTTCCTAAGGTGAAAAGTCTTTGCTGACATAATTCATCTTTTTACTGTCGCAGTTGTCCTTAAATTCGGCGAGACTTCAGGATCTTATTTACGTCCCCCTTAGTATTTAAAAAGTAATTATACTAATTTGTCCAGCCCCACGCGCATGATTAAACAGATTGAAAGTACCGTACCGATTTTGTGTACAGTGTAAGAATACACTTTTTTGCACCACACATGAAATTACGTGTGCATTTTACTGCTGCACTATCATTAATTTTTACTGTGACGGCGTTGACGCCTGCGCGGCTCCCTACCCAAGTACCCCCACTTTTCCCTGCTGCGAGCCGCTGTAGGAAGTCACTTGTCACGTGATACAACAGACACCAATTCATAAATTTTGACAGTATTGTCCGTGGAGCGCAGCGATCTGATGCTTCACTTTGATTAAAACAACAGTCGAGATCGCAATGTGTGTGTGTTTTTTTTTTTTTTTTACCGGCGTTGGCTTATGTTAAAGTGGTCCTCAGGTGTTTTGGACCCCCTATGGCTGGTGCTGGCTTTTCCTCGGTTTTTCGCGTGATACCACGATCGTACACTTAAAAAATCTGAGGATGGCTTTAGCATTAGCCGCAACCGGTAATACTAAACAAATATTATTGCGATATCCACTGGCCTTTTAAGCACAGACACCAGATTGGTTTCGTCACGTTTCGCTGTTGTTATAACTTACAGTATGCCGCTTCAAGGGAGTGGTGCACTGAATATTTGTCACAAACACGTCACCATTGGTACGACCATCACTCAGTTTAGCATCGGCGATAAAAGCCTTACACACACATACAAATAGGAGGACCATATGAAAGTGACATGTATCATGCCTTCACTATAGCGTACTGGTATAATACGTAAGTCGGAGAGTAGAAGGAGACTACCATGAGCTAATACATATTTCAGAGTTTTTGACACGTTCTGGGACGTTCTTATAAACCTAATACAACCACATTCTACAATATTCGCTGTTATTAACATATAACATAGCAATCTCTCAGGATGAGTGTGTCGTGCGTAAATGCAATTCATTTATGCGCACGATATCGTTACAGCTCGGAAGCGCTGTAACAAATGTGGATGAAAAAATAGTTCCTATTTGAGGGCTAACAGTTCCTTGGCTTAGCGCAGACCAGCACCAATTTTCATAGCCATTCGAACATGTCTTACTGTAACTGTTACAGTATATTAAACAAGGTATGAACGATTATCGTAGGTCCGTTCATTTGCTGTAATATGCTGAGTGTCATCTCCTTACCCATACATTGGGAGCCCTGTGTACCGAGCGAACTGACGTAGTGT
Organism: Schistocerca gregaria; assembly: GCF_023897955.1. Classification (NCBI taxonomy): domain Eukaryota; kingdom Metazoa; phylum Arthropoda; class Insecta; order Orthoptera; family Acrididae; genus Schistocerca; species Schistocerca gregaria. Next base: position 82,696,008 of record NC_064931.1, read on the forward strand.
TATTCGCAATGTTTGCTTCAATAGCACATGCTTATATTCCTCTGATTCTATTGTTGATTACGACCCGTTTGTAATTTACATCACCACGGATCAAGATAGCTGTGCCACCGTAATCGTCATGTCTATCGGCTCATACAACTTGAAAGCATGTTACGGTGAAATTTTCATTTGGGGCTAGCCATGTTTCACTACTAGTACAAAATTTAATGTGATTACTTTGCGCCAGGTTTAGCAGAATCGTTTCATTGCTTCTTATTGACATACACTATGTGATCAAAAGCATCCGTACACCTGCCTGAAAATGACTTAAAAGTTCGTGGCGCCCTCCATCGGTAATGCTGGAATTCAATGTAGTGTTGACAGCTTCCGCTCTCGCAGGCGTACGTTCAATCAAGTGCTGGAAGGTTTCTTGGGCAGTGGCAGCCCATTCTTCACGGAGTGCTGCACTGCAGAGAGGTATCGATGTCGGTCTGCGAGGCCTAGCACGAAGTCGGCGTTCCAAAACATTCCAAAGGTGTGGTATAAGATCCAGGTAAGGGCTCTGTGCAGGCCAGTCCATATCAGGGATGTTATTGTCGTGTAACCTCTCCGCCACAGGCCGTGCATTATGAACAGCTGCTCGATCGTGTTGAAAGATGCAGTCGCCATCCTCGAATTGCTCTTCAACAGTGGGAAGCAAGAAGGTGCTTAAAACATCAGTGTAGGCCTGTGCTGTGATAGTGCCACGCAAAACAACAAGGAGTGCAAGCCCCCCTCCATGAAAAACACGACCACACCATAACACCACCGCCTTCGAATTTTATTGTTGGCACTACACATGCTGGCAGATAACGTTCACCGGGCTTTCGCCATACTCACACCATTCAATCCGATCGCAACATTGTGCACCATGATTCGTCACTCCACACAACGTTTTTTCACTGTTCAATCGTCCAACGTTTACGCTCCTCACATCAGGCGAGGCGTCGTTTGGTATTTACCGGAGTGATGTCCGGCTTATGAGCAGCCGCTCGACCACGAAATCCAAGTTTTCTCACCTCCCGCGTAACTGTCATAGTACTTGTAGTGGATCCTGATGCAGTTTGGAATTCCTGTGTGATGGTCTGGATAGATGTCTGCCTATTGCACATTGCACATTACATTCAACTGTCGGCGGTCTCTGTCAGTCAACAGACGAGGTCGGCCTGTATGCTTTTGTGCTGTACGTGTCCCTTCACGTTTCCATTTCACTATCACATCGGAAACAGTGGACCTAGGGATTTTTAGGAGTGAGGAAATCTCACGTACAGACGTGTGACACAAGTGACACCCAATCACGTGACCACGTTGGAAGTCCGTGAGTTCCGCGGAGCGCCATTCTACTCTCTAACGGTGTCTAATGACTACTGAGGTCGCTGATATGAAGTACCTGGCAGCACAATGCACCTAATATGAGAAACGTTTGTTTTGGGAATATCCGGATACTTTTGATCACGTAGTATAGCATTCCACTGCCATATATCCACTGTCAGGCGCGGCTAATGGTTTCCATACTGAGGAGGCTTTCGACATTAATCGATCATAACCAACCTAGTCGTGGCGCAACGCTAGAGATCTGCATACCCCAATCAAAACTTCAGAGACGGGGGGACAATATCACACTCTAGCCAAACGTTTACATACTGTGTCTTCTTTCCGTTTCGTAATCAAATACTAAATAACATCAAAAGCTAGCTCCATGATAAAATTTCGGTAGTTTATTTATCTCTTGACGCCGTATTTCCCGACAATTTAGCACAACAAATCGTATTAAGACACGTTTTGGAGACATCTGTAAACGTACGAAGTTTTCAGATGAAAGCACCAAAAACATTAAGGGTGCAGCGAAGCTAACATATACCGCGTTAATGTTTGTGTGCACAGACGGCGGCGTTTGAGCTCACGTGAGGAAGCAGTGATGTTTCCGTGACGTCACGGCTCTTGTGCTGTGACATGAGCAACCACCATGCTAATTTACATACCGTACTTGTCGTACTTTTACGAATTTAGTGCATTTTAAGTGATTTAGCGCATTGAAGCTCTCTCCCCAACGTGTAGTTTTTGTTACAGTTTATTGTGCTAAAGTGTCAGCAAATTTGACATGTAGCATAACAGGCAATGCTATGAATGAGGATGCGTTTTGGAAAATGTAATGTCAGTGGCTAAACGTGTCGTTACCCCTGTTATGCACTTAATTTCGTAAGCTAAACTGATTGGCACAACGAAGGAATAGTTTCTTAGTATCTGTTAATGCACTTTCGCTTACCTTAAATCATTTGTTTGTAGATGAAATCAACTCGTCCCCCTTCCGCGCCGTAAAATGGTCTGTGACCATTTCATTGAAATTTGGCTGAATCGGAGTTCTTTTTCGAGAGAACACGTCATAAGTGTACAGTCTTTCCTCATTCATGGTACTACGCGTAAATGTTACCACTAGCTTCAATACAGATAAGCAGCAGCAAAGGTTACTACTATCTGCAGAAGTTTTCACAGTTTTTGCCAAGTTGTTTTCATAAAGTAAGTTCAACAGAGTACCTGAAACTTTCATAAAATCATTGCGGTTGTGTAGGACATTCAGCACGGCCGACTAACATTAAAAGCTCTATGACAAAATAAATCGCTAGCTTATTTATCATTTGACGCCGTATTTCCCGACAGTTTGCCACAACAAATTATATTAAGACACCCTGTGGAGAGATCTTTAATGCGATATATGTCGGTTATGCACATTTAGTTCATGATGTAGGTCTTAACACTAGTTTCAACAAATTTATAGCTACATTCAGTTCTTCTGGGAAAACAATTTTATGTTTGGAAACAGTGGCGGTTCAAAGAACTGTGCAACTGACAAGTGATCATTAAAATTGAATAGATAACGGATTTGAGTTGCCATGCGCTCACAAACGTCACGTACACACACCATTCTTGATTCAGTGAATGAAACGTCCACAATTTGCAGTTGACTCTTCCTGTTCGCAGTGATCGTCATTCGTCAGTGTCTAGCGAGGCCCAAACTTGCTGGACTGAAGCTGCAAACTGAAGTACATAGCAAACAGTTTTCACTGCATCAATATTCCTTAGCTGGATCTGGTTGAACAGAACGTCACAATGAAGCTCCGTGATTTGAAATTCCATCTGGCGACCTGAGGAGAAGTAGGACCACGTTTCTTTACTATGTCGTCAAGAATGGCTGTGCGTTTAGTTAATTGGGAAAAAAGGTACAAATTCCTTCCAAGTTGGTGAAGAAGATTCGCACTTGCTTACTGCCTGCCACACAGCTTTTGACAATTAAATTTAAATGATGTGCATAACAGTGAATGAAGTGAGCATTTTTATACACCTCTTTAGGTCTCATCTGAACTCCACTTTTGTGGCCATTCATAACACGAACACCGTTGTAACACTGAGCAATTAGTTTCTCAGATGTTTCATTTTAGTAATTTTCTCTAGCTCGCTGAGGACAGCTATAGTTGCATCTTGTACAGTGTGACTTTTCGGTCGTACAAAGGATCGATAGCAAGGAAATTTATCTACAACAGTTCATTCCTGATCAGATTTAGGCATACCTCGCAAATTCATTCCAACAGCCCATTTTGAATTGTTTTGCAAAGGCCTAAGAAAACCCGTTTTTCTGATTTTTCGATGTGGTGCTTCAAGGCATAAAGTTCTGTCATCAGATAAACTACTCCTCGAAAAAATCCTGGGTTCTTATAATTTTATGTTTCGTCATGGCCCCTTAAGGCCAGTTCGAATTTGCCACAAAATTTAATGCAGTGTATGTGGTTACTCAAGATATACTTTTTTTTAGGCATTTTCGTGGCATGTCTTTGTGTCAACTAGACAGTGCTGACCACAGTAACATAATGTCGACTTTCCCTAGCATTGCAAATGCATTAAAACTATTTCAATCATTTTCACTGAAATAGTCTTTTTTTACCTTTGCGTGAAATTTAAGTCTGTGATATCATCCTACATCTACATATATACTATACTAGCCACCAAGCGGTGTGTGGCTGAGGGCACTATTCGCGCCGAAGTCATGTTCCCCCCCCCCCCCCCCACCCCCCCCGTTCCACTCACGGATCGCGCGAGAGAAAGACGACTGTCTGAACACCTCAGTAGGAGCTCTAATTTCCCTTATATTTGAATGGTGATCATTCCGCGATATCAGAGTTGCTGGTAATAATATATGCTCTACATCCTCGGCGAAGATCGGATTTTGGAATTTAGTGAGCAGCTTCTTCCGTTTAGCGCGTCGTCTATCTGCAAGTGTGTCCCACTTCAAACTAGTCTAAGCACTATAATTACTGTTTGCCACAAGATAGGTGAAACAGAAAAACGCGTTTTACACTCAACGACCACACAAGCACTCAGCTGTGTTGCACCTTGTTCTGTTAAAATTTGCCGCGAGGGGTAGCCGAGCGATCTGAGGCGTCTTGTCACGGTCCGCACGGCTTTCCCCGTCGGAGGTTCGAATCCTCCCTCGGGCGTGTGTGTGTGTGTGTGTGTGTGTGTGTGTGTGTGTGTGTGTGTGTGTGTGTTTGTGTCGTCCTTGGAGTAAGCTAGTTTCAGTTAGATTAAGTAGTGTGTTAGTTTAGGGACCGATGACCTCATCAGTTTGGTCCCATAAGACCTTACCACAAATTTCTATTAAAATTTCTTGTATACCCTTGCCCAAATTTATACTGTTTTTGTTCTTGATTGATTTTCTGGTCGGAACTGACCGTCCCAAGATCCTTCACTTTTATCCTATCGGCATGTTCCATATTCTTAGCTGCTAAATTGCACACTGAATTCATACTGAGCTGGCGTTGAATTCATGATATTCTGCAGTTATTCGGAAGGTAGTATAGCTCATTTCACTCAGCCACAATACTCTCACAAAAAGAAACACAATCACAAAAAGTAACGCACGTCCTGAGTCTACTGTATTTCCGAACGGGGGCGAAAACTGGATGGTGCCTCCCCCCACCCCCCACGAGCATTTGAAATAGGACGTCAACATTTTAAAAAATAGGTTTTTCAAAAATATAATTTTGTAGCGCACGTCTTTCTCTGAAGAGTTTGATAAACGAAACACTATATGTACGAGGAAATGTAAGACACCTTATTTGGTGTTAGGTGTGCCACAGTGCAGTGCCACTCCCCTTCACACAGTATTCTTCTGTCGCACGTCACTGTATTTCGCTCCGCGGAATTCAAACGTGTATATTTTGTAGTGGAAGCCATCAAACCTATATCCGGGACAGTGGAGATCAAAACGTCCTGTGATGGTTTCCTGCTCTGAGTCAGCCGTTATGACAAAAAAACTCACATTTATTAATGGGTGGGATTATTTGCAAATTTCTAAAGAATTATTATTCTCCTGATCACAGTTGCCGGCCGGAGTGGCCGAGGGGTTCTAGGCGCTACAGTCGGGAACCGCGCGACCGCTGCGGTCGCAGGTTCGAATCCTGCCTCGGGCATGGATGTGTGTGATGTCCCTAGGTTACGTAGGTCCAAGTAGTTCTAAGTACTAGGGGACTGATGACCTCAGAAGTCCCATAGTTCTCAGAGCCATTTGAACCATTTTTGATCACAGGCTTTATTATCTGTTAGCTAATAACTTCCTCGTTTTGTGACATCAAAATTAAATACAGGAAACATAAAACCAGTAAAGACAAGATACAAGCAAGACAGTACACATTTATTCATTACGTAGGTCCTTGCATGATTTTTTAATCTCTGTCTATCTTGCCACAGGTTTACACGATATGCTTTCCTTTCTGCGAAGGAATCCATTACCTCATCAAAGTTCGTCGAACGATCTGCTACATGAACAATCTGAATGTCGTTGTCTGATACTGAAAAAGGTGTTTATACGAATACTAACCAAGACTGGTGTGGTTTCTCGATTTGATTACGTCTATTTTGTGACCGACTACCAGATAAAATGAAATAAGTCTTTTTAATATTGCAGCATTTGTAAAACACACCGGATGAGCAAGACTGTTTTGGCACAAATGGTCATTGTTATGTACCTCATTTACATAAATAACAGGACAGAATATAATTCACAAAGTACCAATATGAAATGCCTATTACACCAATGTTCATGTTGCGAAATAGTTCCACATTTCATTCATACACTCCAGTTTCTAAAGCATGAGATCGAGAAGTAGTAGTACGAAATTTTTATGTAACTTTGGAAACGTCACATTGTTCCATAAAATTTGTGTGATAATCCTCGTTTCGTCTCCTTCCTCGTACTAAGAGACCATGTTTTCATATTCCTGCCATTGTCAAAACTTATTCTCCAGTTAACCTCACTAACCCTGCCAGAATCACTGGTTCAGTTATCCAGAGTTTATTCACCGGTTAGTCGTTATAATTATTCCACTCTTGGTAGTCTGAATCCTTTGATTTCGCTAATAATTATAACAACGCTGATCATACGCACACCCAATCAACCACACAAACAGCAATTGGCATTCACCGTTCGGGTTTATTCGGCTCAGATCGTATAGCCCTCTCCCCTTTGTCTGCAGGAAAGGTTTTTTTTCTCCCTATATACGACGGAGATCCCCGTGACTCACACATCAATAACAGTAAACGTCGATTAAAGACGCTTCAAAGCATAACAGAGACATACAGAGACGGGAAACCAATAGCGAAGTTTCAGTTCATTGACTTTTGGTATAACCAGCGGATCGTGAAAACTGTGTGGAGGTTGGTAGGACACGCTTCGAGCCTCAGACGTAAGAGCTATACTCCCCAGACCTCAGTTCCATAGAGCTTAGAGGCATGTGAAGGCGGAGTCTCAAGGGAAGCTACCACCTGTTCGAAAAACGTCGCGTAGTATACCTATCAACGGTTCCAAAAACGTTGACCAGCATTATTTAAATCCATGTAAGTATGCAAAATCCGTCCTGGTGATGTAAATCTGTAACGCGTTGTTCAGAAATCTATTTTAACATATATTTTGGGGATAGCTCCTCCTGACGGCCTTTAATTACGAGCCGCGCCCGTCCATTGTGTTTTTATACTGGAACAGCTGAAAATAATTACAGTTATAGGATTTTCTCTTCCTCAAGCAGTGGATAGCGTTGTTGCCTCTGGATCACGGGGTCCCGGGTTCGATTCGCGGCCGGGTTGGGGATTTTCTGTGCGTAGGGACTGGGTGTTTGTGTTGTCCTCATCGTTTCATCATCATCATTCGTGACTGTGGCTAGATTGGACTGGGTAAAAAAAAAAAACTGAACTGTGTTAAAGGTGGGACTTGGTACGGGCGGCGATGACCTCGCAGTTTAGCGCCCCACAAACCAAACCGTCGTCGTTATCATCATCATCATCATCATCATCATCATCATCATCCGCAAGTAACTTCCGAATGTTTATTGGGTCAGTGCAATCGCCTGTTTTTATTCGCTCCACTCTTTGTTAGAAGATCTACTAGTAGTTCTACAAAGGTACATGTACTCTCTTAGCCATTGCTTATTATTTGTAGGGGACGGTAAGGTTGATTCCAACTGCGCCCCCTGTTAGACCCCTGGGGTCGTGCAAGTGTTCACGTGTTGTTGTTGTTGTTGTTGTTGTGGTCTTCAGTCTGATGACTGGTTTGATGTCACTCTGTTCTGTGTTAGCCTCTCCATCACAGAATAACTACTGTACCCTATATCTTTCTGGATCTGATTTCTGTATTCGTCCTGTGGTGTTCCTCAACGATTTTTACCTCCACACTTCTGTCCAATACTCCCATCCCTTGATGTTTCATAATCAACCGATACCTTCTTCTACTAATATTGTGCCAAAAATTCCTTTTATCGCCAATTCTGTTCCATATCTTCTCATTAGTTATGTGTTCCACCCAACTAATCCTCAGCATTCTTCTGTAGTATCACTTTTCAAAAAAAATCTATTCTCATTTTGTCTAAACTGTTTATTGTCCATGTTTAACTTCCATACATGGCTACACTCCACGCAAATATATTAACAAAAGACTTCTTAACACTTAAATCTACATTCAATGTCAAGAAATTTCTCTTCTTCAGAAACGCATTTCTTGCCATTGCCAGTCTATATTTTGCACCCTCTCTATTTTGGCCCTCATCAGTTATTTTGCTGCCAAAATAACAAAACTTGTGTACTACTTCAAGCGTCTCATTTACTAATTAAGTCCCTCAGCAATGCCTGATTTAACTCTGTTGTATTCCATTACCCTTGTTTTGCTTTTGTAGATGTTCGTTATACATCCCCCTGTCAAAACACTATCCATTCCGTTCAACTGTTCTTTAAGTCCTTTGCTGTCTCCGACAGAATTACAGTGTCAATGGCAGACATAAAAAACGTCATTTCTTCTCCCTGAATGTTTAATCCTTTTCCAAAAAATTTTCTTCGGTTTCCTTTACTACTTGGTCAGTGTACTGGTCGAATAACATTGAAGAGTCGAGGGGCATGAAAGGGAAGCTGTATTTGAGAATGGTGTGAGCCAGGTTTCTCGCCTATTCCCAAACTCCTGTCTGGTTTCTGTAAATGTTGTAAATAACTTTTCGCTTCCCATGTTTTACCACTTCTATCTCCAGAATCTCGAAGAGTGTATTCTTGTCGAAAGCATTTTGTAAGTCTACAAATGCCATAAACGTAAGTTTGCCTTTACTTAACGCAGTTTGTAAGTTGAGTTATAGGATCGGTATTGCCTTGCATGTTCCTACTTCTCCGGAATCAAAACTGATTGCAGTGAAGGCAGCTTCTAACACAGTGAGTTCATGGTCATTCTCTGGCTTCCTATCAACTCCCAGGGTGTACACGTGAATCGAATATCATGGTCTCCCTCTCGAATTTTGTAATGTCTATTGAATTCTACAGTGTATGAAATTGCATAGAAATTATAATTCCTGCGGACATTAGATGCATTTTAAGTACAGATTTCTTGCAATTCTCAAAAGGTGAGGAGCAAAACTACACATGCGTCAAAAGTGTGTTCTGCCTACTTTATCAAAACATTGTGGTACATGATATTTATGCTGTAGATGTCTCAAATCTTTCACCAAGAGAGAGTATCTAAGAGGACACCTCATCGTCTGCCCAAGCCAGAAACCAATATTTGTGGAATTGCCCACTGTGGCGGTGTATCTACTTCTATGCAACTAACTTGAATCACCCATCAGGAATAATCCTACTAGATGGTCGTTCACTTAACTCGAGAAACTTGCTAGGGAAGTTTATGGGATTTATTGCAACAACATTCCCATGACCAACTTTTAGAAGAATGTCTTGTTTGAGTAAACAGGTGATTATTGTATTGGTGGGCTCCCATTGGTAGAGAAGCAGAAAATCAATGTGGAGACAGAGAGCATGGTCGTCAAACAGGGAGGTTCTTTGGTGCATCTAGCAATGAATGTAACTTGAAGAAACAACTAGCATTCGCATATCTTTTGAGCAGGTATGATGCCCTCTTTCTTGTTCAAAACATGGGTGATTCTGAGTTGAAGTGTGATGTTAGTGTCATTCCTGGTACTGTTGAAAGCAACATTTCATCTTCCAAGTAGATTGCTCTGATTCCTGGATTCACTTTGCTTCATGAACTTATCTCTTCAGAAAATTTCTGACATGATGCCTCACGAAGATACACATATCACCAGAACCACATATCCCAATGATGCAAAGTTTCAGCTTGTGGCAAAGAATGAGGTATCTCTATATGAATTAATGGTTTTTTTGGAGACACTCCACAAAACCATACTGCATGATATAACCCCATTCTCCAGTAAACCAACAGTCACTGCCATAATCAAAACTGAGTATCAGCAAGGTGTGAAAGTTTGGCTCCTGTGATGTAGGACAATGTGCTAGACCATACATGAACACCGATGTACACTTTCTGGTATACATGCTAGAGAAGTTGTGCCAGAGAACATAGTCTCTGGATCCTGCATACTATTCCAATGTCAGGGCTTTTGTGGGACTCAATGTCCAGAACAACATGTGTCAGCATTGAACTGTTGACTGATGTTGGGATGCTGCTCTTCTTTGAATGCAGAATTCACGGGGGACTTTCCCAGTGAGTGACAGGGATGATGAGATTAATAACCTGTGAATTTGTGAAGAGTAGTACAGACCATCTGACAATTTAACTTAAAATCATTAACCTTGATTTAAACCACATCTATAGGTACACCGTGCAACAAAAGCATATCATTTCCAAGGTTCTGATTGATGTCCAAAGGAGAAAAATCAGACTGAAGGAAAAGATTCATGAAGCTGGTGAAGGATACATCCTGGCCTTAGAACTGACGCAACCCACCCATTTGTGTGACAGTGACATGTCACTATGTCAACAGCTTTAGGATGGTTCCATTTTGTGGGATGAGGACCTCCAGACAGTGCTGTGGACAAACAGCATTATATTATGAGACATTACAAACAAGTTTCATACCAAGTTTGTGTTACAGAAAATTCAAGTATTACCTGCAAAAATTCTTCGAGCAGCATTGCCATGGGCCACAATCTTCAATAAAAGGCAAGTTGCTGTGGATGTCCCAGGTTTCAGTGCAGTTTACAAAGCCTGTCTAGATTGGTATGTGTGTTGGACCTCTCCAAACTCCACAAGCCCTGTTTTCAGTATGAGCCTGCAAAGCCAAACTTCACTGATTCCAAGTTACTTTATATGGGTACAGTCAGTTTAATCTACTAGATGAAAATCCATGTGAAATAATTAGATATAATCATGAATAATTTATCATGTCTGGATATGCAGCTGATAATCCTTTGGGAATAATACCAGAAAACAAGAAGCTTATTGGCCTAACGATAGAAGCAGCAAATGGTTCACAGAATGTGGACTTTATTGGTGCTCAGAGCAGGTGTATGAGTACTGTGTAGATGCAGGTGCTACCCAATGGCGTGCTAAGGATGTGTGCATAGTGTGGCCTCAAATGTGGGATCAATAGAGAATTCAAGAGGTGCCTGCTCGGTGGTGTTGGCACAGCTCCACATATGGTGTGTCAGGTAGTCTACCAAGAGATGGTGAGATGCGTACTGCACTGCATTTGAAAGGAGGGCTGTCACCATTAAACATACAGTTTATCTGCATGGATGGCATCAGCACGCTACTGTACTCACAATATTCATTGGAGTGATTGTGTGACTCTTTAATTTAATTGCATATAGTGCATGAGTGTGTGGAATAGTAGCACGATGGGTGGTGAAGTAATTGTTAAAAATTCAATACATTGTGTAGTTTCTGAGTTATTCAGAATTGAAGTTAGCCAAGCTGGTCACTGTATGTAAAGTTTCAAGTGGCTCAAGTCTCGCCAAACAAGTTCTTACGTGAAATGTATTTGCAGTTGTGAATATGGACAACCATAAGGTGTAAAGTTGAATGATCACAGTGAAATTAGTTCATTAATTGTAACAGATGTTCCACCTAATTTTGCCCCTGAGATTATCACTTTTTTTTAATGAATTTTCCTCTGGTATTGAGACGTGTACTGAAATGAAATGCATATTAACATTTTGAGGACTAGTCAGTTGGGGTTTAGTTCATATGGTGGATACTGGACTATTTATCAACTATCTGTACACAACATCATCAGTTTATTGACTTTGTATGAGGACACCTTACCTGTGGAATCCTGCAAAGAAAGAGACTTAGATCAGAGACCATTTTTTATATCATAAGGACACTATGTCGTTTCCACAATTTTTTTTCCGCCTTCATATACTGTATAGTGATATAATCAGAAATTACTGGTACTAAAAATAAAACTATTTGAAAATTTGGATTTTCATTAGAATTTGTTACATTTGCTTCAGTATGAAAAAATTTCAATGATTTTTGTAATGAAATCCTACCTCCCATTAGTACCAGGGATATTCCCTTAGCTTTATGGTTAATTATATTTCTGACAGTAGTAGTAAATTTCATTATTACATTATACAGTTTATGCTTGTTACAGTTCCGTCCCTTGAAATGGAAAGAAAGGGAAAAGAAGGACTGGCACTTTATTTTCTCGCATCATCATCATCATCATCATCATCATATGATGTAAGTATTTTTAAGAAATATTTAGTCAGTACCTACTGGAGAAACGTAGACCTATTAAAAACTTTAATATGCAGTGTTGATGTTGTGCACAGTAAAACGATTTGAAAATGTAATTTCTCATAGAAAATTAGTTAAATTTACCTCAGTGTGAAGAATTTCTAAGGACATTAGAAAACAAAGCCTTACATCACAATCTTCAAAATAGTGCATGACATCTTCTCTTGCACTTGCGGAACATCATTAGTTTGTATGTAAGTTTTCAGTAAGTATGCTTTTTATACATCTTTAATTTGTTGGAAAATGTACCTGTGCATTTTCTTCATAATTGTCAAAAAATCGTAGCATATTGCTCAAAAGTGTAAGTTCTCACATATTTTGTCACTTCACCTTCATTGCTGAGCAATGAACAAATATTGCTAGGACACACAGATGTCCAAGGTATTTTCAGTTTCTCGTGTGTATGGTCTATTATCTACAACATATAGTCATTACTTATAACACCAAACATACTTAAAATACTTTAAAGTTGCAAACATTTTATCTCATTGTCTGTGTATTTAGTTCCCATTTATGAAAACTGTTTCACTTTCTTGGTCACCCCCAGGAGGCTGAGAGTTCTATCATGAGTTCGTGTGTGGCACATTTGGGGCCCCGAGTTATTGCAGCCCTTTCTTCCTTCCTGGTCTGCACTTCCTTACCCATGCACCTCACTCACTCACTCCCTCCTTCCCCTCTGCCCTCTTCCTCCCCTCTCCTTCATACTTACGTTGACTTGGCTATTGATCTGGTTTCCTACATTCCTTCCATTTTTATTCTCCTTGACTTTTCTCTTTTATCCTTCCTTTTTGGCATTTTTTGTCTTCCTTTGGGGTTTGACCCCTACTTATAAATTTTCTCTATAGTGTGAGGTGGACCTTTGGGAAAGAACTCCCTCCCAATCATCTACAGCATTGATACCTCTGCCCCCTTCTGTGTCCCTCTCCCTTTCCTGCAGTAGCCCCCCCCCCCCCTCAACCCACTAGGTCACCATGCACATGTAGCCAGTCTGTGTGGTGGGGCTGTTATGCACCCATCTGCCTGAGCCCCCGACAACACAGATCACATCTGATACCTGTGCCGTTGCCTCCTCATGTATGCCTAGGAGTGGCTGCTTGTCATTCTGGAGAATCAGAACTCCCGACAACAGCCGGTGTGCCAGACAAACCCTGCGGTGGCTGGGTGGCACCCATGGGGGTGAACCTCTGATCAGCGTGGGTGGCATCAGGGCAGATGCTTTGCATATGAAACATATCAAGCTCGAAAAAATAGGCCGTTCTTTCACGACCATCTCTTCAGTTAGTAATGGGTCATTTCATGCTGCTGCTTATGATCCTGCAGCCTTCCCTTCTGTGGCTACACTCTGGGGGGATGGTCAGGCTCCCTGGTTTGGGATGAAACAGTTTCCCTGCTACCTGGTCTGCACAAGGATGGATGGGTACACATTCACCATCACCAAGCTGTTATTTTTTGTGGAAAATTTCGAAGACAAGTTAGTCTAAGTGAAGTCTCTCAGAAAGCTGCAGTTGGCTTCACTGTTTATCAAATCTACTTCTGCTGCCCAATCTGAAGGCCTTTATGCTTGTGACCATCCTGTCTACTACTCCTCACCAGTCTTTGAACAGGGTTCAGGGAGAGATTTTTCATAGGAACATCATCCTTCAAACTGACGAGGAAATCTGGGCTCTCCATGTTCACCAGATTGGGTGGTTTATAAAAAGTAAAAGAAGATACAAGAATATAAGTTCCTTGATATCTTAAACTGAGGATTGTCAGAAATTGACAGGCTTCACCCTGTGTTGATGACACCTATCTTTGCCTTTGCTACGTCTTTTACCCCATCGGAGGAACGACTCCTCCCTCTGGCATGAGTGTCTGTGCTGTCTATAGTGTAAGTTAGTTCAAGTAAGATTAAGTAGTGTGTAAGCATAGGAACTGATGACCTAAGAAGTTTGGTCCCATAAGACCTTACTACAATTTTTTACACATCTTTTTCCCCTCCTCCCTCTTTGTTACCCTAGTCCCCATCCATTTCTCCACTCCCCTTCCTCTGTAGTTTACATGCCCCCCTCCACATACTGCTCCCCCTACCAGACCAGAGAACTGTCCCTCTTACTCAGTGCCCACCAGTGATGGGGCTCCCTCCTGAGGCTCCTCCCACCAGCGTCTCCCAGACCACTAGACTGCTATCACAACTCATCCATGGGATGCACAGTCTGTGTGCTCCAAGGTCACCCACTCTCGAGTTATGAGGAGGAGGAGGAGTGCCAGTGCCAGGATGAGACCCCCCCCCCCCCCTCAGCTGTTCCCAGAGGTGCCACCTTCCCCCTCGCAACCAGAGTCTGACCTAATATTTGTGGATGTCACCCTTTCCTAATTGGTGACTGATGGTGACCCAGCAGTGTGATTGGCTTCAGCCTGTGTGCCTCCCATTTGGATACCAGCTCCATGTTTATTCAGTGGAACTGTAATGGATACCAACGAAACCTCCCAAAGTTGCAATCACTTTTTGCCTTTTACTTGATGTGTCATTCTCCAAGAATATCATTTCAATGATGCTCGCTCACCGACCCTTTGTGGGTTCTGTGCTTTGTTGGAACTGGGTCAGTCCTTTGAGGGTTTCTGGTGTCATTTACATGTTGATCTGTATGGATGCTGTTAGTACATGGATCCCTCTTTAGACCACATTGTAAGCAGTTGCCATCCATGTCCACTTGGACTCTGCGATCATGACTTGCAATCTCTATCTCCCTCCTGACATAACACCCTCATTCAGCAGCTCCATCTTTCCTTCCTCCTTGGAATTTTGAAGGCCCATAGCCCTTTGTGGGGGTAGTGCTTTCTCGGCTAGTTGGGGCACCTCAGTGACCAATTTCTTGTGGACCACAACCTGTGTTGTCTTAATGATGGTTCCCCTACTCATTTTAGTGCTGCATATGGCTCTTCCTCTGCTGTTGATGTTTCACTCACTTTCTTTCCCCTACTTTCTTCCTTGCACTGGTTGCCACACGATGGATTCTGTGATAGTGACAACCTCCTGTTGATTTTCTTATTCCCTTCCCACCTCCTGATGGCCAGATTACCTCACTGGGCTTTTTGTGTGCTGATTGGCCTCAATATATCTCCCAGGTCATGTTTACACCTTCTTTGTCATATTTTATTGATGAAGTCGTATGTGATCTGTTCAATAAGATAATTCGCACTGCCAGCATTGCCACTCGCTGTTCGATGGGCCCAGTTCCATGGTGGAGCCCAGCCTTGCCTTGCATGATTGATGTTAGGCCTTGCAACATATTAAGTGCCACTACCTTTAAACACCTTTGTGCCAAAGCCTGTTACTTAATCAGACACAGCAATTGGGTGTTTGGGAATGCTTTCTCTGCTCCTTTGGTTCTTCTGTCCCTTTGTCACAGGTGTGGGTTACACACCAAACTCTCCGAGGTTGTCAAAGCATCCTCCATTCCAGGCCTTGCTCTTACAGCTGGTGCCCTTTGTACAGATTCATCAGGTCTCACAAAACGTCACATGACTCATTTTGTGATGGCATCAGTGTCAGCCTCGTATCCACTGCCTTCCATCTGTGGAAACAATGTACTGAAGCTTCCCACATTGTTTTACCCCCTTGTCCAGTGGAATCCTCCAACGAATTTTTTTAATGAATGGGGACTTCTTCTGGTCCTCGCTTCTTCTTGCGATTCAGCCTCTGGCCCTTACTCCATCCATAACCAGTTGCTTCAACACCTCAATCCTCTATGACACTTTCCCAAGTGTTTATCCATATTTGGCTAAGAGTGACTTTCCCCTTTTAATGGAGAGACAGTATTGTGGTTTCTGTCCTTAAGCCCAGCAACAAGCTCTCGTTCCATGATACTTACTAGCCAATCAGCCCGACTAATGTCCCTAGCAAATTACTTGAATAGATGGTGGCTCATAGGCTCCGTTCAGTCCTCGAAACTTGGGACCCTTTCTCTCCTTACCAGTGCAGCTTTCAGAAGGTATGGTCTCTGATCAATTGTCTGCTTCAATTGGGAACCACAGTTTGGCAGGAATTTTTTCAGCACTGCCATCTTCTTGAAGTTTTCTTCGATCTTCGTAAGGCCTACGACACAGCTTGGTGCCATCTCATCCTTCTTGTACTCCATGACTATGGTTTTTGGCGGCCCTCCTAATTTCTATTCTCCAGTTCCTTTCCCAGCAGTCATTCAGAGTTTAGATTGGCACTGTTCTCAGCTCTCCTCAGACCTGGGAGAAAAGTGTGTCCAAAGGGCTCCTTGTTAAGTGTCCTGATTTTTCCCTTTGCTATTAACAGACTTGTGTCCTCTGCCATACTGTTGGTCACTTCCACTCTGTATGTGGATGCTTTCTGCATTTGGGCTACCTCCAACTTCGTTGCCTCTGTGTAACAACACCTCCAGGGTGTCATCTGGCGCACTTGCATGTGGATGCTCTAGCATGGTTTTCAATTCACATAGGGAGTTGAGGGTGGTGCATTTCTGTTGCTGTGCTACTGTCCATCTTGATCTGGTGCTCTACATCAGCACCCAACCCTGATTGTAGTTCCTTAGTTCTGCTCCTTGAGTCTTCTTTTTGACAAGCTTAGTTGATTGCCCTATAACTGTCAACTGAAGGTTGGCTGTTCTTCTAAATTAAATGTCCTCCCCATTCACCACGATATCCCTAGGGGCTGATTTGTGGCTTCACATCAGATATCTTTTTGCCCAGTTGTGGGCCAACTCTTGGGAGGCTAGTGCTGTGCGCCAACTTAGAGTGACAAGGTATCCATTATGTCCGGCACGTCCACTGGGGTCCAAGGGATAATCAGGTTGCCACCTGTGCCTTCATCTTGGTCTTCGAGGGTGACACATTACCCCAGAAGGTGAAGGTGATGGTCTAACGCTGTGATGTCAAGCCATATATCCCTCCCCTGATCCGGTGCTTCAAGTGTTCTAAGTTCGGCCATATGTCTTCCTCCTGTGCTTCCAGCCTCATATGTTGTGATTGTGGTTATCCATCCCATCCCGATACTCCCTGTTCCCTGCCTCCCATCTGTGTCAACTGTGGAGAGCACCATCCCTGTTCCTCCCCTGATTGTAAGATTCTACAGAAGGAACACAAGAATACAAGACCCTGGACCAACTGACCTACACTGAGGCTAAACGGAAATTTGAATGGCTTCATTCCGTGTGCATGAGATCACCTTATGCCGCCACTGTCACTCCTGTTACAGCTCCATCCGTTGCACGACATACAGTCAGCTCTCAGAACCGAAGGACCACACATACCACATTGATGGTGGTGGGGGGAGGGGGGGGCACTTCCCCCCCTGTTACTCCCGCACCACCTACCTCAGCAGCATCATCCCTCTCCCCCTCTCAAACCATCGGGGTCACCAGTCCCCACTTATAAGCCGGAGAAGTGTAAGTCTTCTTTGGCTTCTCTTGCTAGGAAGGGATCCCTTGGGTCACTCCCTTCCAAGGTTTCAACCAGTGGCAAACCAGACACCCGCCAGAGGCTGAAGAAGCCCCAGGTTGCTGGTCGTAGGGCTTTGCGGTCCTCTTCAGTCTCAGAGCCTGAAACAAAGAAGCCCTCCCAGCAAGAGCCACCAAAGGAACAGTGTGAGAAATCAAAATCGAAGACCCCTAAGACCAAGGAAATTGTGGTTACACCCACTCCACCACTACCTACAAACTCTGCATCTAAGGATGCAGTGGAGATTCTGGCGTCTGCTGAGGACCTAGATCTCCACCGGCCCCGGTCATGGTGTATGATCGCAGTTTGCATCAGAGTTCTTCCACCTCCTTTACGGGCCCCTCTGCGTATACCCCCGTGGTGTGTGCCTCGCCCATGCCTTCGGCTTGATTTGGCACAGGGCGCGAAGGATTCAGTCCCTCCTGAGGCCCTCTGCCACCACTTTCTTTCAATCCTGGCCACATTTCAAGGCTCTGACGTTGTCTATACTGACATCTCGATGGTTGCTGGTTGTGTCAGTTATGGTCTTACTCTAGGGGATCATTATGAACAACACTCATTGTTGGCTGGCTGCAGTGTTTTCGCTGCCGAATTGGTCGCCATCTCTCGTGCCCTAGAGTATATCCGTTCCTGCTCAGGTGAGTCCTTTGTTATCTGTAGTGACTCTCTGACTGGTTTACGAGCTATCGATCAGTGTTTCCCTCACTCTCTTCTGGTGATGACTATCCAGGAGTCCCTCCATACTCTTGTCCATTGCGGCTGCTCTGTGGTCTTTGTGTGGACCCCACGTCATGTCGGCATCCTAGGAAATGAACATGTTGACATGCTGGCCAAACAAGCTGCTGGTGCACCAGCCTTGGAGATTGGCCTTTCGGAGAGTGACCTCAGGTCAGTTTTGCAGCAGAAGGTACTTCGCACCTGGAGTGAAGAATGGCACACCCTTCCTTCACCCAACAAACTTCAGGCCATCAAGGAGGATACCGGTGCGTGGCGCACCTCCTTGAGAGTCTCTCGCAAGGACTCTGTTGTCCTTTGCCGGCTGCACATTGGCCACACCTGGATAACACACAGCTATTTATTGCACTGCAAGGACCCACCTTTGTTGCTGTGGGTCAGCTTTGACGGTGGTCCACATCTTGTTGGACTGCCCGCTTTTAACTCCGCTCAGGTAGACGTTTTCACTGCTTGATACGCTTCCTGCAATTTTATCAGATGACGTTGTGATGGCAGATTTAGTTTTGAGTTTTATTCATTGCAAGGGGGTTTTATTGCTTGATCTAAGTGTTTGCCTTTTTTTGTGTTGAGTTTGGCCTTTGGTGTATGATTTTAGACTGGGGTTTTCAGTGCATTTCTTGGTGGTTGGCTTTCCTTTTTTGTTTCTATGGTTGGCCAACCACTGTCACACTCAGTGTGATATTAATTCCTTTTTTCTGGTCTCTGTCTGTATCTTTCCTGTCCTGTGTCATCTCCATTGTTTGTTCTTATTCTTTGTGGGTATTAAAAGTACATGGAAAAGGGGACTGATGGCCCCAGTAGTCTGGTCCCTTCAATCCCACAAACCAACCAACCAACCAGTCCCCCCCCCCCCCCTTCCCCCCACACACCACCACCTTGTGTTCTTCCCTTTCAGTGCTGCCCTGTCATTCCTTTTACCTCTTAGTTGGCTCAACGGGGCAGTGCTGTTTGTGTTGTTCCTCCCATGCTTTCTGAACCTTAGCGCATGGGACCAAGGACCTCTCTGTTTGGTGTCCCCCCACCCCAACCAACCAAATCAATCAATCAACCAAAGTTCTTGGTCTACCCTTCACACACCCTTGATGTCTACTTTTGGCTATTCTTTGACCAAATAATTTCAGATATTTCTTCTTTAAAATTGAGAAATTCAGTGAATCTGTATGATAGACTAGTTTTGATCTGTTTATTGTGTGCATGTGCCCACGTGCGGGGGTGCCCACGCACAGGTGCGCATGCATCCGGGTGTGTGCACATGCATATTCCAGGTTACGTAAGAGACTGACAGTATGTTAACTCCATTATATAAACTAACTAACAGTTAAAGAATATGTAAGGAGGCAGAAAACCTATGTGCTGCATAAATATAGTACATTCTGTACTACATGGGTAATTATAATTCTGCACTGGCTCAGTAGGCACTGAGCCAGTCTAGACAATCTAGTCTGTTGAGTACAGTTCTTAACAATGCATAGACACCCATGCTAAGTATCCCCTTCAATGGACTTCAGTTAGTTGTTAATATTGCTTCAACAGTACTGAACCAATACCAGTTTCCCTGACTTTGCACGTAAGTGTTATCCAATACTGTTCGTAGACAAAACATCAGAATTTCCTTTTCTTTTTCTTATTGATTTTTATCGCATAGCTTCAGCTTATTTAGTAAATACTCTGTTCTTAAGTCTGTGAATGTAAGACATGAAAAATATGTAGGCTATAGTTTCATACTGACAAACCCTGTCTTTCAAACTCCTTTTTATGCAATCCGATACCACTTATCATTAAGTTCCTTTCTTTGAAGTCTTCACATAATAATATTGTAAAAGAAGTTACTCTGTCCATTTAATTTTGAATCTGACTTCACTGTCTTAATATTATAATGACTTTGTTATAAACAAACATTTACACAGTAGCAAGACTGAATTTGCTCAGTTTAACATGGGTCACTGCTGTAATAGTTCTGTGTAGATAGTTCTACTGGTGTGTTATGTACCACAAAATAGTTATTCTCGCTGCCACTTTTCCATATATTTAATCGTTCAAGGAAAGCTTTTCCACTTCAGCTGTTGGCAGCTAACTATCATTACATCCCACTGTACGTTACAACATTTGTTGGGTACTGAATACAGTTTCCCCACATATGTAAAGTGATACTGAACACAATTCAAATTAATGTTTCATTATGAAAAACTGTGAAATCCAGAAATTCCAGTTAATTGTTACATTCAGGGCACATAGGGCTTGCTAGCAAATTAACAGTTCACATAAAAGTATGTAGTGTGTGCTAACACAATATTATAAGGGCCTGGGCTGAGACGCTTGTGGCTAGGAGAGTGCAAAATATGGAGTACAGTGGTCAGGACTAGTTGGCCATCTGTGTACTAATCAGATAGCATTATCAAGAGACAGATCTATGCTATTTTAAAATTACAATTGAATCATCTCACCTGCAGCAGTGGTGAGGGCACCAGGTGCAGCATGAGCCCAAGAATGCACTAACTAGTCCCCATCAGCAGATGCTCGAGGCCATTGTCTCCGTTGGAGCTGTTTACATTACACCATGGCACTGGGCAGGGATATGGGTGGAAGGTGTAGCTCATAAAGTGGTGTTGACCACAAGATTGCCAACTGATTTTTACTAGGGAACTCTTGTGGACATCGAAGGGGTGTTGGATATCGAAGGGGTGTGCCCGAGCGAATTCAAGCAGGCCTGCACAGGGTGCAGATGGTAGTGCAGAGCTACAGCATGGCATCTCCAATAGAGGTAGGCCACTGATGCTGGCGCGTGCTCAGAGGTGCAAATCAGAGGCAGCAACCTTAGCGTTCCTCCTGGATATGCCAGAATGTTGCCTTTGCACCAAAAACTATCAGTTCTGTGTCTGGAAGCTGGAGGTAGAAGTCCCTAAGTGTGCACATCAGTTGATAAGTTGTTGGCGGCTCAAAATGACTGGGTTTTTGTAGGCCAGATAGTCATCAATCTTGAAGGTAGAAGTTGTCTGATGAATGATGGGCAGCATGTCACAGGTCTGCATCATAGCTGACTTGTTACTGCATAGCATTTGGGCTTGGAAGCCTGAGAGTGTATTGCTATCCACCTGAGACAATAACATTATGTAATGTTGAGGATGACCAGCCAAGGGTAGTGGTGCTCTAGTGAAATTAGATTCGTTTTTACTGACTTTCAACAGCACAAAACTTCCAGAACACGTCAAGGAAGGATTCCTTAGTCTAGGTGTGTGGCCTTATTTCCCCAACCCAATGTGTAGCTTTAAATGGCAACACTTTGGGCACACTACTGTCAATTGAAAGGGAGAAGCCACTTGCAGCAAATGCGGTAAGGCTACCCATGAACAAGTCAGTTGCTTATGTCTGCCAAAGTGTGTAATTCACTCTGGTGATCATCTGTCCGGAGTAGGGACTGCAGTGTCTCCCTTTAAGAAAGAATGATACAGGAGATAAAAACAACAAAGTGCATTCCATATGGTGAAACCAAAGATATCTGTAAGGCTAGGCAGCCACCTACATTTGCTGCCTCCTTTGCTTCAGTTTTAAAACAGCCAGTACAGAAAATTGATGCTGCTACCCAGGTTGCTAGTGTTAACACTAGTACCTGCATTTATCAATTCACTTGAGCTGCTGCACTTACTTTGTAGCCCCTACCACCTCCCAGAATATCAGACAGGGCAATGGTTGTCAATGTTGCGGAGCTCCCTGCTCCTTGAAGGGTTCAGATTGGTCCATCATCCAGCACTGCCATTAGCACCTCCATTGTTGTGGCTCTAGAACCTCCCCAGACAAAATAAAAATCAAAGTCTAGGTCAAAGGATCAACTGTCAGTGTAGATGAGAAGCAAGCAGCTAGACAATGTTGAGACATCGCATCCCCAACACTGAGCCTCCACCCACTACGGGCTCCTCTCCACAGTGGGAAGACAGATAGATAGTTCAACCACTATGATAGATGGCTTCCTTATTGCAGTAGAAAATTAATGGGCTCAGGACGCATGTAAAGGAACAGAAACGACTAGCATGGTGTATGCAGTACACTCATTTTAAAGTGTGCGATGTCCCTGTACTATGGGGCCATACACTCTTTCAAGGTTGATCTGACTAGGGAAAGGGCCAAAGGACAGTTTGCCTTGTTTGTTGGATATGCACACCACTCTTCTGCTCTCCCCATAGTTACTGTCCTGCAAGTGGTTGCAGTTGAAGTTCATGTGTCAGAGGATTTCTATTTGCTCACTATATTTACTTCTGCATGATGCGGTTGACTCTGGGGCTCTCACAGACCTTATGGAGTAAATACCATTACCATTTATCCTACTGGGAGACTTCAGTGCCCATCATATATTGAAGGGTTTGACTGAGGTGGTGTGTATTCTTAGCACAGGCACTCCCACTCATATATGTGGTAGTACTGAGTCATTTCAGCTGTTGACCTCTTTCTGCTCTCTAGACCTTTCGGATTCTGTTCAGTGGTAAGTGATTGTCAACCTTCATTCCAGTCACCACTTCCCACCGCATTCATGTACTGGATGGATTTCTCCCTGGAAGGACACAGTCAGGATGGATGATCAGCATAGCAACTGGATGCTGTTCAAGCAAGGGCAAAGGCTCGATGCATCATCTAGGAGAACAAGAAAAACTTAGGGCAAGTGTTCTGGGACTATCAACTGTTCCACTTGTTCTGATGCAGTATAGCAAGAATCAGGAGGATTTCCAGTAAAGACAGTTGGTTATCTATAGCAGCATTGTAGAATGAGGGGTGTCTCCAAACATCTGGAGACATATCACAGATAATGGCAGAGCAATTTTCACTGACTACTGCCACCGCCAGTCTGGATACAGTGTTCCGTTGCTCCCATGCCACCATGGGAAGGGTGAATTGAACATAGTGTAAAAAATTGGAGTCATACAATTGCCCATTCTCCATGTGCAGCTCGTTGTACTGTGCCCAGTTGTGACCAAATCTGATACAGTGTGCTGCAATTTGCAACCAGTGTCAAAGGAGGTCCTCTTACAATGTTTTAATTCAGTGTGGTAGACAGGCGACTTTCCCAACAGGTGGAAGGAGTCAATTTTTGTACCTCTTTCCAAACCAATAAAGAATCAAATATATCTCAGTGGTTACTGGAGTGTTGGCGTAACACTGTTAACCGTTGTCTGTTATGGATGTTAGAGACCAGGCATATGCTAAACTCACTCTCTGTGTGGATTCAGGAGGTTTCTATCCACTGTTGACAATCTGACCCTGCTAAAGACATCAGTTGCATATTGATAAAGGCTGGAGGAGTGGGCTGCAAAGACTGGTTTCACATTTTCTTTAGAGAAGTGTATGTGTGTTCGCATCTTTCTAGTTGTATTTTTGATTTACATGAACTGCTTTTAAAGATGGTGTAGTTGCTGGATCTCATTTCTGATCCCAAACTGTCATGGTTACCACACCTGAAAGACTTGAAGGCATGGTGCCATAAGACAAACATTGTAAAGTGTCTTATCCACACGCCTTGGGCAGCAGACAAGGTGTGTGTGTGTGTGTGTGTGTGTGTGTGTGTGTGATTGTGTGTGTGTGTGTGTGTGTGTGGGCGCGCTCCAGTTTTACAGGGTTTTGTGCACCAATAGTCCAGTCGGGATTAGTCGAGTGTATGGGTCAATGAGGCATTTCTACCTGAACATCATTGATGATGTCCACCACATTGACATTGTCCACCATTAGGGAATCAGGCTGGTGACTAGTGCTTGGCTACCAGTTTCTTACAGGACCAGTGCCATACCCAGTCTGTGCTGAAGTTGGGGAACTGCCACTTACCATCCGGTGGCAGCTTCTCGTGGAACAATAGGCATGAGAGTTCCTCATTACTCCTACTTCCCCAGCATATTATACCATTGCTAATCTAGCTATGGAAAACCTTATTACCAATTGTTTGTGGGCAGTGAGGACATTTGGGATCCATGTGAAATGTTCCCATTATGTAGCTGTAATCACTGATGGGTCTAAACAGGGGAACTCCATTGCTTTCTCTGTTGCTGTCCTGAACCGTGTCCTCAAAATTCTGTTCCTTCCAGGGTTCACTGTATTCAATGTCAAAATATCAGTGATCCTGAGGGTGCTGGAGCAGATCAAATGTGCCATGCCTACTAAATTCCTCATCTGTTGCAACTCCCTGAGTGCCCTCCAGTCTCTGCAATGCATGTATCCAGTTGATAAAGTAATCCAGGGTTGCTAGGATGTCCACATCTGGCTACAAAGGCTGTGAAAGGAAGTGTTATTTTGCTGGGTGTTACAGCACATGTATATTGTGGTGAACGAAAGAGCGGATGTAGCAGCCAAGGAGGTGGTGTCTCGTTTCTCAGTTTTGTGTGCCATCTCACTGCATGCTATCATCTCACTGTTTAGGCGCAGAGCAATGCATCGATGGGATGATAAGTGACAGGAAGTGGCAGCCAACAATCTCCTTCTAGTGAAGCCCACAATGTGGCTGTAATGTACCTCCTTCTAACTATGCAGACCAGACGAGGTTCTCTGTACTTGTCTTCACATATGCCAGAGTCCGATGACACAAAGCTCCTTGCTCCCACAAGAGGACGCTCCAGTGTGTGGTGCTTGTGGCATACAGATCACTGCTCTGAAAATAAAACTGAGTCTAATAAAATGTGGTGTACAGAGGGCAGTGGCGGATGTGCCAACAGATCTGTCCTCTATTTTAAGTAACATTCAAATGAATGTGGTGAGTTTTAAGGTTCTGTGGTTCGTCTTGTGTTTCCAAAAATCTTAGAGAGATGTTTTTAATGTGTTAACTGGGTGATGATTCATTTATCTCACGTTTCCTGTAGGTGGTTAGCCAGTCACATTTCCTTGGGCCTTTCTTTTAGCTCTTCTGTGGTTTCACTTCTGTTTGAATCTCAGGTACAGCACATTTCACCCTCTTCGGTGCATTTAGCCCTGTGACATAGAGTGACTGTGTGTCTCAACGTGAGTGAGGTGGGGGTGAGCGAATGAGTGTCATTTTATAGGTTTCCTCCTCACTGTGTGACACAAATTTGACATTTTATTAATATTCGTTTCTTCTAATATGTGTAACATCTCCGTTGAGAACCCCTAAGTACGCTTACCACTGACAGTTGCTTGTTTGATGTCCCTGACAGTCAATAGATTTTTGCTGGGGATACTTTGAGAGTCAGTCTAAACAGACACATTCTGCACACTCCTCAAGCGAAATACTTCAATTTTTCATCAGTTGCCTATGAGAAATGTCATCCTAAAGGGAGAACCAGTTTGTAATTTTTTCATAAGAATGACGGCAAATGTATGTCGGAGGCAAGGGTATTCCCAGGTGTGCCTCAGAAAAGGTATGACAAGACCGATTTGTTCTCTGTATACATCAATGATCTGGTGGTCGAGGGGGCACAACAGTCTGCTGTTATTGCTGATGGTGCTGTGGAGTATTGGAAGGTGTCAAAGATGAGTGGCTGTAGGATGATGCAAGATGACAGACAAATTTTCTGGTTGATGCAATGAATGGTAGCAGCTTCGAAATGAACAAAAATGTAAGTTAATGTGGATGAGCAGGAAGAACAAACCTGCAATATTCAGGTACAGCATTAGTAGTGTCCTGCTTCACAGGATCATGTCATTTAATACTTTGGAGGCTGGGCACATAGGCCTATGAAACTGGCCATGTATGCCATTATTTAAAATGTTACTAGCTCATACACTGATGAACCAGAACACTGAGACCACCAACCTACTACAGATGTTCTTTGCCAGGTGACGCTGCTATTGCCTGGACTGGTTCATGACTGCTAGTGAGACATACATTTAGTATCAGTGAGCGCGCTGTCCTTTGTGTAGAATGTGGAAGGCAGGCGATCTATTTCAGTTTGACAGAGGGCAGATTGTGATGGCCTGGAGCCTTGGCATGAGCATTTCGGAAAGTGCACGACTTGTCGGGTGTTCGAAGAATGCTGTGATGAGTGTCTTCAACACATGGTGAAATGAAGGAGAAACCGTGTCCAGCTGTTGTAGCGTGGGATGCACATTCCTCATTACAGATGTCAGACCTTGTAGGCTGCATATGACTGTAGGCATTGTACATTGACGCAGTGGCAGAGCGTAGCATGGCAGCAGTTCTATTATGCCCTTGGGTAAGTCTTGTGGGCATCCATGGGTTCAGTAGAGCATGTGCAAGGCACCACGAGGCCAAGGAGTATCGTAAACTTACACTCCTTCATGTCGATCATGTTTCCCAACAGCAGTGGCATTTTTCAACAAGATAATGCGCCATGTCAGAAGGCCAAGTGTGTGATGGAGTGGTTCAAGGGACACAGTGGCGAGTTGCAATTGATGTGCTGGTGTCCCAACTTGTCGGGTGTGTGTGTGTGTGTGTGTGTGTGTGTGTGTGTGTGTGTGTGTGTGTGTGTGCAGGTGTGGTACCAACTCCCTCCATGACCTACTGAGGCCTTACTACTTTCATGCTGTGATGCGTCACCACTGGTACCCATGACAAAGGTGCACATACCAGCTATTAGGTAGGCAGTCATAGTGTTCTGGCTGATCATTATATGTAACTGATGTATCTTCGTCCCGGCAGAGGTCAGAGTCCTCCCTCGGGCATGGGTGTGTGTGTTTGTCCTTAGGTTAATTTAGGTTAAGTAGTGTGTAAGCTTAGGGACTGATGACCTTAGCAGTGAAGTCCCAGAAGATTTCACACACATTTGAACATTTTTGATGTATCTTCATGAGTAATACGTACTGAAATGGCTAATCTTGAAGGTTTATTTTTCATATTTACGTACAGTTCTTTGACAGATCCCAAATTTTAAAATAATGACAGAATGTGTAATTAGCCTCTCAAGAAAAAAATTGTGTGGTTAGTTACTTAGCACATTTTTTCCTCTTGAGCTTCCAAAATGACTTACTCAACAAAAGTGATACATTTGTATCATAATTACAGCAAACCAAAATCTAACGAACGCACACAGAAAGACCATGCCCGAGTATATGTGAATGTGAATGTGTGAGCCACTGACGTAATTTTGTAATATAGTTGCAGCTCGAGCTATGTTCTGGCTTGGTCTCAAAGGTGTTAAATATGTGGGCATAACGTTGCAAGAGACATGAAATGATTGAGCATGGGAGGATTGTGAAAAGGAACGTGAATGGTAGGCTTCAATTTAGTGGGAAAATTTTTGAAAAATGTGGTTGATCTGTATAGGAGACCGCATATAGGGCAGTGATGCGACCTGTTCTTGAATGCTGTTAGTGTTTGTGACCTGCACCAGGTCAAATTAAAAGAAGACATCGAAGCAGTTCAGAGGTGGGTTACCAGTTTAATACCTGTGGATTTGAACAACACATGAGTATTAAGCGGGTATTACATGACAATCCGCCGTGAACGATACTGGTCTACTGTGACAGCCATCTAGCAGTAGAACGGGTGAAACTACGAAAATTAGCTGACACATTCTCTGCACGCCAGAATAAACAGCAGTTCTAAACTACCATCAATCCGTGCATGCACACTTGGTAGCAGTAATTCGCATATGCACAGAAGGGGGTTCCACAGTGCTTTCTGCTTGTTATTTACATATCTTTCAGTGGCTAGTAGCTAATTTCATATTTTTGTGTTGGGGATTTTCTGCATTCTTTTCAGTAAATAGGTTTTCATAAATGCAGAAAAAACATTTTTTGCCAGTAGACTTTCTTTTATCCTAGCTGATTGTGAAAACATTCTTTCTTTTAATTTCTTCGTATTATAGAAATGAAATGGAACACAGGCATTAAGCATCTTAATTCAGGCATACAGCAAGGAAAGGTGCATGTATGATCCTCTGTATCATAATATGGTACATTGGCAATTGTTTCATTCTGAGTAATAAGCATTGAACGTTACACGGTGAATTTCGAGTTGTATCGTAATGCCTTGGCTTACAAAAGTTCATGTTCGATTTGATTGTATATCTTGCTTTACTTCAGCATGCCAGAAAAGAAAAACTGGCAGTGATGACAAGAAAATCCATGCAGTTTGTCCCAGTGCAACAGACGAGGACTGCAAAACTCTGAGTAGCACATTGCATTCCATTTTCCAAACTTGGAAAAATAATACAAGTGCACCTTTAAGTATTGGTCCTTTAAAGTGTTGCAGATTGCAGTGTATACACCCACAACTACTTCTGAAATGGTGGACTGTGCTATTCTGTGGCTAAAAGACACACTTAAGATTCCCCATTTGCCAGGAAACAAGATGTTACAACCAGCTTGCAACATGACAGGGCGTGTACTGGTATTTTATCAATGATCTAGACTGGTATGATCACAATACATGTAAACATATGAATTAATTCTTACTGTGTCACACTTGCTAATTCCATCTTCCACCACAGACAGCAGCTGCTTGATACAGGCCTTGTCCGTCCTCACTAAGTTCCGAAATTCTTGTGGATCTTCGGGCCTCAGTTCTTTCATAAGCAATGTAATCCTCTGCCTTTGTTCCTTTCTTTCAGCCTGGATCGAACTCAACATCTGTTTTTGTCGTCGTTCTGCCCTAATCCGAAGATTTACTGCCACTGCCAGCTCCCAAAACAGTGGGTCCACCATGCGCAAAATGTAAATTTAGATATACATGTACCTGTGCAACCAGGTGTAGTAATATAAAACTGTTGAGTCTGTAATTCAGGACTGTGCTAACCTACATAACAGAATAACAATTACATAATAAATAATCATAAAAAACAATTTCTAATTAAATAGGAACCTTGAGATCACATAAATAATTTGAACAA